>NC_140988.1:175207149-175807149 GCF_052327205.1 Somniosus microcephalus
GTACTCTGAAATCCCTTTGCTCCTCTACCCCACCCAGATTCGCACCCTCCAAGTAATATGTGACCTCCCTATTCCTACCAAAATATACCTCATATTTATCTGTGTTGAAATTAATTTGCCAATTATATGCCTATTCCTCAAGTTTATTAATGTGCTCCTGCAATTTATTGCAGTCCTCCTCAGTATTGACTATCCTCCCCAATTTGGTGTCATCCGCAAATTTAGAAATTCTGTTTTTGATTCCAAAGTCTAACTCGTTAATATAAATTGTGAACAACAGTGGTCCCAGCACTGATCCTTGTGGAACACCACTTCCCACCTTCTGCCACTCTGAATAGTCTTGAAGCCAGCTAGCTATCCATTGTGCTAATTGTTCCCTGACTCTGAATTCTCTGACCTTATTCATTCATCTATTATGTGGTACCTCATTGGAGGCCTTTTGAAAATCTAGATAAATTACATCTACTGAATTACCCTTGTCTACTCTCTGTGTTACCTCTTACCTGTTACCACACTGTTTGGTGTCATCTGTGAACTTAACAATGTTGCATTGAGACTGCAATTTCAGGCCATTTATGTATAATCACATCATAGCTCCCTGGAATACTCCCCATTGCATCCCAGCTCTCTTTACCACTACTCTCTGCTTAGTCTCCTACAGTGATTTACTAATCCACATTCATGTCCTATCCTTGATACTCACTGACCTCTGTTTGTGAAGGATTCTTCCATGTAGTGATTTATTAAAGGCTTTTGGAAGTCAAGGTTAAACAACATTGATCTGAAATGTCACTTCTGCAATAAGTTGAAATTATTTGCATAAGGTCAATCACTTCATAAACCATGTTGTCTATCCTTTATTTTCATATGGGCACTTTTCCATTTTGTTTCTGATTATTTATTGCACTAATTTTCTAATTATCGAGGTCAGACTATTGGGTCTGCAGTCACCAGGTATGGTTTTGTCCCCATCAGTACTATCTTCCTTTTTCGCTTATCGTTATTATCATTTTCATAGTATTGTAAAGTGATGAGTTGTTCTCCTTATTTTGGTCTGGTGATCTGTAGCAAACCCTAAGGAGTAATCTTCTGAGTCTATGCTGATGGTGAGGTACCTCGTCCACCACCAGCTTGTGTTGGAAAGTTGCGGGTGACTGCCTTTTTGATTTTCTCATATGTGCTGGTAGGACGTGGACTACCTCACTGCTGGTATGGACTGGGAAAATTTAGGCTCAGTCTTGGCCTGACCCTTCTCTTATAGATTGAGCCAAAAGATTTCATACCTTGGCTTTTCCGGTATTGTATACTTGACTATCTTTTACTCAGAGAGTGGTGAGAAAGTGGAACTCACTACCACATGGAATAGTTGAGGTGATTAGCATAGCTACATTTAAGGGGAAGCTAGATCATAGAATCATAGAATGGTTACAGCACAGAAGGAGGCCATTTGGCCTGTCGAGCCCATGCAGCTTTCTGCAAGAGCACCTCAGCTCGTCCCACTCCCTCGCCCTTTCCCCGTAGCCCTGCAAAATTTTTTCCATCGGGTGCTTATCCAATTCCCTTTTGAAAGCCATGATTGAGTCTGCCTCCACCACCTTTTCAACAGTGCATTCCAGATCCTAACCACTCGTTGAGTAAAAAAGATTTTCCTCATGTCGCCTTTGGTTTTTCTGCCAATCACCTGAAATCTGTGTCCTCTGGTTCTCGACCCTTCTGCCAATGGGAACAGTTTCTCTCTATCTACTCTGTCCAGACCTCTCATGATTTTGAACACCTCTATCCAATCACCTCTCAATCTTTCCTGCTCTAAGGAGAACAACCCCAGTTTCCCCAGTGTATCCATGTAACTGAATTCCCTCATCCCTGGAACAATTCTTGTAAATCTTTTCTGCACCCTCTCTAAGGCCTTCACATCCTTCCTAAAGTGCGGTACCCAGAATTGGACACAATACTCCAGTTAAGGCCAAACCAGTGTTTTATAAAGGTTCACCATAATTTCCACGCTTTTGTACTCTAATACCACTATTCATGAAGCCCAGGATCCCGTAAGCTTTTTTAACCACTTTCTCAATCTGCCCTGCCACCTTCAACGATTTGTGCACATATACCCCCAGCTCTCTCTAAGTACATGAGCGTGAATGAAATTGAAGGATATGTTGATAGGGTTAGATGAATTAAGGTGAGAAGAGGCTCGTGTTCAGCATAAACACTGGCATTGACCTTTGGTCTGAGTGGGCTATTTGTGTGCTATAAAATTCTATGGCCCTGAATTTGCGGTCGGAAACTTTCTGCAGGGAAATGCCTCCGATTCGCAAATAAAATGCCCGCGTACCTGGTGGTCCAGGAGGTACAGAGACTCGCGGTCCCGGGCCTCTCCAGGTACCCATGGGTAGAGGCCCACGTATCCCGGGGTGCAGGCGGTTCGTGAGTGCCCCTGGGATCAGGTGGGCTGGCCCAACGAATGAAAGAGGGGAATCCCCATTCATACTTTTGGGGATTCCGTATGTAAGGAATCCCTATAAGTATGAATGGGAATACCCCAAAAAATACATGTACACATCAAATAAATTTAAAAAATACATATTTAAAATTAATTAAAATGCCATTTAATTAAATATTTAAAACAAAAATTAAATTTTTTGAAAAATAAATTTAAATGTTTTAATGGGCTAAAAATAACCTTGCCTTATTGTACAGGTTTTTAAGTGTTTAAATGATTGAAAAATAGTTATTTTTATGTTTATTTAAACTCTTACACTGGCAGAAGCAGGCCTTACACCTGCTTTTACCAGGGGTAAGATTTTCACGGGCATTCAGTGGGCAGAAGTTGAGCAAATAGCCCAACTCGCCACCCACAGATGCCCTTTTCCCAAGGATCCATTGGATCTGTCAAGAAGATTCTTGACAGATCGCAAGTTCTGGGTTTGCGCGCATGCGCTTCGCGCGCATAAACCCGGAACTTGTGCGGCCTCTATGGGTGTGTATCCACTTCATATGCGCCCGTAGGGGCCGCAAGTTATGGGCCTATGTAATTAACTTCAACCTGTTCCCCTTGTGTTAGGGAACCCCTCCTCCTTCCCTGCTCCCCCCCAGCCGTGGCTTAGTGGTAACACTCTTGCCTCTGTGGTGAGAAAGTTGTGGGTTCAAGGCCCACTCCGGAGACAACTCTCACAAAATCTGAGGGAGTGGTGCACTGTCGGAGGTGTCATCTTTCAGATGCAACATTAAACCGAGGCCCCACCTGCCCTCTTCGGTAGATGTAAAAGATCCCATGGCACTATTTCAAAGAAGAGCAGGGGAGTTATCCCCGGTGTCCTGGCCAACATTTATCCCTCAATCAACATCACTAAAAACAGATTATCTGGTCATTATCATATTGCTATTTGTGGGACCTTGATGTGTACAAATTAGCTGCCACATTTCCTGTGACTACATTTCAAAAGTACTTCATTGGCTGTAAGACACTTTGGGACGTCCTGAGGTTGTGAAAGGCACTGTATAACCACAAGTCTTCCTTGCTTTATTTCTTTCTCTTCCTGAATATCAGCATCATTCTGTATTATATTTACTTCCATCATCCTGGGTTCACCATGACTCTGTGATTCCGATGAAATCATTTGTATCGGTTAACATTAATGCCTGTAGCTCTATCAATTTACTTAGAATACCTCTGGCATTCATATATATGGAGCTAATTTCGGTCTCCCCCCCAAGAGCCTGGAGGGAGTGCAAGTGTCAGGGGGTGAGGTAAGTAATGTCAGCACAAGGGAAAGAGCTGATTGGTGAGTAGTTGGTGATTTGTTTTAAGTCTTAAGTTTATTTCTGTTAAGTTACTTAACAGTCTATTAAGCAGAGGCATGGCAGGGCACCTCGGTCCCTTGGAATGCACAACTTGTGCCATGTGGGGACTCCATGATGCTTCCCTTGTCCTGGACAACCACATGTGCAGGAAGTGTCGTTAGCTGGAGGAGCTCGAGCTCCAGATTTCAGAGCTTGAGCAGCAGCTGGCGTCACTGCAGTGCATCCATAAGGCTGAGAGCTATGTGGCTAGCACGTTTCAGGATGTGGTCACCCCGCAGCGTAAGAGTGTGCAGGCAGAGAGGGAATGGGTGACTGTCAGACAGACAAGGAGAATTAGGCAGGTAGTGCAGGAGTCCCCTGAGTGCATCTCGCTCTCCAACTGGTGAGGGCGATGGTTCCTCTGGAGAGTACAGCCAGAGCCAAGTCCATGGCACCACAGGTGGCTCAGTTGTACAGGGGGGAGGAGGAAGATAGGGAAAGCAATAGTGATAGGACATTCGATAATTAGGGGGACAGACAGGCGTTTCTGCGGCCGCAGACGTGATTCCAGGATGGTATGTTGCCTCCTTGGTGCCAAGGTCAAGGATGTCACTGAGCGGCTGCAGGACACTCTGAGGGGGGAGGGTGAACAACCAGAGGTCATGGTCCATATCGGTATCAATGACATAGGTAGAAAGAGGGATGAGGTTCTGCAGGGAGCTAGGAAAGAGATTGAAAAGCAAGACCTCAAAAGTAGTAATCTCCGGATTACTCCTGGTGTCACGAGCTAGTGAGTATAGAAATAGGAGGATAGAGCAGATGAATGTGTGGCTGGAGAGATGGTGCAAAATGGAGGGCTTTAGATTCCTGGGACATTGGGACCGATTCTGGGGGAGGTGGGACCTGTACAGGCCGGACGGGATGCACCTCAACAGAGCCGGGACCAATGTCCTCGCAGGGTGTGGGGAGGTGGTTTGCTGGTGCTGTTGGGGAGGGTTTAAACTAATTTGGCAGGGGAATGGGCACCAGGATGTAGCATTAGAAAGGAGAAACAAGGTGCACAAAGGATTGGGAGAGACAAATAGCACTAGAGTAAGAAATAGTACGGTATTAGGTGGGGTCAGACTAAGAGAGAATACAAAAAGGTCTAAGATAGGTTTACAGTGCATGTGTGTGAATGCACGAAGTGTGGTAAATAAGGTTGGTGAACTGCAGGTGCAAATAGACACATGAGAATATGATGTTGTGGCGATAACGAAGACCTGTCTCAAAAAAGGGCAGGATTGGGTACTAAATATTCCTAGATACAAGGGGGGAGAAATTGGGTATCGCCCCAGACACTAATGTTTTTCAACTTTAAAAAATTCGGTTTTGCACTCCGGGAAGGATGTTCTTGCCATGGAGGGAGTGCAGCAAAGATTCACCAGACTGATACCTGGGATGGCAGGAATGACGTATAAGGAGAGATTGGGTCAATTGGGCTTATACTCGCTGGAGTTTAGAAGAATGAGAGGGGATCTCATTGAAACTTACAAAATTCTAACAGGACTAGACAGACTAGATGCAGGAAGGATGTTCCCGATGGCCGGGGAGTCCAGAACCAGGGGTCACAGTCTAAGGATAAGGAGTAAGCCATTTAGGACAGAGATGAGGAGGAATTTCTTCACCCAGAGAGTGGTGAACCTGTGGAATTCTCTACCACAGAAGGCAGTGGAGGCCAATTCATTAAATATATTCAAGAAGGAGTTAGATATATTTCTTAAGGCTAAAGGGATCAAGGGATATGGAGAGAAGGCAGGGACAGGGCACTGAATTTGGATGATCAGCCATGATCTCATTGAATGGCGGAGCAGGCTTGAGGGGCCGAATGGCCTACTCCTGCTCCTGTCTTCTATGTTTCTATGTTTCTATAGGAAGGAAGTGGAGCGCAACAGGCAGCAAGCGGGGCGGTAGGTAAGCAGCGCTGCACAATGGGCCATGCAGCACTGTCGCATTGGAAGGCTCCTTCCCTCCCTTAAAGGGAAGGGCCATCGCTGCAGGCTCTGCAAGGGGAAAACTTACCTGATCCCTGACGGCAGCCGCGATCCGGCCCGATCAGCCCAATTCTCTGCAGCAGAGTGCCGGGCTGATCAATCGCTGGTGAAGAGAAATGAATAAAAAACCAGAAAGAACATTTCAGAATTTGTTCCACTTACCTTGGCCACCTCGCCTTTAGGTATCACCCCCAAAGCGCCCGGCCTCCCAGCGATGCTGCAGGAGGGGGAACCGAAGTTCAGGTCTGGGGCACAACCGGGGCGATGCGCACAGCGATGATGTCATGATCTCGGGTGAAAGAGGTCAGGGCGCAACGCCATACCGCCACTGCAAACATCCCGCCGAATAGAGCGGGAGTCGATCTTCTCGCCGCGCCCGGTTGGTAAGTGCTTAGTGCCCCGTTATTGCCCCCTGGAGGCGATAACGAGAGATGCTAAAGAGGCCAACTTTTAGGCCTCGTTGTACAGGAAAGATGGGAAGGAAAGGAAGGAAGTGGGGAGGCAGTATTGATTAAGGATAATATTACAGTGCTGGAGAGAGAGGATGTCCTGGAGGATGTAAGGACAGAATTTATTTGGTTAGAGTTCAGAAACAATAGAAGTGCCATTACACTACTAGGTGTATTCTATAGGCTGCCAACTAGTGGGAAAGATATAGAGGAGCAAATTTGCGAGGAAATTACAGAGAGGTGCAAGAACTATAGAGTAGTGATAATGGGGGACTTCAACCATCCTAATATAGACTGGGATAGTAATCATGTAAAGGGCAGAGAGGGGGAAGGATTTCTGAAGTGTGTTCAGGAGAACTTTCTTGTTCAGTACTTTTCTGGCCCAACGAGGAAGGAGGCATTGCTGGATCTGGTTCTGGGGAATGAGGTGGGTCAAGTAGAGCAAGTGTCAGTTGGTGAACATTTAGGGAACAGTGTCATAGTATCATGAGGTTTAGACTAGCTATGGAAAAGGTTAGGGAGCAATCTAGAGTAAAAAACTTATTTGGAGGAAAGCCAATTTCAGTGGGTTGAGAATGGTTCTGGCCCGGGTAAATTGGAATCAAAGATTAGCAGGCAAAACTGTAATTGAACAATGGGCTGCCTTTAAAGAGGATATGGTTCGGGTACAGTCGAGATACATTCCCACGAGGGGGAAAGGTAGGGCAACTAAAGCCAGAGCTCCCTGGATGATGAAAGAACCAGAGAGTAAGATGAAGCAGAAAAAGGGGGTGCATGACAGATGTCAGGTTGAGAATACAAGTGAGAACCAGGCTGAATACAGAAAGTTCAGAGGGGGAGTGAAATAGGAAATGAGAGGGGCAAAGAGAGAATATGAGAATAGATTGGCAGCTAACATAAAAGGGAATCCAAATGCTTTCTATAGGCATATAAATAGTAAACGGGTAGTAAGAGGAGGGGTGGGGCCAATTAGGGACCAAAATGGAGACCTACGCATGGAGGCAGAGGGCATGGCTGAGGTACTAAATGAGTACTTTGCACCTGTCTTTACCAAGGAAGAAGATGCTGCCAAAATCATAGTGAAAGAGGAGGTAGTTGAGATACTGGATGGGCTAAAAATTGATAAAGAGGAGATTCTAGAAAGGCTGGCTGTACTTAAAGTAGGTAAGTCACCAGGACTGGATGGGTTGTATCCTAGGATGCTGAGGGACGTAAAGGTGGAAATTGCAGAGGTACTGGCCATAATCTTCCAATCCTCCTTGGATATGGGGCTGGTGCCAGAGGACTGGAGAATTGCAAATCTTACACCCTTGTTCAAAAAGGGTGTGAGGATAAACCCAGCAACGACAGGCCAGTCAGTTTAACCTCGGTAGTGGGGAAGCTTTTAGAAAGGATACTCCTGGACAAAATTAACAGTCACTTGGACAAGTATGGATTAATTAGAGAAAGCCAGCACAGAATTGTTAAAGGCAAATTGTGTTTAACTAAGTTGATTGAGTTTTTTGATGAGGTAACAGAGAGGGTTGATGAGGGCAATGCTGTTGATGTGGTGTACATGAACTTCCAAAAGGCGTTTGATAAAGTGCCACATAATAGGCTTGCCCGCAAAGTTGAAACCCATGTAATAAAAGGGACAGTGGCAGCCTGGATACAAAATTGGCCAAGTGATAGGAAACAGAGAGTAGTGGTGAACGGTTGTTTTTCAGACTGGAGGAAGGTATACAGTGGTGTTCCCAGGGGTCGGTACTAGGACCACTGCTTTTCTTGATATATATTAATGACTTAGACTTGGGTGTACAGGGCACAATTTAAAAATTTGCAGATGACCCAAACTTGGATGTATGGGGAACATTGAGGAGGATAGGAATAGACTTCAAGAAGACATAGACAGGCTGGTGGAATGGGCGGACACGTGGTAGATGAAATTTAACGCAGAAAAGTGCAAAGTGATACATTTTGGTAGGAAGAATGAGGAGAGGCAATATAAACTAAAGGGCACAATTCTAAACGGGGTGCATAAACAGAGAGTATATGTGCACAACTGTTGAAAGTGGCAGGGCAGGTTGAGAAAGTGGTTAAAAAAGCATACAGGATCCTGGGTTTCCTATATAGAGGCATAGGGCTCAATTTTGTCAATGGGGAGCTTTTGGAGGTGGGACTCCCACTTTTTGCGTTGTAGTCCCGCCTCCATCGACTTGTGGCAAACCAAGGCTATTTTCCCTTGATTGACCTTTGTAATATATGTACCTTTAAGGGGAGAACTACTTTTTTACAGCTCCTGTATACTGTAGTACCGGCAGTGACCACACCTGTATATAAACCCTGAGTAGTGATCTGTACAGTTAGTTCTAGAGTAACCCTCATTCAGTAAACACCTGTTGAATCATTCCCTGCAGACTTGTTGTCTAATTATTGAAGGACACAACATCAAGATACACGGATCTAACATTGGCGATGAGCAGATTCGAACCTACCTGCAACTCTGCATCACCTCCCAGGGATTCGCTCCTGGAGAACAGTGGAAGGAGGTCGAGTCCAGAAGCACGGGCGTCGACCACGGGCAACCGCCCAGTCATCCAGCAGAGATTTGAGCATCGCAGGGGAGGCTGTCGAGAGCCAGGCTTGGCTTTCCAGTCACGGTGGTCCAGCGAAACGGGCTGGCAACAGGTACTGCGCAGATCCTTCCCGGACAGCGGTGGCTAGAGCCGACCGAGTGGCACAGAAAAAGGCAGAGCAGCGTCGATGGGGGAGAGAGAGAGGGTAGAGCGCACAGGGCGCAGCCGGTGTTCAGGACCAAGCGGCGTCAACGGGGGAGAGAGGCGAGAGAGAGCAGAGCGCAGCCGGTGTTCAAGGGCCGAGCAGCGTCAATGGGGGAGAGAGGCGCGCAGGAAAACGCGAGGCATCGCCATTTGCCACGAGGACCGCCGAGAGCGGCGTTGGCAGTAGCGTGGGAGACGCCATTTTAAGCCGCAGTGGGGAAGAAAGGAAAGCGCGGGAGATGCCATTTTAAGCCGCAGCGGGGAAGAAAGGAAAGCGCGGGAGACGCCATTTTAAGCCAGTCTAACCACACCCAAAAATGCCGAAGATTGGCAGTATCACAGCGTTCGACAATGAAGTCGAAGATTGGACGACATATGTCGAACGCATAGAAGTATACTGCAAGGCGAATGAAGTGCCAGATGACAAGAAAGCACTGGTATTGTTGAATTCAATGGGTGCAAAAATGTATGGCTTACTACGAAACCTAGTAACCCCAGAGAAGCCAGTAGAAAGGGATTTTGAAAACATAGTGTCAATCCTACAGGACCACTTAAACCCCACACCGCTGCTGATAGCAGAAAGATTTAAGTTTCACAAAAGGAACCAGCATAAAGATGAAAGTAATGCTGAGTATTTAACGGAACTGCGCAAGCTATCGAAACACTGCCAGTTTGGAACGGGACTAGCAGATACTTTAAGGGACAAGTTTGTGTGTGGGCTTCAAAGTGAAGGAACCCAGAAACGGTTTCTATTAGAAAAGGATCTTACGCTGGACAAGGCTTTCAGCATTGCAGTATCACACGAAGCAGCAGCACGGGGCGCGGCAGAGATACAACGGAGACCGCAAGAATAGGCACAAATGAAATGTCATACGCAACAGTGAAGTGCTATCGCTGCGGCAGAACAACACACGACCATAATGATTGCTGGTTCAAGGACAAAGTGTGCAGACAGTGTGGAAAAGTAGGACACATAGCAAGAGTCTGCAGGTCGGGAAAGAAAACCAGGAGCAAGAAATCTCCACAGGAGAAGTACAAGAAGGTACATAAGGTGACGGAGAGTAGTTCAGACGAACAGAAAAGTGATACAGACTCCGGAAGCAAGGAGCTGGGTTGTCTGAAACTACATAATGTGATCAAAACGGAGGATCACCAAACTATCTGGGTCACGCTCAAGATAGCAGGAGTCCAAGTGAAAATGGAATTGGACACAGGATCAGCCCTAACAGTCATAAACCGAAGGGACTACAAGCGGCTATTCTCACATATACCCTTGAGAGATACAAAGATTGTCTTGAAGACGTACACGGGGCAAAAAGTCTACCCCAAAGGAAAAATAAGGGTGAACGTTATATATAACGGCAAGGAAACACCAAAAATGGACCTATATGTATTGCCAGATGGAGGACTACCACTACTAGGACGTGAATGGATCCGGAAGATACAGCTAGATTGGCATTCCACACAAGCACTGACTGTAGATGCCAAAAAGCATGACGACATCACACCTGGACGACTGTCAAAAATGCTAACTGACGCACAAGAAGTGTTCCAGCAGGGACTTGGAACACTAAAAGGCATAACAGCGACGATCAAAATAGAGGAAAATGCAAGCCCAAAGTTTTTTAAGGCCAGACTGGTACCTTATGCGATCCGCCCAGCCGTCGAAGCAGAGCTGGAAGGGTTGGAATGTTCAGGAGTACTGGCCAAAGTGGACTGGAGTGAGTGGGCTACACCCATCGTTCCTGTAATGAAGAGGTCATTGAGTAATACGGCTGGGGAACCAAAGAAGGTTCGCATCTGTGGGGACTTTAAGGTGACAGTGAACCCAGTCCTTCACACTGTACAATATCCGCTTCCGCGGATTGAAGATATTTTCGCCTCGCTATCTGGAGGGAAACACTTCACTAAGATTGATCTGGCCCAGGTGTACCTGCAAATGGAGGTAGAAGAAGCCTCGAAACAGTAGCTCACGATCAACACTCATAAAGGTCTCTACCAATACAACCGGCTGGTGTTCGGGGTAGCATCAGCTCCGGATATTTGGCAAAGGGCAATGGAACAAGTCCTGCAAGGGATTCCAGGGACCCAATGTTATTTGGACGACATCCTGGTCACGGGCGAAAATGACAGCGATCACCTCGCCAACCTGGAGCAGGTGCTCACTAGATTGAAGGAATATGGGCTATGAGCTAATCGCCACAAATGCGAGTTTTTCCAGAAGCAGATCTCATATTGTGGCCACGTTATTGATAAAGAGGGGTTACATAAGTCCCCTGAAAAGATTGAGGCAGTAGTCAAGGCTCCAGCACCGGAAAATGTGTCACAACTGAGGTCATTCCTCGGGCTGGTGAACTACTACCATAAGTTCTTGCCGAATTTGTCTACCGTACTACACCCACTGAACACCCTACTGCAAACGGGAGTACCATGGAAGTGGAGTGACGAATGTAAATGAGCTTTCCAGAAGAGCAAAGCATTGATCACATCAAAAGAGGTGTTGGCTCATTTCAACCCAGCACTACCAATTCGGTTGGCGTGTGATGCATCACCCTATGGCATTGGAGCGGTGCTGTCGCACAAATTCCCAGATGACTCGGAGAGGCCAGTAGCCTTTGCGTCTCGGTCACTAACCTCAGCCGAGTGTAACTACGCCCAGATTGACAGGGAGGCCCTCAGCCTAGTGTGGGGACTGAAAAAGTTCAATCACTATCTGCACGGGCAGAAGTTCACCTTGCTGACTGACAACCAACCACTTGTCTCCATCTTTAATCCAAAGAAGGGCGTTCCGGTGATGACTGCACAACGGCTACAAAGATGGTCCCTTTTTCTAGGGGCGCACCAATATGAAATCGAGTATAAGGGCACGAAACAGCATGGAAACGCTGATGGGCTATCACGCCTGCCACTGCCTACTGCGGAGGAAGCACCAGCAGTGGATCCTGTCGAAATATTTCATTCGACTATAATTGAATGCTTGCCAGTAACTAACGTTGGTATAGAGAAGGAGACCCGAAATGACCCGACACTGTCTCGGGTATATGATTTGACGGTGAAGGGATGGCCAGCACATGGTGACTCACTGTTGCCAGCATTCTCATCCAGAAGAGAACAGCTGTCAGTGTGCCAGGGGACCTTGATGTGTGGATCCTGAGTGGTAATTCCACCCAAGTTAAGGGAGAGAGTGCTCAATCAGCTTCACGAAGGTCATCTGGGAGGGGTGAAAATGAAAAGCCTTGCTTGGGCTTATGTGTGGTGGCCGGGGATCGATCAGCAAATCGAGGACCCGACAAAGAGCTGCTCAGGATGCCAGAAGGTCCAAAATACACCACCACATGCCCCTCTACACCCATGGGAGTGGCCCTCATCTCCATGGCAACGGGTGCATATTGATTTTGCTGGTCCATTCATGGACTCAATGTTTTAATAGCCGTGGATGCGCACTCGAAATGTCCTGAGGTGATCAAAATGTCCTCCACCACCACGGAGAAAACGATTGCAGTCCTACGGACCATTTTTGCCAGGAACGGCTTGCCAGAGCAGATTTGCTCTGATAACGGACCACAGTTTGTGTCCGAAGAATTTTGAAGATTTATGAAAAGGAATGGGGTAAGGCATTACACATCCGCCCCGTATCATCCAGCCACAAATGGATTGGCTGAGAGGTTCGTACAAACCTTTAAGAAGGCAATAAAGGCTATGTACAATGACAACATTCCACTGCAGCACAAGGTGGACAATTTCCTGTTCGCCTACCAGAATGCGACACATGCAGTCACCAATCAGGCCCCGGCCATGATGTTCTTTAACCGAAAGTTGAGATCTCGTCTGGATTTGCTCAGACCAAATGTACGAAGAGATGTTGAGAGTAAGCAATTCCAGCACATCAATGAGAAGCTGACAAGGAGCTTCAATGTAGGGCAACCAGTCTTGGCCCGTGACTACCGAACAGAGAAATGGCAACCAGGAACGATATGCACACGGCAGGGGCCATTAATGTTCACAGTGGATGTTGGGGAGAACATTGTGAGATGCCATGCTGACCAGATCCTAGAGTCACAGGAACGAGTCAACCCCATGTCTCGGCCATACGTACCTGGTGAGAAACCGGACGTACAGTTCGCATCTACCTCAGAAACAATAGCATTGGAAGCTGATGAATCAACTGATGACAGGGTGTTAGAATTGCCTCCGCACCAAGAGCGAGACACTCGGGAAAGGCGTTATCCAGAAAGAATCAGGAAGCCTCCCCAAAGACTGAATTTATAAATAGACTATTTTCAGTTAATGTTGCATGTTAAAAGTGTTAATTGTAATTAGTTTGATATTTAATTGTTAAATGAGTGTTATGGTACCGTTAATCTAAAGGGGAGGAATTGTAATGTATGTACCTTTAAGGGGAGAACTACTTTTTACAGCTCCAGTATACTGTAGTACCGGCAGTGACCACACCTGTATTTAAACCCTGAGTAGTGATCTGTACAGTTAGTTCTAGAGTAACCCTCATTCAGTAAACACCTTTTGAATCGTTCCCTGCAGTCTTATTGTCTAATTATTGAAGGACACAACATCAAGATACACGGATCTAACAACCTTGTTAAGCCCGCCCAGCGGGCTCAGCAGGCCAATTAAGGGACTCCTGGTTACCGGTGACATCAGCGATTGACATTTCATCTGTCAAGAGCATTTGACAGCTCTGTGAAGCTGACAAACACTGACAATCTGTCTTCTAACCTGAGTCCTTCTACTCAGACTCAGTTAGAGAGCTCTCCAGACCAGAAACAGAGGCTGCAGCTTTTGACAGTTCAGCGGCCATTCTGCTTTCTGTGCCGGTGAGCTGAGGGACTCCCGAGAACTGAAGGAAGGAAGCCTGCAGGGGAAAGTAAATTTAAGTAAAACTTATTAAAACACTTTACACTTACCTCACACACTTACTTCTGCACACATGCACCCATCACTCACCTGCACAATGGACATCTCGACCCCTGCAATCCCTGCAGACCGACGGTCCGCCTCGCTGACTTGGCGTGGTTCGGAGCCGTCGGACAACCCACACTTCAGGGCTAAAAATAGGGATTAGGCAAAAAACTGCCTGTTAACAGGCAGTTAACTGGCACTGATCCCCTTCCTGCCTCGGGGAGGCGGTTCCCAGCACAGGTCGGGTAACCACCTCCTGGGACATTGGCCCGGAGGCGGGTTGGGGGCGGGATGGGTTCCTGATTCTGCAATTTTCCCACCACTCCCGCCTCCAAACCCACCTCCTCGGGGCTTGGAAAATCGAGCCCATAGAGTACAAAAGCAAGGAAGTTATAATGAATCTTTATAAAACACTGGTTTGTCCTCAACTGGAGTATTGTGTCCAATTCCAGGCACCGCACTTTAGGAAGGATGTGAAGGCCTTAGAGAGGGTGCAGCAAAGATTTACAAGAATTGTTCCAGGGATGAGGGACTTCAGTTACATGGATAGACTGGAGAAGCTGGGATTGTTCTCCTTAAAGTAGAGAAGGTTGAGAGGAGATTTGATAGAGGTGTTCAAAATCATTAGGAGTCTAGAGAGAGTAGATAGAGGGAAACTGTTCCCATTGCGGAAGGGTCGAGAACCAGAGGACACAGATTTAAGGTGGTTAGCAGAAGAACCAAAGGCGACTTGAGAAAAAACTTTTTTACGCAGCGAGTGGTTAGGATCTGAAATTCCCTGCCTGAAAGGGTGGAGGAGGCAGATTCAATTGTGGCTTTCAAGAGGGAATTGGATAAGTACCTGGAGGAAAAAATTTTGCAGGGCTACGGGGAAAGGATGGGGGAGTGGGACTAGCTGAAGTGCTCTTGCAGAGAGCCGCATGGGCTCGATGGGCTAAATGACTTTCTTCTGTGCTGTAACCATTCTATGATTCCATGATTCATTGATGGTTTTCAAGTAGAATTGAAACTGTTAGGACCATAGGAACATAGGAATTGCTAGACGAAACAAGACCAAGGTCCATCCAGTCCTCCTACTACTATCCTGGTAGTTGCATGATACAACAATAATGGAGTTGTTGACTAATGCTGACAATCAATCTTTATCAATTAGTTTACAACAGACCCAGACATGAGATGAGGAAAAGCCCCCAGTGGTGGAAAGCTTTGGGAACCATAGGTCCAAAGTCACCTGTTCCTCCCAAGTATGCTAGACTTACCACATCATGTCTCAAGTTACTCTTATAAATTGTTAATACAGCGCTTTAAAAAAATTGCCCTAGGGATGTCGATGACACATTTTTCCATTCCTACATGCTCTGAAAGGTGCTGGTGGGCCTTCTTCTTGAACCTCTGTTTTTACAGCCGTGTGGGAGAGGGAGTGGCTTGCTGGAGCACTTCAGAGGGCATTAAGAATCAACCACATAGTGTGGGATTGGAGTTACATATAGGCCAGACAGGGTAGAGGTGGAAAATTCCATCCCTGGAGGACACATGTGAACCAGTTGAGTTTTTACAAGAACCCAGCAGGATTTTGCTCATATATCTCCACCTGGTGCAAGCCCATAAATTATTAATTTTTTAAAAGTCTATTTCACTATTTGCCGTGGTGAGATTTAAACTCACTCTGGGTTACTACTGTAGCTACATTAAGCCATTCATATTGACAGAGTCAAATGAAAGTACTGTCTGACAGACTGTTCAAAGTTAAACATTTAAACAAGACACAAAATGGGTAAAACGAATCATGTGGTGCAATACTAAACCATACTGATCAGCAAAAGTAGGCCAAAATTGTTGGAACCATTAATTACGTAGTTTATGGTTATGCTTACTGTTGAGGACAAAATGTTGAGTGAGAAAAGTCAGCCTTAAAAAATATTAACAATATTTATTTTAGTTCCAGAGATTCAGGATTTTGTCCCAACAACACACTCCTGAGTCCTGATGCCTGACCTATTAGGTACAGCCCATTACTTCTGTCCCGATTCTCTTTAGCTGGGAAACAATCCCATTAATTCATTGGGGTCGATTTTCGTTCAGGTGCGGGGAATTAGCGGTTTCCCCGAATTTAGTGATTCTGACACGATTGTAAATGGGTCTGTGAGATTGATGCAAATTTAACACAATTGGCCAATTGATTTCAAGCGTGTGGGAAGCCTTGGCAATTGAATATTTCCAGTCAGAAAGTCGCAGAATATGACGTCATCATTGCTGCTGCTCTTAAGGGCCACAGCAAGCCTTGCTTCCTCTGCAGGCTTCCAACCTTCAACATTAAGATGGCACAGGAGCCTGCAGGAGGAACGGCCAGTGGGAGGGCCAGATCTGCACCCAAATTTGATGAGGCTTCGCTACAGGCATTATTGGATGGTGCTAGGGCCCACAGGGAGGTCCTCTTCCCTTCTTCAGGGAGGAAGAGGCCTCCCAGCCAGACCAAGGCTGTGTGGCTAGAGGTGGCAGGTCAAGTGAACTCCTTGGGGCTAACATGAAAAATGTGGTTGCAGTGCAGGAAAAGATTCCATGACCTTCTTCGCACTGGAAAAGTAAGTACTGATATGCCTATCAATTAGTCCAATAAAAGGCGACGAGTTAAGAACGTAACTGAAGGTTTTTATTGGCTAAATAACAGAGCCCACCCTCGTGGGTGATCCGATCCAACAGGGAGGAATACTAGCCAGTCAGCTACCTTTATACCTGGGCAGGTAATGGGCGGAGTCGGAGGTGGTCAGCCCAGGTATAACAGTGCGACAAGAGGCGACCTCGTGTAGTGATGTGACAGTGAGAACAGTGAGAACAATATACAGTGATAACTATAACAGTGGTTTACCACATTCACCCCTTGTTTAGATTAGAGTCCGGCGGGGTGAAGTGTATTACCAGCTCTGGTATGTCAGTCTGTCCGGAGGCTTCGTTAGCCTCTCCGATCGTCGCAGCGGCGGTGTTACATTATCCGGTGTTAAAGCTGGTGTCTGCGTAGTCGGCAAAGGCTCGTGGGGTTCCGGCATGCCGTCTACCTCGGCTGGACTCGGGGGGTTGGGAGGGGGGGGTGAGGGTGCGAGGTCTCGTAAGGAGACAGTGTCCTCCCGTCCGTCTGGGTAAGCCACATAGGCGTACTGGGGGTTGGCGTGCAGGAGGTTCACCTTCTCGACCAGGGGGTCCGTTTTATGGGCCCTCACGTGCTTTCGCAGCAAGACGGGTCCCGGAGAGGTCAGCCAGGTTGGTAGGGTGGTTCCCGTAGTCGACTTCCTGGGGAAGACAAACATTCGAGCATGGGGGGTGGTGTTAATGGCAGTGCAAAGTAGTGACCGGATGGAGTGCAGCGCAATCGGGAGGACCTCTTGCCAGCGGGAGGTTGGGAGGCCCTTAGACTTTAAGGCTAAGAGGGTGGCCTTCCATACCGTCGCGTTCTCTCTTTCCACCTGGCCGTTCCCTCGGGGGTTGTAGCTGGTGGTCCTGCTTGCTGCAATACCCCTCTCCAATAGGAACTGACGGAGTTCCTCGCTCATGAAGGAGGCGCCCCGGTCACTATGTATATAGTTCGGGAACCCGAACAAGGCGAAGAGTTTGTTCAGGCATTTAATGACCGTGTTACTGGTCATGTCTGGGCAGGGGAAGGCAAAGGGGAAACGGGAGTACTCATCAACGATGTTGAGGAAGTACACATTACGGTCGGATGACGGTAGGGGCCCCTTGAAGTCGATGCTCAGACGCTCGAAGGGGCGGGTGGCCTTGATCAGGCTTGCTCTGTCCGGCTTATAGAAGTGCGGTTTGCACTCAGCACAGATCTGGCAGTTCCTGGTCATGGTCCTGACCTCCTCGATGGAGTATGGCAGGTTGCGGGCCTTAATGAAATGGTAGAGTCTGGTGACTCCGGGGTGGCAGAGGTCATTGTGGAGGGTCTGAAGTCTATCACTTTGCGCGCTGGCGCATGTAATGCGTGAAAGAGCATCAGGGGGGTCGTTCAGTTTACCGGGCCGGTACAAGATCTCATAATCATAGGTGGAAAGCTCGATTCTCCACCTCAAGATTTTGTCGTTCTTGATCTTGCCCCTCAGCTTGTTATTAAACATGAAGGCAACCGAGCGTTGGTCGGTGAGGAGGGTAAATCGTTTGCCTGCCAAGTAGTGCCTCCAGCGCCGTACTGCCTCCACAATTGCCTGGGCTTCCTTCTCGACCGACGAGTGTCGGGTCTCGGGGCCCTGTAGGGTCCTTGAGAAGAAGGCTACCGGCCTACCCTCCTGGTTAAGGGTAGCGGCTAGGGCGAAGTCGGATGCATCGCTCTCCACTTGGAAGGGGATTGACTCATCCACTGCGTGCATTGTGGCCTTGGCTATGTCTCCCTTAATGAGGGAGAAGGCCGCGCACGCCTCTTCCGTGAGGGGGAAGGATGTGGTTTTCAGGAGGGGTCTGGCTTTGTCCGCATAATTGGGTACCCATTGGGCATAGTAGGCGAAAAGCCCCAGGGTTCTCCTAAGTGCTTTTGGACAGTGGGGGAGGGGTAGCTCCATGAGGGGGCGCATTCTTTCGGGGTCGGGGCCGATGACTCCGTTCTCTACTACACAGCCAAGGATGGCAAGGCGCGCTGTGTTAAACACGCATTTCTCCTTATTGTAGGTGAGGTTCAGCCGTTGGGCCGTACGGAGGAATTTCTCCAGATTCACGTCATGGTCCTGCCGGTTGCGGCCGCAGATGGTGACGTTATCGAGATAGGGGAAAGTGGCCTGTAGTCCGTTCTGGTCAACCATCCGGTCCATCTCCCGTTGGAAAACCGAGACCCCGTTGGTGACACCAAAGGGGACCCTAAGGAATTGGTAGAGGCGGCCATTCGCCTCGAAGGCGGTGTACTGGCTGTCCTCCGGGCTGATGGGGAGTTGGTGGTAGGCCGACTTGAGGTCGATGGTCGAGAATACGCGGTATTGTGCAATCTCATTGACCATGTCCGATATGCGGGGGAGGGGGTATGCGTCCAGCTGGGTGTATCTGTTTATGGTCTGGCTGTAGTCGATAACCAGGCGATTTTTGTCGCCGGTCTTGACTACCACCACCTGGGCACGCCAGGGGCTGCTGCTCCCCTCAATAATGCCCTCTTTCAGGAGTCGCTGCACCTCAGAGCTAATGAAGGCTCTGTCCCCAGCGCTGTACCGCCTGCTCTTAGTAGCGACAGGTTTGCAGTCGGGGGTGAGGTTAGCGAACAGGGAAGGTGGCGGTACCTTGAGGGTGGATAGGCTGCAGGTGTTACGCGGTGGGCGGTTTAACTTTCGCTGGTTGTCGACTGTGAGTGGGGGGAGGGGTCCACCGTATGCTAGGGTTACACTTTGGAGGTGGGATTGGAAGTCCAGCCCTAGTATGACGGCAGCGCACAGCTGGGGGAGTACGAGGAGTTTAAAATTTTTATACTCTGTCCCTTTAACCGACAATGTCACGACACAGTAGCCGCTGATGTCTGTGGCGTGCGACCTCGATGCCATCGAGATGTGGCTGCGCGTTGGCAGGACGGGGAGGGAGTAGTGGCTCACCGTGTCTGGGTGGATGAAGCTCTCCGTGCTTCCGCTGTCGAACAGGCAGGTCGTGGCGTGGCCGTTGACTTTGATGTCCATCATTGAGCTGGCCAGGTGGTGCGGGCGGGCTTGATCCAGGGTCACGGAAGCTAGGGTGTAGATGAGCGCGTCGTTGTCATGACAAGATGGCGGCGAAGATGGCGGCCCCCGTAGTTCACATGAGGCTCTGTTTAAATCGTTTGCCCCGCACAAAGATGGCCGCCCCTGCTGTTCCCATGAGGCTCTGCAGGCTTCGGCTGCCCCGCACAAAGATGGCCGCCCCTGGTTTTCCCATGAGGCTCTGCAGGCTTCGGCTGCCCCGCACAAAGATGGCCGCCCCTGGTTTTCCCATGAGGCTCTGCAGGCTTCGGCTGCCCCGCACAAAGATGGCCGCCCCCAGGGTTCGCATGAGGCACTGCTGGCTTCTGAGGATTTGCTTCTGCAGGCCTTGGAGAAGTGGCCTTTCTTGAGGCAGGTTTTGCAGGTCGAGTTTTTGGCTGGGCAGCGCGACCTCGGATGCTTCTCCTGGCCGCAAAAGAAGCAGCCAGCGGCCCGATCGGGGTTGCCTGATGTCGGGGCCGGTACCGGGGCTAGCGGGCCCGGTCGGATCCGTGATGCAGACGCTGAGGTAGGTCCCGGGGGCAGCGCTGTGAAGGGTGGTGGGGTGGGGGTCGGGCCCGAGTCCCAGGGTCGCGAATAGTACCTGGCAAACGCTTCCTGGTCTTGCTGGGTGGCCTCTAGGGTGAGGGTGAGGGCTTCGGCCTTGTCCAGGTCTATGTCCTTAGCTTCAAGCAGTCTTTGCCGTGTGTAGTCGGAACGTAGGCCTCTCACCAAGGCGTCGCGGACATTGTCTTCCATGTTCGCAGTAGCCGTCACCGCTTTAAAGTCACAGTTCCTGCCGAGTTGTCTCAGCGCTCGTGAAAATTCAGCTATCGATTCTCCTGGCTGTTGCTGGCGAGATCTTAAGAGATGCCTAGTGTACATGTAGTTTACCGGGCTCCGGTACTGCTGTTTCAGTAGGTTGATGGCGTCGTCGTACGTAGTCATGTCCTGGATGAGTGTATATACTCTCGGGCTCGCTTGGGCTTTCAGGACTCTTAGTTTGGATCTCTGAGGGACGACGGCTTCCTCCAGGTACGATTCGAAGCAGTCCAGCCAGTGTTTGAAGTCGTTGGCTGAGTTTGGTGCCTGTGGGTTTAGATCCAGGTATGGTGGTTTCAAGGCTTGCAGCCAAGCCGGCTGGTGTGGCCCGTTGTCTGGAGGCTGCTGTTGCTGTGCTGCTGGGTGAGCTCCTTGCTGTTGCTGTTCATTATCAGACATCTTTAAAATTTAGCCAATAAAATTGATATGCCTATCAATTAGTCCAATAAAAGGCGACGAGTTAAGAACGTAACTGAAGGTTTTTATTGGCTAAATAACAGAGCCCACCCTCGTGGGTGATCCGATCCAACAGGGAGGAATACTAGCCAGTCAGCTACCTTTATACCTGGGCAGGTAATGGGCGGAGTCGGAGGTGGTCAGCCCAGGTATAACAGTGCGACAAGAGGCGACCTCGTGTAGTGATGTGACAGTGAGAACAGTGAGAACAATATACAGTGATAACTATAACAGTGGTTTACCACAAGTACTGTATGATGTTTTCATCACCCTCAATCTGATCCCCATTGCCTTTCCTCACCAGCACTCAGCTTTAGCAATCTCTTCCTGCCCATCCCACTAGACACTCACATCCATGCACCCTTACCCATTCCCTCTCTCTATGCTCACATTCACAGAACTATGCCACCATGCAGCCCTCACACTCCTCTCACTCTGATGCTTTGAACACAACTGACAACAAACAGGGAGGGCCCTTGGTCTTGCAACCTCACTCCATCTTTGTCCCCTTCTAAGTATCTATGCTATGCAATCTCTGCACTCACTCCTTCATTCTCACTCAACCTCCACTTGTCTCCCTCATTGCAGGAAAAGAGAGCTCACAACAGGAGAGAGCGAGCCAGGACAGGAGGAGGGCTGCCCTCATTAGCCCAGCTCACCCCCTGGGAGGAAGGCGTCCTGGAGATTGCCGGGGCTGACCGAGACGCGGACGTTGGGGAAGGACAGGCAGGAGCATCCCCGCAAGCTGGTGACAGAATAGTTTTCCATCTCTCTCATTGGCATTGCATGAGTCGCTGGTAATGATGCTGAAGCTACAACATATGGACTTATGATCATCTGCAAAATGCAATGTGCATGTAACCTTGGCATCACATCTCTAACTTTTTCCTGGACTCCCCCACAGGACCATCAAGAGCCCCCATCCCCACGGTGCAGGAGGAAGAGCCTGAGCAGCTGGACTCCTCAGAGGAATCTGCAACCTCTGAGGGCGCAGCGTCATCAGAAATAAGCGCACCCAGCACCAGCGCAGACACTCACACTTCGGTGGGACCTTCGGGACATAGAGTAGAGTTGTCACCTGGTGTATCACAGCTCACAAGTGAGCATCAGCAGATTGTGGAGACAGGGACAGCACTGGAGAGTCCTCATCGGAGGGCGCAGGACTCTGCCAGCTCGACTCAGCAGCATGTCAACCCTCTGCCTCTGGATCCATCCGTAAGATCAGAGGTGATGGAACTCCAGGCACAGATGCAGGAGTCTCTGGCGGGTTTTGACACTAGGGTCGCTGCGAGTGTGGAGCGAATGGAGGAGTCCATTGCGAACATGAGCAGAGCCTTTGTGGAGTCATTGGCGCATGAACGCATCAACACGGAAAGGATGGCTACCTACGTGGAAATGATTGCTGCCTCCGTGGTAAGGCTGGCTACGGTAGAGGAGAGGAGGGCTATGGCCATGGAGGAGGTTAGTCGCCAGGGTATGGAAAACATGGTGAGTGTTCAGAATAGCGATGGGCATCTATTGAACAGAGAAACCAGACCTTCATGGAAGTCCTTCTGAGTAGGACTGCCATTGCAGATACAGGTCCCCATGGCCCCCCATGATGTGCAGCAAGGTGCTCTCAAGCCACTTGAAGGCACTGAGGGGGACCTGACCCATGAGAGGGAGATTCGTGGCAGCCCTCAAGGAAGTGGGGGCTCCTCTCCAAGCGCTCACACTTCCATGCCACTGCAGAGCCCTCGGTCAGAGCCCCGCCGGAGTACACACCCAACGGAGATAGAGGTCTCAACCCCTGCACAGCCACAGGAGCAGCAGACTGCTGGCAAGCCCTCACAGGCTCACCATCCCAGAGGACGCCCGCCAAAGGTGTCGAGACAGGAGCAGCAGGAAAGTGAGCAAGGGGCCTCCACATCTGCTGAAGCCACAGGGGAACCACTACGTAGGAGCACGCGTAAGAGGAAAATAAAGCACTAATAGTCACAAGGGTAGTCACTTGGGTGAAATGTTGGCCCAGAAATTAGGTTCAGGGGCTTGCCGCGCATGCAAGCCCCCGATGTGCACTTACCCAGCGCGCCGACAGCTGAAGCCTGGGCCTGCTTGGAATTCCTGTCACTGGCCTGGTTCAGCTGTCGGCACGCTGTGCTTGCCTGATCCAGCAGCGTAGTTAGTTCGATGTGCCGGCTGGGATCAGGTGAGCACTGGGCAGACAATCAGGGGAGGGAAAACTTCATTCATGAGTTTGATAGTAAGAACTGTCAAACTCATGAAAACTACGGGCGCCCAAAACACGACCTAAACTTTAAATAAAATTTTAATAAACATCCCACTAATTAAATGAACTATAAATAACTTTAAAAAACTAATTTAAACAATTAATTAAATTTTTGAAAAAAATAATTTTTTAAGAAATCGGGTCTAAAATTACACTTACCTTACTGTAAAGTCCTTAAAAACAATAAAGCTTTGGAAAAAATGTTATAATTTTTAATAATAGACCACTTACCTTAAAGAATCAAGTCCTAACGTCTCCTTTTTACACTTCTAAAAAGTTGAGGCCCTTACACACGGGCAAACCTGTCAAAAAGAAAGAAGTTCAACGCGTGCACGCAGAGTCCTGCGCACACGCGTTGGATCTCTGAACCCCTTGGAGGAAATGCCGGTTTCCCACGCATGCGCTGTGCATGCTGAAATCCGGCACTTCCAACGGGCCCACGCGTGAGTACCCCATCCGTACTCACGCGTTGGGACCGGAATTACTGGGCCGCTGTGTTTATTTTAAAAATGCCATCAGTTGGTTATTGTAATTAAAATTTCTGATGGCAACTTCTGCAGTTGTGGCGTGTGTCATTTCGCGAATGGGGCTGGAGGTCCTCTAATGCCAAGAGGGGAAGGAAAAAAAGGCCTCCCATACTTCTGGTAGGTGCCTCAGTTGAGGAAGCGCTGAGTGAGGGTGGCGAGAGGGTTCTCGTAGGAGGTTACACTGGAGATGGGTGTCAGGCTCCAAACTTCCACAGCTGTGGTTATGCCTTCTAAAAGTTCCCCAGACCTGAGACCACAAAGTCCTGCCACCTGCAAATGATGACTGATCAAATATCCTCTTTAATGTTGGACTTGCAGTTGATAGTCAGCAAGCCAATAGTGTTCACGTCAGGTTTCACAGGCGTCATTCCCACCAGGCGCGTTTTGCATGGGAAAAGGGTTAAGCAGGCAAGGGCCTGTTAAAGTGGGATTATAAAGGCCAATCAGTGCCCTATAGACCAGTCCCGCCTGTTGCAGGCGGGACTGATTCGGGTCAATCAGACACACCTAGGTTAAAATGGCGTGGAGGCGGGAACCAGGCGGGGGGGGGCGGTCGCGACACCTAGGTTTTGCGATTTTAACCCGCCTAAAAGCCCGCCTCATGGCCCAAGGAAAATCGAGCCCATTAACTTTGCTTTGTTCCTCTTGCACCAATAAGCTAATTATTAGCTTTCTCAATTTTCCTATTAGGCCCCCCTCCTGAGTTGCACAGGAAGCATGTCCAAGAATACGCCGCACACCCTGTCTATTTGATTGGCTACCTATTCCTACTTATCTGTCCTTGCAGACCTTAATGTGGCTCCTCTCTGCGTGATACATTTGTGCATTTTATTTTTCTTTAAAGCTGAAGTACTTTTCCCTTGATGATCAAAGGCTCTGGGCCTAGAAATTCAGTTGTTAGCGCCAGCCGCTAACGCCTTAAGAGGGCGAGAAGTGGGGCGCAAAGCGGCTAGCGCCCGGGCGCAGCGCGATCTGCGCCTCTCGCGAAATTCAGTTAAGATTTAGCGCCGGCGCAAAACCTTTGCGCGCGCTCAGCTGCGCGCGCAGATCCTAACGTCATTTCATGGTGCAACGCCCTTTGTGCGCCCCGAACCGGAAATTCAGTGGCGCCGGCCTATTGTGCATCTGGCGCCCCCAGCGACAGGTAAAGGGGAACGTTTCCCAGTCGCTGCGGGGCGCGGGGGGCGCTAATTATTAAAGGGGACTCCTCCTGCAGTATAAATGTCAGCCATTTTGCTCCACTCCTTCTTTGTGAGAGACGGGCATTTGGAGAGAGAGACAAAGGGAGAGAGCTTTCTGGTTTGACTCAACACTCGCTCAGGCACTTGTGGCTTCAGGCCAGAGCTTTGCACTTGGATTTAACGTTCAGTGCCATAGCATTGATTCGAGACATCTAATGGGGGCTGAAATGGGTGCAAATGTTGGCTTACTGCATTGCATTCAAAGGGCTCAGAGACACCGTGAGAGAGTGCCAGTCATGGCCAGACGAAGAAGGGCCAACAGGCGTCGGCACAGGAGGCCTTACCCACCCAGGGTATACCGCCAGCAGTTCTCATATCTGTTGTGTATGTACCTTTAAGAGAGAACTGTTTTACAGCTCCTGTATACTGTAGCACCGGCAGGGACCACACCTATTTATAAAGCCGGAGCAGGCTTCTGTACTTCAGTCGTGAGACTACTCTACTCTAGTAAACACCTGTTGATTGTTAAGTTACAGCCTCTGTGTAGTTCTTGGGGAAACATCCTATTTAAAGAATCACGGATCTAACAGTGGCGACGAGGTTGATTCGAATCTGCCTGCAACTCTGCATTTCCCGTCAAGGAGTCGCTCCGGGAGGACGGTGGAAGAAAGTCGAGGCCAGAAGCACGGGCGTCGACCACGAGCAACCATCCAGTCATCCGGCAGCAAGTGAACATCGCAGGAGTGGCTGTTGAGAGCCACGACGATCCAGCAACAGACTGGCAACAGGTGCAGCGCACACCCTTCCCGCACAGCGGCGGCGGGAGCCGACCGACGGCGTAGAAAAGCCGAGCAGCGTCGACGGGGTAAGAGAGAGGGTGAAGCGCACAGGGCACGGCCGGGGGTTAAAGAACCGAGCGGCGTCGAGGAAAAACAAGCAGAGAGAGAGAGAGGGTAAAGCAGCAGCCAGGTTCAGGACCGAGCGATGGCAACGGGAAAGGCGCACAGGAGAACGCGCAGAGCACAGCCAGGGCTCAAGGGCTGAACCGCGTCTGTGGGGAGAAGAAGGGCAAGCGCGGGAGACGCCATTGAGCCGCGGAGAAGAAGGAAGAGCGCGGGAGATGCCATTTTTTTTGAAGCCGCAGCGGAGAAGAAGGGCGAGCGCGGGAAGGAAGGAAAGTGCGGGAGATGCCATTTTGTTCCAGCGGAGAAGAAGGGAGAGCGCGGGAGACGCCATTTAGACAGTTAAATTACACCCAGGGATGGCGAAGAATGGCAGTATCACAGCGTTCGACAATGAAGTCGAAGATTGAGCGACATATGTGAAACGCATTGAGGTGTACTGCAGGGCGAATGAAGTGCCAAATGCTAGAAAAGCACTGGTTTTGTTAAATTCCATGGGTGCAAAAACTTATGGCTTACTGCGAAACCTGATAACCCCAGAGAAGCCCGTGGAGAAGAATTTCAAAAGTATAGTAGAAATCCTACAGGACCACTTAAGCCCCACACCGCTGCTGATAGCAGAAAGATTTAAGTTCCACAAAAGGAACCAGCATAAAGACGAAAGTAATGCTGAGTACTTAATGGAACTGCGCAAGTTATCGAAACACTGCCAGTTTGGAGTGGGACTATCAGATACGTTAAGGGACAAGTTTGTGTGTGGGCTTCAAAGTGAAGGAACCCAGAAACGGCTTTTATCAGAAAAGGATCTTACGCTGTACAAGGCTTTCAGCATGGCAGTATCACACGAAGCAGCGGCATGGGTCGCTGCAGAGATACAACGGAGACCGCAAGAATACGGCACCAATGAAATGTCATATGGAGCAGGGAAGTGTTATCGCTGTGGCAGAACAACACACGATCAGAAGGATTGTTGGTTCAAGGACCAAGTGTGCAGACAGTGTGGAAAAACAGGACACATAGCAAGAGTCTGCAGGTCAGGGAAGAAAACCAACAGCAAGAAATCTCCACAGGAGAAGTACAAAAAGGTACATAAGGTGATGGACAGTAGTTCAGACGAACAGGGAAATGATACAGACCCCGGAAGCAAGGAGCTGGGTTGTCTGAAACTACATAATGTAAGCAAAATGGAGGATCACCAGACTATCTGGGTCACACTCAAGATAGACGGAGTCCAAGTGAAAATGGAATTGGACACTGGATCAGCCCTAACAGTCATAAACCAAAGGGACTACAAGCGGCTATTTCCACATATACCCTTGAAAGCTACAGAGATTGTCTTGAAGACGTACACGGGGCAAAAAGTCTACCCCAAAGGAAAAATAAGGGTGAAAGTGATATACAAAGGCCAGGAAATACCTAAAATGGACCTATATGTATTGCCAGATGGAGGACCACCACTACTAGGACGTGAATGGATCCGGAAGATACAATTAGATTGGCATTCCATACAGGCACTGACGGTTGAGGCCAAAAAGGATGACGACGCCACACCTGGCCGACTGTCAAAAATGCTAACTGATGCACAAGAAGTGTTCCAGGAGGGACTCGGAACACTAAAAGGCATAACAGCAATGATTAAAATAGAGGAAAATGCAAGTCCAAAGGTTTTTAAGGCCACGGTGCCTTATGCGATCCGACCAGCTGTTGAAGCAGAGCTGGAAGGGTTGGAACGTTCAGGAGAACTGTCCTAAGTAGACTGGAGCGAGTGGGCTACACCCATCGTCCCTGTAATGAAGAGGTCGTTGAGTAATACGCCTGGGGAACCAAAGAAGGTCCGCATCTGTGGGGATTTTAAGGTGACAGTGAACCCAGTCCTTCATACGGTACAATATCCGCTTCCACGGATTGAGGATATTTTCGCCTCGCTATCTGGAGGTAAACGCTTCACCAAAATTGATCTGGCCCAGGCGTACTTGCAAATGGAGGTAGAAGAAGCCTCGAAACAATACCTCACGATCAACACTCATAAAGGTCTCTATCAATACAACCGACTGGTGTTCAGGGTAGCATCGGCTCCGGCTATTTGGCAAAGGGCAATGGATCAAGTCCTGCAAGGGATTCCAGGGACCCAGTGTTATTTGGACGACATCCTGGTCACGGGCGAAAATGACAGTGATCACCTCGCCAACCTGGAGAAGGTGCTCACTAGATTAAAGGAATATGGGCTACGAGCTAATCGCCAGAAGTGCGAGTTTTTCCAGAAGCAGATCTCGTATTGTGGCCACATTATTGGTGAAGAAGGGTTACATAAGTCTCCTGAAAAGATTGAGGCAGTAGTCAAGGCTCCAGCACCAGAAAATGTGTCACAGCTGAGGTCGTTCCTCGGGTTGGTAAACTAATACCATAAGTTCTTACCAAATTTGTCTACAGTAGTACACCCACTGAATACCCTACTGCAAACGGGGGTACCATGGAAGTGGAATGATGAATGTAAACGAGCTTTCCAGAAGTGTAAAGAATTGATCACATCAAAAGAGGTGTTGGCCCATTTCAACCCAGCACTACCAATTTGGTTGGCATGTGATGCATCACCCTATGGTATTGGAGCGGTGCTGTCGCACAAATTCCCAGACGGGTTGGAGAGGCCAGTAGCCTTTGCGTCTCGGTCACTAACCTCAGCTGAGCGCAACTACACCCAGATCGACAGGGAGGCCCTCAGCCTAGTATGGGGAGTAAAAACATTCAACCACTATCTGCATGGGCAGAAGTTCACCTTGCTGACTGACCACCAACCACTTGTCTCCATCTTTAATCCTAAGAAGGGCGTTCCGGTGATGACTGCACAACGGTTACAAAGATGGTCCCTTTTTCTAGGGGCGAACCAATATGAAATAGAATATCAAGGCACGAAACAGCATGGAAACGCTGATGGGCTATCACGCTTGCCACTGCCTACTGTGGAGGAAGCACCAGCAGTGGACCCTATCGAGATATTTTATTCGTCAATAATTGAACGATTGCCAGTAACTAACGCAGATACAGAGAAGGAGACCCGCAATGATCCGACACTGTCTCGGGTATATGATTTGACGGTGAGGGGATGGCCAACACATGGCGACTCACTGTTGCCAGCATTCTCATCCAGAAGAGAACAGCTGTCAGTATGCCAGGGGACAGTGATGTGTGGATCCCGAGTGGTAATTCCACCCAAGTTAAGGGAGAGAGTGCTCAATGAGCTTCACGAAGGTCATCTGGGAGGGGTAAAAATGAAAAGCCTTGCTAGGGCTTATGTGTGGTGGCCGGGGATTGATCAACAAATCGAGGACCTAACCAAGAGCTGCTCAGGATGCCAGAATGTCCAAAATGCACCACCACATGCCCCTCTACACCCATGGGAGTGGCCCTCTTCTCCATGGCAACAGGTGTATATTGATTTTGCTGGTCCATTCATGGACTCAATGTTCTTAATAGCAGTGGATGCGCACTCGAAATGCCCTGAGGTGATAAAAATGTCCTCAACCACTACAGAGAAAACGATTGCAGTTCTACGGACCATATTTGCCAGGAACGGCTTTCCAGAGCAGATTTGCTCTGATAATGGACCACAGTTTGTGTCCGAAGAGTTTCGGAAATTTATGAGAAGGAATGGGGTAAGGCATTACACATCCGCCCCGTATCACCCAACCACAAATGGATTGGCTGAGAGGTTTGTATAAACCTTTAAAAAGGCGATAAAGGCCATGTGCGATGATGAAATTCCACTGCAGCATAAGGTGGACAATTTCCTGTTAGCCTACAGAAATGTGACACATGCAGTTACCAACCAGACCCTGGCCATGATGTTCTTTAACCGAAGGTTGAGATCTCTTCTGGATTTGCTCAGACCAAATGTGCGAAGAAATGTTGAGGATAAACAATTCCAGCACATCAATGAGAAGCCGACAAGGAGCTTCAATGTCGGACAACCAGTCTTGGCCCGTGACTACCGAACAGAGAAATGGCAACCCGGAACGATATGCACATGGCAGGGGCCATTAATGTACACAGTGGATGTTGGGGAGAACATTGTGAGATGCCACGTCGACCAGATCTTAGCGTCACAGGAACGAGCCAACCCCATGTCTCGCGTACCTGGGGATGAACCCGACATACCGGTGGCATCTACCTCAGAAACAGTAGCAGTGGAAACTGATGAACTAACCGACGAAAGGGGGCCAGAATCGCTTCCGCACCAAGAACAAGAACCTCAGGGAAGGCGCTATCCAGAAAGGATCAGGAAGCCGCCCCAAAGACTGAATTTATAAATGGACTATTTTCAGTTAATGTTGCATGTTAAAAATGTTAATTGTTAAATGAATGTATGGTACTGTTAATCTAAAAGGGGAGGAATTGTTGTGTATGTACCTTTAAGAGAGAACTGTTTTACAGCTTCTGTGTACTGTAGTACCGGCAGTGACCACACCTGTATATAAAGCCGGAGCAGGCTTCTGTACTTCAGTCGTGAGACTACTCTACTCTAGTAAACACCTGTTGATTGTTAAGTTACAGCCTCTGTGTAGTTCTTGGGGAAACATCCTATTTAAAGAATCACGGATCTAACAATATCTGAACATGTCTGAGGAGCAGTGTGCTCGGAGGCTGCGATTCAGAAGGGAGGTGGTCACAGAGATCTGCCACCTGCTTCGCAGAGATCTGCAGCCACAGCTGAGGAGGAGGACGTCTCTGTCGGTGGCAGTGAAGGTGAAGGTGGCTCTCAACTTCTACGTCACCGGCTCCTTCCAATCCGCTACTGGGGACATTTCCAACATCTCCCAGTTCGCGGTACATTGCTGCATCCGCCAGGTGACCAATGCCCTTTTCAGAAGGAGACGTCAGTTCATCTCCTTCCCCATGACCATGGACAAGCAGCAAAAGCGTGCAATGGGATTTGCAGCATTAGCGGGCTTCCCCATGGTGCAGGGCACCATTAACTGCATGCATGTGGCTTTGCGGGTGTGGTAAACCACTGTTTGTATTCCTGTTTGTCCTGTTTGTATTCCACTGTGTACATGCCTGGACATGCCTCGGCTGACTCCTCCCACAGGTCCTAGTATAAAGGTGACTGCTCCCCAGCCCTTGGTATCCTGGACCGGTCGACCACTCGAGGCAGACCTCCATTCTGTTGTTAATAAAAGCCTTTAGTTACTCTTCTAACTCTCAGTCTTTTATGAGTAATTGATAGCGCATCAATTTTATTAACAACATTTTTATAATGGAGAAGATCCTCACACCAGCATGCCTGGACTTAGATCATCGGGAGGCGGACTCATCCACCAAGTTTACTCACTGGCTTAAGCGTTTCGAAAAATTCCTGACCGCCTCCGAAGCAATCAAATCGGACGAGGACAAACTGGATGTCCTGACCTCCAAAGTGAACCACCGAGTGTACTCGGTCATCCAAGACGCGACCTCGTACGCGGATGCTATCAAGCTCCTCAAGGACCAGTACACGCGCCCAGTGAACGAAGTGTACGCCAGGCACCTCCTGGGGAGTCGTAAACAACAACCTGGGGAATCGACCGTGGAATACCTTCAGGCACTGTCTGTGCTTGGCCGGGCCTGTGGTTGTAAGGATGTAAAGGCCGCCGTGTACACAGAGGAACTTATCCGGGACGCTTTTGTAGCGGGCCACAGATCCAATTACACACGACAGCGACTGTTGGAGCAGAGTAACCTCGACCTCAACAAGGCCTCTGAACTCGCACTATCGTTGGATGCAGCCTACCAGGGCATGGATGCCTACTCCTCTGCACCGTGGACGCCGCGGGGAATGACAGCCTGGGACACGGTAGGACCGCCTCATAGCGCCGTGCCACCCCAGCCACACCCCAACAACGGCCCAACTACCGCAGCAGTGTCCCAAGGCCAGACAGCAGTGCCCCAAGGCCAGAAATGCTACTTCTGTGGCCAGGCAAAACACCCCAGAGCGCGCTGCCCGGCGAAAAACGCGATCTGCTCGGGCTGCGGGAAGAAGGGACACTACGCTAGCGTCTGCAGGGCCAAAGCCACCCCGAACCCCAGCAGCGCCGCGTGTGGGCCATGCGGGCCGCCATTTTGGACCTCCCCGGCCGTGTGCGAATCACCGGTACAGCAGCCATTTTGGACGCCTCCAGCCACATGGGGATCATGGACGCCGCCATCTTGGACGACAGCCGGGACACAGCAGGCCCCCGACACCGCCTCATCTGATACCCGCAGCGACACACCGACCCCTACGCTGGCATCCGTTACACTGGACCAAGCGAGACCGCACCAACTGGCCAGTTCCACAATGGACATTAAGGTAAATGGTCACGATACAATCTGCCTTTTTGACTCTGGGAGCACGGAGAGCTTCATCCACCCCGACACGGTGCGGCGTTGCTCTCTCCCAGTCCTGCCTGCGCAACAGCGGATTTCTATGGCCTCCGAGTCCCAGTCGGCGGACATCGGCGGCTACTGCGTGGTGACACTCGTAGTAGACGGGACCGTGTACGATCATTTTAAACTTCTGGTCCTGCCTGACCTCTGCGCTGCCGTCCTGCTGGGGTTAGATTTTCAGTGCCACCTTAAAAGTGTTACGATGGCGTACGGTGGACCCCTACCCCCACTCACAGTCCGCAGCCAGCAGCTTCCAAATTGCCCGCCGCGCACCAGGTGCAACCTCTCCACACTCAGAGTCACCCCCCCACCACTGTTTGCTAACCTCACCCCCGACTGTAAGCCCATCGCCACAAAGAGCAGGCGATACAGTGCCGGGGACAGGGTTTTCATTAAAACCGAAGTGGAGCGGCTCCTGAAAGAAGGGATTATTGAGGGCAGCACCAGCCCCTGGCGAGCCCAGGTTGTGGTCATTAAGACCAGCGAGAAGCAGCGCCTGGTCATCGACTACAGCCAGACAATAAATCGCTACACCCTGCTGGACGCCTACCCACTCCCCCGTATAGCTGATATGGTCAACCAGATCGCGCAGTACCGCGTCTTCTCGACCATTGACCTGAAATCAGCGTACCACCAGCTCCCCATCCGCCCTGAGGACCGCCAGTACACTGCCTTTGAGGCAAACGGCCGCCTCTATCACTTCCTTAGGGTTCCCTTTGGCGTCACCAACGGGGTCTCCATCTTCCAAAGGGAGATGGACCGGATGGTAGATCAAAATGCGTTGCAGGCCACTTTCCCATATCTGGACAATGTGACCATCTGCGGCCGTGACTTGCAGGACCATGACGCAAACCTCGAAAAATTCCTCCGCACCGCCCAACTCCTAAACCTGACATATAACAAGGAGAAGTGCATATTCCGCACAAACCGCCTCGCCATCCTTGGCTGTGTTGTGGAACACGGAGTCATCGGCCCCGACCCCGACCGGATGCGTCCCCTTATGGAACTTCCACTGCCCCACTGCCTCAAGGCCCTGAAGAGGTGCCTAGGGTTTTTCTCCTATTACGCCCAGTGGGTCCCCTACTATGCGGACAAGGCCCGTCCGCTGATCAAGTCCACCTCTTTTCCCTTGACGGCAGAGGCCCGCTTAGCCTTCCACCGTATCAAGGAGGACATTGCCAAAGCCACCATGCACGCAGTGGACGAATCCATCCCCTTCCAGGTGGAAAGCGACGCGTCCGACTTTGCCCTGGCCGCTACCCTCAATCAGGCGGGGAGACCCGTGGCCTTCTTTTCACGAACCCTCCAAGGCCCGGAGACCAGACACTCCGCTGTTGAGAAGGAGGCCCAGGCGATTGTGGAGGCTGTGCGTCATTGGAGGCACTACCTGGCCGGAAAACGATTTACCCTGCTCACTGACCAGCGTTCAGTTGCTTTTATGTTTAACAACAAGCAGAGGGGCAAAATCAAAAATGACAAGATCTTGAGGTGGAGAATCGAACTTTCCACCTACAACTACGAGATCTTGTACCGGCCCGGGAAGCTAAATGAACCCCCGGATGCGCTATCGCGTGGCACCTGCGTCAGCGCGCAGATCGATAGACTACGGGTCCTCCACAATGACCTCTGCCACCCGGGGGTCACCAGGTTCTTCCACCTCATCAAGGCCCGCAACCTGCCTTACTCTATTGAGGAGGTCAGGACCATGACCAGGAACTGCCAAGTCTGCGCTGAGTGCAAACCACACTTTTATAGACCAGACAGGGCCCACCTGATAAAAGCCACTCGCCCCTTCGAGCGCCTGAGCGTTGATTTTAAAGGGCCTCTCCCCTCCTCCGACCGCAATGTGTACTTCCTCAATATTATTGATGAGTACTCCCGTTTCCCGTTCGCCTTCCCCTGCCCGGACATGACCAGTGCCACGGTCATTAAATGTCTGAACAACCTCTTCACCCTGTTCGGCTTCCCCAGCTATATCCATAGTGACCGGGGCTCATCGTTTATGAGCGACGAACTCCGTCAGTACCTGCTAACTAGGGGTATTGCCACAAGCAGGACCACCAGTTACAACCCCCGGGGGAACGGACAGGTGGAAAGAGAAAATGCGACAGTTTGGAAGGCCGTCCTGCTAGCCTTAAAGTCTAGGGGCCTTCCAACCTCCCGCTGGCAGGATGTGCTCCCCGATGCGCTCCACTCTATTCGGTCACTGCTCTGCACTGCCACTAACGCCACCCCTCATGAGAAAATGTTCGTCTTCCCAAGGAAGTCCACATCAGGGACATCGCTACCGCCATGGCTGACGTCCCCAGGGCCGGTCCTACTGAGAAGACACGTGAGGACCCATAAAACGGACCCCCTGGTCGAGAGGGTCGACCTCCTCCACGCCAACCCCCAGTATGCTTACATCGCATACCCGGACGGGCGGGAGGACACAGTCTCCATAAGAGACCTTGCACCCTCGGGGACCACAGTAACCCACTACCCACTACCACCCCCCCCCACGATCCGATATCCAGCCCCAGCAGACGGCAGGCCTGGGCCCCGCGACCCGCTCGACATCTACGAGGACGACACGCCTGTGCCACAGCCTACGCTGGACTCGACGCCGGAAGCTTCACTACCCCTGCCGTCGCCACGCCGATCACAGCGGCAGACAAGACCTCCGGAGAGACTCCAATACATTAACTTTTAATACACTTCACCCCGCCGGACTCAATTTTAAACAAGGGGTGAATGTGGTAAACCAGTGTTTGTATTCCTGTTTGTCCTGTTTGTATTCCACTGTGTACATGCCTGGACATGCCTCGGCTGACTCCTCCCACAGGTCCTAGTATAAAGGTGACTGCTCCCCAGCCCTTGGTATCCTGGACCGGTCGACCACTCGAGGCAGACCTCCATTCTGTTGTTAATAAAAGCCTTTAGTTACTCTTCTAACTCTCAGTCTTTTATGAGTAATTGATAGCGCATCAGCGGGCACCTCTGGAGAATGCTGAGGATTACCGCAACCGGAAGGGCTACCATTCGCTCAACGTGCAGTTGGTGTGTGACCACAGGCAGGTCATACTAGCTGTCAATGCCCGCTTTCCAGGCAGCAGCCACGATGCCTTCATCCTGCGCCAGACTTCTGTGGCAGACATGTTCGAGGCCCAGCCTCCCCCACGAGGATGGCTTCTCAGGGACAAAGGCTATCCTTTGTGCTCCGCAAGCCCTCAGCCGATCAAGGCAACAAATACTTCCAAAAGCCAACATGGACCGTGCGATTAAAGAAAAATTTTCACTCTGATAACTCTGTGCCCTTCCCGCATGACAAACTAATTCTGAGAAACCCCCCCAAAAAAAACACACCAGTCTCGGCCTTTATATTAAAAACAAAAACACCAGTCTCGGCCTGGGTATAAAAAACGAATACACCAGTCTCGGCCTTTATATAAAAAACAAATACACCAGTCTCGGCCTTTATATAAAAAACACATACACCAGTCTCGGCCTTTATATTAAAAACAAAAACACCAGTCTCAGCCTGTATATAAAAAACAACACATATGGCCACACCTTCTACTTTTTCCCCTGCGAGGGTGATCCGTCTCGCATCCGTGACTGGCCCCTACCCGCCCTGCAGCTCCTCCTCAATGGGACCCCAGTGGCTGCAGCAAGGCTGGGGGAAGGCTGCTGAGGGTCAGTTGGTGAGCCGGCAGATGCCCTTGGGGGTCGGCCTGGACCAGCTCTAGGCCTGGAAGGGCCGGCTGCTGACTGCTCCAACTCTGCTTGGGTGGCAGCAGTCTGTCCGACGGGTGGTAGCAGCTGCAATGGAGGAGTGACAGTGTTGGCTACAGGAATGCTGCCAACCTGACAGAGCACAGGCACTCCCTGGTCAGCTGATTCACTGGCACTCGCAGGGGCCAGCACTGCAGCATGCGCAGCAATCTGCTGAAGCACAGGCTGCTGGGCTGCTGTGGCGCGGCGAGTGTCCCGGTGATGCCTGGCCGATCCAGCGAGGGTGGCAGCAGTTAGCACCCGTGTGGCCCTGGTCTATGTCTGGATGACACCAGCCAGTGAATGCACGGCACGACTGAGCACTTGGCTGGAGGCCGCCTGTGCTGCCGTGAAGTCCTGCAGACTCCTGGCCTGTGCTGCACTGAATTCTTGCAGACTCCTGGCCTGTGCTGCCCTGAATTCCTGAACACTCCTTGCCAGTGACTCTATGGTGTCAGGCATCCTTGCCACTGCAGCCATGAGCTCAGTGTGCCTGCGCTCAGCCTGGGCGCCCATTTCCACAAGGAGCCGCACCTCCTCTGAGCTCACCGTAGCAGGACTCAAGGCCAGGCTCTCCCTCCGGGGAGAAGGCCGCCGAGCTTCCCCACACCCCCTGCGTTGCTGCAGCCCGCTGGTCCCCGGAGCTTCACTCTCCTCCGACCCTTCCCCCCTACTCCCCTCCAGGGAAGACGTGTCGCCCTCATGGCCATGGGCTGCCTCGGCTGAGGGTGTCCCTGATGGGCCGGCTTCCTCTTCCTCCTCCTCTATGCCTGACTCCGAGGCAGTGCCAGCTTGAGGGGCCGCCTCCTCACCTGGCGAGTCACCATCTGAAAGCAGGGTGGCACAAGAGTTGCTTTAGAGTGAGAATAGGGTGGCAGCGAGGGAGGCATGAGTGCTGCTATGCACTGCATTGGTTCGATAGTGGCAAAGGGTGCTGCTGTGAGGCGCAAGTGGAAAGAGAGAGGTCAAAAAGGTGATGACCTTACCATTGCTGCCCAGAACAGGGTCGGCATCTCCAGTGGCGACGGGGCCAATCAGCCGGCATGCCATGATGTGCTCCACTCACTGCTCTATGTCGCTGAGCTGTTTCAGGTTAGGATGGCCTCCCCCGATCTGACGCTGCTGTCTCCGGTTATGCGCCAGCTTGCCCTGTAAGAGAAAGGACGGCCTCTACGTACAGTGTGAAACCCTCATCTTGCCTGCACAGCCTCCCATGGTGGAATAGCCCTGACAGTGTCAAGCCCTCATCTTGCCTGCACAGCCTCTCATGGTGGAATAGCCCTGACAGTGTCAAGCCCTCATCTTGCCTGCACAGCCTCCCATGGTAGAATAGCCCTGACAGTGTCAAGCCCTCATCTTGCCTGCACAGCCTCCCATGGTGGAATAGCCCTGACAGTGTCAAGCCCTCATCTTGCCTGCACAGCCTCCCATGATAGAATAACCCTGACAGTGTCAAGCCCTCATCTTACCTGCACAGCCTCCCATGGTGGAATAGCCCTGACAGTGTCAAGCCCTCATCTTGCCTGCACAGCCTCCCATGGAGGAATAGCCCTGACAGTGTATAAACTGATGAATGTGCAAGTGCTTTTCATGACAGTCCCATAGATGCTGGATGAGGGCTGGGCATGAGGGCTTTCAGGTCCCTTTGGCCATCAACTGAGGTGCACATGCAGGGATGAGGAGGATACTGGAAAGGGTACTCACCCTGACAACCCGAGTGAGGTTGTTGAATTTTTTCCGGCATTGGATGGGAGTCCTGGCAACCACACTGTTGGAGGTGACCCTGTTTGCCACCTCCCTCCAGGCTTTCCGATAATCGGAGGGCAGCGGCCTCCTGGCACCCTCAGGGAAGAGGACATGGCGCCTGCGCTCCACTGCGCCAACCAGCAGCCTCAGGTCACCCTCGCCGAAGCGCTGCGCTCTCTCCCTGGCCTTCTCCATTCTCCTGGGCGTGGAGCAGTTGAAATAGCACTGTTCAGGCCTTCCTTCAGGGCTGCAGTGTGCAGGGCGTGGCAGCCAAACAATTCCACCCTCCCCCTTTAAGTGCTGACCGGCGCCTGACTGTCTGCCTTCAATCAGCAACTCGCCGCACCTGCGCTGCGCCCGCCCTCGGTGGTAGCGCTCTGGCTCACCGGCTTAGCGCCTTATAATACTCGTGCATCGCCTGCTTTAGCGCAGCAGCAACCTCTTGGGGCGATGCAACTGAATATCGGCGAAGGTGGCGCTAAGTTGCGCCGGGCGCAATATTTAGCGAACGCCCGGCTGTGCCGCCCCAAACGTGGCTATACTGAATTTCTCCATCGTACAAAGTTTCATGCCGTTTTTCTGAGAGCATTTATTTCTAAGTAATTATTTTATGGTATATTTATATTGTCCAATAATGGCTTCCCCACTATTGTTAGGCTGAACTGACAATTTCAAATAGAAAAGGAGCTATACACTGAAGCTGAATTTGCTCATGTCTTTATTTTAGGCTCGTCAAGGACTTTATGAAAAGTAGCATTTCAAAATAAATGAAATGTATATAATTGTGATGCCAAAGTTGAAACTATTATGTAGATTTTGAGATGAAATATAACTACAGACAGTGTAGCCACACGGGGGATGCTCAGCCTCTGGTGAGAGTTACAATTAATATCTTTGTGGTGATATGGAGGTTACAAGCAGTGGATTAAACTAGTTGACAAAGGAACTTCATAGGCAGTATTATGCAAAACTCCTGAGAACTGTAGTCTATTACGTCAGTGACAAACTCCTAAATGGCTGTTTTTTGTTCCTTTATGCAAGGTCATTTTATTAGGCTCAGAATGTGGGGAGCCAGATCCCTGGTGGTGATTGGGAAGTATGAGGGGAAGGTATACCTTGAGTCCAAGATGTCCAGAGGCCAGGTGTGATGCTTTGTGCTGTTTAGGGAGTTGTTGGAGCCAAGTTCATCATTAAATTTGTGATTTAAAACGATATTTGTTACGTAATAATTTTTATTACATAGTTGGATATAGTAGGGTGGGTGAGGAATTATCATGATTGCTGTAACTTATAGATTTTTATTGTGGCAATGCAATTGGGTAAGTTCTTTTGGGGTGAGTGAAATGCGATTGGGGAGAAAATTTTAATTGAATAAAAAGTTTTACACACTATGACTGCCGAATAACAACAGGTTAATGGAAGTAAAAAATGCCCAATTAGATAGGGGAAAAAGCACAGTGACTTAAACATTTAAGCAATGAGGAAGGAGAAAACTGATCAATGGCTTGAACAGTCACAATATAGACAACAGGTGCAAGAAATATCATTATAAAAATTCTTAGACATGCATTTGTCTCTGATTTTTCAGGAGAGACATTTTGACTTGTAATAGTATCACAAAGTGTGCTAAATGACGAGTGTCTTTAATTTTATAGTACTTATAATTAATGTAACAACTGCAACGACTGTCATGTGATTGATGTGTCTGAATTGAAGTTTACTGCCGGTCCAGAATGCTTGCCAGTGTATCTTCCAATTACAGCAAGTCTGCTGCTTCTTTTATTCATACATATACCTGATAATGACACAAACAGCAAACTGCAATAACATATTGAATCTCACAGAGGGAAAATCACTGTTGCTATGCACACTATCTCAGGGGTATAATTATAGATAATAGGCACCCAGGAGAAAGCACAGATGTATCAATTACTCCAATGTAGTCATGCTGTTTTCTTTATGTACACGGGATACGTAAGATTTTTTTGCCATTGATTTAGCTTTGACTGGAAAACATATAACAACTTTGTACTGTTGTTTTCTCTACCATTTACCTTACCGTATAATTTAATTTGAGAAACAAATGTACAATTCAAACGCTGCATTCAACAATTATTAAAACAAAATGTTGTAGCCTATTTCTGGGAACCAGCAGTTAAAACTCTAGTGGTCTTGTGCCAGAATCTGCTACCACTTCCCCAATAAGAATTTCAGTTATATTTAGAGCATGAGTATTATTAGTTTTTCCAAATATACTCTATCACATTCAGTATCAAATAATACTTTATCCGTATAAACAGTTGTGCTCTTTATAATCTGAATTTGATTCATCGAAACAATCTTTTACAATGGCTTGTTTTTTTTCTGAGTATTCTCATGTACTTACAGACTTCCATTAGAATAATAGTTTTTTTTGAGTTTGGAGGATATTTCCCCAGTTGTGGTGCATTATCACAGTCTGTCATGACTGGGAATCGCCTATTATACACAAGTACTGCAGGTGTAAGTTATGATTATTTTTTGGACAAGTGAAAGGATACCTAGCACTGACCATCACCGATTAGAACCAATTCAGCAATCCCAGCTGAAATGTAGCTGGGACCACCATTCCCAGAGGGGCCGGGGAGGTGGGTTTGGGAGGGGGTGGAATTGATACTATTTAGAGTGACCAGTTGACCTTGATAGATTCAATGAGGTCAGCTCATACATATAATTAGAATATGTTCACTGCATGTTTTTCACAAGGATAGGGAGCACTATAATTGTTAGAGGGTGGGATATTGAGTGCAACAAATCATAAAGGGTTGCTGTGCCCACTGAAAGCTAGCCTGATTTTTTTTGCTGTAGCAAATCTACAAGGACAGTAATGGAAGATAGTCATGGTGCTGTGGCCAGAACTACTCCTTTGATTTGGATATTTTGGATATTCTCCTAGAAGTACAGCAGAGAAGGGGTAGCCATATTTGGGGCTAAGGTGAACCCTCCTCGCTACAGTATGAAGCAAGTGTATGTACAGGAGGTGGCATATATAGTTAACTAGCTGGGGGGGCCCGGCGTTGCCAGGGCAGTTTAGAGGGCTGCGCGGTTGATGGCCAGCCGCTGCCGCTCCCCCGCTCTGTGTCTCGGGCCGCACAGTTGACGGCCAGCCGCTGCCGCTCCCCCGCTCTGTGTCTCGGGCCGAGCAGTGGTGAGGCCCGGCCCGAGTGACCCCATCGGCCCGAGTGACCCGAACTCACCTCCCACTCCGGCGGGCCGCCGCAGCTGGTAAAAGCAGGGGAAAAAATGGCAGCAATGTTTCGGGAGGCTGCAGGATTAGGTCCCGCCCGTAACGCACCGATTGGTCAACCATCAGGCCACTGAACTGTAGGATTGGTCAACTATCATGTCACTCAATGCTAATGAGCGGTAGGATTGCTCAACCGCTAATGAGTGGATTTTTGAACGTTTTTTGTACACTGTCTGAACAATTTTTGTCTGACCAAAAAGTAAATACACCTATGACACTCCCCTGATCATCAGCTTTCTTTTGATATAACATATGTGTAGGTACGCTCTATAACTTTTGAGTGTATAGCGGACAGACAGACATACAGACAGACATACAGACGGACGGATCCTTTTATATATATCTATACTAGCTGAAGTGCCCGGCGGTGCCGAGGCTTTTTCGAGGGAATGTTTTTGTTGGAAGAGAGAGAGAGAGCGACTGGGGTGAAGAGAGAGCGACTGGGGGGAAGAGAGAGAGCGACTGGGGGGAAGAGGGAAGAGAGGGAGGGGAGGGGGGAGGGGGAGGGGGGGGAGGGGGAGGGGGAAGGGGGGGAGGAGGAGGGGGAAGAGGGGAGGGGGAGGTGAAGGGAGGAGGGGAGGGGAAGGGAGGGCGGGAGGGAGGGGGGGACGGAGGAGGGGGGAGGGGGAGGGGGGAGGGGGAGGGAGAGGGGGAGGGGGGGAGGGGGAGGGCGGGGAAGGGGGGGAGGGGGAGGGCGGGGGGGGAGGGGAGGGGGAGGGCGGGGAAGGGAGGGCAGGGGGGAGGAAGGTAGGGAGGGGGAAGGGAGGGCAGGGGGGGAAGGAGGGGAAGGGGGTAGGGAGGGCGGGGGTCGCCCCCCCGGTGAAGACCGCCGATTGCGCGCGCAGCAGGAGCTGAGACTGTCGGCCGGCGGGCCCGGTTGCCAGGGTAACCGTGACGCTGACCAAGCCAGAGAGAGAGACGCCGCGTCTCAGCTGCTCCTGCTGCGCGCGCGGCCCCCCACCCCCCCGCCCGAGGGTCGCGGCCCCCCCCCCCCCCCCCCCGAGGTGAAGACCGCCGATTGCGGCTGCGCGAGACGTCCGGCGGGCCCGGTTGCCAGGGTAACCCTGGACGCTCAGCAAGCCCCGCCCCCCGGCCAGCCAGAGAGAGACAGCGGGGCTCAGCTCCTGCTGCGCGCGCACCCTAGCGGCGCTGGGCTGAGGCTGGCCCTCCAGCATTCGAGTGGGGCCGGGAGGTGCCTAGCTCGGGCGTGGGTGTGGAGGAGACGCCGAGGCTTCTAGGCCTACCTGGAAAAACGGGGAAAGGTAGGAAAATTAATGAGATTAGATAAGTTAATTACTTTCTAAATCATTTTTTTAAAAAACAATATGTGTTTTAAAAGCAACGTTTTTTTTTAAGACGTAGAAAGCGGGAAAAAGAAAGGAAAAGTTTGGAATCAAGATGGCGGCGACTCACCTCGGTTCAGAACGATAAAGCGCGGCCACACACGCACCGATTGGCCCGGCGGCACACGCCAGCAACCCGGCGTACGATTGGTCAAGCTCGAGGTCACTCTGTCGGTCACTCTGTCGCTAATGAGCGGATAATGAGATGCTAATGAGCGGAATGTTGAAGGTTTTTGGGATACCGCGGGCGCAATTTTAGCCCGGCCGAAACGTAAATACGCTTAAAACCGTCTCGGAAGCGTAAGCTTTCTTTGGAGGTAACGCGCGCGTAGGTACGCCCTGTAACTTTCGAGTGCATACCCGCAACGCACACGCGATGACAGACAGACAGACAGATAGACAGAATGACAGAAGTACCGATTTATATATATAGATACTATATCTTAATAATAAATATATAAACGGATCTGTCTGTCTGTCTATCTGTCTGCCTGTCTGTCCTCCGGTGTGCGTCTGTCCGGCTATGCGCTTGAAAGTTATAGGGCGTACCTGCGCGTGCGTTACCTCCAAAGAAAGCTTACGGTTCCGGGACGGTCTTAAGTGTATTTACTTTACGGTTGGACGAAAATTGTTCACGCCTTATGCAAAAAACCTTCAAAATTAAACACATTATCTGCTACTTAGCATTGATTGACTGACGTCAAGGTTCGACCAATCCTGTGCCGTCACGATTGACCAATCCTACAGTTCGGTTGCCTGATGGTTGGCCAATCGCTGCATCTGTGGGCGGGACTAATGCTTTTCAACTCAGGCATCGGGCAGCCATTGCTTCATTACTTCCAGCTCAAACTACTCTGCTCATCCAGCTTCGAAAAAGTTAGTATCTCTTTTAAAAATAACATAAGATTTACCAAAAACGTTTTATAAGTACTTTCACTTTCATCTTTCAAGGTATTAAAAGGTAGAAATGTTGCCCGGCAGCAGATTGAGAGAGGGACACAGAGACAGGGCCCAAAAGCCTGGGACTCGATTTAAAATGTTGCCCGGCACCAGATTCACAGAGGGACACAGAGAGGCCCCAAAGCCTGGGACTTGATTTAAACCGCCCGGCCCAAAACAGCCCTGGCAAAGCCGGGCTCCCCCAGCTAGTATATAATAGATAGATAGATAGATAGATGCTGTCTCCCATATGCATAGGCTAGTGTACCAGATAAGGAAATGTTCTTTGCCTTGAGGAAGAGCGTTAACGTTAGACTGGCCAGAATTTGTCAATTCTAATTGCGTAAATGGCCCCAACCTTTCACATCTTTCATACCTGCACTTTCATGCACATCTTGCGGCAGGACATAACTTTGAGGTTGGCACTCAGAAATGTTTCTAATGTTATACACAGCTTTTGCATGTTGCATCTCTAAATCAAACTGGCATCTGAGGCTACATGTAGGCTTCTTTATCATCCATTCACACAAGGTGGGAGGTAGGCTGGGCACTGGGTGACACTCTGCTGTTCCACATGCCAGCAGCTCTATGATTTGTGTGGCTTTAAAGGAGAAGACTGCCCACAACCAAAGTGAGACAACAAGGGCTGGTGATGACCCTCTCAGCCTGAGAAGACTCAGTTAACATGAGGAAGTGGCCCTGAAAATGACTGGAGAGGAGTTGGTTGAAGATGTGGGCCAAGTAGAGTTTGGCAGTTTTTCCAACCCAGCAAGCTCAGTATCCTCTTTTATTTAATCCTTTTACTTCCCCTTCAAACTAACTCACTCACTTAGACCCAAGATTCTGCACAATAATGTCATGACATACGATGTTTCGCACTGTGACTATGTCCGCCGTCATTTAGTATAAATGACCATCATTTTTCAATCCTCTGGCTACAGGTGTGGTGCCGCAGAACTGGAGGACTGTTAATGCTGTACTGTCGTTTAGAAAGGGATAGACTGAGTAATTACAGGCCAGTCAGCTTAACCTTGGTGGTGAGCAAATTATTGGAAAAAATTTTGAGGGCAGTATTAATCGTCATTTAGCAAGGCACGGATTAATCAAGGACATTCAGCATGGATTTGTTAAGGGAATGTCGTGTCTGACTAACTTGATTGAATTTGTTGAGGAGGTAACAAGGAGGGTTGATGAGGGTAGTGCATTTGATGCAGTGGATTTTAGCAAAGCTTTTGACAAGGTCCCACATGGCAGACTGGTCAGAAAAGTAAAAGCCCATGGGATCCAAGGGAAAGTGGCAATTTGGATCCAAAATTGGCTCAGTGGCAGGAAGCAAAGGGTAATGGTCGATGGATGTTTTTATGACTGGAAAGCTGTTTCCAGTGGGGTTCCGCAGGGCTTCATTCTAGGTCCCTTACTTTTTCTGGTGTACATCAATTATTTAGACTTCAATGTAGGGGGCATAATTAAGAAGTTTGCAAATGATGCAAAAATTGGCCGTGTAGTTGATAATGAAGAAGAGAGCTGTCGACTACAGGAAGATATCAATGGATTGGTCAGGTGGGCAGAAAAGTAGCAAATGGAATTCAATCCAGAGAAGTGTGAAGTAATGCATTTGGGGGGGGGGCGCTAACAAGGCAAGGGAATACACAATAAATGGTAGGATACTGAGAAGTGTAGATGAACAGAAGGACTTTGAAGTGCAGGTCCATAGATCCCTGAAGGTAGCAGGACAGGCAGATAAGGTGGTTAAGAAGGCATACGGGATACTTTCCTTTATTAGCTGAGGCATAGAATATAAGAGCAGGGAGGTTATGCTTGAACTGTATAAAACATTAGTTAAGCCACAGCTAGAATACTGCGTGCAGTTCTGGTCACCACATTACAGGAAAGATGTGATTGAACTAGAGAGGGTACAGTGGAGATTTACGAGGATGTTGCCAGGACTGGAGAATTTTAGCTATGAGGAAAGATTGGATAGGCTGGGGTTGTTTTCTTTGGAACAGAGGAGGCTGAGGGGAGACTTGATTGAGGTGCATAAAATTATGAGGGGCCTAGATAGAGTGGATAGGAAGGACCTATTTCCTCTAACAGAGAGGTCATTAGCCAGGGGCATAGATTTAAAGTAATTGGTAGAACAATTAAAGGGGAGTTGAGGAGACCATTTTTCACCCAGAGGGTGGTGGGGGTGAGGAACTCACTGCTTGAAAGGGTGGTAGAGGCAGAAATGCTCATCACATTTAAAAAGTACTTGGATATGCACTTGAATTGCAGTAAACTACAAGACTACGGACCAATAGCTGGAAAACATAGAAACATAGAAACATAGAAGATAAGAAAGGAGTAGGCCATTCGGCCCCTTGAGCTTGCTCCGCCATTCAATGAGATCATGGCTGATCATCCAAATTCAGTACCCTGTCCCTGCCTTCTCCCCATATCCCTTGATCCCTTTAGCCTTAAGAAATATATCCAACTCCTTCTTGAATATATTTAATGAATTGGCCTCCACTGCCTTCTGTGGTAGAGAATTCCACAGGTTCACCACTCTCTGGGTGAAGGAATTCCTCCTCATCTCTGTCCTAAATGGCTTACTCCTTATCCTTAGACTGTGACCCCTGGTTCTGGACTCCCCGGCCATCGGGAACATCCCTCCTGCATCCAGTCCTGTCGAGTCCTGTTAGAATTTTATAAGTTTCAATGAGATCCCCTCTCATTCTTCTAAACTCCAGCGAGTATAAGCCCAATTGACCCAATCTCTCATCACATGTCATTCCAGCCATCCCAGGTATCAGTCCGGTGAATCTTCGCTGCACTCCCTCCATGGCAAGAACATCCTTCCTCAGATAAGGCGACCAAAACTGCACACAATACTCAAGGTGTGGTCTCACCAAGGCCCTGTACAACTGCAGCAAGGCATCCTTGTTCTTGTACTCGAACCCTCTCGCTATGAAGGCCAACATACCATTTGCCTTCTTAACCGCCTGCTGCACCTGCATGCGTGCCTTCAGTGACTGGTGCACAAGGACACCCAGGTCTTGTTGCACTTCCCCTTCTCCCAATCTATTGCCGTTCAGATAATAACCTGCCTTCCTGTTTTTGCCACCAAAGTGGATAACCTCGCATTTATCCACATTATACTGCATCTGCCATGCATCTGCCCAATCACGCAACCTGTCCAAATCATACTGGAGTTTCTCTGCATCCTCCTCACAGCACACATGCCCACCCAGCTTTGTGTCATCTGCAAACTTGGAGATATTACACCTAGTTCCCTCGCCTAGATCATTTATATATATTGTGAATAGCTGGGGTCCTAGGACCGATCCCTGCGGTACCCCACTAGTCACTGCCTGCCACTCGGAAGAAGACCTGTTTATTCCAACTCTTTGCTTCCTGTCTGCCAACCAGTTCTTTATGCAAGTCAGTACCTTGCCCCCAATCCCATGTGCCTTAACTTTACATGCTAATCTCTTATGCGGAACCTTATCGAAAGCCTTCTGAAAGTCCAAATACACCACATCCACTGGTGCTCCCTGATCTATTCGACCAGTTACATCCTCAAAAAATTCCAGTAGATTAGTCAAGCACGGTTTACCTTTTGTAAATCCATGTTGACTTTGTCTGATCCTGTCACTGTTTTCCAAGTGCTCTGCTATTACATCTTTTATAATGGCCTCTAGCATTTTCCCCACTACCGATGTCAGGCTTACCGGTCTATAATTCCCCGTTTTCTCTTTACCACCTTTTTTGAATAGTGGGGTAACATTAGCTACCCTCCAATCCATGGGAACTGTTCCAGAGTCTATTGAATTTTGGAAGATGACCAGCAATGCACCTACTATTTCTAGGGCCAATTCCTTAAGAACCCTAGGATGTAGATTATCAGGCCGTGGGGATTTATCGGCCTTCAATCCTATCAATTTCCCTAACACCATTTCCCTACAAATACTGATTTCTTTCAGTTCCTCCCTCTCATTAGACCCTATGTTCCCGACATCTCTGGGAGGTTATTTGTGTCCTCCTTTGTGAAGACAGAACCAAAGCATGCATTTAATTGGCCTGCCATTTCTTTGTTCCCCATTATAAATTCCCCTGATTCTGTCTGCAAGGGACCTACGCTTGACTTCACCAATCTTTTTCTCTTCACATATCTATAACAGCTTTTACAGTCAGTTTTTATGTTCCCGGCAAGCTTACTCTCATACTCTATTTTCCCCCTCTTAATTAATCCCTTTGTCCTCCTTTGCTGAATCCTAAACTGCTCCCAGTCCTCAGGTTTACTGCTTTTTCTGACCAATTTATATGTCTTCTCCTTGGATCTGATGCTATTCCTAATTTCCCTTGTTAGCCACGGTTGAGTCACCTTTTTTGTTTTATTTTTATGCCAAACAGGGATGAACAAATTCTATAGTTCATCCATGCGATCTTTGAACATTTGAAAGTGGGATTAGGCTTAATAGCTTTTTCAGCCGGCTCAGACATGACAGGTCGAATCGCCTCTTTCTGTGCTGTAAATTTCTATGATTCTATGAAAGATTATTCTATCACATTTCTCTTCTTTTTTTTTATATAGGGTTTCCCAAGAGAGACGTTACTAGTACCAGAGGTGCTCAGGAAACTTGACTATCTCATGAACATCCATCACACATTCCTGATAGGACAGATACCAGCTCAGATACATCCACCTTGGGGGATTCATATAGTCAAGGTCAGGAGGTAATATATGGTGAAATGTGCAGCACATGTGAGGAGAAGTAAGTAGCGTGGTGGCTGAGGAGCAGCAACCAGCTGAATGGAGACTAATGAGCAGAAGCATTTCAAGCATTCCTTTGAGAATGTGCAGAGTATCCTCCATGGTATGACATCAGAACAGTGCAGGAGAGGTTCAGGAATCTGTAGACCACTATGGATTGCGTAGCAAGTCTGCAGGCTTCTGCAGTCTTGCCTACGACAGCGTTCCAAAGTGAACACTGTTTGTCTCACAAATGCTGAATTGCAGCTAATGAAATTTGAGTCTCTGATTTACAGGAGGTTCACAGTTCTGGACGGAATAGGTTTAATGATTAGACTGAGATAATCTTGATGATGAGCTTCATAGTTGTCTGGAGTGGCCAACAGTATGTTCCAACATGGATTCCTTTTCATCCTGAAGGAATACCCAGCAGCTAAGGCATGGATGAGGCATCTACCTGTCAGTATGACTCCTCTGAATTCAACCCACATCGGCCTTCTTAAAGTGCCAGGTAATGGGCTGGAGTAGCTTATTAGATGGGATATGAAGTGCTGGCAGTAGTTGCCAGGTATTTCGTCACCAAACACAAAGAAATACAGGCCAATAAATTTGGCTGTGTAGTGCCCATTTTTCGGGCGCTAACTGGCCAATAAGCCCTGATATGGCGAGCAGGAAGAGCGCACACATTTCCGGCCGGAAGTACAGCACCCACCATAATTGGAAAAGGAAAAGAAATAGGTATCCTTTACCCACACTTGGGCCTTAAGCCCTTTGCGTATGAAAATAAGTGGCCTAACGTAGTTTGAGGCCCCCAATTCAAGATTTGTTTGGCAGGCCTTGGGATCGGACATAAGCCGAACAGTTCCACTAGGATGTATAGAGCCCATCTCCAGCATTGCTTGTTTCAGCAAACATTCTCCTCCTTTCTCAGGCAATCGGTATCAGCGTGAGATGGATGAGTGTTCTTACAGAGTGGCATGATTCCCGAAGGTCCAGGTGATTATGGATAACATCCCTCGCACAATGTCACTACCTACATGAATAGAAAAGAATTCCACTATTTAGCTTGTTTGCAACCATCAGCATAGATTATGTTAGTCAATGCTTGCTTCCAAGACAGATAGCGTGAGGCCTTCAGTTCAAGGCAGTTCACTGTCCCACCAATATTTGACCCATAATAGCAAATCCCTCCTGCGCAATTTTCATTGTTGGCCCTGAATTGAATTAGATGGGTGAGCTACCAATGCGAAACATGCTCCCAAAAGACAGCATCCCAATTAGGAGGACAGGAAATCTAGTGGTGTGGTTGCTTCTTAAAGGCCTGCAGCAGCACCTTAAAGTGGAGATGCTTTTTATTTTGTGGGAGAGGACATAGATCAGCAACATTGTGCAGCAGCAGGCAAAATAACTTCCAACACAGCCCCAAGGTTCTTTAATGCAGTGGTGGATGTGCTGACTGAACAAAGAATGAGCAGGAAGGAGCTCCTCTTCTCAACGGATGGGCAATAGGTGCCAAAACATAATCAGCCAGTGGGCATAGGGCGAGCTGACAGAAAACGTTAGTGCCACCAGCATTGTCCCCAGGACCTGGCTGCAGTGAAAAAAACTGCCAAGGTAAGGCCCTTCACATCTCTCATAATCTCCACACAGGCACGCAGCACCCTACTTTAGCCTCAACACTATCAATCCTTCCCTTCCCTGCTTTTCAATGCTGCCCTGAAATCAGCAGGGAATACTTCAATGGACTTCCTTTCTGCTTGCACTCATACCTTCAAAACCTACTTCTCTCTTTTGGCTACACGTCCCACTACTTCCTGTCTTCAAGTATACTACGCTAAGCTGAATCACACATCTTGAAAACAATTAAGCAGGGCACATATTATTCAACTTTCACTCTTTTTGCAGGAGAAGCGAGCACACAATAGGAGTGAGACTAGTAGAACAGGACACCAATGGACATCAAACACTGACACCAATGAAAGAGGCCGCCATCAACATCATTGGTAAACAAAGAGCATGCACCATCAGAGACGACAAGGCTGGAGGCGAAGCACAGCTTTTGAGCATCTTCTGTTCCTTTTCTTTTTCTACTTAACTCTAACTCACAGTCACACACTCAGCATAGCACCCGGTGGTGCATTGTACTGCCACTCATCTGCCAGTGCCTGCTCCTGTCACTACTTCCTAATCCTTGTGCTTCTCCCCTTTTTCTAGGTCAGATGGCCCGGATGTTCCAGTCATACAGTCTGAGCAGGAAAACCCTCAAGAAGATGCCCTGATACTCGCTCTTACCCTTCCAAGCACCAGCATAGAAATTGGCACCCTGCATGATTACAGAGCGAGTTAAAGGGTTCTGCACAGGGTGAGCAGGTGCAAGTGTCAAGGATGGGTGAGGCTACCTGCTGGAAGCCAGGAAATTACCTCACAGATAGAATGAGGTTGACATTCCCGCGTTCATGAATCATGGCAAAAAAGTAGAGCTGATCAAAGTGTTGGAATGACAGGGGAAGACAAGGGCCTAGAAATTGGATGTAGCCTGAAAATGGGCAGTGTCATGGCTCAGCACTATTTGGCTGCACCGGGTCAAGTGGTCCAGGTAGCACGCAAAATTCATGCTGGGTGCTTATTTACATTACATAGGATCATAGGATTACATAGGATATATAGCATCGGACCTGTGAGGGGGCAGTGACCGGCAGCAGTTAAAAGCGGCGGCAGTTTCAAATCGGCGGCAGTTGCGAGGTGAGGCCCGATCAGAGCATTGGACCTGTGAGGGGGCAGTGACCGGCGGCAGTTAAAAGCGGCGGCAGTTTCAAATCGGCGGCAGTTGCGAGGTGAGGCCCGATCAGAGCATCGGACCTGTGAGGGGGCAGTGACCGGCGGCAGTTGCGAGGTGAGGCGTACCAATTCAACAGCAGAGGAGAGAGGTAAAAAGTAATCCAAGTGTGACGTCACCAGGAAGCAGGTAAGTGGTTGGTTGGTGAGTATCTCTTTTATTACAAGCTTAAATTCTGCGGTTTATATTTTCTTGGGTCTCTGTGGTGTAGTGGGGACAGTTGGTAAATAAGCGCCCTAGAGTATATCTTTAACTGGTGGTATTGAATTAATTTAAATTAATTAAAGGGGTAAGTCATGCCAGGAGAGCCCAGCCCCGTGTTATGCTCCTCTTGCTCTATGTGGGAATTCAGGGACGCTGCCAGTGTCCCTGATGACCACGTGTGCCGGAAATGCATCCAGCTGCAGCTACTAACGGGCCGTATTGAGGCGCTGGAGCTGTGGATGGATGGGTTGTGGAGCATCCACGATGCTGAGAGGGTCGTGGATTACACGTTTGATGAGTTGGTCACGCCGCAGGGTAGGGCTGCACAGGCAGGAGGGAAATGGGTGACCACCAGGTGGAGCAGTAGAAGCAGGCAGGTAGTGCAGGAGACCCCTGTGGCCATCCCCCTTTCAAACAGGTATACCAATTTGGATACTGTTGAGGGGGATGACTCACCAGAGGAAGGCAGCAGCAGCCAATTTCCTGGCGCCGGGGGTGTTGCTGCTGCTCAGGAAGGGAGGAAAAAGAGTGGGAGAGCAATAATGGTAGGGGATTCTATCGTAAGGGGAACAGATAGATGGTTCTGTGGCCGTAGACGTGACTCCAGGATGGTTTGTTGCCTCCCTGGTGCCAGGGTCAAGGATGCCACTGAACGGCTGCAGGGCATTCTGAAGGGGGAGGGGGAACAGGCAGAGGTCGTGGTTCACATTGGGACCAACGACATAGGTAGGAAGAGGGATGAGGTCCTGCAACAAGAATTTTGGGAGCTAGGTAGCAGATTAAAGAGCAGGACCTCAAAGGTTGTAATCTCTGGATTACTCCCGGTGCCACGTGCTAGTGAGTATAGGAATAGGAGGATAGAGCAGATGAATGCGTGGCTAAAGAGTTGGTGCAGGAGGGAGGGCTTTAGTTTCCTGGATCACTGGGCCTGCTTCTGGGAAAGGTGGGACTTGTACAAGTCGGACGGGTTGCACCTGAACCAGAGCGGGATAAATATCCTTGCGGGGAGGTTTGCTAGCACTGTTCGGGGGGGTTTAAACTAAAATGGCAGGGGGTTGGGAACCTGAGCAGGGAGACAGAGGAAAGGAAAACAGGGATAAAAGCAAAAGATAGGAAGGAGAAAAACAAAAGTGGCAGAGAAATCAACGGTTTAAATCAAACGTGGCCACAGTAAATAATAATTCTAATAGGTCTAAGAGCGTTAAAAAAACAAGCCTGAAGGCTTTGGCCTAGAAATTCAGTGTCCTTAGCGCCGATTTTGCGGCGCTAGAGGGCCTAGCGCTGCAATTGGCGCCGCTTCCTAAATTGCCTGGGGCCCTTCCGCGGCGGTAGACCGGTAGCGCTGCGCCGGCACCGATGATGTCATCGGTGTGCGCAGCGTCCCGGTTGCCGTGGTAACCCGGCCCCAAGCCGAAATTCAGTTGCGCCCGCCTCGCCCGTGGCAGGCGCAACTAAGACTCTGGCAACAGAGTCTTCCCCCAGTGTGCGCCGGCGCATAAAGGTGGAGCGGCGGCCGGCCGCGTTCCCGGCGGCCGCCTGCCCGCACCTCCCTTCCCGGACTCCTGCATTCCCCCCCCGCGACCCTGATCAGTGTCTCATGCGAGCCCGGCACTTCCCTGAGGTGCCGGGCTCAGATGTCGGGTCAATCCGCCGGACAGTTGGAGGAGGCCTGCAGTTCCCCCGCCTGCCGCACCGCATCGGGTGCCGCAGCGGGGGATTAGCGCCGGGAAACCCAAGTTCACGCCCGTTTTGAGGCGCTAAAGGAGGGTTTTAGCGCCCGCCGCCGTCTGGGCCCGGCGCACCCGAATTTTCGTCGGGCGCTGCCGCATTACCGCTGGCGCAAACTTTCTGGCGCTACAGCCCTGGCAAGACCAGAACCCAATTTCTAGGCCTTTGTGTCTTAATGCGAGGAGCATTTGTAATAAGGTGGATGAATTGGCTGCGCAAATAAAGGTAAACGAATACGATTTGGTTGGGATTGCAGAAACGTGGCTCAAGGATGGCCAAGACTGGGAACTCAACATCCAGGGGTATTCGATATTCAGGAAAGATAGGCAAAAAGGAAAGGGAGGTGGGGTAGCATTACTGGTTAAAGAAGGGATTAATACAATTGTAATGAAGGATATTAGCTCTGATGATGTGGAATCTGTATGGGTAGAATTGAGAAATACTAAGGAGAAAAAAACATCAGTGGGAGTGGTATATAGACCTCTAAACAGTAAGGTGGAGGTTGGGGATGGCATTAAAAGGGAAATTAAAGAAGCATGCAATAAGGGCACAGCAGTCATCATGGGTGACTTTAACCTACATATAGATTGGGCCAACCAAATTAGTAACAATACTGTGGAGGGGGAATTCCTGGAGTGTTTACGGAATGGTTTCCTGGACCAATATGTCGAGGAACCAACCAGAGATCAGGCCATCTTAGACTGGGTATTATGCAACGAGAAAGGATTAATTAGCAATCTTGCTGTATGAGGCCCCTTGGGTCAGAGCGATCATAATATGATCGAATTCTTCATTAAGATGGAGAATGAAGTAGTTGACTCAGAGACAAGGGTCCTCAATTTAAATAAAGGAAACTACGATGGTCTGAGGAGCGAGTTGGGCAAGATTGAGTGGGGAATGGTGCTCAAAGGGTTGACGGTGGATAGGCAATGGCAAACATTCAAAGACCGAATGGATGAGCTACAGAATTTGTTCATCCCAGTTTGGCGTAAAAATAAAACAAAAAAGGTGACTCAACCGTGGCTAACAAGGGAAATTAGGGATAGCATAAGATCCAAGGAGAGGACATATAAATTGGCTAGAAAAAGCAATAATCCTGAGGATTGGGAGCAGTTTAGGAGTCAACAAAGGAGGACAAAGGGATTAATTAAGAAAGGGAAAATAGAATATGAGAGTAAGCTAGCAGGGAACATAAAAACTGACTGTAAAAGCTTTTATAGATATGTGAAGAGAAAAAGATTAGTGAAGTCAAGTGTAGGTCCCTTGCAGTCAGAATCGGGGGAATTTATAATGGGAAACAAGGAAATGGCAGACCAACTAAATGCATACTTTGGTTCTGTCTTCACAAAGGAGGACACAAATAACCTCCCAGAAATGCCGGGGAACATAGGGTCTGATGAAAGCGAGGAACTGAAAGAAATCAGTATTTGTAGGAAAATGGTGTTAGGAAAATTGATGGGACTGAAGGCCGATAAATCCCCAGGGCCTGATGGTATACATCACAGGGTACTTAAGGAAGTGGCCCTAGAGATATTAGATGCACTACTGATCATCTTCCAGAACTCGATAGACTCTGGAACGGTACCCATGGATTGGAGGGTAGCTAATGTTACCTCACTATTCAAAAAAGGTGGTAGAGAAAAAGCAGGGAATTATAGACCGGTAAGCCTGACATCGGTAGTGGGGAAAATGCTAGAGTCTATTATAAAAGATGTAATAGCAGAGCACTTGGAAAGCAGTGACAGGATCGGACAAATGCAACATGGATTTACAAAAGGTAAATCATGCTTGACTAATCTACTGGAATTTTTTGAGGATGTAACTGGTAAAATAGATAAGGGAGAACCAGTGGATGTGGTGTATTTGGACTTTCAGAAGGCTTTCGATAAGGTCCCACACAAGAGATTAGCGTGCAAAATTAAGGCACATGGGATAGGGGGCAAGGTATTGACTTGGATAGAGAACTGGTTGGCGGACAGAAAGCAAAGAGTTGGAATAAACGGGTCATTTTCTGAGTGGCAGGCAGTGACTAGTGGGGTACCGCAAGGATCGGTCCTAGGACCCCAGCTGTTCACAATATATATTAATGATCTGGATGAGGGAATTTGATGTAATATCTCCAAATTTGCAGATGACACAAAGCTGGGCGGGAGGGTAAGCTGCGAGGAGGATGTCGGGAAACTCCTGTACGATTTGGACAGGTTGGGTGATTGGGCAGAAACATGGCAAATGCACTATAATGTGGATAAATGTGAGGTTATCCACTTTGGTGGCAAAAACAGGAAGGCAGATTATTATTTGAATGGCAATAGATTGGGAGAAGGGGAAGTGCAGAGAGACCTGGGTGTCCTTGTGCACCAGTAGCTGAAGGTAAGCATGCAGGTGCAGCAGGCGGTTAAGAAGGCAAATGGTATGTTGGCCTTCATAGCGAGAGGATTCGAGTACAGGAACAAGGATGTCTTGCTACAGTTGTACAGGGTCTTGGTGAGACCGCACCTTGAGTATTGTGTGCAGTTTTGGTCACCATACCTGAGGAAGGACGTTCTTGCCATGGATGGAGTGCAGCGAAGATTCACCAGGCTGATACCTGGGATGGCAGGAATGACGTATGAGGAGAGATTGTGTCGATTGGGCTTATACTCACTGGAGTTTAGAAGATTGAGATGGGATCTCATCGAAACCTATAAAATTCTGTCAGGTCTGGACAGACGAGATGCAGGAAGGATGTTTCTGATGGCTGGGGAGTCCAGAACCAGGGGTCATAGTCTAAGGATAAGGGGTAAGCCATTTAGGACTGAAATGAGGAGGAATTTCTTCATCCAGAGAGTGGTGAACCTGTGGAATTCTCTGCCACAGAGGGTGGTGGAGGTCAGTTCATTAAATATATTCAAGAAACAGTTGGATATGTTTCTTGAGGCTGAAGGGATCAAGGGATATGGGGAGAAGGCAGGGACAGGGTACTGAGTTTGGATGATCAGCCATGATCACATTGAATGGCGGAGCAGGCTCGAAGGGCCGAATGGCCTACTCCTGCTCCTATCTTCTATGTCTATGTTTCTATACAGCACAGAAACAGGCCATTTGGCCCAACCAGTCTATGCTGGTGATTATGCTCCACTCGAGCCTCCTCCCATCTTTCCTCATCTAAATCTATCAGCATAACCCTCTATTCCCTTCTCCCTCATATGCTTTCCAACCTCCCCTTAAATGCATTTATACTTTTCGCTTCAACCACTCCCTGTGGTAGCGAGTTCCACATTCTCAATACTCTTTGGGTAAAGAAGTTTCTTCTGAATTCCTTTTTGGATTTCTTGGTGACTATCTTATATTAGAAACAGAGAAACATAGAAGATAGGAGCAGGAGTAGGCCATTCGGCCTCTCGAGCCTGTTCCGCCATTTAATGAGATCATGGCTGATCATTCAAATTCAGTACCCTGTCCCTGCTTTCTCCCCATATCCCTTGAACCCTTTAGCTTTAAGAAATATATCTAACTCCTTCTTGAATATATTTAATGAATTAGCCTCAACAGCCTTCTGTGGTAGAGAATTCCACAGGTTCACCACTCTTTGGGTGAAGAAATTTCTCCTCATCTCAGTCCTAAATGGCTTACCCCTTATCATTAGACTGTGACACCTGGTTCTGGACTGCCCCGCCATCGGGAACATCCTTCCTGCATCTAGTCTGTCTAGTCCTGTTAGAATTTTTATAAGTTTCAATGAGATCCCCTCTCATTCTTCTAAACTCTAGCGAATATAAGCCTAATCGACCCAATCTCTCTTCATATGTCATTCATGCCATCCCAGGTATCAGTCTGGTGAATCTTCGTTGCAGTCCCTCCATGGCAAGAACATCCTTCCTCAGATAAGGCGACCAAAACTGCACACAATACTCAAGGTGTGGTCTCACCAAGGCCCTGTACAACTGCAGCAAGACGTCCTTGCTCCTGTACTCGAATCCTCTCGCTATGAAGGCCAACATGCCATTTGCCTTCTTAACCGCCTGCTGCACCTGCATGCGTATCTTCAGCGACTGGTGCACAAGGACAACCAGGTCTCGTTGCACTTCCCCTTTTCCCAATCTATTGCCGTTCAGATAATAATCTGCCTTCCTGTTTTTGCCACGAAAGTGGATAACCTCGCATTTATCCATTTTATACTGCATCTGCCATGCATCTGCCCAATCACCCAACCTGTCCAAATCATACTGGAGTTTCTCTGCATCCTCCTCACAGCACACACGCCCACCCAGCTTTGTGTCATCTGCAAACTTGGAGATATTACATCTAGTTCCCTCGTCAAGATCATTAATATATATTGTGAATAGCTGGGGTCCTAGCACTGATCCCTGCAGTACCCCACTAGTCACTGCCTGCCAGTCGGAAAAAGACCCGTTTATTCTAACTCTTTGCTTCCTGTCTGCCAACCAGTTCTCTATCCAAGTCAGTACCTTCCCCCCAATCCCATGTGCTTCAACTTTGCACGCTAATCTCTTATGCGGGACCTTATCGAAAGCCTTCTGAAAGTCCAAATACACCACATCCACTGGTTCTCCCTTATCTATTCTACCAGTTACATCCACAAAAAATTCCAGTAGATTAGTCAAGCATAATTTACCTTTTGTAAATCCATGTTGACTTTGTCCGATCCTGTCACTGTTTTCCAAGTGCTCTGCTATTACATCTTTTATAATGGACTCTAGCATTTTCCCCACTACCAATGTCAGGCTTACCGGTCTATAATTCCCCATTTTCTCTCTACAACCTTTTTTAAATAGTGGGGTTACATTAGCTACCCTCCAATCCATGGGAACTGTTCCAGAGTCTATAGAATTTTGGAAGATGACCAGCAATGCATCTGCTATTTCTAGGGCCACTTCCTTAAGTACCTTAGGATGTAGATGATCAGGCCCTGGGGATTTATCGGCCTTCAATCCCATCAACTTCCCTAATACCATTTCCCTACAAATACTGATTTCATTCAGTTCCTCCCTCTCATTAGACCCTATGTTTCCCGACATCTCTGGGAGGTTATTTGTGTCCTCCTTTGTGAAGACAGAACCAAAGTATGTATTTAATTGGGCTGCCATTTCTTTGTTCCCCATTATAAATTCCCTTGATTCTGACTGCAAGGGACCTACGCTTGACTTCACCAATTTTGTTCTCTTCACATATCTATAGAAGCTTTTACGGTCAGTTTTTATGTTCCCTGAAAGCTTACTCTCATACTCTATTTTCCCCCTCTTAATTAATCCCTTTGTCCACCTTTGCTGAATCTTAAACTGCTCCCATTTCTCAGGTTTGCTGATTTTTCTGGCCAATTTATATGTCATGTCCTTGGTTCTAATGCTATCCCTAATTTCCCTTGTTAGCCACGGTTGAGTCGCCTTTTTTGTTTTATTTTTATGCCAAACAGGGATGAACAATTTCTGTAGTTCATCCATGCAATCTTTAAATGTTTGCCACGGCCTATCCACTGTCAACCCTTTAAATAACATTCCCCAATCCATCCTAGCCAACTCGCGCCTCATAGCATCGTAGTTTACTTTAGTTAAATTCAGGACCCTAGTCTCTGAGTCAAATACTTCACTCTCCATCTTAATGAAGAATTCGATCATATTATGATCGCTCCGCCCCAAGGGGCCTCGCACAACAAGATTGTTAATTAATCCTTTCTCATTACATAATACCCAGTCCAAGATGGCCTGATCTCTAGTTGGTTCCTCGACATATTGGTCCAGGAAACCATCCCATACACTCTAGAAATTTCTCCTCCACAGTATTGTTACTAATTTGGTTAGCTCAATCTATATGTAGATTAAAGTCACCCATGATAACTGCTGTGCCCTTATTGCATGCATCTCTAATTTCCCGTTTAATGCCATCCCCAACCTCAGCATTACTATTTGGGGGTCTGTATACAACTCCCACTAATGTTTTCTGCCCCTTGGTATTTCTCAGCTCTACCCATACAGATTCCACATCATCAGAGCTAATATCCTTCCTTACTATTGCGTTAATCTCCTCTTTAACCAGCAATGCTAGCACACCTCCTTTTCCTTTTTGCCTGTCTTTCCTGAAGATTGAATACCCCTGGATGTTGAATTCCCAGCCTTGGTCACCCTGGAGCCATGTCTCCGTAATCCCAATTATATCATGTCCATTTACATCTATTTGCACAGCTCATTCATCCACCTTATTACGAATGCTCCTCGCATTAAGACACAAAGCCTTCAGGCTTGTATTTTTAACATTCTTAGACCTTTTAGAATTATTATTTACTGTGGCCATGTTTGATTTACTCCCTTGATTTCTCTGCATTCCACTGTTGCTTCTCTCCTTCCTGTCTTTTGCTTCTATCCTTGCTTCCTTTTCCTCTGTCTCCCTGCACAGGTTCCCAACACCCTGCCATTTTAGTTTAAACACTCCCCAACAGCACTAGCAAACACTCCCCCTAGGACATCGGCCCCGGCCCTGCCCAGTTGCAAACCGTCCAGTTTGTACTGGTCCCACCTCCCCCATAACCGGTTCCAATGTCCCAGCAATTTGAATCCCTCCCCCTTGCACCATTCCTCTAGCCACGTATTCACCTGAAATATCCTTCTATTTCTACTCTGACTAGCACATGGCATGGGTAGCAATCCTGAGATTACTACCTTTGAGGTCCTATTTTTTAATTTACATCCTAACTCCCTATATTCAGCTTTTAGGACCTCATTCTGGTTTTTATCTATATTGTTGGTACCTATATGCACCACGACAACTGGCTGGTCACCCTCCCCCTCCAGAATGCCCAACAGCCGCTCCGAGACATCCTTGATCCTTGCACCAGGGAGGCTACATACCATCCTGGAGTCTCGTTTGCGGCCACAGAAATGCCTATCTATTCCCCTTACAATAGAATCCCCTATCACTATAGCTCTCCCGCTCATTTTCCTCCCGTCCTGTGCAGCAGAACCACCCATGGTGCCAGGAAGTTGGCTGCTGCTGCCTTCCCCCGATAAGCCATTTCCCTCAACAATATCCAAAGCGGTATATCTGTTTGAGAGGGGAATGGTCACAGGGGACCCCTGCGCTACCTGCCTGCGCCTACTACTCTGCCTGATGGTCACCCATTCCCTTCCTGCCTGTGCATCCTTTACCTGTGGTGTGACCAACTGATTAAACATGAAAATCTAGATAAATTAATAAGAACATATGAACATAAGAAATAGGAGCAGGAGTAGGCCAATCGGCCCCTCGAGCCTGCTCCGCCATTCAATAAGATCATGGCTGATCTGATCCTAACCGCCAATCCACTATCACAGAACCATCTCCTGAATCCAACAGAATTAGACACATGAAATAGGAGCAGGATCAGGCTACACGGCCCCTGGGCCCGCTCCGCTACCCACAGGGCCATGACCGATCCGAACCTAGACTCATGTCCAAATTCCTGCCCGCTCCCCGTAACCCTTAATTCCCTTTACTTCTAGGAAACTGTCTATTTCTGTTTTAAATTTATGTAATGATGTAGCTTCTACAGCTTTTTGGGGCAGCATATTCCATGGACCTACCACCCTCTGAGTGAAGTAGTTCCTCCTCATCTCAGTTTTGAAAGAGCAGCCCCTTATTCTAAGACTATGCCCCCTAGTTCTAGTTTCACCCATCATCGGGAACATCTTCCCCACGTCCACCCGATCCAAACCCTTCACAATCTTATATGTTTCAATAAGATCGCCTCTCATTCTTCTGAACTCCAATGAGTAGAGTCCCAATCTACTCAAACTCTTCTCATATGTCCATCCCGTCATCCCTGGGATTAACCGAGTGAACCTTCTTTGTACTGACTCGAGAGCAAGTATGTCCTTTCTTAAGTATGGACACCAAAACTGTACGCAGTATTCCAGGTGCGGTCTCACCAATACCTTGTACAACTGAAGCAATACCTCCCTATTTTTATATTCTATCCCCCTAGCAATGAAAGCCAACATTTCATTGGCCTTCTTAATCACTTGCTGCACCTGCATACTAACCTTTTGAGTTTCGTGCACCAGGACCCCCAGATCCCTTTGTACTTCAGTTCTTTCCAGTTTCTTGCCATTAAGATAATAACTTGCTCTACGATTTTTCCTGCCAAACTGCATAACCTCACACTTTCCAGTATTGTATTCCATTTGCCAAATCTCTGCCCACTTACTTAGCCTGTCTATGTCCCCTTGCAGGTTTTTTATGTCCTCCTCACTCACTACTTTCCCTCCCATCTTAGTATCATCTGCAAACTTTGATATGTTACACTCGGTCCCCTCCTCCAAATCGTTAATATAGATTGTAAAGAGTTGGGGACCCAGCACTGACCCCTGCGGAACACCACTAGTTACTGATTGCCAGTCTGAGAATGAACCATTTATCCCAACTCTCTGCCTTCTGTTAGATAGCCAATCCTCTATCCATGCCAGAATATCACCCCCAATCCCGTGATTTTTTATCTTAAGCAATAATCTTCTGTGTGGCACCTTGTCAAATGCCTTTTGGAAGTCTAAATACACTACGTCCACTGGTTCCCCTTTATCCACCCTATATGTTACTTCCTCAAAGAACTCCAGCAAATTTGTCAAACATGACTTCCCCTTCATAAAACCATGCTGACTTTGTCCTATTAAATTATGATTATCCAAATGTCCTGTTGCTGTCTCCTTAATAATGGACTCCAAAATTTTACCTACCACAGATGTTAGGCTAACCGGTCTATAGTTTCCAGCTTTCTGTCTACTGCCCTTTTTAAATAAGGGTGTTACATTAGCAGTTTTCCAGTCTGCCGGGACCTTTGCCGAGTCCAGGGAGTTTTGGAAAATTATTACCAATGCATCCACAATCCCTACTGTCACTTCCCTCAAGACCCTAGGATGTAAGCCATCAGGTCCAGGTGATTTATCCGCCTTGAGTCCCATTATTTTACCGAGTACCACTTCCTTAGTGATTTTGATCGTGTTTAGCTCCTCCCCCCCATAGCCCCCTGTTTGTCCAGTGTTGGGATATTCTTAGTGTCTTCTACTGTAAAGACTGATATAAAATATTCATTCAGTGTTTTTGCCATCTCCATATTTCCCACCATTAATTTCCCGGTCTCATCCTCTAAGGGACCAACATATGCTTTAGCTGCCCTTTTTCTTTTTATATAACTATAAAAACTCTTACTATCTGTTTTTATATTTTTTGCTAATTTACTTTCATAATCTATCTTCCCTTTCTTAATCAATCTTTTTGTTATTTTTTGCTGTCTTTTAAAGTTTTCCCAATCCTCTATCCTCCCACTAGATTTGGCTACCTTATATGCCCTTGTTTTTAGTCGAATACTATCCTTAATTTCTTTACTTAGCCACGGATGGCTGTCTTTTCTTTTACACCCTTTTCTTCTCAGTGGAATATATATTTTTTGGAAGTTGTAAAATAACTCCTTAAAAGTACACCACTGATACATCTATTGCATTACCATTGTCTACTTTCTCTGTTACCTCTTCAAAAAATTCAATTAGGTTGGTCAAGCAAGATTTTCCCTTTTGAAATCCATGCTTACTATTCATCATTATACATTTTGTTTCTAGATGTTCTTCCATTCTCTCTTTTAGTCGGGATTCCATTATTTTTCCTACCACCGATGTTTAGCTGACTGGTCTATAATTCCCTGGACATGTTCTATCCCCCTTCTTAAATATCGGTATTACATTAGCTATCCGCCAGTCCTCTGGCACTACACCTTTTTCTAATGAATTATTAAATATGTGTAGTAATGCCTCTGCTATCTCTTCCCTAGATTCTTTTAAAATTCGTGGATGCAATCCATCCGGACCAGGGGTTTTATCTTCTTTGCATTTGATTAGTTTATTTAATATGTCCCTTTTTATTTTAAATGTACTTATCTCATTACTCATCGCATCATCCAATGTCATGCCCACCTGTTCTGTCTCCCTGGTAAATACCAAAGCGAAATAATGATTTAATATTTCTGCCATCTCTCTATCATTACCTGTGGTATTGTCCTGTCTATCCCTGAATGGCCCTATTCCCATCCCAGCCTTCCTTTTTTTATTGATGTGCCTGTAAAATATTTTACTATTTTGTTTTATGTTCCTTGATAATTTAATTTCATAGTTCCTCTTTGCCTTCCTAATTGTTTTTTTGATTTCTGTCCTAATCCCTTCGTATTCTCTCTTATCATGCACTCCTCTGCTGTCTATGTGCTTAATGTATGCCTCTTTCCTTACCCTCAATTTTCCCTATGTCTTTATTCATCCATGGAGTCTCATTAGTGTTTCGTTTGTTCTTTCCTTTTAGCGGAATATATTTTTCTTGCACTATGTTGAACACCGTTTTAAATGTTTCCCATTGTCGTTCTACATTGTTGTTTGTCAATATTGTTGCCCATTTTATCTTCCCAAGTTCTATTCTCAGCCCCTCAAAATCAGCTTTTCTCCAATCTATTAACCTGTTTTTGGCATACTTATGTCCTTCTCTATTATCATCTTAAAGCGTATTATGTTTATGGTCACTATTGCCTATATGTTCCCCATTTTTACTTCTCTTATCTGCTCTGGCTCATTCACCATAATTAGATGCAATAGTGAATCCTCCCTTGTTGGGCTTTTTACATATTGGGTTAGAAAGGAGTCCTGTAGACATTGTAGGAACTGCATTCCCTTATCCCTTTACCTACCTCTTCTGTCCAATTAATATCGGGGCAGTTGAAATCCCCATGGTTATTATTCTATGTTTTTTACTCATTTCTCTAATTTGTCTGAATATTTCTTCCTCCATCTCCCTTCCACTATTAGGTGATCTGTAGACTATGCCTATTAGTGTGATTGATCCTTTATTATCGCTTATCTCTGTCCATATAGATTCTACTTTTTTCTTGCTGATATCTACGTCTCTTTTTTCTACTGCTATTTTGTTATCCCTAATAAGTACAGCTACTCCACCTCCTCCTTTTTCCTCTCTATCTTTTCTAAATATGTTATACCCTGCAATGTTTAATTCCCTGTCCTGATTTTTCTGTAGCCATGTCCCAGTAATCCCTACTATATCTGGTTCCCCCAACACACAATTGCCTCCAGTTCCCCTGTTTTATTATGGGCACTGTGTGCATTGTTGTACAGAGAGTTTAACTCATTTTTAATAGGATTTCCTCTCACTTTAAGTTTAACCACCTTTTTAGACTCCTATTCTATAACTCTATTTGCTCCCTTGACGTCAATGTCCTCCCTTACTTTATTCTTTCCAATGCTCACTTTTCCTGTTTTGTTTATATTTAGGCTGCTTATGTTTCTTGTAGATCCCTCCCCCCTTCTTATTAGTTTAAAGCCTTTGCCACCCCCCTATTTTCCCTTTCCGCTAGGACACGGGCCCCATCCCAGTCAGGTGGCGCCGTACCATTGGTACAGTTCCTTCCTGTCCCAGAACCGGTGCCAGTGTCCCATAAAAAGGAACCCCCCTTTCCCACACCAGCCCTTTAGCCATGTGTTAATTCTCCTGATCTGTCTGCTTCTGTGCCAATTTGCACGTGGCTCGGGCAATAATCCAGAGATTGTTACCCCCAAGATCCTGCTTTTTAATTTAGAGCCTAACTCCTGAAACTCTTTCAGCAGGACCTCCTCCCTGTTCCTACCTATATCATTTGTTCCAACATGGACCACGACAACTGGATTTACCCCCTCCCTTTCCAAGTTCCTCTCCAGCCACCGTGAGATATCCTTTACCCTGGCACCGGGTAGGCAACACATCCTTCGGGATTCTCGTTCTTGGCTGCAGAGGACGCTATCTATCCCCCTAATTAAAGAGCCCCTTATTGCTACCACCTTTGTATTCTGCTCTTCCCCCCTACCTTGGACAGCCTTCTGAGCCACGGTGCCTTGGTCTACATTGTGGCTGTCCTCCCTGCAGTCTTTCTCCTTGTCCTCACAGGTAGCGAGTACATCGTACCCGTTGGACAGGACCAGTGTCTGCGGGACCTCCTTCTCAATCTCTTGTAAATCCCCACTGCCTGGGTCCCTAACAGTCACACCCTCCCATTCCTGAACCTGTGCTTTCCTCTGGAGTGTGATTGTATTCTGGATAAAACTGTCCAGATACTCCTCCCCCTCCCTTATGTGTCAGAGTGTCTCCAACTCGCACTCCAGCTCAATGACTTTGAGCCGGAGAGATTCGAGATGGAGACATCTCCTACAAACGTGTTTGCTCGGGACAGTCTTGCTGTCCACAAACTCCCACATACTGCAGTCCAGACATTTGAACTACAAGGGAGTCAAGGGGTATGGGAAGAGAGCGGGAAAGTGGTGCTGAGGCTAAGATTGGATCAGCCATGATCTTATTGAATGGCGGAGCAGGCTCGAGGGGGGGATTGGCCTACTCCTGCTCCTGTTTCTTATGTTTCTTAGACACACAACCTGCCCTACCATATCTTAGTCTAGCCTTATTTTATTTATTGATTATAGTGCTGATCTCAGCGCTAAACCCGCTGCTCATTGGCTTACCACGTAACAGGTTGCCCAATATCGGGTGCAGTCTAATTGCAAATAATGTTTGGCCTAGGCTTTCTCCACTATTTAAAGGGGAGGTGCTTTGATGCTGAGCACCAGCAGAGAGAAAGAGCCTGAAGGCTCTCAGATGCAGCTCTGGGGGCACTGGTGGTGGCCATGGAGAGGAGGAGGGCTGTCCTCTACCCACAGCCTGGCAGGACACCATCTATCCATACATCTGGAAGGCTCTGGCAAGAGATATCTGGATACGTGATGGTCAACAGTTTGGTCCCCAGAACATGGATCCAGTGCCGCAAGAAGTTTAATGGCCTCACACAGCAGGTCAAAGTGATTGAAGGCTTCAGCAAATGCCATATCCCACCATCCACACCACAAGCCTCTCATACTGCTCAATGCACCACACCCCCATTACTCATCCACCAACAATCTCTACCTATCACCAGTCAGACCTGACAATCAACGCTTCACTTCAGCTTCACAACCTTACCACTGCTGCAACACTGACACCCATATCTCACACCTTGCACACACTGACAGTTATTCATCTATGGTAGGCACATCACCCAAACACATTGCACCACACTCATTGACACACTTCGCTTTCTCTTGCAGACTAAGGTGGCTCACAATTGCGGGGAGCAGCGGCAGACAGGAGGCGGCCAAGCCTCAATAGAGGCCTTGAGCCGAATGAAGGAGTGAGTGCTCGACATTATTGGAGGGGAAGTCACCGAGGCCGTGGCAATGGTCCAAGTTGAAGCCCTTGGGGACAATGACGGTATGGTCATTCCTAATCCTTCTTCTCACATCCCACTTCCCCCTCATCCCACAATCTCTTCTCACTTTCAAGCTGCTGATTCTGTATGCATGGATATCATGCTTCCCTGCCCCCATCACCATAACCTGACTCTTGTGCCTTTCTGCTTTCAGATGACCAAGATCTGCCAGCTGCACAGCCTGTCCTCGAAACAATGGAGGAGAGTGAAGGAGAAGAAGAAGGCACACCATTACTGCATCTGACACTCACAGACACCAGCTCAGAAACTGGCACTGCACGTTATTTAGAGGCTATTGTAGCTGCGGCATCTGCACTGGGTGAGGCACTGGGCACGAGTGGGCTGCAGCAAGGCCAGGGGGAAAGGGTAGCTCAGGGGCCAGCTTGCCGGAGGGCGAGTTCTGCTGCACATGACTCACATGAGGACCTCGATGGGGCAGCCTTCAGAAGAAGGGTGATGCGCATACACACCGAATTGCTAGGTGCAATGGCAAGCCTGCCAGAGAGCCTCTTGGCAATGTCAAGGAGCATGGAGGAGTCTGGCTCCAACGTTGGATGCGGCTTTGTGCAGAGCTTGGAGCCCATGATTTCCAGGCTGAAAATGATGGAAAACTTCAGGAGAGACCATGTCAACACAGACATGATGCTGTGTGTGATGGGCAATGTCGTGGCTGCCATTGCAGTACAGGCAGAAGTGACCCAACATCTCAGTGCTGCAGTGGAAGTGCAGACCACTGTCCTGCGGTCTCAACTTGCTGCCACGCAAGCTCAGACTGTTGCCATCATGGCTGGATTTACCAGTGTGGAAAGGGGCTTGTAGGGTGTCGCAGCAGGCCAGCAATCTGTCCTCCAACAGATGGCTAGGAATGCTGAGGTGCCGCCCTGGGGGAGTCACAGTGGCTCTGTTGTTGTTTCTCCGGATGACAGCATTCCTATTCCCACCGCTGCTACTCCACCATTGCCCTTTCCGCTGCCTGTCAGCTAGCCAGCCCTACTGCTGCTGCCCATGCCGTGGTGGTGTAGTCTACAGCCAGGCCTTCTAGATCCAAAGTTAGTTGAGGTCATCCTGCAAGGCCATCTGTAGTCTCCCCCATGGAAACTCAGTAGCCTTCCACCAGCCATGCTGCAGCCACAGGGGGAGCACTGCGTAGGAGCACCAGAGCAGGAAAGGGCACCCTAATAACAGGCAAGGGATTGCACAGGGTTGATTAGTTGATATTGTAATGTGAATTGAATAGTGATAAATTTATTAATTTTGTTTGGAATGTTTGTTTTGTGGTGGCTCTCATTTCAGCTTTGTGCCCAGGAGGATGCTGTGCTATTCCGTGAAAGAGGGATGGTATGATGGGGATGTGGTTGATGGGGATGTGGTGAGCAACGGGTATCTGGGGTTTCATTCACTCAAATTGGAGTCTGATGAGGCAGTCACGGACAGCCCGTGCCGAAGGGGGATTTGGTGTTTTCCTCTTCCTTTCCTCCTCGTCTTCCTCCTCTTCCTCTCCCTCCTGCTCCTCTTCCTTTTCCTCTTCCTCCACTCCCTCCTCCTCCTCCTGAGGTGGTCCCACAATCCCTGCTGGCAAGGGCTGCACCCTCATGATGGCCAAGTTGTGGAGCATGCAGCAGACCACCACGAAATGGGACACCCACTCCACCGAGTACTGGAGGGCTCCTCCCGAGCGGTCAAGGCAGCGGAACCATTGCTCGAAAGTCTGCTTGATGATGTTCCTGGTGGCAGCATGGCTCTCATTATATGTGTGCTGGGCACGTGAGTGTTGGAATTGCGGAGGAGAGTCATCAGCCAGGTGCAGAGTGGATAGCCCTTGTCTCCGATCAGCCACCCTCGGGTTTGATGTGGTGGCTGGAAGATTGCTGGCACACCGGGCAGACGCAGGATGAAGGCATCATGACTGCTGCCAGGGTAGCGGGCACTGACCATCAGGATGTGCTGGATGTGGTCGCACAACAACTGCACATTAAGTGAATGGTAGCCTTTGCGGTTATGGAAGATCTCAGGATTGTTACGCGGCGCCCGCAAAGCCACGTGGATGCAATCAATGCGCCCTGTACTATGGGGAAATCTGCTATCCTGACAATGCCGCATGCGCGATCCTCTTGCTTCTCTCTGCTCAGAGAGAATACAATGTATTCCTTCTCCTGGTGTAGAGAGCCTCCGTGACTTCCTGTATGCAGCGATGGATGGCGAATTGGGAGATGATATCTATGTCTCTTGCTGCAGACTGGAAGGATCTGCTAATGAAGAAATTGAGGGCCACAGTGAACTTGAGGGTCACTGGGTGAGCTGTGGTCACCCTGCTCTGAGGCAGGTCTGGTTGCAGGAGGTGGCAGAGTTCTGTGACCACCTGCTTGGTGAAGCGCATCCTCCTAATACACTGCTCCTCGCTTAAGTGGAGATAAGAGAAGTGCTCTCTGAAGACCCTAGGTGGGTAAGGCTCCCTGTTGAGAGCACTCCTGGCTCTGCTCCTCCTCCCTTTGCGTGCATCTTCTCCTCTTCTTCACTGCCTCCGCTTCCTCTCCCGAATATACTCGAGCATGAGGGGGACTGCAAGTACAGTGCCCTTGACTGTGAGCAAGTGTTGAGAGCAGATGCCTTTAAATAAGAATGAAGGTATTCTCCACTTACAACAACACTCTGTGTTACCGTAGGACCTTGAAAGATGTTTATAAAGCTGCTGGAATTGTAGAAAATTCCACAGAGCCATTCAAACTGAACAAACATGTCAGCTGCAAGTTGTTGCTGATGATCTCTTTAAATAACGCTGCTGGAGCCACCTTCCTGCTGGTCAATGCTTGCTCAGCTGGTCATAATTAACACAGGCCGGTAAGTTGAACGGCGCACTCCAAAATGGCAGATTAGGCATTAGATGAGCATTGCACACTCACTGATGTCATGCTCTGCATAATCTCCATATTGCTAGCGAGTGTTGACATCGACAGCGCTGCCACCATTTTTTTCTGAAACGGTCCTTAAAGGCCAGCGCAAAACATTACGAATTTCTAGGCCAACATGCCTACATTTAATACCGCTCCGAGTATTCATACTCCTTAAAATAAGGTGTCAAAAAGGCCAATGAAAAGGAAGAAAAAGGACAATTTGAGTTGGTAACTTTGGTTCTGAAACATTAACGTTTCTCTCTCCGCAGATGCTGCCTGACCCGCTGAGTGTTCTCAGCATTTTCTGTTTTTATTTCAGATTTCCAGCTTCTGCAGTATTTTGATTTTTGTCAATTAGGTAAGGCCTTGTTAAAGGTCAGTAACAAAGAATGCTGCAGCATACTGCACCTGTAGAGTCACATTATTCCTCCAGTTTGAGCGTGGTGTTCTGAACAAAGGCAACATTTCTAAATATCAAGGAAATGCTGAAAGAAGTGAACAAAGTACATGAAATCTGTTGCATAAGTGTGTTGGCCCAAGGTAAATAGATCACAGGGAAGCAGCAGGATGAGGAACAGGCCAGGGTGGCCCAGGAGAGTACAAGATACACACAGCTTGCAACAGATATTACCCGAGGTAGTCAGTGTATCACAACAGAGTCAGCAAATTGAGCCACATCGTTACATAGAATTAGAAGGAAATTATAACACAGAAACAGGCTGTTCGGCTCAACCAACCCATGCTGATGTTTACCCTCCACACGAGCAGAAGTCTTAATCCGCCAGTGAGCAATGTTTCCTGTTGGCAGCACAGGCTCATAAATTTGCTCCTTAGCTCTTTAACTCCCTCCCTAACAGCACTGTGGGAGTACCTTCACCACACGGACTGCAGTGGTTCAAGAAGGTGCATCACCACTATTAAATCCGTGTGTTAATGGAGACACGGAATGCAGGAGTTGGTTTAACAAGTCTTTACTGAATGGAGACAATCTGGAAACTGAAACTACAGAAGCCTGCCAGGGCCTTTTATACAGGGATGGTCACTGCCGGTACTGCAGTCTGAGACCAGTTATTCCCTTAAAGGGACATACACAACAACCACCACCTTCCCAAGGGCAATTAGGGATGAGCAATAAATGCTGGCCTTGCAAGCGACACCCACATCCCAGGAATGAATTTTAAAAAGGCACAGCCACACAGAATGCCAGATCCATTCTCAACCTATTACAAAAAACTAATTTTAAAACATATATTTTCTATATAAGCAAACTGCAGCATTCCTTTAAATGATTGCCTGCAGCAGAACCAGAAAAAACTCATTTGCTTCGAGTTAATTGATAGGTGGGGTGGAACTAACTCAGTTTATTGCTACTGTGGAGATGCAGAAGCTTCTCTTGATCTGTCAAGTTCTCGCCAGTTTGATGTTCTAACTGGTGCTGGAGTCATAGGGCAGGATTTTCATTGAGCTGTGGAGGTGGGATTGGAGGCGTGTGGGGAGTTAAAATCGCAAAAACTGGCATGCGGGACCCCCCCCCCCGGCTGGTTCCCGACTCCGAGCAATTTTAACTCAGGCGTGTCTGATGGTCCCAACTCCGTCCCGCATCCAATAGGTGGGACTGGTCATTAAGGCCCTTAACAACCACTAAATGGCCTCTATAATCCTATTTTGAAAGGCCCTTGCGATTTTAACCCTTTTCCCACATGAAACACGCCTGATGGGAAACACGAATGTGAAACCTGGTGGGAGCACTATTGGATTGCTGACTATCAACTGCAGGTCAACCATTAAAGAGGAGATTTGATCAGCCATGATTTGCAGGTGGCAGGACTTAGTGGTCTCAGGTCTGGGGCAACTTTTAGAAGGCTTAACCACACCTGTGGAAGGTTGGAGCCTCACACACATCTCCAGTGTGACCTCCTGGGAAACCCCTCTCGCCACATTCACTCAGCGCTTCCTCAACGGAGGCATATGCCAGAAGCATGGGAGCCATTTATTTTCTTCCCATCTGGGCATTAGAGGAGCTCGAGCACCAGCCGTGGCAGCAGCAGCACCAGGAACAACAGTAGCACCAGCAACAGCAGCAGCAGCAGGAGCGCCAGGCTGCTGCTCACCCACCTGAGGCTGCACAGGCTGCACAGGCCAGAAGGAGCCAGTGCCTGGAAGCCCGTCGGCGCAGGAGATACCCCCCAAACAGGGTCTACAGACGCAGGGTCAGCTATCTCAACATGTCTGAGCAGCAGTGCCAAAGGCGGCTCTGGCTTTCGCGAGAGGTAGTGACTGACATCTGCGCAATGCTACAGCAAGACCTGCTGCCCAGTAAGGGCCTTTCAAAATAGGATTATAGAGGCCATTTAGTAGTTGTTAAGGGCCTTAACGACCAGTCCCGTCTGTTGGGTGCGGGACGGAGTCGGGACCATCAGACATGCCAGAGTTAAAATTTCTCGGAGTCGGGAACCAGGCGGGGGGGGTCCCGCACACCAGTTTTTGTGATTTTAACCCCCCCACACGCCTCCAATCCCGCCTCCACGGCTCAATGAAAATCCTGCCCATAGAGTCATAACGACATAGAAGGAGGCCATTCGGCCCATTGATTCCGTACCGGCTCTCTGTAGAGCAACCCAGTCAGTCCCATTTCCCTGCTCTATCCTCATAGCCCTGCAAGTTTATTTCCCTCAAGTGCTTATGCAGTCTCTCCTTGAAAACATTGAGTGTCTCCAGTTCCACCACTTCCGTTGGCAACGAATTCCAGGTCATCAACACTCGCTGTGTATAAAATGTTTTTCCTCATATCCCCCCCGTATCTCTTGCCCAAAACCTTAAATCTGTGTCCCCTCGTCCTTGTACCATCAACTAGTGGGAACAGCCTTTCCCCGTCTAGTCTATATCAAATCACCCCTCAACCTCCTTTGCTCTAATGAAAACAAATCCAGCTTCTCCAACCTGTCCTTGTCGTTAAGATCCCCCATCCCGGGAACCATTCTGGTAAATCTCCTCTGCACCCTCTCAAGGACCTTCCCATCCTTCCTAAAATGTGGTGACCAGAACTGGATGCAATACTCCAGTTGTGGCCTAACCAGCACTTTATAAAGGTTCAGCATAACTTCTCTACTTTTGTACTCAATACCTCTATTTATGAAGCCCAAGATCCCATATGCTTTGTTACCCACTCTCTCAATGTGTCCTGCCACCTACAGGGGCCTATGCACATTAACTCCCAGGTCCCTGCATACTCTTTAAAACTGTGCCATATATTGCCTCTCCTTGTTCCTTCTGCCAAAATGCATCATCTCACACTTCGCTGTATTAAATTCCATTTGCCACTTGTCTGCCCATTCTGCTAACCTTTTTATGTCCTGTTGCAGTCGATTGGTATCATCATCACCACTGTTTACCACACCCCCAAGTTTGGTGTCATCGGCAAATTTAGAAATTCAACTCTGTATTCCAATATCCAGGTCATTTATATATATCAAAAAAAAGCAGTGGCCCCAGCACAGACCCTTGGGGAACACCACTATCTACCATCCTCCAGTTTGAAGAACAGCCATTTACCACAACTTGCTGTTTTCTGTCCTTAAGCCAATTCCTTAACCAAGCTGCCACTGACCCACCTATTCCATGAGCCTCAATTTTGTTAACCAGCCTTCTATGTATTACTTTGTCAAATGCCTTCCGAAAATCCATGTAGTCAACATCCATTGCATTCCCTTCATCAATCCTCTCTGTTAGTTCATCAAAAAATTCAATTAGACCAGGCGACTTGTCCACTCTAAGCATAGAGCCTTTCTAGTACATCCTGTGTATCAATTTTCACCCCTTCCATTGCTTCTACCTTTTCCACTTCTACCGATATTTTTTCAGCATCCACCTCCTTAGTAAACACCGATACAAAGTACTCATTGAGTATTCTAGCCTTGCCCTGCACCTCTAAGCATATATCACCCTTTTTGTCTCTAATAGGGCTCACCCCACCTCTTACTACCCGCTTACTGTTTTAATGCCGGTAGAGGATTTTTGGGTTCCCTTTTATATTAACTGCCATTCTACTCTCATATTCTCTCTTTGCCAATCTTATTTTCATCTTCACTTCCCCTCTCAACTTATTGTATTTGTTCTGGTTCTCCCTTGAAAAATTCACCTGACATGCATCGTACACCTTTTTGTGTTTCTTCATCCTCTCTATCTCCCTCGTCATCCAAGGAGCCCTTGCTTTGGTTCCATTACCCTTACCTCTTGTTGGAATGTACCTAGCCTGTACTTGGAACATCTCCTCCTTAAAGATCACCCATTGTTCCGTTACAGTTTTTCCTGTCAGTCTTTGGTTCTATTTTACCCTGGCTAGATCCTTTCGCATCCCATTGAAGTTAGCCCTATTCCAGTTTAGAAGTTCCACTCTAGATTGTTCCTTGCTCTTCTCCATTGCTAATCTAAATCTTATGATACGATGATCACTCGTACCCAAGTGTTCTCCCACAGACACTTGGTCGACCTGGCCCACCTCATTCCCCAGCACCAGATCCAGCAATTCTTCCTTCCTAGTTGAACATATTGGTCAAGGAAATTCTCCTGAACACATTTCAAAAACTCCTGCCCCTCCTTTTCCTTTACCCTAGCACTATCCCAATCCTTATTTGGGTAATTAAAGTCCCCCAATATCACCACTCTATAGCTCCTGCATATCTCTGTGATTTCCCTGCAGATTTGCTCCTCTACCTCCCTCTCACTATTTGGAGGGCTGTAGAATATCCTCAATAGCGTGATCATACCCTTTTTGCTCCTCAACTCTAACCAAATGGATTCTGTCCTTGTCCCCTCAAGAACATCCTCCCTTTCCAACACTACAATGTCTTCCTTAATCAGCACTGCCACCCCACCTCCCTTTTGTCCTTCCCTATCTTTTCTGAACACCTTGTATCCTTGAATATTAAGTGCCCAGTCCTCACCATTTTTAAGCCACGTTTCCGTTATTGCCACAACATCATATTGCCACACGACTAATTGTGCTTGTAGCTCGCCAACCTTATTCACCACACTTTGTGCGTTTACATACATGCATTCTAAACCCATTTTTGAATTTTTTGTATTCTTTCTTAGTCTGCTCCTATCTAATATGGTACTACTACCGCATCCAGTACTATCTTCTCCAATACTATCCAACACAATCATTCTTTTGTGTAAGATGTTGACAAGTTAAGGATTAATTTTCTGCTTGTGTTAGGTTTATGGCTGTGAGCAGCTGCATTCAAGAAGGATTACTTTTGTTCCTTCATTCTTACTCTTGATATTGCCCATTTACTAATATGTTGTAATTCTATATGCATGCAATCTCTTGGTTCTGTTATCAAAATCTTTGCGTTAATATCATCTTGCAGTTTGAAATTTGGAAATCAAATTTAATTAGTTTGAGTCTGCATTGTTCTCTGGAACATTACTGCAATTTAATGGCTTTACAACATAAAGCTAAGCCCAATTTTAACCAATGGTGGCCAGGCCCTTCCTGTTGCATCCCTGATGTGTTTGTGCCTACCGCCATTGAACCTAGAAATTACAACATGAAAAAAGGCCGTTCGGCCCAACTAGCCCGTGTTGGTGTTTACTCTCGACATGTGCGGTAATCCTAATTCCATGTGCTTGCCCTGTTCCTGCATTCCTTTATCTCCCTCTCCTTCAACCATCTATCTAAACTGTTCTTAAACGCTGGTCTCTGCTTCAATCACTACCTCTGATGGTGCATCCCACAGCCTCACAACCCTCTGTGTAAAAATGTTTCTCCTGTTCTCTGTCGTAAATCTCTTACATTTAATGTTACATCTATTTACCCTTATTTAGACCCCTTAACCACTGGAAACTGTTGCTTCCTACTCTGTCCGATCCCTTCATAATTTGAAACACCACTACCATCCTGTAATCTCTTTCGAGAAAACAGCCCCGTATTTTCAAGCCTTTTTTCGTATTTGTATTTCTTCATATCAGAACAATAATCTTGTTATTCCTACCATCTCCCTGATCTGGCTACAGATTTCCTCTTCCATTTCCCTTCCATAAGTAGGGGGTTTCTAGGACAACCCCACGAATGGCACAGTCCCTTTTTTATGTTTGATCTCTAACCATAGTGAGGGAGATTGTCAACTCATGTTCGCTCATTTCCCGCCTGTAAAACAGATGGCTGGCAGTTGAAAATTGAGGGAGGGCGGGCTCTCTGTCCGCCCAATTGATGCAATTTTTAGGCAAGAGGCTTTCAAAGAGCCGGCATAGGAATGATAGGCTGAATGGCCACATTCTGTGCTTGATGTTTCTATGACTGACTCTGTCTGAACCTCTTTTTGGTGTACATCAGTCCTCAATACAGCATGTATTCACTCCTTCACCAATATTGCCACTCTTGCTCCATTCTGTCTCTCATAAATATTCTTATAACCTGATATGTTTATTTTTCACTCCTGCCTAGTTTGCAGCCAAGTTTCTGTTAGTGCTATTAAATCTATATCTTCCTGTGGCATAATTGTTTCTAATTCCTCCAGTTTATTTCCCACACTGTGAGCATTGCAATACATGCACTTTATCTTTTTTATTTATATTTAATGCTACTCCTTTTTCTTTGATTTTTTGTCAAAGCTAACATCTTGTTCAGTTATCTGTCTTTTCCCTGCTTATAATTGGTCAATTTGAATTTCCTCCTCTGGTCCATTTAATCCTTCCGCATCCTATCCCGCTCAGTATTAACCTCATTCATTTCTACCGTCTGAATTTGTGCTTGCTTATATTTTCCCTGCTGCCCTTCCTTCCTAGTTTAAAATTACTCTTCAATTTCCTATTTATCCACTTTGTTAGGACATTAGCTCCCTTCCTGTTCAGATGTAGCCCATCCTTGAGGAATAGCTCCCATCTTCCTAGAACTGATGCCAATGCTCCATAAAATGGAAACCCTCTTCTTGCCACCACCTCTTTATCCACGCAATGAGAACACAAGAACATAAGAATTAAAAGCAGGAGTAGACCAATATGGCCCCTCGAGCCTGCTCTGCCAGTCAATGAGATCATGGCTGATCTTCAACCTCAACTCCATTTTCCCACCCTATCCCCATATCCCTCGATTGCCCTAGAGTCCAAAAATCTATCTATCTCAGCCTTGAATATACTCAGCATCCACAGCCTTCTGGGGTAGAGCATTCCAAAGATTCACAACCCTCAAGGTGAAGAAATTTCTCCTCATCTCAGTCCTAAATGGCCAACCCCTTATCCTGAGACTATTCTATCCTTCCCTATTCAAGCACGGGGCTGGGAGAGTAATCCAGAGATTATAACTCTTGCAGTTCTGCTCTTAATTCTTCATTAAGATGGAGAATGAAGTAGTTGACTCAGAGTCTAGGGTCCTGAATTTAAATAAAGGAAACTACGATGGTATGAGGCACGAGTTGAGTAGGATTGATTGGGGAAGGTCACTCAAAGGATTGACGGTGGATAGGCAATGGCAAACATTCAAAGACCGCATGGATGAACTACAGAATTTGTTCATCCCAGTTTGGCATAAAAATAAAACAAAAAAGGTGACTCAACCGTGGCTAACAAGGGAAATTAGGGATAGCATAAGATCCAAGGAGAGGGCATATAAATTGGCCAGAAAAAGCAGTAAACCTGAGGATTGGGAGCAGTTTAGGATTCAACAAAGGAGGACAAAGGGATTAATTAAGAAGGGGAAAATAGAGTATGAGAGTAAGCTTGCCGGGAACATAAAAACTGAGTGTAAAAGCTTTTATAGATATGTGAAGAGAAAAAGATTGGTGAAGTCAAGCGTAGGTCCCTTGCAGTCAGAATCAGGGGAATTTATAATGGGGAACAAAGAAATGGCAGACCAATTAAATACATATTTTGGTTCTGTCTTCACAAAGGAGGACACAAATAACCTCCCAGAGATGTCAGGGAACATAGGGTCTGATGAAAGAGAGGGGCTGAAAGAAATCAGTATTTGTAGAGAAATGGTGTTAGGGAAATTGACGGGATTGAGGGCCGATAAATCCCCACGGCCTGATAATCTACATCCTAGGGTTCTTAAGGAAGTGGCCCTAGAAATAGTAGATGCATTGCTGGTCATCTTCCAAAATTCTATAGACTCTGGAACAGTTCCCATTGGATTGGAGGGTAGCTAATGTTACCCCATTATTCAAAAAAGGTGGTAGAGAGACAATGGGGAATTATAGACCGGTAAGCCTGACATCGGTAGTGAGTAAATGCTAGAGTCCATTATAAAAGATGTAATAGCAGAGCACTTGGAAAACAGTGACAAGATCGGACAAAGTCAACATGGATTTACAAAAGGTAAATTGTGCTTGACTAATCTACTGGAATTTTTTGAGGATGTAACTGGTAAAATAGATAAGGGAGAACCAGTGCATGTGGTGTTTTTGGACTTTCAGAAGGCTTTCGATAAGGTCCCGCATAAGAGATTAGCATGTAAAGTTAAGGCACATGGGATTGGGGGCAAGGTATTGACTTGGATAGAGAACTGGTTGGCAGACAGAAAGCAAAGAGTTGGAATAAACGGGTCTTTTTCCGAGTGGCAGGCAGTGACTAGTAGGGTACCGCAGGGATCGGTCCTTGGACCCCAGCTATTCACAATATATATTAATGATCTAGACAAGGGAACTAGATGTAATATCTCCAAGTTTGCAGGCGACACAAAGCTGGGTGGGCGTGTGTGCTGTGAGGAGGATGCTGAGAAACTCCAGTATGATTTGGACAGGTTGGGTGATTGGGCAGAAGCATGGCAGATGCAATATAACGTGGATAAATGCGAGGTTATCCACTTTGGTGTCAAAAACAGGAAGGCAGATTATTATCTGAATGGCAATAGATTGGGAGAAGGGGAAGTGCAACAAGACCTGGGTGACCTTGTGCACCAGTCACTGAAGGTAAGCATGCAGCTGCAGCAGGCGGTTAAGAAGGCAAATGGTATGTTGGCCTTCGTAGCGAGAGGGTTTGAGTACAGGAACAAGGATGTCTTGCTGCAGTTGTACAGGGCCTTGGTGAGACCACATCTTGAGTATTGTGTGCAGTTTTGGTCGCCTTATCTGAGGAAGGATGTTCTTACCATGGAGGGAGTTCAGCGAAGATTCACCAGGCTGATACCTGGGATGGCAGGAATGATGTATGAGGAGAGATTGGGCCGATTGGGCTTATACTCACTGGAGGTTAGAAGAATGAGAGGGGATCTCATTGAAACTTATAAAATTCTGACAGGACTGGACAGACTAGATGCAGGAAGGATGTTCCCAGTGGTCGGGGTGTCCAGAACCAGGGGTCACAGTCTAAGGATAAGGGGTAAGCTATTTAGGACAGAAATGAGGAGAAATTTCTTCACCCAGAGAGTGGTGAACCTGTGGAATTCTCTACCACAGAAGGCAGTAGAGGCCAATTCTTTAAATATATTCAAGAAGGAGTTAGATATATTTCGTAATGCTAAGGGGATCAAGGGGTATGGGGAGAAAGCAGTGACAGGGTACTGAATTTGGATGATCAGCCATGATCTCATTGAATGGCAGAGCAGGCTCGAGGGGCCGAATGGCCTACTCCTGCTCCTATCTTCTATGTTTCTATGTTAAGCCAGTTTCCTAATCTCCCAAACCCCTTTTCAGGATTTTAGGCTTTTCCTTTCCTTTATGGTTGGCTCTTGTGTGGATCACAATAATGGGCTTCCCCATTCATTCCTGCTGGACAGACTGCATTACAATCAACCCCCTTCCCTATATCATGATCAGGTAACAGCCAAGGGCAATTGGGCCAGAAAGTCTTTGTGCAACACTATATTCTGCTGTGGTATCTGTCTGGGACCCAAGTAGTGTATCACATTAAGGACCAACTACATTGGCTACCCATCAGTAGCAAGCTTCTCCCTTTGTTTTCCCCACTGACAAAACTGATCAAACTTCACAAAAACATCTCAGTGTTTTCCTATGCATATTCTTGAGCTTCATTGAACTGAACATAAAGTTAATTAGAAGGAGCCTTTTCTCCCCATTGACCACAGTGTTTTCCTGACCACAGAGGACTTCACACGGACAACAAATCGAAATTAATCATTTTAACAGTTGGAAACAAACTTGCATTAAAAAAAATCTATAACAATCTCCATAAACATGTATCTGTATATTTAGTTTATAATATTGCAAAAATATTTTCATTAACCAAAATGTATTTTCTGTTCATTTGAACAGATGTGCATCTTCATAGACATCCCCCAATTCCCAGCTGGTAAATTTCAACACTTGCAGTGAACAAGCGGTTCTGCTATTTGCCTGTTATCTTTGATATGTGCACTGAAAGACAAAATATACTATAGGGGATATCAAGCTGCAATCTGCTAAGGGAAAAAAGTGATTACAATGTAGTACCTGCTGTGCGATTATGATTATTCTTCCGTATTTTCCTGTTAGCATGTTGTTTGAACTTAAGAATAATTATAGTCATGTGACAGCTATTTTAGTATAATCACTTTGTTTTCCACAGCTGTTCTTATATAGTATTGAATAGAAAATAATGGGTCTCTTGGAATGCACTATTCCAAACCTTGGATTCAGATGATGTCATAAACATCCAACAATGTGCTTAAAACATGTAGGGGGAGATTTTTAACGATGCCCAAGCATAAAACCGATATTGTAGATCAGCCATGGATCAGTCGGCCAAAATAGGAACTGCCTGATTTTCCATTGAAATCAGCCTTTTCCCCGGGCTCTGTACTTGCTTATAAACTGTTAAATCTCTAACTTCTTCCAGTTCTGATGAAACGTTAACTCTGTTTCTCTCTCCACAGACGCAGCCTGACCTGATGAGTGTTCCCGGCAGTTTCTGGAATAAAAATCGGTTGGTTCTCTTCCCGCTCCCGTATCATTACCTCTGGTGTCCCCCAAGGATCTATCCTTGGCCCTCTCCTATTTCTCATCTACATTCTGCCCCTTGACGCCATCATCCAAAAACACAGCGTCAGTTTCCACATATACGCTGACGACACCCAGCTCTACCTCACCACCACTTCTCTTGACCCGTCCACAGTCTCTGAATTGTCAGACTGCTTGTCCAACATCCAGTTCTGGATGAGCAAAAATTTTCTCCAATTAAATATTGGGAAGACTGCAGCCATTGTTTTCAGTCCTGAGCATCTCTGATTATAATTGCTCAACCATTTGTGGCCATGCCTTCAGCTGCCTAGGCCGTAAGTTCTGGGAATCCCTCCCTAAACCTCTTCGCCTCTCTACCTCTCTTTCTTCCTTTAAGATGCTCCTTACAACCTACCTCTTTGACGAAGCTTTTGGTCATCAGCCCTAATTTCTCCTTATGTAACTCGGTATCAAATTTTTGTCTTATAACACACCTGTGAAGAGCCTTGGGATGTTTCACTACTTTAAAAGGCGCTATATAAATACAAGTTGTTGTTGTTTCTATAATGGACGGCTGATCTGCAACAGCAGTTTTACGCCTGGGCAGCAAGTTGAAAATCTACCCCCTAATGAAAAAAAAAGATCCATTTTTATAAATTTTAAATATGGGAAGATATATTGCCTTTGCTCATTAATTGAATGGCTTCTTTGACGGCAAATCCCAAACCCGCAACCTCCACCACCTAGAAGGACAAGGGCAGCAAATGCATGGGATCACCATCACTTCCAAGTTCCCTTTGAAGTCACACCATCCCGACTTGGAAAATAGATGGCCATTCCTTCATCGTCACTGCTCAAAATCCTGAAATTCCCTACCTAACAGCACTATGGTAGCACCTTCATCACAAGAAGAAGGCTCACCACTACGTTCCCAAGGGAAACTAGGGATGAACAATAAATGTTGGACTTGCTAGCGATACCCATATCTCAAGAATGACTAAAAGAAATAAATATTATTTAAATCCTATATACCTTTGATTGTTAGTGCAGGATTTCTTTTCTCTCTTGTAAGGCTCGCAAAATTCTACAGATGCCCCCAAACCAAGAAGAGAAGAATTTTTGGACTGTTTAAAACAATATTGGGCCAAAAGGGGCTTAAAGTCAAAACCCCAGGATTTTGGCTATTTTAAAAGGCATGTCCAGGCCTGTGGAAGGCTGCAACAAAGGAATTGGGATGGGCACTGTAGGACAAACAGTTTGAGTATTGGCAAAGGCCAGATTGTCTGGGAATGTTCTGGACCATCTCAGTCATTCCACATAAAGGCAATAGGCCTACGGTAGGACAGTCCCCGCCAACACCTACAGGGCCATCAAGAACATGAATAACACAGTACATGCCACTAATCAACAAAAGAGACCCTGGCCCCAGCAGGAAAAGACAATCGAACAACAGATTAACCACTCAGAGAAACATCCAAAACCACATTGCACACTTAAACTGATTTCGAAGCAATCCTGAAACTAGTTAAAAGTCAATTAAAAATAGATAGGACCAGCCCGAAACTTGATAAAGAATTTAAAACTATTAAAGTTAACGAGGCTGCCAAAATTAACAAAGAGCCAGAGAAGATTTGGCGGGCAGATAAGCAAGACCTCAAAACAGTATAATTGAGGCCTGCTTTTACACAGAAATCAGTTGAGAAGTTCAGAGAGAGTTGAAAGGAGAGCAGTTCAGAAAGTTGAGTTCAGAAAGTACGGTTCAGAAGGAGTGGAGTTCAGTTCAGTTCGGTTCAGAAGAGTGCTACTCATCATCATCATCACCGCACACAGTCGGAGAATCGGAGACCTGAGGAAAGGAGAATGAAACGGAAGGAGAAAAGAATCGCGGCAACCAAGGGCCCCAAGAAACCAACAACCAACAATGTTACCAACAACTAGGTAATATTGGACCACCGCGACCAACAAGAAACCAACCTGGAAGAAACCAAAGATTCGCAAGTTTGTTTCCACTCTACAAGCTAGCCTGACTTACCCCTGGGTAAGATTTAATGCAAAAGACTCTAAAACATATACCTAACCAAAGGAAATTGGGTTCTTACCAAATAAATCCAAATACGCGCCCAACCGCATCAGCAGACATACGAAGACTGAAAACGCAACGCAAGTGAAGTCTTCCACCACGTCCAGGGTACGGCAGGCCCCAACCGCCACAACTAAATAGAACCCCAAAATCGCGAACCTCTACAATTGTCAAGAAAATCGTTTGGTGAGCATTTCCCTGGTCTTCTGAAATCCAATCTAGTTAGTGTGGTGGGATTGGGAGGGGTGAGGTATTTTGTCTATTGTCATTCTCCCTCGTATATTCCGAAGTGTTCCCCCTTTTAGAGTGATAAGATTATTGTATTGTATATTTTCCTGTCTCAAAAATAAAAATCCAAGTTACATAAGAACATAAGAACATAAGAAGTAGGAGCAGGAGTAGGCCATACGGCCCCTCGGGCCTGCTCCGCCATTCAATAGGATCATGGCTGATCCGAATCTAGACTCACGTCCACTTCCCTGCCCTCTCCCTGTAACCCCTAATTCCCTTATCTGCTAGGAAACTGTCCATCTCCGTTTTAAATTTATTTAATGTTGCAGCTTCCACAGCTCTCTGGGGTAGCAAATTCCATAGATTTACTACCCTCTGAGTGAAGAAGTTTCTCCTCATCTCAGTTTTGAAAGGGCAGCCCCTTATTCTAAGATTATGCCCCCTAGTTCTAGTCTCACCCATCAGTGGAAACATCCTCACCGCATCCACCCGATCAAGCCCCCTCAAAATCTTCAATCTTATATGTTTCGATAAGATCGCCTCTCATTCTTCTGAACTCCAATGAGTAGAGGCCCAACCTACTCAACCTTTCCTCATACGTCAACCCCCTCATCTCCGGAATCAACCGAGTGAACCTTCTCTGAACTGCCTCGAGAGCAAGTATATCTTTTCTTAAATATGGAAACCAAAACTGCACGCAGTATTCCAGGTGTGGCCTCACCAATACCCTGTATAACTGCAGCAAGACTTCCCTGTTTTTATACTCCATCCACCTTGCAATAAAAGCCAAGATTCCATTGGCCTTCCTGATCACCTGCTGCACCTGCATACTAACTTTTGTGTTTCATGCACCAGGACCCCCAGATCCCTTTGTACTGTAGCATTTTGCAGTTTCTCTCCATTTAGATAATAACTTGCTCTTTGATTTTTTCTGCCAAAGTGCATAACCTCACACTTTCCAACATTATATTCCATCTGCCAAATCTCTGCCCACTCACTTAGCCTGTCTATGTCCTTTTGCAGGTTTTTTATGTCTTCCTCACTTACTGCTTTCCCTCCCATCTTTGTATCGTCGGCAAACTTGGATATGTTCCAAATCGTTAATATAGATTGTAAAGAGTTAGGGTCCCAGCACTGACCCCTGCGGAACACCACTAGTTACTGATTGCCAGCCCAAGAACGAACCATTTATCCCAACTATTTGTTTTCTGTTAGATAGCCAATCTTCCACCCATGCCAATATATTACCCCCAATCCTGTGATTTTTTATCTTGATCAGTAATCTTTTGTGTGGAACCTTGTCAAATGCCTTTTGGAAGTCCACTGGTTCCCCTTTATCCACCCTGTATGTTACGTCCTCAAAGAATTTGAGCAAATTTGTCAAACATGACTTCCCCTTCATAAAACCATGCTGACTCTGTCCTATTAAATTATGTTTATCCAAATGCTCTGTTACTGTTTCCTTAATAATGGACTCCAACATTTTGCCAACCACAGATGTTAGGCTAACTGATCTATAGTTTCCAGCTTTTTGTCTACTTCCCTTCTTAAATAAGGGTGTTACATTAGCAGTTTTCCGATCTGCCGGGACCTTTCCTGAGTCTAGGGAGTTTTGGAAAATAATCACCAATGCATCCACAATCCCTACCGCCACTTCTCTCAAGACCCTAGGATGTAGGCCATCAGGTCCGGGGGATTTATCCACCTTAAGTCCCATTATTTTACCGAGTACCATCTCCTTAGTGATTTTAATTGTGTTTAGCTCCTTCCCCCCCATTGCCCCCTGTTTCTCCAGTGTTGGGATATTTTTAGTTCTTTTAACCAACTCAGTTGTCTGTTGCAATTTCATTACAACCCCCAAATAAGTCCAAAGTCTAGAACCAAGGGAGTGGGAGCGATTTGAACTGCTCAGGGAGTCAGAGGCAAAGCTGACCACACACACCACCCCTTACAGAAAATGGCGACCGCGGCAGGACTTTGGCAAAAGGGATGTAATGCAATAGACCCTGTGTTTGACGAAAGAACGAAGATGGAAGAGAGGATTTCCTCTTACGTTTTTGAGAAGGTGAATATCACCAAGGAATGGGTGATCAGTCTGTTGCATGCTGAGTGTCCCATGGATGCTGCAGCCAAATGGACTGAGAGCAAGGATCATAAGAAGTCAGTAGAAAGGGTCATCTGGTTGGTCTGCGCCCTATGACAGATCCAGCTTTTAGATCAGCACATTAAAGCGTTGACAGAAGAGCTGCAGGAGGCAGCCAGACTGTCTCAAGCCAGAGCTATAGCAGGGGAAGGATTGTTGCAGGAATTACAGGCCCAAAGTCAGGAGAAATTACAGCTAGCGGAGAAACACAGGAACAGACATGAGTATTTTCGGTGTCAAGTCACCGAGGTGAAAAGCAATGAGTTTGCATTGGAAGAGCAGAACGCTCGCCTAACTAGACAGTTAAAAGAACAGGAGGAAAAGTTCAGAGACGTGAAGGCAGCTTATAAAGTAGCAAGCACTAGGGATTTTGAAGCGGGAGTTCACGGCCCCTGCAAAAAGCAGATCGACAGTTTAAAACTTGCCCTGTCCAGGGCAAAAGGCATGGTATGCCTAGTGAACCCAGGTGTGGCCCGGGTGGACCTGGAAGTAGAAGGAGAAACTGTTCAGACATCACCTGTGGCGCCGGGGAACAACTTGGCTGGGCAGCAGGAGGGACAAGCAATCTGTAGGGAGGGCAGGGAGGAGTGCACACAACCACCACCTGTGGCGCCGGGTTTTGACTCGGCTTGGCAGCAGGCAGAAATGGGCAAACAAATGCAAGAAAGGTCAGAGCCGGGGCCGATGTGCCCGGCTCGACAGCAAAAGTTTGGCCCACCCGGGGGTGGTGGGGGCCAAGGGCACCTTGAAAGCCAATTCGCGATTCCCCATGGTACCCAACAGCTTTGGGCTATGGTAAGCCACCTGAACAAACTCACCCAAAAGGGAGACCCCTCAGTCCACTTCATGGAAGTGGAACAAGCAGCAGGCATCAATGAGTGCGACGACTCAGAGATGGCCAAGATGCTTCTGTTCACCTTGGATGGCAAGCTGTACCAATCTCTCTCTGCTGAGAGCAAGAAGGGACAGGGAGGGTACGCTGCCCTCCGGGATCAAGTTCTGGAGGCGATGGGGATGAATGATGGTAGTCCTTTCTCCCGGGTGGAGAAGACTACCCAGTTAGCAGGGGAGACCCCACAGGCTTTCGCAGACAGGCTGTGGCCTGTGTACAAGAGTGCCTGTAATGGGGATCTCGACCGGACTAACCTGAACCAGGACGAGCTGGCCCACTGGCTCAGAAGTCTGGTGGCAAACAGCTTGCCATGGATCAGAGCCAAGGCCGAGCTGTGGTTCGACCCAAAGGGCCCCCAAGTCACCGAGGAGACAGTGGTCAGACAACTGACCCTGACTTACCGCAACGGTAGAGGGGTGGAAGAACCACAAACTAAAGGAAAGGTTCACGAGTTAAAACCAAGCCAAAGTAAGAAGGAATGGCACCAGGAAGGGGGTAACCCTTCTGATACGAGGTGTAACTGCTTCGGGTGCGGGAAAAGTGGGCATTGGAGAAGGGACTGTAGAAATCCTTGGAAGGATAGTATCGGGAAAAACTCCCCAGCTCCTGCCCCAAAAACATATACACCGACCTCTCCCCCCACAGTTGATTCGTTAGTAGCTGCACTTCGAGTTTTGTTCGCTGGCCCAGGGAGGGTAGCCACAGCCATGGGTGCTTTAACTCCATCTGCCCCAGCTAACACAGACTTATGACTAGAGCCAGCGCAGCCTGTCTATCTGTGTCCCCTTGAGTACGATGTATGAAAAAGACCGCTTGTTAAGATGGAAGTGGAAAAGGTGAAAGGGACCTATCTGTTGGATACGGGAGCTTCGAGCACCATAGTCTATTCAGATAACCCCACCGCCTCACCTCTATCTAACGGGGCCCCGTACAGCTTAGTGGGGTTCACAGGTAACGAGCAGGCTGGCTCGTTCTCTATCCCGCTGTCCATTCATTTAGGAGCACTCCACACCAAGTGGACTTGTGTTTTAATGAAGTGGAAGCAGGAAGGGAAAGGGATCCTGGGGGCTGATTTTATTATTGGCCACAGGGTTCTCGTGGATCTTAGGAACCACTGTCTGTGAGGAGCATGCACCGTGTAGGGGGTGGTGTGTGCCCAGTCAGTTATGCCCCTGACTGCCTGTGAGTGGTTCGAATCGCTCCCACACCCCTGGGTTCTCGACACCGGACTGAGGTACAGGTGGCGATACAGAAAAACGAGTAGACAAGCGGTTTGGATGTGAGAAAACCAAGATAGATATAATAAAACAGAAGTAAAAATTACAAATACTGGAGAAAGTCACTAGGTAGTTACAAGCTTATCAAAAGAATGTACTCAAATGGGAATGGGGAACACATGGCACATCGAGGGAACAACATACATTAACAAAATCCCTTAACCCTTATCCCACCTATAATACCTAATTAGATTAAGCTATGAGGGGCCAGGAATTCATGCTCACCAAGTAGTTATAACGGTTGTGGGGTTTTGGGGTTCGCTCTTTCTGCTCTCTGGAGCTTGCTGTCGTCACGTGGTCTCAGGGCGCGGCAAGGGCGTTGTCCCGGTAAAGTACCCCGAGATTAAAGTCTTTGCTTGGGTACTTTACCTCGCAGGGATGATGGTTCTTCTTCGGGTGGCGGTTGAATATTGCATGAAGATAGTCGGACGTAAGCTGGATTGAAGGCCCGATTATTCGAAGCGTTCTTCAATCTTCTTCGAAATCATCTCATCTGATTTCAACTCATCTCATCTCATCTCGTCTCATCTTGTCAGCCTCGTCTCGTCGCCTGGCCCGGCCTGGCCTGGTCTGCCTGCGTTCGCCTGGTGCTGTGCCGGCATCCCTGATGGGTTTGGGGAAAAGCCATGGGCAGTGGCTAGGTGGCAAGCGCAGCAAGTGCTAGCAGGCCAGCAAGTAAGATGAAGCGGCAGAAGGAGCACCAAAAAAACGAAGCAACGTGGCTACCCATGGGCCTATACTTATACTCCCATAGGAAACCCCCTATCTGCACGCCAAATCAGGTCAGTCTATTGTTTGACTTTTGGCGGGCTGTTTTAAATGATTGTACCAATCTAAACTAACTGACTTTAGATGGCCGTTTATCGCACCTAATGGCCCCGATGTCCGGGCTGTATTGTCATTAATGCATTTTAATCAGCCTGTGCAGCCTTGGTGGCTTCCTTAAGCTGTTTCCGATTATTTATGCGGACAAACTAATGGCCTTATGCTTAGGCCTATCTGGGCTGATCTGTTTCGATCTGACGAAAATGCATATTCAATGTTTGCCTAGCTGTCTGGCTTTTCAAACACAAAGTCCTTTTCACAGAAATGCATTTTAAGTTTCGATTTCCCAAAACTGCCTGTTCTGTGCTGCAGAGTCCAAGCTTTTAAAATCTTAAAGGCTTTTGGTCACAAGGTGCAGACGCCATCTTTTGGGTACCCTCTTTGTAAATTGTCCATACAGGGTCCCTTTTATTAATAACCTTGGGGGAATGTGGGAATTTTGAGAACCTTACCCTCCCCCCTGTGATACTAAAACTTGCTTGAAGTATCATCCTTACAAGGTGAGCAAAATTTCTGACCCTCCATAGTCAAACTTCCCCTGTAGTTACCTATCTAATATACCCACGACACATGCACTTCCCATTCCGTGAAAATGTAGTGTACATAAGCATACCTAGAATAACTACAGTCTTTTACACACATCCAAGTATGGAGGGGTCCAACACCCCTGCACCACTTGGTACACATACATCTTTATTAACAGCGCGTCGCAAAAATCTTTATTAAAAACAACAAAACACAAGAAACAACAATCTTTAATCAAAAATACAAGGAATAAAAGTCAAACAGGCTTATCTCCCTCCACCTTCGCATAATGTTCCTTCCAGATCCCCTGGTTTCGGAATTCTAGCATTTGACCTTTTCCCTTGCACTGGATGCAGACTAGATACAACACAATCCCTAACTGGCAAACCATGAGAATGTGGGAAGCCAGTCTGATCCACGAAGGGACCTCTATGTTATTGAAAATGTCCCACCAGGGTGGAGTCACAATATCCAATATCGTAGCCCGTATCTCTACTGTTTTCTGCTTCAGAGTGTAAAAATGTTATAGTGAAACTATAATGGCTTTGAGTATTTTGGTGAGATATTCTGGGAGAGGGGGAATTTCGTAGCCGAAATGCGCTACATACTTCTGCAGGTTGGTAAAATTCTCTTTCACAGTGAGGTGAACAGCGGAGGGTTCAGGAATGGGGACAATTCGCTCCTGGGCCACTTGAACTTCTGCCTCAGGTTTAAAACAGAAACTGCTGTCACTAACCGGACACCAGCTATGCTGTCCATGCTGGTAGTGGGACACGCCTGTGGTGACACAATATGTCCCACCTCCTATATAAGCTACCTGCGGGGGAACATGACCTTGTGCCATTGCCTCCATGGTACAATTTATAGGTTTCGCGCCAGCAGCTCTGAACCCACACTGTGGTTTTGAATAGGCATTCAAGTGCTGGGGACACAGGATTATGTGTGCTCCCCGGCTCCGGCACCCTGAGAGGTCAGTACCTGTCATAGCGTGCTCCCACTTCATGACATAAGTTGGGACCGCTGTGAAACGAATGTGTGCACCCCCTTGAATGACTCCAATGTTCTCTACCCTGTATACTGGTGCGGGTCGGGCTGTCCTACCCATGACCGGCATCCTAACTACTACTCCCATGATCGTGTGGTTGGACTGTCCACAATCTACTGGGACTGGGTAGGTTTTGGAAGCTAGCCGGAGTTGGCACGGACTTAATGCACTCTCAGATGGATGGAGGGCTGCAAGGTGTTTGCTGATCCAGGAGGGGACTAAACCCTGTTTTAAATCCTCCAGATTACTTCGGCCCTCGCCCAGCAACCATGCCCCATACAGCACGCACACCTCATTCTGTGTAGCCTGGTCAGAAGCATTTCTGTCCTCCCTTATGAGGGCATTCACAGTCTTTGCGTGCTTCTCAAACTCCGCTATAATCTCCTTTAAATTGACCGTCATGGCCTGGTCCTCATGCAACTCCAAGCCCACTACTTTGTTCTCATCCATTAATATCTTCCTTAACTGTGTGTTTAAACCGTTTATCTGGGTTTGCAGCTCTATGTCATCCAAACTGTTGATGACAGAGGACCCAGTATTAAACGCAGTAAAAACATCATTCCATACTCCCCTCCTTTGTCTACCCAAAAACTCCCGGTGTGTGGTGTACAGTTCGGTTTTGGCAACATTGGTGAAATCGAACTCATAAAACTTCCTGAACATGTCCTTTAATAGGGCCTGGTATAGCTGCTCTGTTTCTTTGGGACACCACTCTGGGAAATGTACCTCGGTGAGATTTAAAATCACGGAGGCTACCGCGTAGTGTACCCCCTGGTACAGCACCTGATTGGTAGGTACTAGTACCAACCCATTCCCTGGTCCCTTGGTGGTAGTGGGGCACCCTTCCCTGGGTAACCTCGCTGCCTGCGCCATGGGCGGGGCACAAGCTCAGTGGCATTGACTGGGATCGGGGTGAATGGGACCGCACACACCTTCAGGCTGGTATCCCACTTCATCCCCTCCCTGGTGTCTTGCCACTGCCGGTGGAAAACAATGGATATGCCTGAGGGGCAGACTCTCTCTGACCCCCACATACAGATGTAAATCCCTTGATCCAGCTCCCACCACTTGTCCCAACACACACTTAATCCTCCGTGAGTCCCTGTAATCGTCCGGTGGGTATTGTTCGCCAACCATTCCCACTCGACTGCGGGGTTTCTCATATCCTTGCTCAGCTTTCTGAGCCACCACCACCTATCCAGAGGAATGTGTCCCTTGCATGTTAGACATATACGTTTTCCTACGGTGACGCTGACCCTTGTGGTAACGACCCGTACCCTGGGGCACAGGAGAGAGGCCTCCCTGTACGTGAATCCGGTTTGGCTGGAGTACTGAGACGAATTGGACCCCCACCATCCTGGCCACCTCCCCTCGTGGACGTAGATGGCGGTCTCCTCTGCATCCCGTTCACCGCTTCCGTCGGTCACTATAGGTGCCCTGTCTCCGGAGCACCCATAGATGTGGGAGTCTTCTACGTCGCCCCTCTTTCCCAGGCTCAGCCCCATCAGGGCGAGTAGGATTACGATCAAATACACACTCTTGGCAGATACTACTTATCTAAAACTACCCATCACCTTATTTAACTTAAGCTAAAACACCCGAACTTAAGCTAAATACTTAAACTTAACAATAACCTAAACTTAAATTAGCTAAACTATGTACATCCGCCGCCCGTCTCCGGGCGGCCAGGCTAATTCCTGGTTGGGCTGCGGCACACCGCTTCCTCTGGCGTGGCCGCACCATCCTGCACTGTTGGTCCCTTGCCGCCTGTGGCGGCTAGCTGAGGACCTCTGTCCTTTGACTTCCTCCTGACTCGGGAGGCTGTCCCTTTAAGCTGGGGAGTTGGTGACCATGGCTTCCTGGGTTGGGGCGTCCGTGGGCACCTTCTGGGGGCTTTGGCGGGTGGGGTTTTCTTGGCCAATGGGTCTTTAACCCGAACCGTTGTCCCCTCCGGAGCGGCCTGTGGGCTTACCACTGCCGCTGGCTGGGGATCTTCCCCCTTAGGCTTGACCTCTCCTGAACCTGGGCTAGGGGCAGGTAACTCTTTGCAGCCTGTTGCTACAGGCTGAGAGTCTCCACCCCCAGGTCCCAAAACTGGGTCCGGGGTGGGGTCTTCGCCCTCAGGTCCCCCCTCCTCTACACCTGGGTTAGGGGCGGGGTCTTCACCCTCAGGTCCCCCCTCCTCTACACCTGGGTTAGGGGCGGGGTCTTCACCCTCAGGTCCCTCCTCCGCTACACCTGGGTTAGGGGCGGGGTCTTCACCCTCGGGTCCCTCCTCGTCTGGATCCCAGAAGAGGGGGTGGTGTCCCAATCGGTGGGCGGGATGGCCCCTCCCTTTAAGCAAGCCACAGCGCCTGCCTGTGCAGTCTGTGAACTCGCTCCTGCTGCAGGCTAAGGATTTTTATCCACAGACCTTACCCCAACTGGCTGTTTTCCCCTTTCGGGTTGAAACAGTTTGCACTGGATGATATGAAACCATTTTGTAAGCCGGGGCATCTTAACGGCGTATACCATGGGGCTGGCTTTATCTACAATACTGTCGGGCCCCATGTACAATGGCTCCAAACTTCCTACTCGGGCATAGTTCCTCACCATGACCTGATCTCCTACCTCCCACTCATGGTGCTTTCGGGGTTCGAGCAGCAATCGGTTACTCCGATGCTGTCTTCCCATGTTCCCAGCCGCCTGCTCGTGGACCTGCTTAAGGTGCTCGAAGAGGTTTCGGGCGAACCTGTCCCGGTTTACCTCCCTGAGCTGAACTTCCGTGAGCACCGGGGCTAGTACATGGGTGGGAGTCCGCACAACCCTGCCAGTCATCAACTCGTACAGGGAGTACCCCGTGCTTTTCGACTGGCTGGCCTGGATCCCCATCAGAACCAACGGTAGGACCTCGGCCCATTTACGGGGCGAGTCCACTGTCCCCTTCTTCAACCTTTATTTCAGGGTCCTATTCATTCTTTCCACAACCCCTGATGACTGCGGGTTGTGGGCCACGTGCCATTTCCCTTCAATGCCTAGCAGCATAAGGGTATTCTGCATCACCTGTCCGGTGAAGTGACTCCGTTGGTCGGACGCCACATACTGTGGTAGCCCCCACCGTGAGAACATTTCCCAGACCAGGATCCTGGCAGTACCCAGAGCTGTGGCTGTTCTGCAGGGGAAGGCCTCTACCCATTTGGTTAACACATCCACCAGGACTAGGCAGTACATATAGCCTCCCTGGGCGGTGGGCAGGGGCCCGATGTAGTCGACCTGTATCGACTGCCATGGTCCCTCTACCCTCCTGATGTGTCCCATAGGTACATTCCTTTTGTGGGGGTCAGGGTTATTAGCAGCGCACACAAGACAGCCTGCATAGAACTCGCGGACATCTTCCCTGAGTCCCAGCCACCATCCCGCCTGTTCCACCCGTTGCCAGGTGGTCTCAGGCCCGGGGTGTCCCGCTCCTGGACCCTCATGGGCCAATTGAAGGAATTCCCTCCAGTGCTGCTGCAGCACAACCCATTGTTCCCCCCGGAACAGCATGCCCTCTTTCACGGAGAGGGTTGCTGTGCCGTACGGACCCTCTACCCTTTTTCCCTCAGTTACTGCACTGAGGACGGGGTCTTGGGCTTGGACCGTCTTAAGGTCCGGGGCTAATGCTACCCCTTTACTCCCTTGGGTCCCGTCCCTACCTCTGACCGCCGCCATGGGTCTGGACCCAAATGGGTCCCAGAAAGTGCCAGTGCGGGCACCCTCCTTGGCGAGCATATCAGCCTGCTGGTTGCCCTGGCTGCGGGGTTCTGTGAAGGAATGGGCCTTCACCTTGTAGATGAAAATCTCCCCTTCCTCCCCCACTGCTGCCAGGATCTTTTCCAGCAGGGGTTTTACTGTGAGGGGTCTCCCATCGGCGGAGGTGTGTCCGCGGCGGGACCAAATGGCCAGGTACTCCGTACACGAATTGCACGGGAACATGCTGTCCGAGCAAAGCGTGTAGGGGGTGCAGAAGATTTCGGGGTGTGTAACGACGTACACCACCGCGGACAGTTCAGCCTGCTGGGCGCTCATGGTGCTGGGGAGCCTAATCACCAGGGCAATGTTCGCCGCTGGGTCATAAACTCCACACCCCATGAAACGCTCGCCAGCAGATACCGTGCTGGAATCATCTACATAGAACTCGCGGCCCGTGGGATGCATCCCGGCCCGTAAATGTATGTTCACTTCCCAAACCCCTTCAATGGAACACCGGTGGGCTGTTCCAGGGTATACCAGGTTGGCTGCGAGTTTTGGCTCGCAGAGACCCTCCACTCTAAGATCCATCTGTGAGAGGAGCAAGGTCCAGCGGGCAATGCGGGCACTGCTCACTGTTCCATCCTTGATCCTCCCATCCAGAAGCATCTGGGTGGGTGTGTGGTGGGTGGGGAGGGTGATGGGAGAGGTGCCTGTGAAGATCAGTGATCTTTTCACAGCCCAATGTGTGGCCAAAAGGTGCCTCTCACAATTGGAGTAGCTCCTCTCCACATCTGTGAGTATCCTGGGGGAGTAGACCACCGGCCTCAGTCTGCCGTGCCGCTCTTGGAGCAGCACAGCACTCAGGCTGTCCCCGCTGGCTGCTACCTCCAGGAAAAACTCTTTCCCCCCATCTATAGCCCCTAGAGCTGGTGCGCTCTGCCAATCCTTTTTGAGCCTGACAAACGCTGCCTGGCAACCCTCATCCCAAAACCACTCCACTCCCTTGTGTAGGAGTCAGAGCAGAGGGGCCGCTGTGGCTGCATAGTCCTCAATATAGTCTCTACTGTACCTGGTTAGCCCCAGAAATGACCTCACACCCGCTACTGTGTTGGGAACCGGTAACTCTTGTACCGCCTCCCTCCTAGCCTTATCTATGGCCCTTTCTCCAGCATGCACGGTCAGGCCTAGGAATTTCACCTCCTGCTGGCTGATCTGCGCTTTCTTGGGGTTTACTTTAAAACCCGTTTGCCCGAGCAGCTCCAGCAGTTCGGCCAATAGCGGGCCATGCTCCTCTTTCGAAGCAGTGGAACAGGAGCAGGTCATCCACATATTGTACCAACTGCCTGGGCTGACTGAAATCCCTTAAACTGTTTGCCATGCACTGATGGAAAATGCTGGGGCTGTTGTGGAAGCCCTGAGGCAAGCAGTTCTACATGCACTGTTGCCCTTTAAATGTAAAGGCAAACTTGTACTGATCCTCCCTTCGTAAAGGGATGGACCAAAACCCGTTGGAAATATCCAGCACCGTGAAAGTGGTCGCGGATGCTGGAATACTTCCTATCAGGTCGGCAACTGCTGCTACCGTGGGTGCACAGGCTGGGATGTTACTATTGAGCACTAGATAGTCCACCGTGGCCCTCCAGGAATTGGCCGGCTTTCTAACCGGCCACAATGGAGAGTTTACGTGGGTGGCTATCGGCCTCAGAACTCCCTGCTGTACTAACAAGGACATGGCTGCTTCCATGTCTGGCTCTGCTTTCCTGGGGAAGTTATACTGTTTCTGGGGTCGGGCCATGGGGTCCCCGTCTACGCTGACCTCAAACCCATTGACACTCCCGCAGTTGCGTTTGTATGTGGCAAATGTGGCCAGGTGGGCCTGCACAAATGCCTGGAACTCCTTTGGGGTGTTACTGACCATAAGCTTGTAAGATTTGCAAAATTTCTACATTTCCCCAAAGGTTGTTATTAATAAACGGGACCCTGCGTGGACATTTAAATCAAAAAGGGTACCCAAGATGGCGTCCGTGCCTCGTGGCAGAATCCTGTGAGATTTTAAAATGGACTCTGCAACGCAGACAGCTTGTGGATCGAAACCAAAGCTGCAGTTTCTGTGAAGAGAGACTTTGTATTTTGAAACCAGACAGGAGATTGAATTATGTATTAGACCGAATTGGAGACAAATCTAAATTCAGTTAGGCCTATAGTTAAGGCCATCAAGCAGTTTACATACATAATCAGAAACAGATTAAAAGAGCCATCGAGGTTGGACAGGCCCATCAAGGAACATTCATCACAAAACAAGTCAATTATCGGGCCGGTAGATGCGATTACCGGCCATCTAAAAACAGTTAGTATGGATTGCTACCATTATTTAAAATAGCCCGCCAAGATTAAGACAAAGAACTAACCTGATTTGGCGCGCAGATAAGGGTTTTCAAAAAGAGTGTAATTGAAGGCCCCGGGTTGCAATCGCTCTCTTCTCTCTCTGCTCTGCTCGGCTCTTCGGCCCCTCGCCCTTGTGGCTGTCGCTCTTTCCCCGTCCCACGCTTACCCCCTGGCCTTTGCCCGTGCCTTTTCCCCACTCCATCTGGAAATCGCCCAGGTACTGCATCGGGCAGACACGGACAATTCAGGCCAGGCGAGGCGGGACGCGACGAGGGGAGAAGGGAAGACCAACTGAGGAAGACCAACTGAGGAGATGAACTGAGGGTAGGCTTCGAATCATCAGGCCTTCAGCCTCAGCCAACCTGCGACTATCTTCATGCAAACTCAAGCTGTCGGCTGAAGAAGAAGAATCATCCCTGCAAGGTAACGTACCCAAACAGAGACTTTAACTTTGGGGTACTTGAACCTGGACAACGCCCTTGCAGCTCCCAGAGACCACATGACGACGGCAGGCTCCAGAGAGTACCAAGAGCGAACCCCGAACCCCACTGCTGTTATGAGTCCAGCTGACCCCTTTTGATTGGTGAGCATAAATTCTGGCCCCTCATAGCTTAATCTAGTTAAGTACAGTGGGTGGGATAAAGATAAGGGGATTGTTAAGATAGTTGTTTTCCCTTGATGTGCCATGTGTTCCCCATTCCCCGTATAAGTATAGTTATTTGTATTTGCCTGTAAGTCCGGTGTTGAGAACCTCAGGGGCGTGGGAGTGATTCGAACTGCTCACGGACAGTCAGAGGCATAACAGACTGGGCTCACGCGCCACCCACTACAGAATGGCGACCGTGGCAGGACACCGGTAACAGGGTTGCGATACAGTAGACAATGGTTCGGATGAGCGAACCATGATGGAGGAAAGGCTCGTTGCAGCACAGGCAGTCGAGATAAAGGAATCAGCCCTGGAGATCAAGGATAAAGCTCTTGCAGGGGAGAAGTTATTGGTAGCTTTGCAGGCTTTGAACCAAGAAAGAGTGCATTTAGTGGGAGAACATAAGGCCCAGTTGGAATACCTACGGTGCCAAGTCACCGAGGCCAAGGGAAATGAGTTAAGGTTGCAGGAGAAAAACCCCCGCTTGGCAAGGCAGATTAGGGAACAGGAAGAGAGAGTGCAGGAGGTAAAAGCCGCTTACAAGGTAGCAGGGTGAACAGGGGTTTGAGGAGGCAGACCACGGCCCCTGTAGAGAGAGGATAGAAAATCTGAGCCTGGCCCTCTGGAAGGCAAAAGGCATGGTATGCCTCATAAGCCCAAAGGCAGGCCAGGCAGATTTTATGGGGAACGAGAGGAGGACAGTTCCAATGTCACCGGTGGTGCCCAGGGATGACCCGGTTGAGAGAGAGGAGACCTCACGGCCACCACCCGTAGCGCCAAGTTTCAGCGAGGTTTGGCAGCAAGGTGGGTGGCACTGGGGGTGGAACCCGAAGTGGAGCCAGAGGTGGAGGCGGAGGTGGAGCAAACCCTGCCCGAGAGGCCGGAGCCAGGACCGATGTGCCCAGCACAGCATCAGAGGTTCGGCCCACCCGCCAATGGCGACAATGAGAGACCCCTCCAAAACCAGTTCGTGTTACCTTTTAACACCCAACAGCTCAGGGTTATGGTCAACCATATCCCGAAGCTTTCCGCAAAGGGAGACCCTGTAGGGTTTTTTTTCCTCTTTTCTTGCCCGTTCTGGCCCCCTGCCAGGCTTCGTGCAAGAATTACCCTTGAGTGGTTCGACCCACCCCCCCCCTACGGTTCTAGACCTTGGACTTAGATGCAGAGAACAGTAGTGCAGAGAAGAGGACTCAATAGACCAGGCTGAATAGCACAAAATGGATGCTTTTATTTTTGAACAGTTGGAAGCATTACAAAATACATGTCATAGGCACAGATTAAAGTAACTACAATCATGCACAAATTTATGAACTTGACTCTATGGAAATGGGGAACACACGGCACATCGTAAAAGGGGAAACACATTACGATTTCCCTTAACTCCCTCCCCTATACCTAAACTAAGTTTCGACCTGGGGAACTTGGGATCATGCTCACCACTCTCGAAAATCGCGAAAAGGGGTTCGCAGCCTTTTTGACACCGCTTCCCGTCGTCACGTGGATTGGAAGCTTCTGGCGCAGTCGATATTCTCTCCTCCCTCGAGGCGGTGGGGTAGACCCAGCCTCGATGAGCGCTCGTCAAGGTTGAGATCCACTAGGCCTGTCGTGGATTTTTGTTCGTGGAGTAGACCTAGATGCAGGTTATGCACATGGGAGAATCTTGTGGCATCAATCGCCGGTTCTCCAGAGGGTTTCTTTTCCGTCGGCCTGGGTCGTCGATGATCTCCCGACCCCAGTACCCGGGCCACCCTTGTCGTCTTCTCGTCGTGGCCGAGCCTTGTTTGGCTGAACACCGGCCACGTTGTCCTTTTTCCGAAACCGTCCGTCTTTAAGAAGACGAAAACGTTTTCATCGATCTGCCGAAGTGGAAGAGGCGCCAATCCGGGCACCGTCCGCCCTTCGTTCGTTCCTCGTAGAAGAAAGTTCTTGAAGAAATGGAAGCCTGAAGTCGCCCAACAAGAAGCCGTAGCAGTCAGAAGGACTTAGATGGACTTTCAATCCATAGTTATACTCTTTTGGGACAGTCTTATCTCCCGCCAAATCATAGTCCTGTCTTTGTATTAATTTTGGCGGGCAGAGATCTCTGCAGGGGCGCTTTGTCTTGTAACGGAGCCGGTGATAACTTGAACTGGCCTTCCTGGCCGATAATGTCTGTTAATGTCCTTTGCATTGTCACCGCGGCTCGGTTCGCATATTGATCGGTCCGGACATTTTCCTTGATGGCTGCTAAACGGTTTTTCCTTTGTACAATAAATGGGTATAAGTGTTTTTACATTGTCCGCCCATATCTTGATGGGCCCCATCCTGTACTTATAATCCATTGAATATGTATGCTGTTGCTCTGAGTTTCGGTTCCCAGATACTGGCTTTCGCGGGTTTACTGTCTTTAATCCACAAGCCTGTCTAGCTTGCAGTAACAGAAATAAACTGGTTCAGAAACTGATCACGGGGCCTGGCGGCCATTTTGTATGCCCTTTTATCAAAGGTTTTTCTGTGCAAGCTTACTTTGGTCAATAAACAGTCTTATTTTATCCAGTTTTCTTGCTTGATTTTTGCTGAAAATTTTCGAATCTTACAGGCCCCCCTGTGATACTGATAGCTTGCTTAAAGTATCAATCCTTGATGAGCAAATTTTCCCTGATTCCCCACATCCAAACATTCCTGGCACTTAACTATCTATGCCCCTCACGACACATGCAGTTCCCATTTCCGGAGAAAATGAAAATTACCTCATGCACATTTGGAATCATAGACAGCAAATCTTAAACTATAACACCTTCACCTGTCAGATGGGCAGGGGTTGATACCCTTTTGCGCCATCTGCATACACCTTTTATTAATCAAAACTTAATAACGACTAATAACATAACAATACTTAATTCCTTATAACCCAAACCAAACGCAAAAGAAAACACGGATGTTCAAAAGAGAAACAAAAACCAAAAAAAAAAATCTTAAAATGGATGGACTCTTAATCTTCTACTAGCAGCTTAAAGTGGGGTGTCTTCTTCCCCCATTCGCACATAGTGTTCTTTCCATTCGCCCGCGTTCTCGTGCCTCTGGAGGCGTTTGCCTCTCTTACAATGCACGAAGAGCAAAAATATCACAATTAAAACCTGACATCCTACTAGGATATGGGATGCTATTCTAATCCAGGCTGGGATTTCTATGTTGGTGAACAAGTCCCACCATGGTGGGATGGTTATGTCCAATATGTCTTTTCCTATCTCTAAAGTCTTCTGCTCCAGTGTGTAGAAATGTTTCTGCGAAATTATAACGGCTTTTAAAATCTTGGTGAGGTGTTCGGGAAGAGGGGGAATGACATAACCAAAATGCGCGACAAATCGTTGTAAGTCTGTGAAATTCTCTTTGATAGTGATGTGTACGGTGGAGGGCGCAGGAATGGGAACAATTTGTTGTTGTGCCACTTGAACCTCGGCCCTGGGTTTGAAACAGAAACTGCTATCACCGACCGAACACCACTCGTGTTGTCCATATCAGTACTGAGGCGCTGCAGTGGTGACGCAGTATGTCCCACCCCCGATATATGCTACCTGTGGGGGCACATGTTCCTCTGCCATTGCCTCCATGGTGCAATTCACCGGCTTCGCGCTAGCGGTTCTGAACCCGCACTGTGGTTTCAAAAAGGCATTCAAGTGCTGGGGACACAGGATGATGTGTGCTCCCCGGCTCCGACATCCCGAGAGGTCGGTGCCTATCATCGTACGCTCCCATCTGATGACGTAAGGCGGGACCACTGCGTAACGAATGTGTGCGCCCCCCTGAATGACTCCAATGTTCTCCACTCTGTATACCGGGGCGGGCTTTGCTGCGGGATCCAACACCGGCATTCTTACTACTATTCCCATAATAGTGTGATTCGAATGTCCACAGTCCACTGGAACTGGGTATGCTTCTGCGGCTAGCCTGAGCTGGCACGGGCTTAATGCATTCTCAAAAGGGTGGAGCGCTTGCAAGTGCTTGTTGCTGATCCAGGACGGGACCAAACCCTGTTTTAAATCCTCAAGATTACTGCGGCCCTCGCCCAATAACCACGCCCCATACAGCACACAGGCCTCGTTTTGCGCAGCTTGATCGGACGCATTCCGATCCTCCTTAATGAGTGCATTTACCGTTCTCGCGTGTTTCTCCAGCTCAGCAATTATGTCCTTAAAGTGTAGTGTCATGGCCTGGTCCTCATGCAACTCAGAACCCACTACCTTGTTTTCGTCTGTCAATATGTTCCTTAACTGGGCTTTTAAACCGTTGATCTGTGTCTGCAGCTCCACGTTATCTAGAACGTTGACAACAGATGTCCCGGTATTAAAAGCAGTGAATATGTCATTTACAGTACCCCTTCTTTGCCTCCCGACTCGATCCAAAACTTCTGGCGGTGTGGTGTATAATTTGTCTCTGTCGATGTCGGCAAAGTCAAATTCGTAAAATTGTCTAAGCATACGGGTTAACAGGACCTGGTATAATTGTTCCGTTTCTTTGGGACACCACTCCGGCAATCTTACCTCAGTGAGATTTAAAATCACTGAGGCCACCGCGTAGTGTACCCCTTGGTACAGCACCTGACCGGTGGGTACCAATACTAAACCGTTCCCGGGTCCCTTGGTGGTGGTTGGGCACCCTCCTTTCTGGGCTAGTGCTACCGGAAGCGTGGGCAGGGGCTTGCGTGGGCGGGTGATGAGTTCAGTGGCGTTCACCGGAATAGGGGAGTATGGGGCTCCGCACGCTCGAGTGCTAACATCCCATCTCATCCCCTTCCCTTCATCCTGCCACTGCCTCTGGAAGAAGATGGACACGCCCTTGGGGCAGATGTGTCTCGAACCCCTCATACAGACATATATTCCCTCATCTGGTTCCCACCATTTGTCCCAACACACACGTAATTGTCCGTGAGTTCCCGTAATAATCCGATGGGTGTTATTACCCAGTCGCTCCCACTCGACTGTAGAGTTTCTCATGTCCTTTCCCAGCTTTCGTAACCACCACCATCGCCTTGGTGGTACGTTCCCATTGCACACCAGACAAATCCTCTTTCCCACGGTAACGCTGACTCTGGGCGCTAGGATCCTCACTCGAGGGCACGTTAATGAAGTCTCTTGGTAGGCAAAACCGAAATTGCTGGAATATTCCGTAGAATTCGTTCCCAGCCAACCTGGCCATCTCCCTTGGTGGAAGTAGGTGGCGGTTTCCTCTACCTCTCGCTCCCCCGTCCCATCCGTTGCGATGGGGGCCGTGTCCCCGGAGCACCCGAAAATGATGACGTCCTTGGTGCGGCCTCGGTAGGCCCACCCACACCCGATCGCCATGAACGCGACGACAATCCTTTCCATCGTATCCCAGGTTTCTGTAACCAACAAAACGATGTAGCCGGGCTCCCGATAGGTGCTGGCCTAAATTAATTGGACGCGCGGGTTCCTGGACCCCGCTCCCTAACAAACACACATACCGGGCAGACCTCAAAATTGTACTCTTAACACCATATACTTTACATTCCTTAAACTATGACCATAATTACCTAACTTAACTTATGTACAGCGCCGCCCTCCGTGGGGCGGCTTTCCGAATCCCTGTGAGGTCTGTCGTGTGCCACACCCTGCGGTGGGGCTGCATTGATCTTTGGCTTTGATCCCCCGCAGCCTGTCGCTGCTGAACGGGGATCATGTCTTCCTGGGGCTGCTTCAAACCGTGGTTGGGAAGGATGGGGAGAATCTGGCCAAAATTTTCTGGGCTGGGGCGCTCGAGCCGACCTACGAGGGGTTGCTTTGGGTTGGGCTCCCGGGGCCGATGGACCGGGGGTTGGGACTGTTACCGTTACAGCCTGTGGTTCCTCCACAGCTGCCGGCTCCAGCTCCCCTCCTTCAGGCTCCGCCCCCCCGGGGTCGGGATCTGTGGCTTCTGACTCCACCTCACCTGTCCCTACAGGTAACGAGTCTCTGCCCCCACTCCCTACCTCCCCCAAGCTTGAGTCGAGGGCGGGACTGCCGTCCTCTGACTCTTCCTCCTCCGTGATTGGGTCTAAAGCGAGTTTGAGCTGTTCGGGCTCTCCCCTGCCTAAATCCCATTCAAAAGATGAGACCTCCCACTCCAATGGGATGGCCTCTCCCTTCACGCAGGCTACTGCTCCAGCCTGTGTGGCCTGTGACTCTGTTACAGGCTGAGGATCTTTGTTCTCAGACCTGGTCCCCTTTGGTGGCCCTTGTGTACCCGGTTTAAACAGTTTACACTGGTTGATGTGAAACCATTTGGTACGTCGGGGCGTCTTCACTGCATAAACCATGGGGCTGGCCTTGTCTGCAATGCTGTATGGCCCCATGTACAGTGGTTCAAAACTCCCTATCCTGGCGTAGTTTCGGACCATGACCTGGTCTCCAACTACCTACTCTTGTTGTTTCCGAGGTTCCAACAACAGTTTATTTCCCTGGTGCTGTCTTCCCATGTTCCCAGCCGCCTGTCCATAAATCTGTCTCAGGCGCTCCAAGAGGGTTTGGGCGAATTTGTCCCGTTTCACCTCTCGGAGCTGGCCCTCAGTGAGCACCGGGGCTAGCACATGGGTGGGTGTTCGCATGATCCTTCCAGTCATTAACTCGTGCGGGGAATACCCCGTGCTTTTGGACTGGCTGGCTCGGATCCCCATGAGGACTAAAGGCAGGACCTCCGCCCATTTCTGGGGCGAGCCCATTGTCTCTTTCCTCAGCTTTTCCTTGAGGGTCCGATTCATACGCTCAACAATTCCGGATGACTGGGGATTGTATGCTACGTGCCACTTTCCCTCAATGCCCAAAAGCATGAGGGCGTTCTGCATTACTTGACCGGTGAACTGACTCCCTTGGTCGGACTCTACAAAACGGGGGAGTCCCCACCGTGAGAACACTTCCCGAATCAAGATCTTAGCAGTACCCAGTGCCGTAGCTGTTCTGCACGGGAAGGCTTCTACCCATTTGGTGAACACATCTACCAGGACAAGGCAGTACTTATAGCCTCCCTGGGCGGCGGGCAGGGGCCCTATGTAGTCGACCTGAATCGACTGCCATGGTCCCTCTACCCTCCTGATGTGCCCCACGGGCACCTTCTTTTTGTGGGGGTCTGGGTTGTTAGCAGCACACACAAGACAGCTTGCGCAGAACTCGCGGACATCGTCCCGAAGTCCCGGCCACCATCCCGCCTGCTCCACCCGTTGCCAGGTGACCTCAGGTCCGGGGTGTCCTGCTCCTGGACCCTCGTGGGCCAATTGCAGGAATTCCCTTCGGTGCTGCTGCGGCACAACCCACTGCTCCTCTCGGAACAGCATACCTTCTTTGACTGTGAGGGCTGCCGTACTGTACGGACCTTCTACCTGTTTGCCCTCTGTGATGGCTTTTAGGACTGCTTTTAGGGCGGGATCCAGGGTTTGGACGGTCTTTAGGTCTGGGGGCGGTGTCACCCCTGTGTTCCCGGGAATTCCCTCCCTGCCTTGGATCGCCGCCACGGGTCCGGGTTCGTATGGGTCCCAGAGAATGCCGTTTGCGGGCACCCTCCCTGGCTAGCGCATCCGCCTGCTGGTTGCCCTGACTGCGGGGTTCTGTAGTGGAGTGAGCCTTCACCTTATGGATGAACACCTCTCCTTTCTCCCCCACAGCTGCTAGGATCTTCTCCAGCAAGGGCTTAACTGATAAAGGCCGGCCGTCCGCGGAGGTGTACCCGCGTCGGGACCAGATGGCGAGGTACTCTGTACACGAATTGCACGTGAACATGTTGTCTGAGCAAATCGTGTATGGGGTTGGGAAAATCTCGGGGTGGGTAACCACGTACGCCACCGCGGACAGTTCAGCCTGCTGCGCGCTCATAGTGCTGGGGAGCTTAATTGCCAGGGCAATGTTTGCCGCAGGGTCATAAACTCCACACCCTGCGAGTCGCTTGCCGTCAGCTACAGTGCTAGAACCGTCTACGTAGATCTCGCGGCCTGTGGGATGTATCCCGACCCGTAAACCTATGTTAACTTCCCATACCCCTTCTACGGAACATTGATGGGCTGTCCCGGGATATGCCATATTGGCTGCGAGCCTTGGCGCGCAGAGGCCTTTAACTTTGAGATCCATCTGGGAAAGGAGGAGGGTCCAGCGCGCAATCCGAGCGCTGCTCACGGTCCCATCCTTAATCCTCCCGTCCAGAAGCATCTTCGTGGGGGTGTGATGGGTGAGGAGCGTAATGGGAGAGGTCCCTGTGAAGATCACTGATCTGTTCACAGCCCAATGCGTGGCCAGGAGATGCCGTTCACAATTGGAGAAACTCCTCTCCACATCCGTGAGCACCCTGGAGGAATAAACCACTGGTCTTAGCTTGCCGTGCCGCTCTTGGAGCAACACTGCGCTCAGGCTGTCCCCACTAGCGGCTACCTCCAGAAAGAACTCCTCTCCCCCATCTATGGCCCCTAGGGCTGGCGCGGTCTGCAGATCTCTTTTCAACTTCTCGAATGCTGCCTGGCACCCCTCGTCCCAAGACCACTCGACTCCCTTGTGTAAGAGTTGAAGTAGCGGGGCCGCTGTGGCAGCATAGTCCTCGATGAAATCTCTGCTGTACCCGGTCAATCCCAAAAAGGACCTTACACCCGTTACTGTGTTGGGAATCGGCAGATCTTGTATAGATTCCCGTTTGGCCTTATCTATGGCTCTTTCCCCAGCGCGGATGGCCAGACCCAGGAATTTAACTTCCTGCTGGCCGATCTGGGCTTTCTTTGGGTTTACTTTGAAACCCTTCCTTTCTAACAGTTCCAACAATTCGGCTAACAGTGGGCCGTGCTGCTCCCTTGTATCTGTGAACAGGAGTAAGTCATCCACATACTGCACTATCTGGTTGGGCTGGCTGAACTCTTTCAAACTCCCCGCCATGCACTGATGGAAAATGCTGGGGCTGTTGTGAAAACCCTGTGGTAAGCAGTTCCAAGTGTACTGTTGCCCTTTGAAAGTAAAGGCAAACTTGTACTGGTCCTCCCGCCGCAGCGGAATGGACCAAAAACCGTTCGAGATGTCCAGCACCGTGAATGTGGTCGCCGATGCTGGAATACTCCCTATTAAGTCTGCAACTGCTGCTACCGTGGGCGCGCAGGCTGGGATATTACTATTGAGGACTCTGTAGTCCACCGTGGCTCTCCACGAATTGTCCGGTTTCTTTACCGGCCATAATGGGGAGTTCACGTGGGTGGCTATCGTCCTCAACACGCCCTGCTGTACCAATGAAGATATTGCTGTCTCCATGTCGGGTTCTGCCTCCTTGGGGAAATTATACTGCTTTTGGGGTCGGGTCATGGGGTCCCCGTCTACGCTGACTTCAAACCCAGTGACTCTCCCACAGTCGTGCTTGTGGGTGGCGAACGCGGTCAGATTTTCTGACACACGCGCCTGCAAGTCCGTTGGGACGTTTGTTACCATGAGCTCGAGATCGTAACCTCCTGACGGCTTCATAGTGCACAGGGCCCCCTTTTCTTCCTTCCCCGGGATTACGACTACCTTACCTAAACCGCCCTCGGCTCCCCAGAGACAGTGATTTCTCAGGTCCACGAGGATCCTGTGTTCCACCAAGAAATCAGCCCCGAGGATGCCTTTCCCCCCCCGCTCATTCCACTTCAATAGGATGCACGTCCATGTGGTGTGGAGCGCTCCCAACTGAATGGAGAGCGGGAGGGAGTACGCGCCAGCCTGTTCTCTACCTGTGAAACCCGCTACTAAATATGGAGCCTGGGCGGACAGAGGTGAGGCAAAAGGTTTGTCCGTGTGGATCACGGTACACGAAGCTCCCGTATCCAACAGGTAACTACCCCTTTGTTTCTCCACCTCCATCTCCACCACAGGTCTTCTCCAAGCGTCATAGCGGAGCGGACACAAGTGGACGGGCTGCGCGGGCATCAGTCATTTAGGTGTTTCGGCTGGGGTCTCGGGGGCCATAGGGCTGTTAGCAACCGCTACCTTCCCCTGCCAGGTCATCAGAGACCGCATAGTCTCCAAGACTGACTCGATCGCAGCGGGGTCCACAGCCGCACCACCCCCTTTATTCGGGGCAGAGGCTACGGTTGGGTTCTGGACTGGTGTTGGGGCAGCGGCCTGCACTTGTGGTTGTGCTGGTGTTGGGTAAACTCTCGGGCCGTTGGCGACTCGGGCTTGGGCTTGATCTTGGGCTGTGGCGAACGCTCTCTCCCTCTTATCCTTCCAAGGATTCCTACAGTCCTTGCGCCAATGACCCTCCTTCCCACACCCGTAACAACTGCTATTGGCTTGGGGATGGCGATTTCCCTCCTGACGCCATTCCTTTTTAGCAGAGGCTGCGGGTCTCACCTCATGCGCCCTTCCTTTCACAACAGGCGTTTTCTTGCCCTTGTTGTTTCTATAACTGATCGTGAGCTGATCTAGTACTACTTCCTCCGTGGAGCGGGCGTTAGTGGGGTCAAACCATGCTTTGGCCTGTTCCTTCACTACTGGCAGGCAACCTGCTACCAGGCACTGAAGCCAGTGAGCCCTTTGTTCGCCATCCAGCCCGGCCCGGGCCGGCCCGCCCGGGTAGCTGCGCCGATACACTGGCCACAACCTGTCGGCGAAAACCCGTGGGGGTTCTCCCTCTAGCTGCACTGTCTTTTCTAAACGGAGGAACGGAGTTCCGTCCCCCTCTCCCATGATCTCCAGAATCTCATCCCGTAGCAATTCATAGTCCCTGTGCCCTCTCTTGCTCTCGTCAGGGAGACACTGGAGGAGCGAACTGTCCAGGGAGAACAGCAGCATTTTAGACTGTTCAACCCCGTCGCAGTCATTGACTGCTGCGGTCTGCTCCACGTCCCTGAAATGCACGGAGGGATCTCCTGACTCGGAGAGTTTTGGGATGGGACTTATCATTTCTCTTAGCTGTCGTGCGCTATGAGGCATTATGATCTGACTCTCAAGGGGTCCGTCATCGCCATTTTCTTCATTTGGACCGAGCTTCCGGTGCCTCGTTGGACACAACGGCGCTGGCCCCGACTCTACTGTCTGGGGTTGCTCTACCTCAGGGCTCTCTTCCTCTACCGTCTCCGTCTCCTGTCCCGGAGTCCAAGACTCCTCATAGGCAGGAGGCGCAGAGGGTTCGGGGGTTGGTACCCCAACTGCCTCTTGTGGAATCGGTCTTTTGGATTCCTTGGCTAGCAACAGCTGACTCGCTGGTGGATTTATGAGACACACCAACCCGTTTGCCTTCGCTAGGGCCTTTCTCAGGTCCTCTAGCTCCCGGCGGCAAGCGCTGTGGTCGGTGTTCTCAGATCTATCCTCCATGGCCATCTTATATGCTGCCCTGGCTCCCAGGAGCTTTTCCTCTTGGGCATCTACTTGTTTGGCTAGACGGAAACACCTCTCTCTCATTCTACCTTCACTGGCCTTGGCCTCAATGACCTGACATTTTAAATATTCTACCCGGGTTTCGTGGCAGCGAATTACAGAGCGGCGTTCCTGATTCAGCACGCCAAGCAATTCAATCAGTTTTTGACCTCCCGCAACCTTTTCCTCTACGTCTTTAAGCAAGCCGTTGATCTGGACTGTCTGTGCTGCAACTACCTGGTCCAAAAGCTGGACTTGCTTCTTGTAGCACATCAGCCAGACCGCCTTTTCTACAGATTTCTTATGCTCTCTACCCACTGTCCACTTGATGGCTGCGTCTAGCGGGCGCCTATCCCTTAGTAGATCAGATATCCATTGTTTTGTGAGGTTGACTTTTCCGAAAACATAATCTGCTATTCTTTCATCCATCACATTTCGTTTATTCAGATCTTGATCTAACACACTACTTTCCTGCTGCCAAGGTCCTGCCGCGGTCGCCATTTCTGTAGGTTTTTTTTTCCTCTTTTCTTGCCCGTTCTGGCCCCCTGCCAGGCTTCGTGCAAGAATTACCCTTGAGTGGTTCGACCCACCCCCCCCCTACGGTTCTAGACCTTGGACTTAGATGCAGAGAACAGTAGTGCAGAGAAGAGGACTCAATAGACCAGGCTGAATAGCACAAAATGGATGCTTTTATTTTTGAACAGTTGGAAGCATTACAAAATACATGTCATAGGCACAGATTAAAGTAACTACAATCATGCACAAATTTATGAACTTGACTCTATGGAAATGGGGAACACACGGCACATCGTAAAAGGGGAAACACATTACGATTTCCCTTAACTCCCTCCCCTATACCTAAACTAAGTTTCGACCTGGGGAACTTGGGATCATGCTCACCACTCTCGAAAATCGCGAAAAGGGGTTCGCAGCCTTTTTGACACCGCTTCCCGTCGTCACGTGGATTGGAAGCTTCTGGCGCAGTCGATATTCTCTCCTCCCTCGAGGCGGTGGGGTAGACCCAGCCTCGATGAGCGCTCGTCAAGGTTGAGATCCACTAGGCCTGTCGTGGATTTTTGTTCGTGGAGTAGACCTAGATGCAGGTTATGCACATGGGAGAATCTTGTGACATCGATCGCCGGTTCTCCAGAGGGTTTCTTCTCCGTCGGCCTGGGTCGTCGATGATCTCCCGACCCCAGTACCCGGGCCACCCTTGTCGTCTTCTTGTCGTGGCTGAGCCTTGTTTGTCTGAACACCGGCCACGTTGTCCTTTTTCCGAAACCGTCCGTCTTTAAGAAGACGAAAACGTTTTCATCGATCTGCCGAAGTGGAAGAGGCGCCGATCCGGGCACCGTCCGCCCTTCGTTCGTTCCTCGTAGAAGAAAGTTCTTGAAGTAATGGAAGCCTGAAGTCGCCCAACAAGAAGCCGTAGCAGTCAGAAGGACTTAGATGGACTTTCAATCCATAGTTATACTCTTTTGGGACAGTCTTATCTCCCGCCAAATCATAGTCCTGTCTTTGTATTAATTTTGGCGGGCAGAGATCTCTGCAGGGGCGCTTTGTCTTGTAACGGAGCCGGTGATAACTTGAACTGGCCTTCCTGGCCGATAATGTCTGTTAATGTCCTTTGCATTGTCACCGCGGCTCGGTTCGCATATTGATCGGTTCGGACATTTTCCTTGATGGCTGCTAAACGGTTTTTCCTTTGTACAATAAATGGGTATAAGTGTTTTTACATTGTCCGCCCATATCTTGATGGGCCCCATCCTGTACTTATAATCCATTGAATATGTATGCTGTTGCTCTGAGTTTCGGTTCCCAGATACTGGCTTTCGCGGGTTTACTGTCTTCAATCCACAAGCCTGTCTAGCTTGCAGTAACAGAAATAAACTGGTTCAGAAACTGATCACGGGGCCTGGCGGCCATTTTGTATGCCCTTTTATCAAAGGTTTTTCTGTGCAAGCTTACTTTGGTCAATAAACAGTCTTATTTTATCCAGTTTTCTTGCTTGATTTTTGCTGAAAATTTTCGAATCTTACAACCCCTCGATCCACTTCAGGGAACTAGAGCAGGCTGCCAGCGTCAACGACTGCGATGACGCTGAGAAGTCCAAGATGCTGCTATTCTCCTTGGAGAGTAATCTCCTCCAATCCCTCTCTGACAAGTGTAAAAGGGGGCAGAGCAGGTATGAGGAGCTTAGAGATGCGGTTCTAGAGGCCATGGGGATGGATGAGGGAAGTCCCTTCTCCCACGTGGAGAAGACGATCCAGCTTTCTGGGGAAACCCTGCAGGCTTTTGCGGACCGGCTGTGGCCGGCGTACCGGAAGGCTTGCCCGGGGACGCTGGGCCGGGCGTTCCTGAACGGAGATTCCCTCACGCATTGCCTCCGTTGTCTGGTGGCGAACAGCTTGCCACAGGTCCTGGCCAAGGCAGAAGCCTGGTTCGACCCCAAAGATCCCCAGACCACAGAACTCACGGTAATTAGGCAGCTCACTCTGGCCTATAAAAACGGTCGGGGAGCTGATGCACACCCACCCAAGGGGAAGGTGCATGAGATAAAACCCGGACCGGGTAGAAAAGAGTGGCACCAGGAAGGGAGTAACCCCCCGCAACACAAAGACCAATTGTTACGGGTGTGGGAAGGATGGTCACTGGCGGAAGGAGTGCAAAAACCCTTGGAAGGATAACAAGGGAAAGCATCCCACAGCCCCAGGCCAAAAGGCGGGGGTAGGGACCTCTTCCGCAGAGGTCGAGCCGCTTTTGGACGCCATGAGGTCCTTACTGACTGGCCAGGGGAGAGTAGCAGCCGCCACCGGTGCTCTCACCCCGTCAGCCCCATCCAACCCACAGCCGTGACTAGAGCCAGCGCAGCCTGTTTATCTGTGTTCGCTCTGATATGATGAGTGGAAAGGACCCCTTTTGGAGATGGAGGTGGAAAAGGTGATGAGGACCTATCTGTTAGACACGGGGGCATCGCGCACCGTGGTCTATTCAGCTAATCCCACCACCTCACCTCTCTCCAGCGGGGTCCCATACAGTCTATCGGGGTTCACGGGTAGGGAACAGGCCGGCTCATTTTCCATCCCACTCGCCATTTGGATAGGACCGCTCCGCTCCAAGTGGACGTGTGTCCTGATGAAATGGGACGTGGAGGGTGGAAGAGGGGTCCTACCGGCCGACTTTATCGTGCGTCACGGGATCCTAGTGGATTTGAGGAATCACTGCCTTTGGGGGCAGGTGGAGTAAAGAACGGAGAAGTAGTAGTAATCCCGGGAAAGGAAGGGAAGGGGTCCCTCTGCACCATGAAGCACAAAGAGGATTATAACCTTGGGCTCATGGTCAGCAACACCCCACCGGAGTTCCAGGCATTTGTGCAGGCCCACCTGGCCACATTTGCCACTCACAAGCACGACTGCGGGAGGGTCACAGGGTTTGAGGTCAGCGTAGACGGGGATCCCATGGCCCGACCACAGAAACAGTATAACTTCCCCAGGGAAGCAGAGCCGGACATGGAAGCAGCCATGTCCTCCTTAGTGCATCAGGGAGTTCTGAGACCGATAGCTACTCACGTGAATTCTCTGTTATGGCCAGTCAGAAAACCGGACAATTCCTGGTGGGCCACGGTGGACTATCGGGTGCTCAATAGCAACATCCCAGCCTGCGCACCCACAGTAGCAACAGTTGCTGACCTCATCGGGAGTATTCCAGCATCCGCGACCACTTTCAAATGGGTTTTGGTCCATCCCTGTAAGGAGGGAGGATCAGTACAAGTTTGCCTTTATGTTTAAAGGGCAACAGTACACGTGGAACTGTTTGCCACAGGGCTTCCACAACAGCCCCAGCATTTTCCATCAGTACATGGCCGACAGTTTGAAGGGTTTTAGCCAGCCCAGGCAGTTGGTTCAATATGTGGATGACCTGCTCCTGTTCACTGATTCGAAAGAGGAGCATGGCCCGCTATTGGCCGAACTGCTGGAGCTGTTAGGGCAGAAGGGTTTCAAGGTAAATCCCAAGAAAGTGCAGATCGGCCAGCAGGAGGTGAAATTCCTCGGTCTGACCGTGCGCGCTGGAGAAAGGGCCATAGATAAGGCTAGGAGGGAGGCGGTACAAGAACTACCGGTCCCTAACACAGTAACGTGTGTGAGGTCGTTCCTAGGGCTGACCGGGTACTGTAGAGACTTCATTGAGGACTATGCAGCCACCGCAGCCCCTCTGCTCCGACTCCTACACAAGGGAGTGGAGTGGCTTTGGGATGAGGGTTGCCAGGCAGCATTTGTCAGGCTCAAGAAGGACTTGCAGACCGCGCCAGCTTTAGGGGCCATAGATGGGGGGAAAGAGTTTTCCTGGAGGTAGCGGCCAGTGGGGACAGCCTGAGTGCTGTGCTGCTCCAAGAGCAGCACAGCCGGCTGCGGCAGGTGGTCTACTCCTCCAGGATACTCACAGATGTGGAAAGGAGCTATTTCAATTGTGAGCGGCATCTTTTGGCCACACATTGGGCTGTGAAAAGATCATTGATCTTCACAGGCACCTCTCCCATCACCCTCCTCACCCATCACACGCCCACCCAGATGCTTCTGGATGGGAGGATCAAGGATGGGACAGTGAGCAGTGCCCGCATTGCCCGCTGGAGCTTGCGCCTCTCACAGATGGATCTGAAGGTGAAGGGTTTCTGTGAGCTAAAGCTCGCAGCCAACATGGTATATCCTGGAACAGCCCATCGGTGTTCCATTGAAGGGGTTTGGGAAGTAAACATAGGTTTACGGGCCGGGATACATCCCACAGGCCGCGAAATCTATGTAGATGATTCTAGCATGGTATCTGCTGGCGAGCGTCTCACGGGGTATGGAGTTTACGACCCAGCGGCAAACATTGCCCTGGCGATTAAGCTCCCCAGCACCATGAGCGCCCAGCAGGCTGAACTGTCTGCGGTGGCATACGTGGTTACACACCCCAAAATCATCCCCACCCCCTACATGATTGGCTCGGACAGCATGTTTACGTGCAATTCGTGTACGGAGCACCTGGTCATCTGGTTCCGCCGCGGATATACCTCCGCTGACGGGAGACCCCTCACAGTAAAACCCCTGCTGGAAAAGATCCTGGCAGCAGTGGGGGAGGAAGGGGAGGTTTTCATCCACAAGGTGAAGGCCCATTCCTCCACAGAACCCCGCGGCCAAGGCAACCAGCAGGCTGACTTGCTCGCCAAGGAGGGTGCCCGCACAGGCACTATCTGGGACACATTTGGGTCCAGACCCATGGCGGTGGTCAGAGGTAGGGACGGGACCCAAGGGAGTGTAGGGGTAGTGTTAGCCCCGGACCTTAAGACGGTCCAAGCCCAAGACCCCGTCCTCAAAGCAGTCCTCAGCGCAGTAGCTGAGGGAAAAGGAGTAGAAGGTCCGTACGGCACAGCGACCCTCTCCGCTGAAGAGGGCACGCTGTTCCGGGGGGAACAGTGGGTTGTGCCGCAGCAGTACCGGAGGGAATTCCTTCAATTGGCCCATGGGGGTCCAGGAGCGGGACACCCCGGGCCTGAGACCACCTGGCAACGGGCGGAACAGGCGGGATGGTGGCCGGGACTCAGGGACGATGTCTGCGATTTCTGCGCAGGCTGTCTTGTGTGCGCTGCGAACAACCCTGACCCCCACAAAAGGAAGGTCCCTATGGGACACGTCAGGAGGGTAGAGGGACCATGGCAGTCGATACAAGTCGAGTACATCGGGCCCCTGCCCACCGCCCACTGCCCAGGGAGGCTACAAGTACTGCCTAGTCCTGGTGGACGTGTTTACCAAGTGGGTAGAGGCTTTTCCCTGTAGAACTGCCACAGCTCTGGGTACTGCCAGGATCCTGGTCTGGGAAGTGTGCTCGAGGTGGGGACTACCACAGTTTGTGGAGTCAGACCAAGGGAGTCACTTCATCGGACAGGTGATGCAGAACACCCTGATGCTGCTAGGCATTGAGGGGAAATGGCATGTAGCCCACAACCCCCAGTTATCGGGGATCGTAGAACGCATGAATCGGACCCTTAAGGAAAGGTTAAGAAAGGAAACGGTGGACTCGCCCCATAAATGGGCCAAAGTCCTACCGTTGGTTTTGATGGGGATCCAGGCCAGCCAGTCTAAAAGCAGGGGGTATTCCCTGTACGAGCTAATGACTGGCAGGGTTATGCGGACCCCCACCCATGTACTAGCCCCGGTGCTCACGGAGGGTCAGCTCAGGGACGTAAACAGAGACAGGTTCGCCCGAAACCTCTTTGAGCACCTGAAGCAGGTCCATGAGCAGACGGCTGGGAACATGGGAAGGCAGCATCGGAGTAACCGATTGCTGCTCGAACCGAGAAAGCACCACGAGTGGGAGATAGGAGATCAGGTTATGGTCAGAAATTATGCCCGAGTAGGTAGTTTGGAGCCATTGTGCATGGGGCCCTACAGTATTGTAGATAAAGCCAGCCCCATGGTATACGCCGTGAAGATGCCCCGGCGTACAAAATGGTTCCATATCAACCAGTGTAAGCTGTTTACACCTGAAAGGGGAAAGCAGCCAGTTGGGGAAAGGTCTGAGCATAAAGATCCTCAGCCTGCAGGAGGAGCGAGTCCACAGATCGCACAGGCAGGCGCTGTGGCTTGCTTGAAGGGAGGGGCCATCCCGCCCATCGATTGGAACACTCCCCCACTCTTCTGGGATCCAGACGAGGGGGAGGGACCTGAGGGCGAAAACCCCGCCTCTAACCCAGGTGTAGAGAGGGAGGGACCTGAGGTTGAAAACCCCGCCCCGGACCCAGCCATGGGGCCTGGGGGGTGGAGACTCTCAGCTTGCAGCAGCAGGCTGTGAAAAGTTACCTGCCCCCAGCCCAGGTTCGGGAGGGGTCAAGCCTGGAGGAGCAGCGGTTCGGGTAAAAGGCCCATCGGCCAAGAAAGCCCCACCCATCAAAGCCCCTAGAAGGTCCCCACAGACACCCCAGCCGAGAAAGCCATGGTCACCAGCCCTCCAGTTACCAAGGGCCGCCCCTCGAGACAGGGAGAGGTCCAAGGACACAGGTCCTCAGCCAGCAGCCACGGGCTGCGAGGGACCAACAGTGAAGGACGGTGCGGTCACGCCGGGGGTAGCGGCGAGCCGCAGCCCGACCAGGGATTAGCCTGGCCGCCCGGAGATGGGCGGCGGATGTATATAGCTTAGTTTAAGTTTTAAGTAAGGTGTAATTATTTAGCTTAAGTTTAGGTGTTATAATTTAAGTTAAATAAGGTGATGGGTAGTTTTATGTAAGTAGTCTGTTAAGAGTGTATATTTGGGTCGAGGTCGCGGGACCTGACCATGCTTCACCAAGCCAGAGAATCTCTTGGGGACCTGGCTGCATGTTCTTTTACATCTTTTTGCAGAAAGATTTTCGGGATGGAAGGGATCGTGATCCTATTCACCCTGATTGGGATGAGTGCAGGGAGACGGGGCAACGTCCAAGACTCCCACATCTACGGGTGTTCGCGAGACAGAGCGCCCCTGGCGATCGATGGGAACGGTGAATGGGATGCGGAGGAAACCGCCGTTTACTTCCACGAGGGAAGGTGGCCAGAATGGTTGGGGTCCAATTAGTCTCAGTGCTCCAGCCAAACCGGATTCACGTACGGGGAGGCCTCCCTCCTGTGCCCCAGGGTACGAGTCGTTACCACGAGGGTCAGCGTCACCGTTGGAAAGCGAATATGTTTGATGTGTAAAGGACACATTCCACTGGATAGGTGGTGGTGGCTCAGGAAGTTGAGCAAGAACATTAGGAACCCCGAAGTCAAGTGGGAACGGTTGGGAAACAACACCCATCGGATGATTACAGGGACTCATGGAGGACTAAGCATGTGTTGGGGCAAGTAGTGGGAACCGGACCAAGGGATTTACATCTGTATGTTGGGGTCAGAGAAGGTCTGCCCCGCAGGCATATCCATTATGTTCCACCGGCAGTGGCACGACACTGGGAAGGGGATAAGGTGGGATACCAGCCTGAAGGTGTGTGCGGTCCCATACACCCAGGTCCCAGTCAACGCCACTGAGCTTGTGCCCCGCCCACGGCACAGGCGGCGAGGTTATCCAGGGAAGGTTGCCCCACCGCCACCAAGGGACCTGGGAATGGGTTGGTAATAGTCCCCACCGATCAGATGCTGTACCAGGGGGTACACTACATGGTAGCCTCCGTGATTTTAAATCTCACCGAGGTACATTTACCGGAGTGGTGCCCCAAAGAAACAGAGCAGTTACACCAGGCCCTATTGAAGGACATGTTCAAAAAGTTTTATGAGTTCGATTTTGCCCACGTGGACAAGACCGAACTGTACACCACCCACTGAGAATTTTAGGGTAATGCAGGGAGACTGTGTTTAATACTGGGTCCTCTGTCATCAACAGTTTGGATGACATAGAGCTGCAGACCCAGATAAACGTTTTAAAAACACAGTTAAAGAAAATATTACTGGATGAGAACAAGGTAGTATGCTCGGAGTTGCATGAGGACCAGGCCATGACGGTCCATTTAAAGGAGATCATAGCCGAGTTGGAAAAGCACGCAAAGACGGTGGATGCTCTCATAAGAGAGGACAGAAATGCTTCTGACCAGGCTGCGCAGAATGAGGTGTGCATTTTATACGGGGCATGGTTACTGGGCGAGGGCTGCAGTAACCTGGAGGATTTAAAACAGGGTTTAGTCCCCTCCTGGATTAGCAACAAGCACCTCGCAGCCCTCCACCCTTTTGAGAATGCATTGAGCCCGTGCCAACTCTGGCTAGCCTCCGAATCCTATCCAGTCCCCGTGGATTGTGGGCGGTCCAACCACAAAATCATGGGAGTAGTAGTTAGGATGCCGGTCATGGGTAGGACAGCCCGACCCGCACCGGTATACAGGGTGGAGAACATTGGAGTCATTCAAGGGGGTGCACACATTCATTTCACAGCGGTCCCGCCTTACGTCATTAAGTGGGAGCACGCTATGACAGGTACTGACCTCTCAGGGTGCCGGAGCTGGGGAGCACACATAATCCTATGTCCCCAGCACTTGAATGCCTATTCAAAACCGCAGTGTGGGTTCAGAGCTGCTGGCGCGAAGCCTATAAATTGTACCATGGAGGCAATGGCACAAGGCCATGTTCCCCCGCAGGTAGCATATATAGGAGGTGGGACATATTGTGTCACCACAGGCGCGTCCCACAACCAGCATGGACAGCATAGCTGGTGTCCAGTTAGTGACAGCAGTTTTTGTTTCAAACCCAATGCAGAAGTTCAAGTGGCCCAGGAGCGAATTGTCCCCATTCCTGAACCCGCCACTGTTCACCTCATTGTGAAGGAGAATTTTACGAATTTGCAGAAGTACGTAGCACACTTTGGCTATGAAATTCCCCCTCTCCCTGAACACCTTACCAAAATACTCAAAGCCGTTATAGTTTCGCAGAAACATTTTTACACTCTCGAACAGAAAACAGTAGAGATAAGGACTAAGATATTGGATATTGTGACTCCACCCTGGTGGAACATTTTCAATAACATAGAGGTCCCTTCGTGGATCAGACTGGCTTCCCACATTCTTGTGGTTTGCCAGTTAGGAATAGTGTTGTATTTAGTTTGTATTCAGTGTAAGGGAAAAGGCCGGTGGTCAGAATTCCGAAACCAGAGGATCTGGAAGGAACACTATGTAAAAGTGGAGGGAGATACGCCGGTTTAAGTCCTTTCCCTGTATTTTGATTAAAGGATCGTTTCTTTGTGTTTGTTATTTTTAATAAAGGTTCTTTTTTTTTATTGCAACGTGGTTTAATAAAGATATGTGTACCAAGTGGTGCAGGGGTGTCGGACCCCCTCCATACTTGGATGTGTGTGTAAAGTCTGAAATTTTACTCTCTGTATGCTGATGTACACTACATTTTCGCGGAATGGGAAGTGCATGTGTCGTGGGTATATTAGATATGTAATTACAGGGGAAGGTTGACGATGGAGGGTCAGAAAAACTTTGCTCACCTTAAAAGTATGATACTTCAAGCAAGTTTTAGTATCACAGGGGGGAGTGTAAGATTTGCAAAATTTCTACATTTCCCCAAAGGTTGTTATTAATATACGGGACCCTGCGTGGACATTTAAATCATAAAGGGTACCCAAGATGGCGTCCGTGCCTCGTGGCAGAAAGCCTGTGAGATTTTAAAATGGACTCTGCAACGCAGACAGCTTGTGGATCGAAACCAAAGCTGCAGTGTCTGTGAAGAGAGACTTTGTATTTTGAAACAAGACAGGACTTTGAATTATGTATTAGATCGAATTGGAGACAAATCTAAATTCAGTTGGGCCTATAGTTAAGGCCATCAAGCCGTTTACATATATAATCGGAAACAGATTAAAAGAGCCATCGAGGCTGGACAGGCCCATCAAGGAAGGTTCATCACAAAACAATTCAATTATCGGGCCGGTAGATGCGAATACCAGCTGATGTAAGAAAAAGGAGACTTACCATCAAGTAACTTTAAAGTAAGCTTTAAGTAACTTATAAACACACTATATACAAGAGAGGTCTTTACCATGCCTCTGGTAGAAGCCTCTTACAATACTGAACAGACCAGTATTTATACCAGTCCAACAGGAAGTGACATATGACAGGAAGTGAGGTATGTACTCAGTTCATAGTTCACAGTTCATAGTTCACAGGAAGTGATGACATAACTTCCCGGAAGTTAGCATTTTTATCACATTCTTCCCTCCTGCAGGATTAGAAGGCTGTGGTCTACCTTTTGGTCCGCAGCTGCCGAACAAGGAAGAGTCGCACCCGTTTGGATTCCCGTCGTAGAGGGTCGCTGGTCCGCTTACATGCGGTTGGCCATTGGTCAGAGTCTGTGTGGCCTGGATTGCCCTGTGAAGGGTCGGGGAGATCATGGCTTCGAGTACGAGCCCCAATAGGTTCAAAGTCGGACTGCCTCTGTTCAGAGGGAGGTGCAGAGCTGGTCTGTGGCGGATCAGTACTTTCATGCGCGGTACTGGGAGGGTCGCAACCTTGAGCACGGGGTTCTACCGGCACCAAGCTAGTTGGTGTCCGATCAGGGTCCTGGAGAGGGGTACCCGATAGGTCCCAAGAGTTTCCTGGTGAAATGCCATCACCCGATGTCCCACTAGGTCCTGGTGGGCAGGGAGCCAGATCCCGTAATGATACGGTAGATTCTCGGCCGTCGGAATATCGTATGTTTGCATAGGTGGGGTTGGCATCGGTTAGTTCAACCTCGTCTACGAGAGGGTCATTTTTAGACGTCCGAACGTATCTTCGGAGTAATACAGGTCCAGGAGTAGTTAGCCATGACGGGAGTGATGTCCCATGAGATGAGCGACGCTGGAATCCAAAGAACCGCTCATGAGGTGTAGTATTTGTGGCTGTAGAAAGCAGGGACCGTATAGAGTGCAATGCATCCGGAAGCACTGTTTCCCATTGCTGGTCTGGTAGGCCCCGAGATCTTAAAGCGAGACGTACGGAATTCCAGATGATACCGTTATACCTCTCTACCTGCCCATTTCCGATGGGATGGTATGGTATTGTTTTGCTTGTAGCAATTCCCCGTTCTGAGAGGTAGTCCTTGAGTTCCCTTGACATAAAGGATGGACCCCGATCTGAGTGAATATAAGCCGGCATGCCACAGAGAGAAAATACCTGCTCAAGGCAGCAGATTACTGTGGACGCCAGCATATTGGAGCAGGGGAAGGCAAACGGAAAACGTGAATATTCGTCGATCATGGTGAGCAAATATGTGTTCCGAGTTGAAGAGGGCACTGGGCCCTTAAAATCGATGCTAAGTCGTTGCATCGGTTGGGTTGCATGTATGAGTATACCAGCTGAGGGGCGGAAGAACTGAGGTTTTAATTCCGCACAAAGCCGGCATTCTGAGCATATTTTCTTTACATCTCCAGTGGAAAAAGGGAGATTCCGTGATCGTACGAAATGTAGCATGCGCGTAACGCCAGGATGACACAAACCATTGTGGACATCCATGAGAGTGGAGGATGACATAGTGGAGCAGAATGCCCGTGTGAGGGTGTCCGGGGCCACATTCTCCTTGCCAGGCCGATAGAGAATGGTATAACCAAAAGAGGCCAGTTCCATCCTCCAAAGTTGTATTTTATTATTCTTAATTTTGGTTCGTTTTCGATTATCGAGCATGAAGGCGACTGATCGTTGGTCCGTGATCAATGTAAAGTGCTGGCGAGCTAGAAAATGGTTCCACTTCCGTACTGCCTCTATGATGGCTGTGGCTTCTTTCTCAACCGGAGGATAATGTAGCTCGGCACCTTGTAAGGTCCTGGACATAAATGCTACAGGACGACCTTCCTGATTCAGAGTAGCCGAGATCGCCACCTCCGAGGCATCACATTCAACCACGAAAGGGAGATTCTCATTGATGGAGTGAAGAGCCGCTTTCTCCAACTGTTTTTTGAGAAGGTTAAAGGCTGCAACAGCCGCTGTTCCCAGTGGAAATGATCTAGCATGCAGCAAGGGTTGGATTTTGTCCGAAAAATGAGGAATCCATTTAGCGTAGTATGCAAACAGACCGAGAGCCCGACGTAAAGAAGCCGGATTCTTAGGTGACGGGAGCTCTTGGAGCGGGCGAAGTCTTTCTGGGTCTGGCTTAATGATACCATTGCCTACGCAGTAGCCAAGGATGTTGATGGTCGGTTGCGACTCAACAGATTTGGATTCATTCAGGGTCAAATTACGGCGATGGAGGGCATCCCGAAATTTTTGGAGGTTGGAGTCGTGTTCCTGTTGATCGTGACCTGCAATGGTAATGTTATCAAGATAGGGAAAAGTGTCCCTTAGGTTTTCCTGCTTAACCAGGCCATCCATTGCCCGTTGAAAGGCAGCCACTCCATTAGTAACCCCGAATGGGAGGCGACGAAATTGGTACAGCCGTCCATTAGCCTCAAAGGCTGTGTACTGCTTATCTGAGACCTTCAAGGGTAACTGATGATAGGCACTTTTTAAATCGTAAGTTGAGAACACTTTGTATTCGGCCAGTTTATTAACCATATCATCAATGCGTGGCAATGGGTAGGCGTCCAAGTCGGTATATTGATTGATGGTTTGCGAATAATCGATGCATAGTCGCTGTTTGTGAGGTTTTAGAGGGTTCTTGACAATGACGACTTGAGCCCGCCAGGGCGACGAACATGGTTCAATGATATCCTCTGCTAGAAGTCGAGAGATTTCAGCCGCAATAAAAGATTGGTCTTCCTGATTAAAGCGCCGCGATTTCGTTATTATCGGTTGGCATTGAGGCGGAATACTGGCAAATAATGAGGGTTCATCAAGTGAAGCTGCTGATAATGCACAAAAAGTTAATTTAGATGGTATATTAGAAATAGTAAGTCCGGGTTTGGATCCACCGAACTCAATGGTGAGTTTCTTATGCTGTTTTTGGAAGTCCAGCCCTAAGAGGAGATCACTACATAAGTCTTTGAGCACCCAAAGTCGGGTGGAGGGATACATACGACCATGAAGTGTCATATCAACAACACAAAAGCCGGAGATTCTGGTATTAAGTGATGACTGGGCCATCGCAATTGCCTGGTCCGATGGGAAGACATGTAGTTTCAATTTCGCAACAATCTGTTCCTTAATGAAACTATCAGTACTTCCTGAGTCAATTAAGGCATCTAAGGTATGCCCTTTAATTGAAATTTTTGTGGCTGCCTGAGACAGGTTCTGTGGGCAAGCAGCTGTAATTGGTGTCGTTGCACAGAGAGTGGCTAAAACTCTCGGTGTGCTTCTTCGGGAGAGAGCTCGAGAGGAAGCTTGATAGGTCCTAGCTGGAGCATCTTGATAGGCCCTAATTGGGGCAGTTCGGTAGGTCTTAGCTGGATTGGCCCTCGTAGAGGCCCTTGATAGGCAAACTTTAGCAAAGTGTCCTTTTTTCCCGCAATAACTGCAGATTGCATTGCGAGCAGGGCAGGTTTTCCTAGGGTGAAAAGCATCTCCACAAAAGAAGCATTCCTTCCTAGATTGCCAAGAGGCTGCTAAAGTGGGGTCGTCCTCCTCTTCTTCATCAGAATTATCAGAATTAGATTCCCCCATGATAGGGTTCACCTGAGACCGCTTGAATTGTCTGGTTGCAGCTACAGCAGCAGATCGAGATCTGGGCAGCTGATAGAGGTCTGCATTTCTCTTTGCCAAATCCAGTGAACAAGCTAGGTCAAAAGCTTTTTGTAGCTCAAGTGTTTTACTTTCTAGTAGACGCTGGCGTATAAATGGAGAGGCAATCCCGCAGATGAAAGCATCACGAATCATTTCTTGGCGGTACAGCTCAGCTGAGGCTGCCTGAAAGTTACAATCTACGCTGAGCCTGCGAAGTTCTTGCAGGAATTCGTCAATTGATTCCCCTGGCCCTTGTCGGGCTGTGGCCAGTAGATGTCTAGCATAGACCTCATTTGGGGTCTTCGCATACAGTTTCTTAAGTGCCCGAATCACCTCTTCGTAATTATCCCAGTCATCAACATATTCGAACACTTTTGGGGTCACATAATTGACAAGTATCTTCAATTTAGCAGGAGCATCCACTTTACATTCATCCAGAAAATTCTCAAAAGTACGATACCAATGCTTCCATACCCTGCCAGCTGCTGGTGTATTCGGGTCCAAGTCCAGACGAATAGGTCTAAGGATTTTCTCCATGATGGGTGGTTCCCTGGATCCTTAACTTCCGAGTTTGTCTGAAGGTCTAGTATTTGTCAGTGTAAATACTAAGTTACTTAAATTGATGTAAGAAAAAGGAGACTTACCATCAAGTAACTTTAAAGTAAGCTTTAAGTAACTTATAAACACACTATATACAAGAGAGGTCTTTACCATGCCTCTGGTAGAAGCCTCTTACAATACTGAACAGACCAGTATTTATACCAGTCCAACAGGAAGTGACATATGACAGGAAGTGAGGTATGTACTCAGTTCATAGTTCACAGTTCATAGTTCACAGGAAGTGATGACATAACTTCCCGGAAGTTAGCATTTTTATCACACCAGCCATCTAAAAACAGTTAGTATGGATTGCTACCATTATTTAAAATAGCCCGCCAAGATTAAGACAAGGAACTAACCTGATTTGGCGCGCAGATAAGGGTTTTCGAAAAGAGTATAATTGAAGGCCCCGGGTAGCAATCGCTCTCTTCTCTTCTCTCTCTGCTCTGCTCAGCTCTTCGGCCTCTCGCCCTTGTGGCTGTTGCTCTTTCCCCATCCCGCGCTTACCCCCTGGCCTAGCCCATGCCTTTTGTCACTCCACCTGGAAATCGCCCAGGCACTGCATCGGGCGGACACGGACAATTCAGGCCAGGCGAGGCGGGACGCGATGAGGGGAGAAGGGAAGACCAACTGAGGAAGACCAACTGAGGAAGACCAACTGAGGAGACGAACTGAGGGGAGGCTTCGAATCATCGGGCCTTCAGCCTCAGCCAACCTGCGACTATCTTCATGCAAACTCAAGCTGTCGGCTGAAGAAGAAGAATCATCCCTGCAAGGTAAAGTACCCAAACAGAGACTTTAACTTTGGGGTACTCGAACCTGGACAACACCCTTGCAGCACCCGGAGACCACATGACGACGGCAGGCTCCAGAGAGCACCAAGAGCGAACCCCGAACCCAACCGCTGTTTTGAGTCCAGCAGACCCCTTTTGGTTGGTGAGCATAAATTCAGGCCCGAGGCTCATAGCTTAATCTAGTTAGGTATAGTGGGTGGGATAAGGATAAGGGGATTGTTAAGATAGTTGTTTTCCCTCGATGTGCTGTGTGTTCCCCATTCCCCATATAAGTATAGTTATTTGTATTTGCCTGTAATTTTATATACTGGTAACTTCTCATAAGACTGTATTCATTTTTTCTGTTTAATAAAATCTTGAGTTTTGCCTACATCCAAGCACCTGTCTACTCGAGTCTTTTCTGTATCGCTACCTGTACCTGCGTCCGGTGTCGAGAACCTCAGGGAGTGATTCGAACTGCTCACGGGCAGTCAGAGGCATAACTGACTGGGCTCACGTGCCACCCCCTACAAGCTCGAGGTTATAACCCCCTTTGGGCTTCATGGTGCATAGGGTCCTCTTCCCTTCCTTTCCTGGGATCACTACTACCTCACCATTCTTTACTTTACCTGCCCCCCATAGGCAATGATTTCTCAAATTTACTAGGATCCCGTGGCCTACAATAAAGTCAGCTCCCAGGACCCCTCTTCCACCCTCCACTTCCCATTTCATCAGGACACAGGTCCACTTGGAGCAGAGCGGTCCTAACCGAATGGCGAGCGGGATGGAAAACGAGCCAGCCTGTTCTTTCCCTGTGAACCCCGACAGACTGTATGGGACCCCGTTAGATAGAGGCGAGGTGGTGGGGTTAGCTGAGTAGACCACAGTGCATGATGCCCCCGTGTCCAACAGATAGGTCCCCGTCACCTTTTCTACCTCCATCTCCAAGAGGGGTCTTTTCCATTCATCATACCGGAGAGAACACAGGTAAACAGGCTGCGCTGGCTCTAGTCACGGCTGTGGGTTGGATGGGGCTGACGGGGTCAGAGCACTCTCACTGCTACTCTCCCCTGGCCAGTCAATAAGGACCTCATGTTGTCCAAAAGTGACTCGACCTCTGCGGGAGGGATTCCTGCCCCTGCCTTTTGGGCTGGGGCTGTGGAATTCTTTCCCTTGTTGTCTTTCCAAGGATTTTTGCACTCCTTCTGCCAGTGACCATCCTTCCCGCACCCGTAACAATTCGTCTTTGTGTTGGGGGGGTTATTCCCTTCCTGATGCCACTCCTTCCTACCCGGTCCGGGTTTTACCTCATGCACCTTCCGCTTGGGTGGGTGTGCATCGGTTCCCCTACTGTTTTTATAGGCTAGAGTCAACTGTCTGATCTCCGTAAGTTCGGTGGTCTGGGGATTCTTGGGGTCGAACCAGACTTCTGCCTTGGCCCGGACCTGTGGCAAGCTGTTCGCCACCAGGCAACGGAGCCAATGGGCCACGCGATCCCCGTTCAGGAACAGCCGGTTCGGCGTCCCCGGACAGGCCCTCCGGTACACCGGCCATAACCGGTCCGCGAAAGCCTGCGGGGTTTCCCCTGTGAGCTGGACCATCTTCTCCACACGGGAGAAAGGACTTCCCTCATTCATCCCCATGCCCTCCAGAACTGCATCTCTGAGCTCCCCATACCCGCTCTGCCCCCTCTTACACTCGTCAGAGAGGGATTGGAGGAGACTACTCTCCAGGTAGAATAGCTGGCTGCCTGCTCTATGTCCCTGAAGTGGATCGAGGGGTCTACCTTTTCGGACAGCTTCGGGATATGGTTGACCATAGCCTTAAGGTGTTGGATGCTATAGGGTAATACGAACTGGTTTTGGAGGGGTCCCTCATCGTCGCCATTGACGGGTGTGCCGAACCTCCAATGCCGGGCTAGGCACATCGGTCCCGGCTCCGACCTCTCTGCCGGGGGTTGCTCTACCTCTGCTCCCACCTCTGGCTCCACTCCCCCTTGCTGCCAGATCTCGCTGAAGCTTGGTGCTACGGGTGGTGGTCGTGAGACCTCCTGTCCCTCAACCGGGTCGTCCCTGGGCACTACCGGTGACATTGGAAATGTCCTCCCCTCGTTCCCCATAAAATCTGCCTGACCTGCCTTTGGGCTTATAAGGCATACCATGCCTTTTGCCTTCCTGAGGGCCAGGCTCAGATATTCTATCCGCTCCTTACAGGGGCCGTGGTCTGCCTCCTCAAACCCCTGCTCGCTCGTTAGCTTGTAAGCTGCCTTTACCTCCTGCACTTTCTCTTCCTGTTCCCTAACCTGTCTTGCCAAGCGGGCGTTCTTCTCCCGCAACCTTAACTCATTTCCCTTGGCTTCGGTGACTTGGCACCGTAGGTATTCCAACTGTGCCTTGTGTTCTCCCATTAAATACACTCTCTCCTGATTCAAGGCCTGCAATGCCACCAATAACTTCTCCCCTGCTAGATCCTTATCCTGGTTCTCCAGGGCTGGCTCCTTTAACTCGGCTGCCTGTGCTGCAATGAGCCTGTCCAAAAGCTAGACCTGCTTTTTGAAACACATCAGCCAGACTGCCTTCTCTAAGGACTTCTTGTGTTCCTTTCCCTCTGTCCACTTAGCTGCTGCATCTACCGGATGCCCAGCCTTTAACAGAGTGGTGATCCACTTCTTAGTGATATTCACCTTGCTAAACACATAATCAGAAATCCTTTCCTCCATCATGGTTTGCTCATCCGAACCATTGTCTACTGTATCGCAACCCTGTTGCTGGTGTCCTGCCGCGGTCGCCATTTTCTGTAGGGGGTGGCGTGTGCCCAGTCAGTTATGCCCCTGACTGCCTGTGAGCAGCTCAAACCGCTCCCACACCCCTGGGTGCTCGACACCAGACTTAGGTACAGGCAGCGATACAAAAAAACGAGTAGACAAGTGGTTTGGATGTGAGAAAACCAGATAGATTTTATTAAAACAGAAGTAAAAATTACAAATACTGGAGAAAGTCACTAGGTAGTTACAAGCTTATCAAAAGAATATACTCAAATGGGAATGGGGAACACACGGCACATCGAGGGAACAACATACATTAACAAAATCCCTTAACCCTTATCCCACCTATAATGCCTAATTAGATTAAGCTATGAGGGGCCAGGAATTCATGCTCACCAAGTAGTTATAACGGTTATGGGGTTTTGGGGTTCACTCTTTGTGCTCTCTGGAGCTTGCCATCGTCACATGGTCTCAGGGCGCGGCAGGGGCATTGTCCCGGTAAAGTAGCCCGAGATTAAAGTCTTTGCTTGGGTACTTTACCTCGCAGGGATGATGGTTCTTCTTCGTCGGGTGGTGGTTGAATATTGCATGAAGATAGTCGGATGTAAGCTGGATTGAAGGCCCGATTACTCGAAGCGTTCTTCAATCTTCTTCTAAATCATCTCATCTGATTTCATCTCATCTCATCTCATCTCTTCTCGTCTCGTCTCATCTCGTCTTGTCGCCTGGCTCAGCCTGGCCTGGTCTGCCCGTGTTCGCCTGGTGCTGTGCCGGCGTCCCTGATGGATTTGGGGAAAAGCCACGGGCAGTGGCTAGGTGGCAAGCGCAGCAAGCGCTAGCAGGCCAGCAAGCAAGATGAAGCGGCAGCAGGAGTGCCAAAAAAACAAAGCAACGTGGCTACCAATGGGCCTATACTTATACTCCCATAGGAAAACCCCTATCTGCGCGCCAAATCAGGTCAGTCTATTGTTTGACTTTTGGCGGGCTGTTTTAAATGATTATACCAATCTAAATTAACTGACTTTAGATGGCCGTTTATCACACCTAATGGCCCCGATGTCCGGGCTGTATTGTCATTAATGCATTTTAATCGGCCTGTGCAGCCTTGGTGGCTTCCTTAAGCTGTTTCTGATTATTTATGCTGACAAACTAATGGCCTTTTGCTTAGGCCTAACTGGGTTGATCTGTTTCGATCTGACGAAAATGCATATTCAATGTTTGCCTAGCTGTCTGGCTTTTCAAACACAAAGTCCTTTTCACAGAAATGCATTTTAAGTTTCGATTTCCCAAAACTGCCTGTTCTGTGCTGCAGAGTCCAAGCTTTTAAAATAAGAACATAAGAACATAAGAAATAGGAGCAGGAGTAGGCCAATCGGCCCCTTGAGCCTGCTCCGCCATTCAATAAGATCATGGCTGATCTGATCCTAACTGCCAATCTACTATCACAGAACCATCTCCTGAATCTAACAGAATTAGACACATGAAATAGGAGCAGGATCAGGCTACACGGCCCCTGGGCCTGCTCCGCTGCCCACAGGGCCATGACCGATCCGAACCTAGACTCATGTCCAAATTCCTGCCCGCTCCCCGTAACCCTTAATTCCCTTTACTTCTAGGAAACTGTCTATTTCTGTTTTAAATTTATGTAATGATGTAGCTTCTACAGCTTTTTGGGGCAGCATATTCCATGGACCTACCACCCTCTGAGTGAAGTAGTTCCTCCTCATCTCAGTTTTGAAAGAGCAGCCCCTTATTCTAAGACTATGCCCCCTAGTTCTAGTTTCACCCATCATCGGGAACATCCTCCCCGCATCCACCCGATCCAACCCCTTCACAATCTTATATGTTTCAATAAGATCGCCTCTCATTCTTCTGAACTCCAATGAGTAGATTCCCAATCTACTCAACCTCTCCTCATATGTCCATCCCCTCATCCCCGGGATTAACCGAGTGAACCTTCTTTGTACTGACTCGAGAGCAAGTATGTATTTTCTTAAGTATGGACACCAAAACTGTATGCATTATTCCAGGTGCAGTCTCACCAATACCTTGTACAACTGAAGCAATACCTCCCTATTTTTATATTCTATCCCCCTAGCAATGAAAGCCAACATTCCATTGGCCTTCTTAATCACTTGCTGCACCTGCATACTAACCTTTTGAGTTTCGTGCACCAGGACCCCCAGATCCCTTTGTACTTCAGTACTTTCCAGTTTCTTGCTATTAAGATAATAACTTGCTCTATGATTTTTCCTGCCAAAGTGCATAACCTCACACTTTCCAGTATTGTATTCCATCTGCCAAATCTCTGCCCACTTACTTAGCCTGTCTATGTCCCCTTGCCCCTTGCAGGTTTTTTATGTCCTCCTCACTCACTACTTTCCCTCCCATCTTAGTATCATCTGCAAACTTTGATATGTTACACTCGGTCCCCTCCTCCAATTCGTTAATATAGATTGTAAAGAGTTGGGGACCCAGCACTGACCCCTGCGGAACACCACTAGTTACTGATTGCCAGTCTGAGAATGAACCATTTATCCCAACTCTCTGCCTTCTGTTAGATAGCCAATCCTCTATCGATGCCAGAATATTACCCCCAATCCCGTGATTTTTTATCTTAAGCAATAATCTTTTGTGTGGCACCTTGTCAAATGCCTTTTGGAAGTCTAAATACACTACGTCCACTGGTTCCCCTTTATCCACCCTATATGTTACTTCCTCAAAGAACTCCAGCAAATTTGTCAAACATGACTTCCCCTTCATAAAACCATGCTGACTTTGTCCTATTAAATGATGATTATCCAAATGTCCTGTTACTGTCTCCTTAATAATGGACTCCAAAATTTTACCTACCACAGATGTTAGGCTAACCGGTCTATAGTTTCCAGCCTTCTGTCTACTGCCCTTTTTAAATAAGGGTGTTACATTAGCAGTTTTCCAGTCTGCCGGGACCTTTGCTGAGTCCAGGGAGTTTTAGAAAATTATTACCAATGCACCCACAATCCCTACCGCCACTTCCCTCAAGACCCTAGGATGTAAGCCATCAGGTCCAGGTGATTTATCCGCCTTGAGTCCCATTATTTTACCGAGTACCACTTCCTTAGTGATTTTGATCATGTTTATCTCCTCCACCCCAATAGCCCCCTGTTTGTCCAGTGTTAGGATATTCTTAGTGTCCTCTACTGTAAAGACTGATACAAAATATTCATTCAGTGTTTTTGCCATCTCCATATTTCCCACCATTAATTTCCCGGCCTCATCCTCTAAGGGACCAACATTTACTTTAGCCACCCTTTTTCTTTTTATATAACTATAAAAACTCTTACTATCTGTTTTTATATTTTTTGCTAATTTACTTTCATAATCTATCTTCCCTTTCTTAATCAATCTTTTTGTTATTTTTTGCTGACTTTTAAAGTTTTCCCAATCCTCTATCCTCCCAAATCTTACAGGCTTTTGGTCACGAGGTGCGGACGCCATCTTTTGGGTACCCTCTTTTTAAATTGTCCATACAGGGTCCCTTGTATTAATAAACTTGGGGGAATGTGGGAATTTTGAGAACCTTACAACCAACAAAGAAAACAAAGTAGCAGTTATCCCAGAGAAACAGGGCAAGGGGACCCTGTGTACTTTAAAACCCAAGGAGGGTTACGACCTCGAGCAAATGGTCAGTAACACTTCAGTGGAGTACCAGGCATTTGTGTGAGCACACCTCGGTGCATTTGCCACTCACAAGCATGATTGTGGGCGGGTGAACGGGGTCGAAGTAAGTCTAGATGGGGACCCATGACCCGACCACAAAAGCAGTATAATTTCCCCAAGGAGACAGAGACAGACATGGAAATGGTCATGACCTCTCTTTTCAAACTGGGGATATTGAGACCAATAGCCACCCACGTAAACTCTCCACTGTGGCCGGTTAGAAAACCGGACAACTGCTGGAGAGCCACAGTGGACTATCGGGTACTCAATAGAAACATCCCCACCTGTGCACTTTCACGGTGCTGCATATTTCCAACGGGTTTTGGTCCATCCCTCTATGGAGAGAGGACCAGTAGAAGTTCGCCTTTACATTTAAGGGCCAACAGTACACCTGGAGCTGCCTACCACAGGGGTTCCACAATAGCCCCAGTATTTTCCACCAGTGTATGGCAGATTATTTAAAAGGCTTCAGCCAGCCCCGACAGTTAGTCCACTTTGTGGATGACCTGCTCCTATTCACTGATGAAGGAGAGGAACACGGTCCACTACTGGCTGAACTGCTGGAGTTGCTCAGTCAGGAAGGTTTTAAAGTAAACCCAAGAAGGTACAGATCGGCCGACAGGAAGTAAAATTCCTAGGGCTGGCTGTGCGAGCAGGGGAAAGAGCCATAGATAAAGCCAGAAGGGAAGCAGTGCAGGAGTTACCAGCCAATACAGTGACAGGAGTGCAATCTTTACTAGGGCTAACAGGGTACTGCCGAGATTTTATTGAGGATTACGCAGCCACAGCAGCCCCTCTGCTCCGACTCCTACACAAGGGAGTGGAGTGGGTTTGGGATGAGGGTTGTGAGGCAGCATTTGTAAAACTCAAGCAAAATCTGCAGACCGCGCCAGCTCTGGGGGCCATTGATGGGGAGAAAGAGTTTTTCTTGGAGGTAGCAGCCAGCGGGGACAGTCTGAGTGCAGTGCTGCTCCAGGAGTGGCACAGTCAGCTGAGACCGGTGGTTTACTCCTCCAGGATACTCACGGATGTGGAAAAAGGCTATTCCAACTGTGAGAGGCACCTCCTCACCACTCACTGGGCTGTGAAAAGATCACTGATCTTCACAGGCACCTCGCCCATCACCCTCCTCACCCATCACACGCCCATCCAAATGCTCCTAGATGGGAGAATTAAAGATAGGACAGTGAGCAGTGCCCGCATTGCTTGCTGGACCCTGCTTCTCACCCAGATGGATCTAAGGATGAAAGGTCTCTGCGAGCCGAAGCTTGCAGCCAACATGATTTATGCAGGGACGGCCCACCGGTGTTCCATTGAAGGAGTATGCAAAGTCAACATAGGTTTTCCGGCCGGGATACACCCCACAGGCCGCGAAATCTATGTGGCCAGTTCGAGCACAGTATCTGCTGGGAAACGACTCACAGGGTGTGCAGTTTATGACCCAGAGGCCGACATTGCCCTGGCCATTAAACTCCCCAGCACCATGAGCGTCCAGCAGCTGAACTGTCTGCGGTAGTGTACGTGGTTACACACCCAGAGAAATTCCCTACCCCATACACGATTTGCTCGGACAGCATGTTCACATGCAATTCATGTACGGAATACCTGGCCATCTGGTCCTGTCGGGGATACACCTCCACCGACGGGAGACCCCTGGCAATCAAGCCTCTGCTGGAGAAAATCATAACAGCCGTAGGGGAGGAAGGGAAGGTCTATATCCATAAGGTTAAGGCCCACTCAAAGACAGAGCCTGTTGTGTATGTAATATGTGTGCTACTTTGAACCTATGGACAGGACTGCACTACTTGTTGGGCGTAGTGATACGCAGTACCACTCCTGGCCATAGGGGTATAAATAGTACTGTGGGTACTGATTCCCCTCAGTTCCCGCCTGTGGGCATGAAGTAAAGACCTATGTATAGTCCCTACCTCCAACCAGTAAAGACCTGTTTGAGTTATACGTTTAAGTCTTTGTGTTAATTGTTCAATACAATACACATACTTAACACTGGCGACGAGTCAGGCTCTTACCCTGCGGCAGTTATTCCAGGCGGCTTCGTCCAAAGACAGGACGTTGAAGAGAGGTTTCAATCCTCAACACCCCACTCCAAACTGAAGGGCAGCAGAAATCCTGACAGCTTCCAGCGACTGGAAGAGACAGGCATTAGGACCCTGAAGCCTCCATCAGCTTGTGAACCGGAGTAAAGACAGGACTGGGGAAGAGAGAGAGGTAGGGCGATAGCGATCGGCAGATAAGGGCCGGGCCGCTTTGAAGTGAGGGGCGCAGCCGGGCCAGCGATCGGGACCAAAGATAAGAGCCGCACTCGGACTGAAAGGCGCGGCGGCTGCAGAAGCTCAAGGTGCGAGAGTCGCGGTGCACAGCGCGGGCTATCGATCGCGGCGAAGATAAGGGCCGCACTCGAGGGCTGAAGGGAGACGGCGTCGGGGGACGGGTGAAGACCGCCAAGCGTGGGAAAACCGCCATTTTGTGGGCGGAGGACGACGGCAAGAGCGGGAAGCCGCCATCTTTGATAACAAGTAAAGAAAATAAAATCTGAGAAATTGCAAATCTACAATGCCTAAACACGGGAATATTAGCACCTTTGATAGTGACCTCGAAGATTGGGCCATATATGTTGAAAGAGTAAAAAATTATTGTAAGGCCAATAAAATTCGTGACCAAGATAAAGCTCTAACATTATTAAATTTAATGGGTGCGAAGACGTACGGGCAATTGAAACACCTGTTATCACCAGATGAACCGGCGGATAAGACGTTCGATGAGATTGTTACTGTCCTGAAAGATCATCTAAACCCCACGCCGCTGATGCTAGCGGAACGATTTAAATTTTACGACAGAAGGCAGCTACAGCATGAAAGCAATGCTGAATATTTGCTGGAATTGCGTAAATTAGCGAAATATTGCCAGTTTGGAACGGGATTGACAGATGCACTACGAGACAAATTTGTGTGTGGTTTATTTAAACAGGATACACAAAAGCGACTGCTCGAGGAGAATGAGCTGACGCTTGAGAAGGCGGTCACTATGGCAGCAGCACACGAAGCCGCAGCGAGAGGCACGGCAGTAATGCAGCTACGGTCACCGGAGCTCAGTGCACACAAATTGGGTGTGAGTTCTGGCAAATGTTATCGTTGTGGAAAGACAACGCATGATCAGAACCAGTGTTGGTTTAAAAACCAAGAATGTAGAACTTGTGGTAGGCTTGGACATATAGCTAGAGTATGCAGGTCAGGGAAGAAGACCAGCAACAAGAAGTCACCGCAAGGAAAATACGCAAAGGTACACAAGGTGACCGAACAGGAGTCCGATTCAGACGCTAGCAGTAATGAACTGGCTAGCTTAAGCTGTAATGAACTGGCTAGCTTAAGAGTACTCAACGCTGGTAAGGGTGCAGACCTCCAGACAATTTGGGTCACTCTTCAGATAGAAGGAGTCCAAGTAAAACTGGAATTGGACACTGGATCGGCATTGACGGTCATAAATAAGAAAGATTACGGAAAGTTATTCCAACATATTCCCCTACAGGATACGGGGATTATATTGAAAACATACACGGGGCAAAGAGTGTACCCCATCGGGAAAATAGAGGTTGCAGTGGCCCACAAGGGCGAAGACAGTCAAATAATGGACTTATATGTGATATCTGAAGGAGGTCCTCCACTACTAAGACGGGAGTGGATTAGGAAAATGAATATGGACTGGCATTTCCTACAAACAATAACGAGTGAGAACTCGGTGAAGATAGTCGGCCCAGACTCTGGAACGGATGATGGTAAGCCCAACTCAGGTGCAAAAGACAAAGTTTCAGCACAGAATTCCACTGAGCAACAACAACATAGTTTAACTGTGGATTCTGAGTCTGGCAAGTCTACTGATGTGCCCATTTCTGAGGGACACCGGGCTCGAACTCAACTCCATTTCAAACTACAACAGCAATTAGAACAAATGCTTCGCCGTTTTGAGCAAGAGTTGAATGCAACGAAAGAGTTCTTTGATATAGAGTTGGAGAATCTGGAAAGACAACAGAAGCAGCTGATGGAGAAAATGGAGCAGGAGCACACAAAACGTCTGATGTCAGAGGAGTTAACGGTCAGCCAACTCCTGCATATGCTGAAGGACAGGACTCTGAAATGGGAAAAACTTGAACATGAACTTCAATATTCAAACGAAAGGGGTTCGGAGCTCTCAAAGGTTATTGGAAGAGCTGAGGTGGCAACACAGACTGAGATGACTGCAACAGAGCAGCCCTTGGATGCCAAAAGTACGCTGACTCACGTCAACGTAGAACAACAGACCGCTGAAACAGCTGCTCCGGTAGAGGGATTGCATAGTCCGATCAATCAATCTCCAAAGGAAGTTGAAGTATTAAAATCACAAATGAGGTCACTAGTAAACGACTTGCTGAAAGCCCAGAAAAAGCTGGATGCAGAGGTACACATGAAGAAGTCTCTTCAGGAAAGATGTCTGGATTTGGAACAAGAGCTGGCTAACGTCCAGCTAGGTATGGAGGAAATAGACGACCCTCTCACTGGTCTAGCTCAGGACGACACCGAATATTACGATGTCCTGTCCTGCCCAGCTTGTAACTTCGACTCCCAAAGTGCAGAAATCATGGAGGAGCACCAAAAGTCTACGGAACATCGGGAGAAGCTGGCTCTACGACGGAAACAGGAGGAAGAGAAGGAGGAACTGCGCATGCAGCTGGCAGCTGTGGCAGCTGACAATGGAGCCCAGAGAGTCTCCAAGAAGCAGAAAAGGAAAAGTAAAAACAGAAGATGACCCATCTGAACCATTATCACCTCTACCAGATCACACACGTGGTCCCTCCGAACGGAGCCAATTCAGTTCGGAAGTTCAAACTGTTAAATCCATGGAAGGACTATTGAATGAGTCACTCTAGCAACGTGAACCGACTACACCACAGAGATTGAATCTGTGAACTGTTTTCCGCAGAGACTGAATCTGTGATCTGTTTTTGACATGAAGTTATCTATGTATCTATGTTATTCTGTTATGTAAACCTGAAGTTATATATGTATATATGTTATTACGTTATGTTAAATGGGGAGATGACTGTAAAGCTAGGAAGGGAGGAATGTTGTGTATGTAATATGTGTGCTACTTTGAACCTATGGACAGGACTGCACTACTTGTTGGGCGTAGTGATACGCAGTACCACTCCTGGCCATAGGGGTATAAATAGTACTGTGGGTACTGATTCCCCTCAGTTCCCGCCTGTGGGCATGAAGTAAAGACCTATGTATAGTCCCTACCTCCAACCAGTAAAGACCTGTTTGAGTTATACGTTTAAGTCTTTGTGTTAATTGTTCAATACAATACACATACTTAACAGAGCCCATGCAGGAGGGCAACCAGAAGCCGGATGAATTGGCCAAGCAGGGAGCTAGGGAAGGAGAGTTTTGGGACACCTACCAGACAGGTTCGGTAGCCGCAATCCAGGACAAGGGAGGTACACAAGGGGCAGCTTTGGTCCCGGACCTAAAGCAGGCCCAGGTACGGGATCCCATCCTCAGAGCCATCCTGAACGTGCTCACAAAATGGGAGAAAGTAGAGGGCCCATACGGTACAGTAGCCATCACCGTCAAGGAAGGCATGCTGTTCAGGGAGGAGCAATGGGTAGTGCCGCAGTAGCACCAAAGGGAATTCCTCCAACTGGTCCATGAGGGTCCAGGAGTGGGGCATCCTGGGCCTGAGGCCACCTGGCAGTGGGTGGAACAGGCAGGATGCTGGCCAGGACTGAGGGAACAAGTCCGCGAGTTCTGTGCCGATTGTCTGGTGTGTGCTGCCAATAACCCTGACCCCCAGAAAAGGAAGGTATCTTTGGGACACACCAGGAGAGTAGATGGCCCATGGCAGTTGATCCAGATCGATTACATCAGGCCCCTACCCACCACCCAGGGAGGCTACAAGTACTGCCTAGTCCTGGATGTGTTCTCAAAGTAGGTAGAAGCTTTTCCCTGCCGAACAGCTACCGCATTGGGCACAGCTAAGATCCTGGTCAGGGAAGTGTTCTCACGATGGGGACTACCACAGTATGTGGAGTCTGACCAAGGGAGTCACTTTACTGGACAGGTCATGCAAGAGACCCTCATGGTACTCGGCATTGAGGGGAAATGGCACGTCGCCTACAATCCACAGTCATCGGGTCCTGTAGAGTGTTTAAATCGCACCATAAAAGAAAGGCTGTGCAAGGAGATGGGCAAGGAGACGGGAGACTCACCCAAGAAGTGGGTAGAAGTCTTACCATTGGTCCTAATGGGGATCCAAGCCAGCCAGTCAAAAAGTACGGGGTATTCCCCACATGAGCTCATGACTGGCAGGGTTATGCGGACCCCCACCCATGTGCTAGCCCCAGTGCTCACGGAAGGTCAGTTCAGAGAGGTGAACCGGGACAGTTTTGTCAGGAATCTGTTTGAATACCTTAAACAGATTCACTGGCAGGCTGCTAGCAACATGGGAAAACAGCATCGGAGTAACCGATTGCTGTTAGAACCCAACAAGTACCACGAGTGGGAGATAGGGGATCAGGTCATGGTGGGCAACTTTGCCCGGTTGGGAAGTTTTGAACCATTGTATATGGGGCCGTACAGCATTGTAGACAAGGCAAGCCCCATGGTCTATGCCATAAAGATGCCCCGCCGCACAAAGTGGTTCCACATTAATCAGTGCAAGCTGTTCAAAACTGAGAGTGGGGAACGGCCAGCAAGGGCGAACCGTGTTAAAGTTAGAGAGCAGCAGCCTGCAGCTGTGGCAGACTCACAGACTGCAAAGGTCAGGGCAGTGACGTGTGTGACTGGAGAAGCCCTCCCACCAATTAAGTGGGACTCAGCTACACCCCCAGTAGCCGGAGCCTTAAGAAGGTCTCCTCGCAGATACAGATCCCCAGCTTGCCGCCTCCAAAGGTGAGGGGCTCACAGGAGAGGTAGCATTGGGCAGAGAGAGAAGGGTCCCCAGCCTGCGGCATCAGGCTGCGGGGAACCCACAGGACGGGATAGGGGCTCGGCAGCCACACAGAAAGGGCAGTGTGCTGCAGCACAGGAGGGCACACTCCTCCGGTCAGTTGGGAAACGGGAAAACCCCCAGTTCTTTTAAGAAGGACTCTCCGGGTCTGGTGGCACAGGTCACCTTACGCCCAGGCGTACAAGCTGCCCAGATTCCACAAAAGGCAGAGGCCTAACAGGGATTAGCCTGGCTGTCCAGAGATGGACGGCGGATTATATAGCTTTTAGTTTAAGTGTGTTTTACAGTTTGGTAGTTTTGGAATTTTAAGTAGTTTAATTTTAGTATAGGATAAGTTTAAGTTTTGGAAATTTTGATAACTGTGTCAGGCCAGAGAACCTTCTCGGGACATGGCTATTTTGTTTGTGTGTCCCTGCAGAAAGGAAATCGGGATGAGAAAGGTTCTGCTCCTGCTCGCCCTGGTAGGGGTGAGCATTGGTGACCGAGGAGACGTGGAGAACTCCCACATATATGGGTGCTCGGGAGAGAGAGCACCGATCGTTACCGCTGGAGGTGGCGAACGGGGTGTGGAGGAGCTCGCCATTTACTTCCATGAGGGAAGGTGGCTGGGGTGGCTGGGGTCCAACTCGACTCAGTACTCCAGCCAGACCGGGTTCACGTACGGGGAGGCCTCCCTCCCGTGCCCCAGGGTACAGGTCGTTGCCACAAGGGTCAGTGTCACTGAGGGGAAACGTGTGTGTTTGGCATGCAAGGGAAAGATTCCTTTGGATAGGTGGTGGGATAGGTGGTGGTGGCTCAGAAAGCTGAGCAGGGACATAGGAAACCCCGCAGTCGGTTGGGAATGATTGGGGAACAATACCCATTGGACGATTACAGGGACCCGAGGGGGAGTGAGTATGTGCTGGGACAAGTGGTGGGAGTCGGATCAGGGAGTTTATGTTTGTATGTGGGGGTCAATGAAAGTCTGACCCGCAGGAATATCCATCATTTTCCACAGGCAATGGCAAGATGCCGGGGAGGGGATGGGGTGGGATTCCAGCCTGCATGCGTGTGCGATCCCACACTCCCCGATCCCAGTCAACGCCACCGAACTCGTAACCTGCCCCTGGAAGCACCTGCCCACGACCACGACATCACGGACTATAGTACAGAGGTGTCCTACCACCACCAAGGGACCAGGGAATGGTTTAGTCCTAGTGCCAACCGATAAGTTGCTGTACCAGGGGGTACACTATGCAGTTGCCTCAGTGATCCTGAATCTGACCGAGGTGCACTTACCTGAGTGGTGCCCTAAGGAGACAGAACAGTTGTACCAAGCCCTGCTAAAGGAAATGTTTAAGAAATTTTATGAATTTGACTTTGCCAGTGTAGACAAAGTGAAACTGTGCAGTTTAAACCCTGAGCATAATATGGGCGCGGGGAGACAAAGAAGGGGGACCTGGAATGATATTTTCACTACCTATAGTACAGGATCCTCAGTAGTAAACAGCCTAGACGATATAGAGTTACAAACTCAGATAAATGGTTTAAAGACCCAATTTAAAAAAATCCTAACAGAGGAGAACACAGTGGTAGGCTCAGAGCTACATGAGGACCAAGCTATGACAGTCCATTTAAAAGAGATAATCGCTGAGCTAGAGGGACATGCCAAAACAGTAAATGCACTCATACGGGAGGACAGGAATGCTTCAGATCAAGCTGCACAGAATGAGGTGTGCGTGCTATACAGGGCATGGTTGCTCGGTGAGGGCCGCAGCAACCTGGAGGATTTAAAACAAGGTTTAGTCCCCTCCTGGATTAGCAACAAGCACCTCGCAGCCCTCTACCCGTTTAGTAATTCGCTGAGCCCATGTCAGCTCTGCCTAGCCTCTGAAGCCTACCCTGTCCCAGTGGATTGTGGACATTCCAATCACACTATCATGGGGATAGTAGTGAGGATGCCGGTCATGGGTGGGACAGCCCGACCCGCACCGGTATACATGGTGGAACATTGGGATAATTCAAGGGGGTGCATACGTCTGTTTCACAGAGGTCGCACCTTATGTCATAAAGTGGGAGCACGCTATGACAGGTACAGACCTCTCCAGGTGTTGGAGCCGGGGAGCACACATAATACTGTGTCCCCAGCACTTGAATGCCTATTCAAGACAACAGTGTGGGTTTTAAGCTGCTGGCGCACAACCTGTGAACTGTACCATGGAGGTAATGGCACAAGGCCATGTTTCCCCACAGGTAGCATTCATAGGGGGTGGGACATATTGTGTCACCACAAGTGCACCCCACTACTGGCATGGACAGCACATCTGGTGTCCGGTGAGTGACAGCAGTTACTGTTTTAAACCCGAGGCAGAAGTTCAAGTGGCCCAGGAATGGATTGTACCCATCCCTGAACCCTCAACTATTCAGCTCACTGTGAGGGAAAACATCACTAACCTACAAAGTTACGTCACACATTTTGGCTATGAAATTCCCCCTCTACCAGAACATCTTACCGCCCTATTAAAAGCAGTGGTCATCTCACAGAAACATTTCTATACATTAGAGCAAAAGACAGTCGAGATAGGGGCCAAGATCTTGGATATTGTAGTTCCACCTTGGTGGGGCATTTTTGAAAATATAGAGGTCCCTTCTTGGATTCGAATGGCTTCACACATTTTAGTGGTTTGCCAGCTCAGTATAGTTTTCTACTTGTTGTGCACAAAGTGCAAGGGAAGGGACCGGATGCTCCGCTCTCAACATGAGGAAGCATGGGACAAAAATAAAGTCTACGACCAGGTATAAAACCAACCTTGACCATTATTAAAAATAAAGTTTGATGAGTGTGTGTGTCATTATTTTTCCTGTGTGTGTGTAATTTTTTTCCAAGTGGTGCAGGGGTGTTGGACCCCCTCCGTGATTGGATGTGAATGTAATCAGATTTTCATACCTTGTGTGTATCTGTGTAAACACTACACCTAAAGGGGAATGGGAGAGTGTTTTGTTTTTGGGTTTTCAGTTTAGATAATACAGGGGAAGGTTGGCTTTCAGGGATCAGAATTTTGCTCACCCAGGGTGATACTATAGTGTTTAAAGTATCATAGGGGGGTGTGTAAGGCTCGCAAAATTCTACAGATTCCCCCAAACCAAGAAGAGAAGAGATTTTGGACTGTTTAAAACAATATTGGGCAAAAAAGGGCTTAAAGTCAAAACCCCAGGATTTTGGCTATTTTAAAAGGCATGTCCAGGCCTGTGGAAGGCTGCAACAAAGGAATTGGGATGGGCACTGTAGGACATTTATCTGAGTTTGTAACTGTATATCGTCTAGGCAAAGGCCAGATTGTCTGGGAATGTTCTGGACCATCTCAGTCATTCCACATAAAGACAATAGGCCTACGGTAGGACAGTTCCCGCCAAAACCTACAGGGCCATCAAGAACATGAATAACACAGTACATGCCACTAATCAACAAAAGAGACCCTGGCCCCAGCAGGAGAAGACAATCGAACAACAGATTAACCACTCAGAGAAACATCCAAAACCACTTTGCACACTTAAACTGATTTCGAAGCAATCCCGAAACTAGTTAAAAGTCAATTAAAAATAGATGGGACCAGCCCGAAACTCGATAAAAAATTTAAAACTATTAAAGTTAACGAGCCCGCCAAAATTAACAAAGAGCCAGAGAAGATTTGGCGGGCAGATAAGCAAGACCTCAAAACAGTATAATTGAGGCCTGCTTTTACACAGAAATCAGTGGAGAAGTTCAGAGAGAGTTGAAAGGAGAGCAGTTCAGAAAGTTGAGTTCAGAAAGTACGGTTCAGTAGGAGTGGAGTTCAGTTCAGTTCGGTTCAGAAGAGTACTACTCAGCATCATCATCACCGCACACAGTCGGAGAATCGGAGACTTGAGGAAAGGAGATCAAAATGGAAGGAGAAAAGAATCGCGGCAACCAAGAAACCAACAACCAACAATATTACCAACAACTAGGTAATATTGGGCGACCGCGACCAACAAGAAACCAACCTGGAAGAAACCGAAGATTCGCAAGTTTGTTTCCACTCTACAAGCTAGCCTGACTTACCCCTGGGTAAGATTTAATGCAAAAGACTCTAAAACCTATATCTAACCAAAGGAAATTGGGTACTTACCAGATAAATTCAAATACGCACCTGACCGCATCAGCGGACACATGAAGATTGAAAACCCAATGCAGGTGAAGTCTTCCACCATGTCTAGGGTACGGCAGGCCCCAACCACCACAACTGAAGAGAACCCCGAAATCGTGAACCTCTACAACTGTCAAGAAAGTCATTTGGTGAGCATTTCCCTGGTCCTCTGAAATCCAATCTAGTTAGTGTGGTGGGATTGGGAGGGGTGAGGTATTTTGTCTATTGACATTCTCCCGCATATATTCTGAAGTGTTCCCCCTTTTAGAGTGATAAGATTATTGTATTGTATATTTTCCTGTCTCAAAAATAAAAATCCAAGTTCTTTTAACCAACTCAGTTGTCTGTTGCAATTTCATTACAACCCCCAAATAAGTCCAAAGTCTAGAACCAAGGGAGTGGGAGCGATTCGAACCGCTCAGGGAGTCCGAGGCAAAGCTGACCACACACACCACCACTTACATGTTCAAGATACAGAAGGCCAAGAATCAAGCGAGTCACTGCAGTTATTTTCTAACTTTATTCTGACATACAAGCATGGCAGTTTTTAATCAGAAAAGTAGTAGCTGCTCATAACAAACTTTTTTTCTAGCAAGTACAAAGAACTTGATCAATTCTTTGTCTTGGGAGACCAAGAAGGTTCCTCTCCTATGCTGTCTTGTCCAGACGTTGCATGTGGTTCTCCTGAAAACCCTTGTTGAATTGAGTCTTTTATATGGTTTTCTTTCAAATTTGCTGTTTGACCATCATACGTTATGGTTGTTTCAAACACTAAAGAATCTCTTATCAATTTGCGGGCCTTGCTTCCTTATCTTTGCAACGATTGCATGGTTTCATCTTATCTGTTACTCAGGTTTTATAGCTTGTGAAGGCTCCATTCAGTCTTGCTGACACATAAGTTTTTCTCCCCAAACATCCTGGATAGTAAGCAAAGACCATCATGCATTCTGATTTTGGTTAAGGAGAGAGCTCTGTGTTCTTTTACCAAGTAATCGAGGGTTTCAAGTCCCTTATTTTAGTCTTCTTTAAAACAAGTATCAAACATCCATATTGAAAAGTCCAAAATCCTTCATTTGGAAGTGACTTAACACTCATCTGCAGGCATGTGGCACATTGAGGCCTTGTTTGTGAATTCACGGTTAGTGATAAAGATATTTAAGGTGATTGTTGGGAAGTCAATGGAAATAAAAATCGGGGGAGATGTAAAAACAGCTGCTGACTCGCTTTTGCCTGTTTTACACTATCGCACAAAGTCAAGATTTACCCCAGATAATCCAAGTTTTGAAAAAGTTCTTGTTTTAAAAAAACCCAAGATGATTCATGTAATGAGACAAATAATGACCTGAAACTATTTAATAGGTTGAGATCTGTTCTTTGAGAAATGGCTGTACTTGGTGGTAAAATTCCAACTTCAATTAAGAAGTCACCTCATACGCAATTTACAAAAAGAATTAGTTACACAGACCAATCAACTTCGAAAATAAAAACATGATTCATTGTAACTGTAGGTTTGTTTGCTTTTCTGTAATGAGACCTGAGAACTGATTTGCTGTTCATGTTCCAGATTGCAATTATTTTTTCACAAAACAACAGCTGTATTTCTAGTTGGTAACACTGTTAGTTACAGTACATTTGCCATATTTTAATGCCATATATGAAGGATGTCATCACAGCCCATGGTCAAGAAACTTGGAAAATATTCCAAAACAACTAACCCGTGTAATCCACGAGTGACTTTGAGGCTCGTGGATTATTTTGTGGTTGGATTATTGCTGGACATTTCCAAGTTTCTCTGATTGTGACCTTATATTCACAGTTTATGCTGTGAAAATACTGCAAGAAGAGAACAATTTCAGCATTTTCTTAAATATTGAACTTTTTCATTGGGTACTCACTTCTGGAAAGGGATAACAATACATGCAAATATCAAGGGATGCAACTAGACATTGTTCCATTGCTATTATACATGGCTAACCCTTAAGCAGCCTTGAGATTGACAGGCTATATTGATATGGTATGTTGCTGGACCCAAGCAGTGCATGTTGTCATAGTTAATAAGCATTATTCACCAGTCTTAATGTCTCTTCCCTCTATTTTCTGTTTTTAGTACATTTCAATAAAGTTTATAATTTTCCAAAACAGATATATTGCTTGATTTTTGCTCCAAGATTAATTGGTTTGCTTCAAGATGGCTCCTGGGCTGGCAGTCCTTACTGAGCTGCTCTACTCTTCAACTGTATCCTTGGTTATCCATTGCCATTTCTTCCCCCAATCTCCTTTCTTCTATTGCTTAAGATACCCTGGCTCTGATAGTGAAAGCATTTCAGCCCAAACTACAAGTTCAAACTACAAGTTCAAACTACAAGTTTAAAACTCCCCCTGTGGAGTCCACCACCCATCCCCCGACCCGGCGTGTCTTTGTACTCACTGAGCTCCTTCAACTGCCGGAACTCTGCTGAAACTTGACTTCCATCACCTGGATTCCTCTACCAACAAGACTATGCTGCTAACTACACTGCTTGACTCAGCTGCTGTGTCTCTGCTCTGCTATTCGTCTCTTCAAGTTTTAATTCTTTTCCCAAATTGGTTTCCGATCTCCTGGACATCCCTGGACATCTAGGGTTGGATTTTACCAGGCCCGAGGAGGCGGGAATGGAGGCGTGTGGGGTGTTAAAATTGCAAAAAGTGGCGGGCGGGCCCAACCCCGCATCCACCCCACCGCCAAGCAATTTTCCCAAATGCGTGATTTCTGATCCTGTCTCTGTCCCGCCTCCAAGAGGCGGGATAGGCCCTTAACAACCACTAAATTGCCTCTATAATCCCATTTTTAGAGGCCTCTCCGATTTTAACACATTTCCCACGTGATTCTGAAACACGACAGTGAAACCTGGCGGGAGCACAATTGGATTGCTGACTATCAGCTGCAGCTCCACCATTAAATAGGAGATTTGATCAGTCATCATTTGCAGGTGGCAGGATTTTGTTGTCTCAGGTCTGGGGGAACTTTTAGAAGGCATAACCACAGCTGTGGAAGTTTGGAGCCTGACACCCATCTCCAGTGTGACCTGGGAAACCCCTCTTGCCACCTTGACTGAGCGCTTCTTCAACTGAGGCATCTACCAGAAGAATGGGAAGCATTTATTTCCTTTCCTCCTGGACATCAGATTCGGCTGAAGACCAGATGCGGCAACAGCAGAACACTGAACAACAGCAGCACCAACAGCAGCAGCAACAACAGGAGCGCCAAGCTGCTGCTCACCCACCTGAAGCTGCACAGGCCAGAAGGAGCCAGCCCATGGAAGCCCGTCGGCGCAGGAGATACCCCCCAAACAGGGTCTACAGACAGAGGATCAGCTACCGCAACATGAGTGAGCAGCAGTGCCAAAAGCGGCTCCGACTTTCGCGAGAGGTAGTGGGTGACATCTGCGCAATGGTGCAGCAAGACCTGGAGCCCAGAGGAGCAGGTGGACACCCCTTACCAGTGGCCGTCAAAGCCACCACTGGACTCAAATTTTTGCTTCAGGCTCATTCCAGGGAACAGCAGCAGACATCAGCGGCATCTTCCAGGTGGCCGCACACACTTGCATCACGCAGGTAACCGATGCCCTCTTTGCCATCGCGCACAATCACATCCATTTCTCCAAGGATCAAGCAAGTGTCACGGCACGTGCGGTTGGGTTAGCTAATCTAGCAGGCTTTCCAAGGGTGCAGGGCGTTGTTGACTGCACACATGTGGCACTTAAGGCATCCCATCGTAATCCAGGTATTTTTGTCAACTGCAAGGGCTTCCACTCCCTCAACGTGTAGCTGGTGTGTGACCACACGAAGGAAATTTTGCATGTTTGTGCCAAGTACCCTGGCAATTGCCATGACTCCTTCATACTGTGCTAGTCTAGTGTGCCTCCGCTCTTCAGTCCGCCAGACCAACTGAACGGATGGCTACTTAGAGACAAGAGCTATCCCCTGAAGACGTGGCTAATGATATCATTGAGGAGCCCATCCAACGAAGCTGAGGAGAGCTACAACTACAGCCACATTTCCACCAGATCCATAATCGAGCAAACCATCGGCATGCTGAAGATGTGCTTCAGATGCCTGGATAGATCAGGTGGAGCCCTGCAGTACTCAGCAGCCAGGGTCTCCAGAATCGTCGTGCTTTGCTGTGCACTTCACAACATGGCACAACGTCGTGGCTTGCAGATTCCTGAGGACAAGTGGCTCCTCATATATCCTCCTCAGATGAGGAGGAGGAGGAGGAGGAGGAGGTGGAGGAGGAGAGCGAAAACGAACGTCTTGCAGAAGCCCATCAACCAGCGGTAGCAGTACGCGAGAACATTGCTGCCCGGGATGCAAGGAACGCACTCATCTTGGCCAGATTTGCTTAGCCTAGCCAATCAAGCACTTTTGCCTTGCAGCTTCTTACCAGAGTATCGACAATGGCCAAGAACCAGTGGATCCCTGGCATTCTGACCACCATACTGACAATTGCAAGTAATCCTAAGCCCTCAATGTGGAAGTCTCATTTACGAAATGACACACGCCACAACTGCAACAGTTGCCATCAGAATTTTTATTTACAATAACCAACTGATGGAATTTTAAAAATAAACACAACATTTCACCCAAGTGTCTACCCTTGTGACTATTTGTGCAGTATCTTTCTCTTATGCATGCTCCTACGTGGTGCTTCCCCTGTGGCTTCAGCAGATGTGGAGGCCCCTTGCTCACTTTCTTGCTGCTCCTGTCTTGGCACCTTTGGCGGGCATCCTCTGGGGTTGCGAACCTGTGAGGGCTCGCCAACATTCTGCTGCTCCTGCGGCTGTGCAGGGGTTGAGACGCCGATCTCAGTTGGGTGGGGACTCTGGTGGGGCTCTGACCGAGGACTTGGCAGTGACATGGAAGTGTGAGCGCTTGGAGAGGAGCCCCCACTTCCTTGTTCTCTGCCACCAACATCCTGCTCATGGGTCAGGTCCACCTCAGCGCTTGCAAGTGGCTTGAGAGCACCTTGCTGCACATCAGGGGGGCCATGGGGACCCGTATCTGCACTGGCAGTCCTACTCAGAAGGACTTCCATGAAGGTCTGGTTTCTCTGTTCAATAGCTGACCATCGCTTCTCCAGAGATGTCAGTCTATTCTGAACACTCACCATGTTTTCTACACTCTGGCGACTTAGCTCCTCCATGGTCGTAGCCATTGTAATGATATCAGCAAATAGAGATGGTATTTGCCTGTTCGATTATGATGCCTTAATAGCATGTTTGCATGTATTGATTGCTTGTGCCTGACCAGCAGAGGGCATGTGACCGAGAGAAGCAAGGCAGTTAGTTTTAGTTTCAGTTTCGTTCTAGATGCATCACAAGCATCGTGTCTCCTATAAAAGCTGTATAAAAGAGTTGAACAAGCTATAGATTAAAAGTCATTCTCTTTCATAAATGTCTCGTCATTGAACCCACAAAGAAATCAATACATGGTGTCAGAAGTGATTGAAAGAGATGAAGAGAAAAAATCTGAAGTTAAATCAGCTCTCCACAGATTAGCAAGCCAAAAGAGAACATTGTTACTTACCATTAGAGAATAGCTAACAAAGTGAAAAATGGAAGGTTTACTCCCACCGGCGATGCTTCAGTTGACAGGTAATGTGGCTGAAAATTGGAGGAGATACAAACAACGTCTGGGGTTGTATTTATCAGCAATCAGAGCTGACGAGAAAAGTAATAAAAGGAAATCGTCACTGTTCTTACATGTCGTGGGTGATGAAGCACTGGAGGTGTATAATAACTTCACATTCGCTGCTAATGGAGACAAAATGAAGCTAGATAAAATAATGGAACAGTTTGAGGCCTACTGCATACCTAAACGTAACGTGACGTTTGAGAGGCACAGATTTTTCAAATGTGTTCAGAAAACGGGTGAGACTATTGATCAGTATGTGACTGAACTGAGAAACAGAAGGAAATCATGTGAATTTGGGGGACTGACAGACTCGCTGATAAAAGACAGACTGGTGTGTAGTATTCCAGATAATGGTCTAAGGGAAAGACTGCTAAGAGAGCAAGATCTAGACCTGGGAAAAGCCATAGCACTGTGTAGGGCTACAGAGACTGTGAAGTTGCAGGCAAAGGAGCTGTTCAGTGACAATAGCTACAACGTGGATGCAGTGAGAATGAACGGACATGAACCGTTTAACAAAAAGAGCGCCAATGTGAAAAAAGAGGTGTGGCCAGCGAACGAAAATGAAAGGGACAATCAAAAGTCATGTAGTCGATGCGGTACACAGCATCCACCAAGAAAGTGTCCAGCATATGGTAAAAAATGCAATAGTTGCCACAAAAACAACCATTATGCCCGTTGCTGCAAGAACCAAGCGCAACAAAGCAAGGTCCACACAGTAGATGAAAGCGAGATAGAGGAGTTCAATGTAGATGTTGTGTCTGAAAACAAAAAAGAAGAAAGAGACTGGATGTTGACACTAAAAGTGAATGACATACACATTCCATTTAAATTGGATACTGGAGCACAAGTTAATGTGATATCAGAGACTGATTTTAAGAAAATTAGACCCAGACCAAAGATACATGGAATAAAAGTGAAAGTGACAGGATACTCAGGTACTGAAATACCAGTGAAAGGAAGATGCATTGTCAAAGTGACACACAAGGGCAGAGAGCACACGCTAGCATTAATCGTGGTGCCAAAGGATGTGCAAGCCATACTAGGTTTAAAAGCCTGTGAGAGACTGAACCTGGTAAAGCGAGTCCTCGTTGTGAAAAGCGAAGGAGAGACAGTCTATGATGAACTGAATGTTGCGTACACACCGGGTAAGCTGAGGTATACAGCAGACACGTTGTCCAGAGCTGTTGACCCAGGAGAGCCCGCAAACACAGTGAAAAGACTGAAGTACAAGGCAAGAGACAGTGGAACTGACTTCTACCAGAGCATGCTTGTATACCGCACAACGCCGCTCGAGTGTGGTATGTCACCAGCCCAACTCCTGATGGGACGTCGGCTAAGGTCAAACCTACCCATCCCGGAGAACCTCTTGAAAACGAAAGAGGGGGAGAAAGTGAGGAAGTTCAAAGAACAACAGAAAGAAAAGCAAAAGTACTACTATGACAGAGGAACACAAAACCTACCTGAACTCCACACTGGTGACCAAGTAAGGTTCAAAGACAAAACAAACACATGGACTCAGAAGGGAACTGTCCTGAGTGAAGTTCAACCAAGATCATACACCATTCAGACAGATGAGGGTGCTGTTCTGAGAAGAAATCGTCGAGATCTTCTCATGGGACCAGCCACAGCAGGTCAAGAGACTGATACTGTTGAACAACCTGATCACACAGCTGAGAACACATCATCTGAGGCAACAACTCAGATTCAAGGACAATCAATCAGAAAACCCTCAAGACACATGAAGCCTCCTGAGAGACTCATTGAGCAAATTTAAGGACTATTGTTATCGAAGGAAGTAATGTTATTTTATTCTTTCTTCAAGTTCTAGTGTATTGACATATTTCATGTGAACACACAAAGCAAGGTTAAAAAACCTTGATCATGATAATGATAATGTAAGTTCATTAAGTGTTACAGTTAAAATGCAGATTAATACAAAGAAAACATGTTGTTAGGTAAAAGTAAAATACTTTTGTTTTAAGAAAAGGAGATGTAATGATATCAGCAAATAGAGATGGTATTTGCCTGTTCGATTATGATGCCTTAATAGCATGTTTGCATGTATTGATTGCTTGTGCCTGACCAGCAGAGGGCATGTGGCCGAGAGAAGCAAGGCAGTTAGTTTTAGTTTCAGTTTCGTTCTAGATGCATCACAAGCATCGTGTCTCCTGTAAAAGCTGTATAAAAGAGTTGAACAAGCTTTAGATTAAAAGTCATTCTCTTTCATAAATGTCTCGTCATTGAACCCACAAAGAAATCAATACAGCCATCCTGTCGTCTACTGTAGCCATCCATTCCATGGAGGTTGCCATCCTTTCCGTGGTGCTGCGTTCATGCACCAATGAATCCACAAAAGCTCTGCTCATGTTCGTGATGGACTCCTCCATTCGCTCCACACTCGCAGCGGCCCTGGAAACAAAACCTGCCAGAGAATCCTGCACCTGTTCCTGGAGTTCCAGCACCACTGTTCTTCTGGATGGACCCAGAGGCAGAGGGTCAACATGCAGCTGAGCCGAGCTGACAGAGTCCTGTGCCCTCTGACTAGGACTCTCCACTGCTGTCCCTGTCTCCACAATCTGCTGATGCTCACTTGTGAGCTGTAATACACCAGGTGACAACATTACTCTATCTCACGATGGTCCCACCGAGGTGTGAGTGTCTGCGCTGCTGCTGGGTTGGCTGAATTCTGCTGACGCTGCGCCCTCAGAGGTTGCAGCTTCCTCTGAGGAGTCTGGAGGCTCAGGCTGTTCCTCCTGGATAGTGGGGACGGATGCTTGCGATGGTCCTGTGGGGGAGTAAAGGAAAAGTCAGAGATGTGAGGCCAAGGTTACATGCACATTGCATATTGCAGATGATCATAAGTCCATCTGTTAGAGCTTCAGAATCATTATCAGTGACTCATGCAATGTCAATGAGAGAGATGAAAAACTATTCTGTCACCAGCTTTCTCTGATGCACCCGTCTGTCCGCCCCCCACTTGCGCATCATCGTCGAGTCCCACAATCTCCAGGACCACATCCTCCGAGGTGGTGAGCTGGGGTACTGAGGGTGGCCCTCCTCCTGTCCTCGCTCTTTCCCTCTTATTGTGAGCTCTCTTTTCCTGTAATGAGGGAGACAAGTGGAGTTTGAGTGAGAATGAAGGAGTGAGTGTGGAGAATCCATAGCATAGATACTTAGAAGGAGACAAAGATGGAGTGAGTTGGCAAGACCAAGGACTCTCCCTGTGTTTTGTAAGTTGTTTTCATAGCATCACAGCGATAGGGAGTGTGAGGGCTGCATAGTCGAATAGTTAGGTGAATGTGACCATAGAGAGAGAGGGAATGGGTAAGGGTGCAGGGATGTCAGTGTCAAGTGGGATGTGGAGGAAGAGGTTGCTAAAGCTGAGTGCTGGTGAGGAGACGCAATGGGGATCTGATTGAGGGTGATGACAAAGTCATACTCACTTTTCCAGTGCGCTGAAGGTCATGAAACCTCTTCCTGCACTGCAGCCAGGTTCTGCGGATCATCGACAACGAGTTGACCTCCTGGGCCAACTGGATCCACAGAGCCTTCGTCCTCTGGGGAGGCTTCTTCCTCCCTGAAGAAGGGAAGAGCACCTCCTTATTAGCTCTTGCTCCCTCCACCAAAGCTTGCAGGGCGACGTCATCAAATCTGGGAGCAGACTTAGGTCTCCCGCTGCTTATTTTGCCTCCAGGTCCCTCTCGCTGCAAAGGCCAAAAGGTTGGCAGTCTGCAGAAGAAGCAAGGCTTCTTGCAGACCTTAAATGCAGCAGCAATGATGATGCCATCGGAGGCAAGTTTCAGACTGAAAAAACTAATTGGGCCATGGGTTTCCACATGCTGGAACTCAATTGCCCAATTATGTGAAAATCGCTTCAATCTCCCACATCGATTTGGGATCGGGTGGATAACACGAAAAGCGGATGACACAAACCCAGCCCACCTCAATGACAAAATCCAGCCCCTAGACTGCATTTCTGCTTTGAATTACACTGGATGACACCACTACACTTCTGCACTGAACTACACTGGATTACACTGTAAGACTTACCTGCTGTGACTCTAACTCTGCTGCTAAAAGATTATTTAAAAAAAAACTTTTAAACTGTGTTTGCCTCTATGCTGAACTGATTCTACTGGCTTTTCAGCTTTGTTGGCTTCTGGCTAGCAGCTGCTGTTTCACTTCCAGTCCGGTGACTCATTCTATTGGTTTTTCAGCTTTGCTGGTCGCTGGTTTGTGGTTTTACATTTTTTCCGCTGCTTTGATTTACGGTGACTTCCAATTTGTGTCAATTTCGCCATCATCTTTCTGTACCGCTACCGACTCTCATTCCTACAGCAACTACCTCCAACCTCGAACTCTCTACCCTTCAAATCGCTTCTGGACTTCACTCCCCTGTAACGCCTGTCTCCGAATCTGGACAGCGGTTCATCGATGCCCTGTGCCGGCTCCATCTTGCTTACGTCGGCTTTGTCCTTCCATGGGACCTCTGGCTTTGACCCTGGTCTCCCTACTATTGTCCCCAACCTATTCCCTGCTACCAGGAAATATATTTCCCAGTAATTACTGCATAATCTGGCCTATGTTACCTGAGATTTTCCCATGTGTCCATTCGCATGTGCACTTTGGCTGCCACTCTGGATCTGAGCCGTTCATTTCTTTTTCCAATTTTTTCTCCCCCTTTTCCTTTTCTCTCTATCCCTCCTGTCGTTCTGCCTCTCTTCTCTCAGATATTCTGCCCTTCCAAATCCCCACCCCAATCCTTCATTACTCTTTGACCATCCCACTCTCCTGCCACCGTCCTCGGCTTGACTCCCTCTTAGATAAGCCTACAGCTTCCCTCTGTGCCTCTCTTGGCATCCTACAAAGGGCCCATCGAGGCACTCATCGCTGCCTCCTTACGAGCAGCAATCACAACTGTCCCATCCTACTCTCTCGCCGACCTTCCGCCCAGTGCGCCCACAGGGGGCAAATCTTGCCAATCTCCTCCCCGTCCAACTCACCCCTCCTACTGCTGACCCTGTGGACGCTGGCATCACCGACTCTCTCTGCATCTCCTTCCAGAATGTCCGTTCACTTGTGAACATGGCCCTTGCCATCCATGAGCTTATCGTGGATGATTGTATCAACATCATGGCCCTGATGGAAACTTGTCTGAGGGGCGATAACACCTTACCCTTAAATGAAGCCTCCCCGCCTGGCTATACCTTCCACCACTTGCCCCGCTCAGACCGCCGTGGTGGCGGTGTGGCTCTCAGCACCAAATCACACCTTGGTCTGTCCCCCTCCACCTCTGGCACTTTCTCCTCCTTTAGGCATCTCACCTTATTCCACCCCTCTCACCTCTCATTAAAATTCTCGTTCTCTACCGCCATACCATAAAAACGTTATTACCGAGATATCTTCACTGCTTTCCTCCCTTGGCCTCTGCACTGAGCGACTTCTCATCCTCAGTGATTTCAACCTCCATTTCAATTCATCATGCTCTCCCTCCTCTGAGTTCACTAGCCTCCTATCCTCCCTTAATCTCTCCCTCCATGTAAACTCCCCAACCTATATACACGGCCACCTCCGCGACTTTGCCATCTCTCGTGGCCTCACTACTCCCATCGTGTCAAACTCTGACCACTTCTTCGTATCATTCTGCACCCACTCCTCCCCTCCCCCCACCCTACTTCCTTCTGTGTTCACCACTGGAACAAACTCTCTCCCAGCTCTCTTAAAACTGCACTTACAAAATACCAACTGTCTAGCCTTTGGCCCTCCATTCACCACGACATTTCTGCTCAACCACACCCTCACCACCATCTTTGATGCCCGAGTCCCTATTAAAACAATTACTATCTTTCACCCTGGCTGTTCCCCCGGTACAGCTCTCATCTTCGCTCCCTTAAGTCTAAGGGACGCAGACTTGAATGGATATGGCGGACAACTGGTTTAGCCATTCACCACCAGATCTGGCTGGACTACATAAAGCATTATCGGGTCCTACTCTCGTCTGCCAAAATTCCTCACTATTCCAGAATCATTCTGGAATACAAAGATAAGCCCTGGCTTCTATTCTTCACTGCTGACCATCTTCTTAAACCTGTCTCCTCCACCCTCACCTCCGACAACAAATGTGAGGAACTCATAGACTTCTTTGTCTATAAGATTGAGACCATCCGTTCAGCTGCCTCTGTCACTTCCCTTCCTTCCCCTAGCCCACTGGGGCAAACATCCTCTAAGGTTCCTCCCTGCCCTAGCCCTGAACTCACATCTTTCTCCAGTTTCTCTCCGATCTCTCCTCATGACCTCTCCACACTCATCTTGTCCATGAGACCCACTTCCTGCTCTCTCGACCCTATTCCCACCAAACTGCTGACCACCCAACTTCCTTTTCTGACTCCCATGTTCGCTGACATTGTTAACGGTTCTCTCTCCTCAGGTACTAACCCCCTCTCCCTGAAATCTGCCATCATCACCCCTCTCCTCAAAAAAGCAACCCTTGACCCCTCCATCCTTGCAAACTGCCGCCCCATCTCCAACCTCCCTTTCCTCTTCAAAGCCCTTGAAAGTGTTGTCGCCTCCCAAATCCGTGACCATCTTTCCCGCAACTCCATGTCTGAATCCTTCAATCAGGTTTCCGCCCCTGCCACAGTACTGAAACAGCTCTTATCAAAGTCACAAATGACATCCATTGTGACTGTGACAAAGGTAAACTATCCCTCCTCGTCCTTCTTGACTTGTCTGCAGCTGTTGAAATGGTTGACTACTGCACCCTTCTCCAACGCCTCTCCACTGTCATCCAGCTGGGTGGGACTGCACTTGCCTGGTTCCATTCTTATTTATCTAATTGTAGCCAGAGAATCACCTGCAACAACTTCTCTTTCCGCTCCCGCATCGTTACCTCTGTTGTTCCCCAAGGATCTATTCTTGGCCTGCTCCTATTTCTCATCTACATGCTGCCCCTTGGCGACATCATCCGAAAACACAGCATCAGTTTCCACATGTACGCTAATGACACCCAGCTTTACCTCACTACCTCTTCTCTCGACCCCTCCACAGTCTCTAAATTGTCAGACTGCTTGTCCGACATACAGTTCTGGATGAGCAAAATTTTTTTTCAATTAAATATTGGGAAGACTGCAGCCATTGTTTTTGGTCCCCGCCACAAACTCCGTTCCCTAACCACTGACTCCATCCCTCTCCCTAACACCTGTCTAAGGCTGAACCACACTGTTCGCAACCTTGGTGTCATATTTGATCCTGAAATGAGCTTCTGACCACATATCCGCAGCATAACTAAGACCGCCTATTTCCACCTCCGTAACATCACCCGTCTCCGCCCTTGCCTCAGCTCATCCGCTGCTGAAACCCTCATCCATGCCTTTGTTACGGCTAGTCTTGACTATTCCAACGCACTCCTGGCTGGCCTCCCACGTTCTACCCTACGTAAACTTGAGGTCATCCAAAACTCACCTGCCCGTGTCCTAACTCACACCAAGTCCCGTTCGCCCATCACCCCTGTGCTCGCTGACCTACATTGGCTCCCGGTTAAGCAACACCTCGATTTCAAAATTCTCATCCTTGTTTTCAAATCCCTGCATGGCCTTGCCCCACCCTATCTTTGTAATCTCCTCCAGCCCCACAACCCCCTGAGATATTTGCGCTCCTTTAATTCTGCCCTCTTCAGCATCTCTGATTATAATCGCTCAATCATTGGTGGCCGTGCCTTCTGTTGCCTAGGCCCTAAGCTCTGGAATTAGTTCCCTAAACCTTCCCGCCTCGCTACCTCTCTTTCCTCCTTTAAGATGCTCCTTGAAACCTACCTCTTTGACCAAGCTTTTGGTCATCTGCCCTAATTTCGCTTTATGTGGCTCGGTGTTAAATTTTTTGTCTTATAATACGCACGTGAAGCGCCTTGGGATGTTTTACTACGTTAAAGGTGCTAGATAAATACAAGTTGTTGTTGTTAATTATATAGTTAAACAAATATCACAAATTTATTTAGTGAACTGTTGTTGAAAGGAATTCACTTGCTACAGATTGCATTTGTTAAATCATTAAGCATTTCCTTCTTATGGTGCATCTGGGGAACTTATTTATTTATAGCTTTCAATAGAGAAATTCTTCAGTGTGGTTAGAGTTCAAACATCAGGGGGCATGAATGAAAAATGAAGAGGTTTAGCAATAAGAAGGGAGAACATTTTTTCTTACACAAAGTGTAATAGACATGTGCAATACATTACCACAGAAGGTAACTGAAGTGGACAGTATAAATTCTGTGTGGGAAATTCATTTGGCATATTTGTAAGCGTGGTGAGGCAGGACTTCTTCCCATCCGACAGGTGCATTGATGACCCGGTAGAATTTCCTGGGCTCGGTCTTATACAAATTATTTTAATGGGCTCTGATCTGGCACTGAGGAGGCTGGCATGGGGAGGCATGGAACATGTTAATTCAGTGGTCATGACTTTAAGTATGCAGGTAAGTTTAGGTGTAGATGTGCACATGAATATAAATTTGTAAATATTGAAGGTAATGGGGCAGCTAAAAGGATGTTGTTATTGTAGTGTATGTACCTTTAAGAGAGAACTACTTTTACAGCTCCTGTATACTGTAGTACCGGCAGTGACCACACCTGTATATAAGCCTTGAGCAGGCATCTGTACTGTCTACCCTCCTCCAGTAAACACCTGTTGATTGTTAATTTACAGCCTCCGTCTAGTTATTCAAGAACACCATACTTTAAGATTCACGGATTCAACAGTGGCGACGAGGTCGATTTGAATCTACCTGCAACTCTGCATTTCCTTCCAAGGATTCGCTCTGGGAGGGCGGTGGAAGAAAGTCGAGGCCAGAAGCACGGGCGTCGACCACGAGCAACCGCCCAGTCATCCGGCAGAGAGTGAACATCGCAGGGGAGGCTGTTGAGAGCTGGGCTTGGTTCTCCAGCCACGACGATCCAGCAACAGACTGGCAACAGGTACAGCGCAGACCCTTCCCGGACAGCGGTGGCTGGAGCCGACCGACGGCACAGAAAAGGCCGAGCAGCGTCGACGGGGTAAGAGAGAGGGTAAAGCGCACAGGGCGCAGCCGGGGGTTGAAGACCGAGCGGCGTCGACGGAAAACAAAAAGAGAGAGAGGGTAAAGCACAGCCGGGGTCCAGGACCGAGCGGCGGCAACGAGAGAGGCGCACAGGAGAACGCGCAGAGCGCAGCCAGGGCTCAAGGGCTGAGCAGCGTCCGCGGGGAAAGAAAGGAAGCGCGGGAGACGCCATTTGAGCCATGGAGAAGAAGGGAGAGCGTGGGAGATGCCATTTTTGAAGCCGCAGCGGAGAAGAAGGGCGAGCGCGGGAAGAAAGGAAAGCGCGGGCGATGCCATTTTGAGCCAGCGGAGAAGAAGGGAGAGCGCGGGAGATGCCATTTTAGACAGTTTAGCCACACCCAGGGATGCCGAAGAGTGGCAGTGTCACTGCGTTCGACAATGAAGTCGAAGATTGGGTGACATATGTGGAACGCATTGAGGTGTACTGCAAGGCGAATGAAGTGCCAGATGCTAGGAAAGCACTGGTTTTGTTGAATTCCATGGGTGCAAAAACATATGGCTTACTGCGAAACCTAATAACCCCAGAGAAGCCAGTGGATAAGGATTTCGAAAGCATAGTGGAAATCCTACAGGACCACTTAAACCCTACACCGCTGCTGATAGCAGAAAGATTTAAGTTCCACAAAAGGAACCAGCATAAAGACGAAAGTAATGCTGAGTATTTAACGGAACTGCGCAAGCTATCGAAACACTGCCAGTTTGGAATGGGACTAGCAGATATGTTAAGGGACAAGTTTGTGTGTGGGCTTCAAAGTGAAGGAACCCACAAACGGCTTCTATCAGAAAAGGATCTTACGCTGGACAAGGCTTTCAGCATGGCAGTATCACACGAAGCAGCCGCATGAGGCGCTGCAGAGATACAACGGAGACCACAAGAATATGGCACCAATGAAATGTCATATGGAGCAGGGAAGTGTTATCGCTGCGGCAGAACAACACACGACCAGAAGGATTGTTGGTTCAAGGACAAAGTGTGCAGACAGTGTGGAAAAGCAGGACACATAGCAAGAGCCTGCAGGTCAGGGAAGAAAACCAGCAGCAAGAAATCTCCACAGGAGAAGTACAAAAAGGTACATAAGGTGATGGACAGTAGTTCAGATGAACAGAAAAGTGATACAGACTCCGGAAGCAAGGAGCTGGGTTGTCTGAAACTACATAAGGTAATCAAAATGGAGGACCACCAGACTATCTGGGTCACGCTCAAGATAGACGGAGTCCAAGTGAAAATGGAATTGGACACAGGATCAGCCCTAACAGTCATAAACCGAAGGGACTACAAGTAGCTATTCTCACATATACCCTTGAAAGCTACAGAGATTGTCTTGAAGACATACACGGGGCAAAAAGTCTACCCCAAAGGAAAAATAAGGGTGAACATGATATACAAAGGCCAGGAAATACCAAAAATGGACCTATATGTATTGCCAGATGGAGGACCACCACTACTAGGACGTGAATGGATCCGAAAGATACAATTAGATTGGCATTCCATACAGGCACTGAAGGTTGAGACCAAAAAGGATGACGACGTCACACCTGGATGACTGTCAAAAATGCTAACTGACGCACAAGAAGTGTTCCAGGAGGGAAGGTTTGGAACGTTCAGGAGTACTGTCCAAAGTGGACTGGAGCGAGTGAGCTACACCCATCGTTCCTGTAATGAAGAGGTCATTGAGCAATATGCCTGGGGAACCAAAGAAGGTCCGCATCTGTGGGGATTTTAAGGTGACAGTGAACCCAGTCCTTCACACGGTACAATATCCGCTTCCACGGATTGAAGATATTTTCGCCTCGCTATCTGGAGGAAAATGCTTCAGTAAGATTGATCTGGCCCAGGTGTACCTGCAAATGGAGGTAGAAGAAGCCTCAAAACAATACCTCACGATCAACACTCATAAAGGTCTCTACCAATACAACCAGCTGGTGTTCGGGGTAGCATCGGCTCCGGCTATTTGGCAAAGGGCAATGGATCAAGTCCTGCAAGTGATTCCAGGGACCCAGTGTTATTTGGATGACATCCTGGTCACGGGCGAAAATGACAGTGATCACCTCGCCAACCTGGAGAAGGTGCTCACTAGATTAAAGGAATATGGGCTACGAGCTAATCGCCACAAGTGCGAGTTTTTCCAGAAGCAGATCTCGTATTGTGGCCATGTTATTGATGAAGAGGGGTTACATAAGTCCCCTGAAAAGATTGAGGCAGTAGTCAAGGCCCCAGCACCGGAAAATGTGTCACAACTGAGGTCGTTCCTCGGGCTGGTGAACTACTACCATAAGTTCTTACCAAATTTGTCTACAGTATTACACCCACTGAACACCCTACTGCAAACGGGGGTACCATGGAAGTGGAATGACGAATGTAAACGAGCTTTCCAGAAGTGCAAAGAATTGATCAAATCAAAAGACGTGTTGGCCCATTTCAACCCAGCACTACCAATTCGGTTGGCGTGTGATGCATCACCCTATGGTATTGGAGTGGTGCTATCGCACAAATTCCCAGACGGGTTGGAGAGGCCAGTAGCCTTTGCGTCTCGGTCACTAACCTCAGCCGAGCGCAACTACGCCCAGATTGACAGGGAGGCCCTCAGCCTAGTATGGGGAGTAAAAAAATTCAACCACTATCTGCATGGGCAGAAGTTCACCTTGCTGACTGACCACCAACTACCTGTCTCCATCTTTAATCCAAAGAAGGGCGTTCCGGTGATGACTGCACAACGGCTACAAAGATGGTCCCTTTTGCTAGGGGCGAACCAATATGAAATAGAGTATAAGGGCACGAAACAGCATGGAAACGCTGATGGGCTATCACGCCTGCCACTGCCTACTGCGGAGGAAGCACCAGCAGTGGACCCTATCAAAATATTTTATTCGTCGATAATTGATCGCTTGCCAGTAACTAACGCGGATATAGAGAAGGAGACCCAAAATGATCCGATACTGTCTCGGGTATATGATTTGACGGTGAAGGGATGGCCAACACATGGCGACTCACTGTTGCCAGCATTCTCATCCAGAAGAGAACAGCTGTCAGTATGCCAGGGGACAGTGATGTGTGGATCCCGAGCAGTAATTCCACCCAAGTTAAGGGAGAGAGTGCTCAATGAGCTTCACGAAGGCCATCTGGGAGGGGTGAAAATGAAAAGCCTTGCTAGGGCTTATGTGTGGTGGCCGGGGATCGATCAACAAATCGAGGACCTAACAAAGAGCTGCTCAGGATGCCAGAAGGTCCAAAATGCACCACCACATGCCCCTCTACACCCATGGGAGTGGCCCTCCTCTCCATGGCAACGGGTGCATATTGATTTTGCTGGTCCATTCTTGGACTCAATGTTCTTAATAGCAGTGGATGTGCACTCGAAATGGCCTGAGGTGATCAAAATGTCCTCCACCACTATGGAGAAAATGATTGCAGTCCTACGGACCATATTTGCCAGGAACGGCTTGCCAGAGCAGATTTGCTCTGATAACGGACCACAGTTTGTGTCCGAAGAGTTTCCGAAATTTATGAGAAGGAATGGGGTAAGGCATTTCACATCCGCCCCGTATCATCCAGCCACCAATGGATTGGCTGAGAGGTTCGTACAAACCTTCAAAAAGGCAGTAAGGGCCATGTGCGATGATGACATTCCACTACAGCATAAGGTGGACAATTTCCTGTTAGCCTACAGAAATGCGACACATGCAGTTACCAACCAGACCCCGGCCATGATGTTCCTTAACCGAAGGTTGAGATCTCGTCTGGATTTGCTCAGACCAAATGTGCGAAGAAATGTTGAGGATAAGCAATTTCAGCACATCAATGAATAGCCGACAAGGAGCTTCAATGTAGGACAACCAGTCTTGGTCCGCGACTACCGAACGGAGAAATGGCAACCCAGAACGATATGCACACAGCAGGGGCCACTAATGTACACAGTGGATGTCGGGGAGAACATTGTGAGACGCCATGTCGACCAGATCCTAGCGTCACAGGAATGAGTCAACCCCATGTCTCGCGTACCTGGGGATGAACCCGACATACCGGTAGCATCTACCCCAGAAACAGTAGCAGCGGAAACTGATGAACTAACCGACGACAGGGGGCCAGAATCGCCTCCGCACCAGGAACAAGACACTCAGGAAAGGCGCTATCCAGAAAGGATCAGGAAGCCGCCCCAAAGACTGAATCTATAAATGGACTATTTCAGTTAAATGTGCATGTTAAAGTGTTAACTGTTATTTGAATGTTGTGGGTACTGTTAATCTAAAAGGGGAGGAATTGTAGTGTATGTACCTTTAAGAGAGAACTACTTTTACAGCTCCTGTATACTGTAGTACCGGCAGTGACCACACCTGTATATAAGCCTTGAGCAGGCATCTGTACTGTTAGTCTTTAGACTACCCTCCTCCAGTAAACACCTGTTGATTGTTAATTTACAGCCTCGGTCTCGTTATTGAAGAACACCATACTTTAAGATTCACGGATTCAACAGTTATAAGTTTAGATTGTTGCCGATATGTTTTTGTACATACATTTTAATTCTTAATAAATAACTTCATACATAAGAGAGACTTCATAAATAAATAAAAATCTAATTTACTACATTAATTCCCTCCTCCTTCTTGCTGTCCTCCTCACTGTACATTGCGGGTGTTTTTCGTGTTCACAAATGACACTCAAAATATTGGTGTTCAGATAGCAGCATTCTTTTATATACAGCCCCCCGGAGGTACAAATACCTGGGCTCAGATGCCAAGGAAGAATGTGAACTAGCCCTCCAGCCAGTAGTTCCCCATTTCTGTTGTCCCCACTACTGTCACCATCTGCTCCTCCTCGCTCCTGCTCTGTGATTTACCCGTTGCTCCTTCCACAAACTTACTATCTAAATCCACCAGGGTGGATGTACCTGTCCTAGTGCTTGTAGCAGGTAGACTCAATGGCTCCGATTTTCTGGCCGCCGTTGGGTGGCTTTTCATGCGGCCGGGGGCCGAAAATCGGCGAAAAAGCGGGTCGTGACCCCCCCCGCCTGATTCCCAGCCCCGTCCGACTTTCGGACCGCCGTTTCCATGCGCTCCACTTCAGTCCCGGCCGCCGCTGGCGGGACTGCTCGTCGAAGCACTAATCACCAATGATCACCTTGTTAAGGAAGATTTTCCGGGGCCGTTGCGACTTTGGGGCTTTCCCCACATGAAACACGCCTGCGGGAGAACCCCGCCGATGAGAGCTGGCGTGAAAACAGCTGGCTTGCTTGCTTGCAGCAGCAGGTCGCTGAGGGCTGAAGAGATTTAAATAGGCAGCATTTGCAGGCTGCAGGACCTTGTTGATCAAGGCTTGGGGGAACTTTTTGAAGCCTTAGGAGCAGCTGTAGAAAGTTGGAGCCTCACACACTTCTCCAGTGTGAGCTCCTGGGAAGCCCGTCTTACCATCCTAACTTAGTGCCCCCTCAACGGAGGCATCTGCCAGAAGCATGGGAGGCCTTTGGTACCTTCCCTTCCTGGCATTAGAGGATCTCCAACAGCAGAGGCGGCAGCAGCAGAACCAGGAACAGCAGGATGAGCACCAGGAGCACCAGGCTGCTGCTCACTCACCTGAAGTTGCACAAGCCAGAAGGGGCCAGCGCTTGGAAATGGCTTGAGAGCACCTTGCTGCGCTTTAGGGGGCCAGTGGGACCCGTTTCTGCACTGGCAGTCCTACTCAGAAGGACTTCCATGAAGATCTGGTTTCTCTGTTCAACAGATGGCCAATGCTCCTCAAGAGATGTCATTCTCTTATGAGCACTCACCATGTTTTCCGTACCCTGGCAAGTTATCTCCTGCATGGAGGTTGCCAACCTTTCCTTGGTGATGCGTTCATGCGCCAATGACTCCACAAAGGCTCTGCTCATGGTCGCTATGGACTCCTCCATTCGCTCCACACTCGCAGCGACCCTGGAGACAAAACTTGCCAGAGACTCCTGCATCTGTGCATGGAGATCCATCACCTCTTCCCTTGCGGATGGACCCAGAGGCAGAGGGTTGACATGCAGCGCAGCTGAGCTGAGCTGTCAGAGTCCTGCGCCCTCCGACGAGGACTCTCCACTGCTGTCCCTGTCTCCACAATCTGCTGAGGCTCACTTGTGAGCTGTGAAACACCAGGTGACAACACTACTCTATGTCCCGAAGGTCCCCCCGAGGTATGAGTGTCTGCGCTGGTGCTGGGTGCGCTTATTTCTGCTGACACTGCGCCCTCAGAGGTTGGAGCTTCCCCTGAGGAGTCTGGCTGCACAGCCTCTTCCTCCTCCACAGTGAGGACGGGGGCTCTGGATGGTACTGTGGGGGAGTAAAGGAAGGAGTTAGAGATGTAATGCCAAGGTTCTTCTGGTAACTCCCAGCGAGTTGGCATCTGCTGACACCTGCATCCATGCAGCATTGGTCTCAGTGGGAGGCCTCTTCCTCCCTGACCTAGGGAAGAGGACCTCCCTGTGGGCCCTAACCCCCATCCAATAATGCCTGCAGTGAAGCCTCGTCGAATTTGGAGGCAGCTCGGGGTCTGGCACTGGCCACAGCTGCTGCAGGCTCCTCTGCCATCCTGTATGGTTTGTTTGGAAGCCTTCAGAGGATGCAGTGCTTGCTGTGGACCTTGAAAGCACCACGAATGATGACATCATACTGTGGGGATTTCTGACTTGAATTGGCCACTTGAGGGAAAATTGCGTGGAGCTGGCTGACACTTTTTTATGTGTGTCAGAAACCCCACATTCGGGGAAACCCAACCATTCCCCACACAAGCTGAAAATCGGGGCCAATGATGCTGGATGTTGGCTTCCTGGGAGGCATTGGAAGCTGTGGCTAGTTCTTATGGAACACCTATGGAAACAGAAGAGGAAGATATATTAGAATGCTGGTTGCATGGCAACTCTTCAATTTTGCTTATGTGGCAATGTGTGGTGCCACATGGTGTACTTGGGTGTAAACACGGGGGCCAGTGAATGAGCAGGTAAGATGATAAGGTTAGTACTAGGCCTATGCTTGGGCAAGACTGCCAACCTCATCTTCCCCACTCCATCTATGCACTTTGTGGCAATGATTTCCAGTGTGGCCTCTTCAAATTCACTCAAAGGCTTAAAGTTACATAAATGTCTGTTCCCTTCTGTAATGCACCACCGTCTCCCACAAGCAGAGCAGTGTTGAAATGTTTAAAGTGTCAGGAGTATATAAAGGACAAGCAAGTGCCTATCCTGCAGCCCTTCAGGAGTGTGAGTAAATGTGTGTATCGGGCAGTTAGATTTTGTTAGAAGAATTTGTTTTAAGGTGAAGTCCTTTAAGGATGTGCTAAAACTTTCTAGTAAAGTTGCAAATGCAATTTATGCCCTTCTGCAGATTAGGTCTGCACAGTAATCATCCAAAGATGTATAAAATAATCTGAATGGGAGGCGACAGTCTGTGGCATGCATACTCTCCCTATTTCCTTGATGTAAGGTAATGGCAGGTAGCCTTGCCTTAGTCGATCTTGTCTGCAGTCTTTTTCCACATTTGGAGCCAGGTCCTCTGGATAGTCGACACAGCATTGACCCTTTGTGCCACTTTCTCTCAGGCATTAAACTTCTGTGAGGAGGTTGCCAAAGAGGGGACCCTGCTGTGTCCCGCTTCTAGCAGTGCCTTTGCTGCCACATCGGAAAACCTTGGTTTTACACCATCTGCTGCTCCATTCCCACACTTGTAGCCCTCAATACATGTTGCAAGCAGCTGCAATCCGTAAAATCCTTTTACCAACAAAAGCACACAGGGCTTGAAATTCCAAGGTGGGCATCGGTCCTGTCCCAAATCCTAGAGACAGGATCATTTTAATAATCAATGTGGCTGACTTGCACCTGTAGAGGCACAAAAGAAGCACCTTCCCTGAAGAAATGCTGGAAAATCAGTGCAGCACCCTGCCACTACTGTGGTGTGGGGAGCGGGCCTTACCGGACTGAATTTTATAGTTGTAAAACAACTGCTGACTGCTATCACCGTTTTATCCTATCGCACAAAGTCAAGATCTACATCTCTGTTCCTCGGATTAGGGGAGGGGAGGAAAAAGGTACAACTTCATCTGATTGCAGTTGTTGCAGAAACCACCATGTCTGTTCTGAACTACTCTAAACAGGAAGGAAGAGTAAGAGAGAGAGAGATGTAATTAACCACAATCAAGGTACAATACCAGCTGATAATGCACACAATGTTGGCATTCAACTGGCAGTGAGAACAGAGGCGAAGTCAGATTAAACCAAAGAAATACCAATCCAAAACATCAAACCTGAGAAAGTGAGCACTGTACAAGCTAAAATGCCTACATAAACTTCAAAAAAATCCATTGGTTGTAACGTGCTTTGTGATGTCCTGTGGATGTAAAAGGTGCTATATAAATACACAGGCTTAGAAATTCAGTATAACCACGTTTGGGGCGCTACAGCCGGGCGTTCACTAAATTTAGCGCCCGGCGCAACGTAGCGCCACCTTCGCCGATATTCAGTTGCATCGTCCCAAGAGGTTGCTGCTGCGCTAAAGCAGGCGATGCACGACTATCATAAGGCACTAAGCCGGCAAGCCGGGCGCTACCACCGAGGGCGGGCGCAGCGCAGGTGTGGCGAGTTGCTGATTGAAGGCAGACACGCTGGCGCCGGTCAGCTCTTAAAGGGGGAGGGTGGATTTGTTTGGCTGCCACGCCCTGCACACTGCAGCCCTGAATCAAGGCCTGAACATAGCTGCTTCAACAGTTCAATGCCTACGACTATGGAGAAGGCTAGGGAGCGAGCGCAGCACTTCAGCGAGGGTGCCCTGAAGGTACTGGTTGGCGCAGTGGAGCGCAGGCGACTTGTCCTCTTCCCTGATAGTGGCAGCAGGCCGCTGCCCAGCGAGTATAGAAAAGCCTGGAGGGAGGTGGCAAACAGGGTGACCTCCAACAGCATGGTTGGCAGGACTCCTGTGCAATGCAGAAAAAAGTTCAACGACCTCACTCGGGTTGTCAGGGTGAGTACCCTTTCCAGTATCCTCCTCATCCCTACATGTGTACCTCACTTTATGGCCAAAGGGACCTGAAAGCCTCAATGCCCAGCCCTCATCCAGCAGCTATGGGACTGTCATGAAAATCACTTGCAAATTCAGCACTTTACACACTGTCAGGGCTATTCCACCATGGGAGGCAGTGCAGGCAAGATGAGGGCTTGACACTGTCAGGGCTATTCCACCATGTGAGGCAGTGCAGGCAAGATCAGGGCTTGACACTGTCAGGGCTATTCCACCATGGGAGGCAGTGCAGGCAAGATCAGTGCTTAGAGGCTGTCCTTTCTCTTGCAGGGCAAGCTGGCCCACAACCGCAGGCAGCAGTGACCTGGAGCAGCGTGTGGAGCGCATTATGGCAGGCCGGCTGATTTGCCCCATCGCCAGTGGAGATGCCGACCCTGTTCTGGGCAGCAATGGTAAGGTCATCACCTTTTTGACCTCTCTCTTTCCACTTGCGCCTCACACCAGCATCCTTTGCCACTATTGAACCAATGCAGTGCATAGTAGCACTCATGCCTCCCTCGCTGCCGCCCTGTCCTCACTCTAAAGCAACTCTTGTGCCTCCCTGCTTTCAGATGCTGAATCACCAGGTGAGGAGGCGGGCCCTCAAGCTGGCACTGTGTCTGATTCTGAAATCGAGGAGGAGGAAGAGGAAGCCGGGCCATCAGTGACACCCTCAGCTGAGGCAGCCCATGGCCATGATGGGGACACGTCTTCCCTGGAGGGGAGCAGGGGGGAAGGGTCTGAGGAGAGTGAAGCTCCGGGGCCCAGTGGGCTGCAGCAAAGCGGGAGGGGTGGGGAAGCTCGGCGGCCCTCAGCCCGGAGGGAGAGCCTGGCCTCGAGTCCTGCTACGGTGAGCGCAGAGGAGGTGCGGCTCCTTGCTGAAATGGGCGCCCAGGCTGAGCGCAGGCACACTGAGCTCATGGCTGCAGTGGCAAGGATGCCTGACTCCATAGAGTCACTGGCAAGGAGTGTACAGGAATTCGGGGCAGCACAGGCCAGGAGTCTGCAGGACTTCGCGGCAGCACAGGCCAGGAGTCAGCAGGTCTTCGCTGCATCACAGGCGGCTTCCAGCCAAGTGCTCAGTCATGACGTGCATTCACTGGCTGGTGTGATGCAGACACAGACCAGGGCCACATGGGCACTAACTGCTGCCACCCTCACTGGATCGGCCAGGCATCGACAGGGCCCTCGCCGCACGGCAGCAGCCCAGCAGTCTGTGCTTCAGCAGATTGCTGCGCATGCTGCAGTGCTGGCCCATGTGAGTGCCAGTGTATCAGCCGACCAGGGAGTGCCTGTGCTCTGTCAGGTTGGCAGCATTCCTGCAGACAACACTGTCACTCCTCCATTGCAGCTGCCACCACCCATAGGACAGACTGCTGCCGCCCAAGCAGAGTTGGAGCAGTCAGCAGCCGTGCCCTCCAGGCCGAGAACTGGTCCAGGCCGTCCCCCAAGGGCATCTGCCGTCTCACCATCTGACCCTCAGCAGCCTTCCCCCAGCCTTGCTGCAGCCACTGGTGTCCCATTGAGGAGGAGCTGCAGGGCGGGAAGGGCCCACTTGCGGAAGCAAGGTGGATCACTCTCGCAGGGGAAAAATTAGAAGGTGTGGCCAAATGTTTTTTTTATATATGAGGCCGAGAAGGTTTTTTTATATATGAAGGCCGAGACTGTTGTGTTTTTTGATATATGAAGGCCCAAACTGTTGTTTTTGTTTTTTATAAAGGCCGAGGATCATGGTCATTTTTGTTCAACTGCTATTTTCATTTTCTGAAGGTTGTGAGAGCCAGTTATGTCTCTGACTGTTTTTTGGGGGGTTTCTCTGAATTAGTTTGTCATGCGGGAAGGGCACAGAGTTTGCACAGTAAAAAAATTTCTTTAATCGCATTGTCCATGTTTGCTTTTTGAACTATTTGTTACCTTGACCGACTGAGGGTTTGCGGAGCGGCTCCATTCATCTTCTTTCATTGGCACAAGCCATTCCCTGAGAGGGGGCCTAGTACCGAGTTGCAATAAGCTGCCGACGGACGGCCCTTGCACTTTGTGCCTCCCTCCCGTCTTGGTGCTCCTCCTCCTCTTACTCCTCCTCCTCCTCCTCCTCTGGTGGTCCTCCAATGTCTGCTGGCAGTGGCTGAGTCCTGAGGATAGCCAGGTTGTGCAGCATGCAGCACACTACAACAAAATGGGAGACTCGCTCAGGCGAGTACTGTAGGGTTTCCCCGGAACGATCCAGACAGCGGAACCGTTGCTTGAGCACGCCGATTGTGTGCTCAATGATGTTCCTGGTTGCTTGATGGCTGTCATTGTATCACTCTTCAGCAGGGGTGCTGGGCGCACAGAGTGGGGTCATCAGCCAGGTGCACAAAGGATAGCCTTTGTCCCTGAGAAGCCATCCTCGTGGGTGAGCCTGGGCTTCGAAAATGTCTGCCACAGAAGTCTGGCGCAGGATGAAGGCATCGTGGCTGCTGCTTGGAAAGCGGGCATTGACAGCTAGTATGAGCTGCCTGTGGTCACACACCAACTGCACGTTGAGCGAATGGTAGCCCTTCCGGTTGCGGTAATCCTCGGCATTCTGTAGAGGTGCCCGCCAAGCCACATGCGTGCAGTCAATGGCGCCCTGGACCATGGGGAAGCCCGCTAATACTGCAAATCCCATTGCACGCTCTTGCTGCTTGTCCAGGGTCATGGGTAATGAGATGAACTGACGTCTCCTTCTGAAAAGGGCATTGGTCACCTGGCAGATGCAGCAATGTACCGCGAACTGGGAGATGCTGGCAATGTCCCCAATAGCGGATTGGAAGGAGCTGGTGGCATAGAAGTTGAGAGCCACCGTCACCTTCACTGCCACCGACAGAGATGTCCTGCTCCTCAGCTGTGGCTGCAGATCTCTGTGAAGCAGGTGGCAGTTCTCAGTGACCACCTCCCTTCTGAATCGCAGCCTCCAAACACACTGCTCCTCAGACAAATTCAGATATGAGAACTGCTGGCGGTATACCCTGGGTGGGTAAGGCCTCCTGTGCCGACGCCTGTTGGCCTTTCTCCGTCTGGCCATGACTGGCACTCTCTCACGACGTCTCTGAGCCCTTTGAATGCAATGCAGTAAGCCAACGTTTCCACCCATGGCATCCCCCATTATATGTGGCGACTCAAGGCTATGGCACTGAAAGTTAAATCCAAGTGCAAAGCTCTGGCCTGAAGCCAAAAGTACCTGTGCGAGCGCTGAGTCAAACCAGAAAGCTCTCTCCCTTTGTCTCTCTCCAAATATCCGTCTCTCACACAGAAGGAGTGGAACAAAATGGCTGCCACTTATAATGCAGGGGGAGTCCCCTTTAATTAGCGCTCCCCGCGCCCCACAGCGACTGGGAGCCGTTCCCCTCTACCAGTCGCTGGGGGCGCCAAGCGCACAGAAGGTCGGCGCCACTGAAGTTCCGGTTCGGGGCGCAACAAGGGCATTGCACCATGAAATGACGTCAGGATCTGCGCGCGCAGCTGAGCGGGCGCTGCGGTTTTGCGCCACCGCTAAATCTTGAGTGAAGTTCGCGAGAGACGCAGATCGCGCCGCGCCTGGGCGCTAGCCGCTTAGCGCCCCACTTCTCCTCCTCCTAAGGCGCTAGCGGCTGGTGCTAACAACTGAATTTCTAGGCCACATTCTTTCATTTTTCAAGAACCTAGAAGGGAAATCTTCCATGCTCCACATCATTTGATTGAAATGGTGCACAGCAGCCTTTGAGTCCACATGGACAGCACACAGGCAACCCTGGAAGACGTGGTGTCAGCCCTGATTAAATATGCATGGCCAACTGCTGGCCTGGATCGGGCCTCCTGCTGGAAGCTCACTCAATGGAAAACAGAAGACCAATTAAAATTACAGCTCCTAAAAGGCTGTGGCTGCCATTTAAAGGGGAGGTGTTCATTGGAAGGAGAATCATTGAACAGGGACTGCAAATCTTTTGGAGATAAGCAATAAGAGTGGAGCATAAACACTTGCATAGACCTGTAGGGCCGAATGGCCTGTTTCTGTGCTGTAACTACTATATACTATGTACAATATCCACTCTGCAGTGTTCAGATGCTGAAAGTTTGAAGACAATGGACAGTGATACCCAAGTGTGCAGTGTGTGAGTACTTGTACATATATCAGGCAATTAGATTTGGCTGGAAGCTTGTTTTCTGAGCTCAGTTTTACAAATGTAAATGCAACTGTAGTTCCAGTTTGGTGTGCTGCTGCGTGGGAAAGAATATAAAGCTGTGAAAGACCCGGAAATTTCCAATGACTGTCAGATGTCCTGTTGGCACAAGCCAACAGATATACAATTGGGATAGATTTTCGTCTTTACCACCTGAGCATTAAACATTGTCTGGAAAATGTTTATGCGCAGAAAAGAAAATTTGGCAGGCAGGATCACATGCTGGTAACCGAACCCGCCTGATTTTCCTTCCACTGAAATGAATGGAAGGATAATTTGGCTGTTTCTGTAAGGGACGTACATCCACCCTGCCAGGTTTTCCTTTCTGCTCTTCGCCTAGACAAAGCTTAATGGTCGAGCATTAAAGACAAAAATCTACCCCCATATTTACAATGGAGGTCAGGCATCTCCAGGCTAGAGATTTTGGATTCTACCTATGTAGTAGGATTTCCCAGAATGCGCAGTGATATTAATGGGACACATGTAGCCCTTCAGGCTCCCCCTGTAACAGTTCTCCCAATATGGACATCGAGGGCCTTGCTTGCTTACTGGGTTCTGTGGGGCCTCCCAGGCAGGGGAGAGCCGATAATGATAGGGTTTCCCTTAGAAGAGACAGAAACCTCATCCCTCCGCAGTTCCGTTCAGGCCTTGCTGGAAGTCTTTGTGTCACTGTGCCTTGTGATCTGTAATGGAGCAGACCCCATTACATAGAATTTACAGCACAGAAACAGGCTATTCGGCCCAACTGGTCTAAGCTGGTGTTTTAGCTCCACACGAACCTCCTCCCACCCTACTCCACGTAGCCTATCAGCATACCCTTCTGTTCCTTTCTCCCTCATGCGTTTATCTAGCTTCCCCTTAAATGCATGTATGCTATTTGCCTCAAATACTCCTCATGCTAGCAAGTTCCACATCCTAACCATTCTCTAGGTAAATAAGTTAAATTGCAGCATTAAAACTGCCAAAATTCCGCAGAGGCTCCCCGATCTCCTGCCGTAACTTCAGTGGAGGATTGTCAGAAACCCTGGAGTGAAGGCATAAACGCCCACTCACGCAAATTCTCCAGCGTTTCCACTGATATTTTGCAGAAGTTACCCCGGATAGTTGGGAGAAACCCCTCATCACGGAAAATGCTGGCTGCAGATATCCCTGGAGCTGCCCCTCACTTCACAGCTGATTGTATCATTTGGAATCCTTGCAATAACACTCCACACACGCGGGAGTTGTACTCCCGCACCCTATCCGCCATGTGCCAGAAGCTGGAAGGCACTTCTTGCAGAAACACCAACAGTCATGCTTGGTAAGCTTCCGGCACGTAGCAGATAGGGTGGAGGAGTCCAACTCCCACGTGTGTGGAGTGTTATTGCAGGCTGGATCCTGGTAATTGGGACCCCTGGCCTCAACAGCTGTAGATGAAAGTGATCTTATCATCTGGCGAGTGGCTAACTGATCCCCCGCTTCCACTCCTGCCTGCTCCTGCTCATCTGTGCACAGTGCACCAGCCAGTGAACTGGGTATCTAATCATGTGGGTGTAATATCTCTGAGTTAGTGCTTGTGAGTGTAAGATACAGTGAGGCTGTGCCAGGTGCAATGTCTAGGAACTGGTCCTGCGAGGGGCCCACTGGCGCTTCATGGGCCATACCTGCAAGATCATGAAGTGGCAACAGTCAGGAGATGGACCTTTACTGGGCTTCAAACACAATGTGGATGAAATTGGATTGGGCCTGAAAACGGGCATGGGGAGCGCAAAGCACGATCTGCCCTCCCCATTCACAGTGGTGCAGGCAGCACGCACAATTTGTGCTGCCTTCTCATTATAATGATGGGAGCACTGAGCTCAGTGCAAAACGCGCTGCTGGTTGGCTCAGCGCTCAAGAAGGGGGCTAATATCGGTTGCAGTCAACTGGCCACTTGTAAGATTCGAAATTTTCAGCAAAAATCACGCAAGAAAACTGGATAAAATAAGACTGTTTATTGACCAAAGTAAGCTTGCACAGAAAAACCTTTGATAAAAGGGCATACAAAATGGCCACCAGGCCCCGTGATCAGTTTCTGAACCATTTTATTTCTGTTACTGCAAGCCAGACAGGCTTGTGGATTGAAGACAGTAAGCCCGCGAAAGCCAGTATCTGGGAACTGAAACTCAGAGAAACAGCATACATATTCAATGGATTCTAAGTACAGGATGGGGCCCATCAAGATATGGGCGGACAATGCAAAAACACTTATACCCATTTATTGTACAAAGGAAAAACCGTTTAGCAGCCATCAAGGAAAATCTCCGGGCCGATCAATGTGCGAACCGAGCCGCGGTGACAATGAAAAAGACATTAAAAGACATTATCGGCCAGGAAGGCCAGTTTAAGTTATCACCGGCTCCGTTACAAGACAAAGCGCCCCTGCAGAGATTTCTGCCCGCCAAAATTAATACAAAGACAGGACTATGATTTGGCGGGAGATAAGACTGTCCCAAAAGAGTATAACTATGGATTGAAAGTCCATCTACGTGACTACTTCTTCGACTTCTACGTTACTTCGCTTCTACTCGGAACAATTTCGAACTTGACTTTTCTTCAAGGACTTCTCCTACAAGGAACGAACGAAGGACGGACAGTGCCAGGATCGGCGCCTCTTCCACTTCGGCAGATGCAGAATCGATGAAAACGTTTTCCTCTTTTTAAAGACGGACGGTTTCGGTGAAAAGACAACGTGGTCGGTGTTCAGCCAAACAAGGCTCGGCCACGACGAGAAGACGACGAGGGTGGCCCGGGTACTGAGGTCGGGAGATCATCAACGACCCAGGCCGACGGAGAAGAAACCCTCTGGAGGACCGGCGATCCAGGCCAAAAGATTCTCCCATGTGCATGCACTTCTTCAGCAGCCTGCATCTAAGTCTGCTCCATGAACCCAAATAGTGGATCTCAACCTTGACGAGCGCTCATCAAGGCTGTGTCTACCCCACCGCCTCGAGGGAGAGAAATTATCGACTGCGCCAGAAGCTTCCAAATCCACGTGACGACGGAAAGCGGTGCCAAAAGGCTGCGAACCCCCTTTTTCACGATTTCGAGAGTGGTCAGCATGATCCCAAGTTCCCCAGGTCGAAACTTAGTTTAGGTATAGGGGAGGGAGTTATGGGTAATCATAATGTGTTCCCCCCTTTTCGATGTGCCGTGTGTTCCCCATTTCCATAGAGTTAAGTTCATAAATTTGTGTATGATTGTAGTAACTTTAATCTGTGCCTATGACAGGTATTTTGTAATGCTTCAAACTGTTTAAAAATAAAAGCATCCATTTTGTGCTATTTAACCTGGTCTATTGAGTTCTTTCTCTGCACTACTGTTCTCTGCATCTAAGTCCAAGGTCTAGAACCGTAGGGGGGGAGTGGGTCGAACTACTCAAGGGTAATTATTGCACGAAACCTGGCAGGAGACCAGAACGAGCAAGAGAAACCCCCTACAGAAATGGCGACCACGGCAGGACCTTGGCAGCAGGAAAGTAGTGTGTTAGATCAAGGTCTGAATAAACGAGATGTGATGGATGAAAGAATAGCCGATTATGTTTTTGGAAAAGTTAACCTCACAAAGCAGTGGATATCTGACCTGTTGAGAGATAGGCGCCCGCTAGACGCAGCCATCAAGTGGACAGCGGGTAAAGAGCATAAGAAATCTGTAGAGAAGGCGGTCTGGCTGATGTGCTACAAAAAGCAAGTCCAGCTTTTGGACCAGGTCGTTGCAGCACAGACAGCCCAGATCAACGGCTTGCTTAAAGACGTAGAGGAGAAGGTTGCGGGAGGTCAGCAACTGATTGAAGCGCTTAACGCGCTGAATCAGGAACGCCACTCCATAATTCGCTGCCACGAGACCCGGGTAGAATATATAAAATGTCAGGTCATTGAAGCCAAGGCCAGTGAAGGTAGAATGAGAGAGAGGTGTTTCCGTCTAGCTAAGCAAATAGAGGCCCAAGAGGAAAAACTTCTGGGAGCCAGGGCAGCATATAAGATGGCCATGGAGGATAGATCTGATAGCACCGACCACAGCGCTTGCCGCCGGGAGCAAGAGGACCTGAGAACGGCCCTAGCCAAGGCAAACGGGTTGGTGTGTCTCATAAATCCACCAGCAAGTCAGCTATTGCTAGCCAAGGAATCCAAAAGACCGATCCCACAAGAGGCAGTTGGGGTACCAACTCCCGAACCCTCTGCGCCTCCTGCTTATGAGGAGTCTTGGACTCCGGGACAGGAGACGGAGACGGTAGAGGAAGAGTGTTCTGAGGTAGAGCAACCCCAGATAGTAGAGTCAGGGCCGGCGCTGATGTGTCCAACGAGACACCGGAGGCTCGGTCCAAATGAAGCGAATGGCGATGACGGACCCCTTGAGAGTCAGATCGTAATGCCCCATAGCGCACGACAGCTAAGAGAAATGATAAGTCACATCCCAAAACTCTCCGAGTCAGGAGATCCCTCCGTGCATTTCAGGGACGTGGAGCAGACCGCAGCAGTCAATGACTGCGACGGGGTTGAACAGTCTAAAATGCTGCTGTTCTCCCTGGACAGTTCGCTCCTCCAGTGCCTCCCTGACGAGAGCAAGAGAGGGCACAGGGACTATGAGTTGCTACGGGATGAGATTCTGGAGATCATGGGAGAGGGGGACGGAACTCCGTTCCTCCGTTTAGAAAAGACAGTGCAGCTAGAGGGAGAACCCCCACGGGTTTTCGCCGACAGGTTGCGGCCAGTGTATCGGCGCAGTTGCCCGGGCGGGCTGGCCCGGGCCGGGCTGGATGGTGAACAGAGAGCTCATTGGCTTCGATGCCTGGTGGCAGGTTGCTTGCCAGTAGTAAGGGAGCAGGCCAAAGCATGGTTTGACCCCACTAACGCCCGCTCCACGGAGGATCTAGTACTAGGCCAGCTCACGATCAGTTATAGGAACAACAAGGGCAAGAAAACGCCTGTTGTGAAAGGAAAGGTGCATGAGGTGAGGCCCGCAGCCTCTGCTAAAAGGGAATGGCGTCAGGAGGGAAATCGCCCTCCCCAAGCCAATAGCAGTTGTTACGGGTGTGGGAAGGAGGGTCATTGGCGCAAGGACTGTAGGAATCCATGGAAGGATAAGAGAGAGAGAGCGTTCGCCGCAGCCCAAGATCGAGCCCAAGCCCAAGTCGCCCACGGTCCGATCGTTTACCCAGCACCAGCACAAGCACAAGTGCAGACCGCTGCCCCAACACCGGTCCAGAACCCGACCGTGGCCCCCGCCCCAACCAAAGGGGGTGGTGCGGTTGTGGATCCCGCTGCGATCGAGTCAGTCTTGGAGGCTATGCGGTCTCTGATGACCTGGCAGGGGAAGGTAGTGGTCGCCAACAGCCCTATCGCTCCCGAGACCCCAGCCGAAGCACCTAAATGACTGACGCCCGCGCAGCCCGTCTACTTGTGTCCGCTCCGCTATGACACCTGGAGAAGACCTGTGGTGGAGATGGAGGTGGAAAGGCAAAAGGGTAGTTACCTGTTGGATACGGGAGCTTCGTGTACCGTGATCCACACAGATAAACCTTTCGCCTCACCTCTGTCCGCCCAGGCTCCATACTCAGTAGCGGGTTTCACAGGCAGAGAACAGGCTGGCGCGTACTCCATCCCGCTCTCCATTCAATTGGGAGCACTCCACACCACCTGGACGTGCATCCTATTAAAATGGATGGAGGGGGGTGGAAAAGGCATCCTCGGGGCTGATTTCTTGGTGGAACACGGGATCCTCGTGGACCTGAGAAATCACTGTCTCTGGGGAGCTGAGAGCGGTTTAGGTAAGGTAGTCGTTATCCCAGGGAAGGAAGAAAAGGGGGCCCTATGTACCATGAAGCTGTCAGGAGGTTACGATCTCGAGCTCATGGTAGGGAATGTCCCAACGGACTTGCAGGCGTGTGTGTCAGAAAATCTGACCGCGTTTGCCACCCACAAGCACGACTGTGGGAGAGTCACTGGGTTTGAAGTCAGCGTAGACGGGGACCCCATGATCCGACCCCAAAAGCAGTATAATTTCCCCAAGGAGGCAGAACCCGACATGGAGACAGCAATATCTTCATTGGTGCAGCAGGGCGTATTGAGAACGATAGCCACTCACGTGTACTCCCCATTATGGCCGGTAAAGAAGCCAGACAATTCCTGGAGAGCCACGGTGGACTACAGAGTCCTCAATAGTAACATCCCAGCCTGCGCGCCCACGGTAGCAGCAGTTGCAGACCTAACAGGGAGCATTCCAGCATCGGCGACCACGTTCACGGTGCTGGACATCTCGAACGGTTTCTGGTCCATCCCGCTGCGGCGGGAGGATCAGTACAAGTTTGCCTTTACTTTCAAAGGGCAACAGTACACTTGGAACTGCTTACCACAGGGTTTTCACAACAACCCCAGCATTTTCCATCAATGCATGGCGGGGAGTTTAAAAGAGTTTAGCCAGCCCAACCAGATAGTACAATATGTGGACGACTTACTCCTGTTCACGGACACCAGGGAGGAGCACGGCCCACTATTAGCCGAATTGTTGGAACTGTTAGAAAGGAAGGGTTTCAAAGTAAACCCAAAGAAAGCCCAGATCGGCCAGCAGGAAGTCAAATTCCTAGGTCTGGCCATCCACGCTGGAGAAAGAGCCATAGATAAGGCCAGAAGGGAATCAATACAAGATCTGCCGATTCCCAACACAGTAACTGGTGTAAGGTCCTTTTTGGGATTGACCGGGTACTGCAGAGATTTCATCGAGGACTATGCTGCCACAGCAGCCCCGCTACTTCGACTCTTACACAAGGGAGTCGAGTGGTCTTGGGATGAGGGGTGCCAGGCAGCATTCGAGAAGTTGAAAAGAGATCTGCAGACCGCGCCAGCCCTAGGGGCCATAGATGGGGGAGAGAAGTTCTTCCTGGAGGTAGCCGCTAGTGGGGACAGCCTGAGCGCAGTGTTGCTCCAGGAGCGGCACGGCAAGCTGAGACCAGTGGTTTATTCCTCCAGGGTGCTCACGGATGTGGAGAGGAGTTTCTCCAATTGCGAACGGCATCTCTTGGCCACGCATTGGGCTGTGAACAGATCAGTGATCTTCACGGGAGCCTCTCCCATCACGCTCCTCACCCATCACCCCCCCACAAAGATGCTTCTGGATGGAAGGATTAAGGATGGGACCGTAAGCAGCGCTCGGATTGCGCGCTGGACCCTCCTCCTTTCCCAGATGGATCTCAAAGTTAAAGGCCTCTGCGCGCCAAGGCTCGCAGCCAATATGGCATATCCCGGGACAGCCCATCGATGTTCCGTAGAAGGGGTATGGGAGGTCAACATAGGTTTACGGGCCGGGATACACCCCACAGGCCGCGAAATCTACGTAGACGGTTCTAGCACGGTATCTGCTGGTGAACGACTCACAGGGTGTGGAGTTTATGACCCTGCGGCAAACATTGCCCTGGCAATTAAGCTCCCCAGCACTATGAGCGCACAGCAGGCTGAACTGTCCGCGGTGGCGTACGTGGTTACCCACCCCGAGATTTTCCCAACCCCATACACGATTTGCTCAGACTGCATGTTCACATGCAATTCGTGTACAGAGTACCTCGCCATCTGGTCCCGACGCGGATACACCTCCGTGGACGGGCGGCCTTTAACAGTTAAGCCCTTGCTGGAAAAAATCCTAGCAGCTGTGGGTGAGGAAGGGGAGGTGTTCATCCATAAGGTGAAGGCTCACTCCACCACAGAGCCCCGCAGCCAGGGCAACCAGCAGGCGGATGCGCTAGCCAGGGAGGGTGCCCGCAACGGCATTCTCTGGGACCCCTATGAACCCGGACCCGTGGCGGCGATCCAAGGCAGGGAGGGAATTCCAGGGAACACAGGGGTGACACCGCCCCCAGACCTAAAGACCGTCCAAACCCTGGATCCCTCCCTAAAAGCAGTCCTAAAAGCCATCACAGAAGGCAAGCAGGTAGAGGGTCCGTACAGTGCGGCAGCCCTCACAGTCAAAGAAGGTATGCTGTTCCGAGAGGAGCAGTGGGTTGTGCCGCAGCAGCACCGGAGGGAATTCCTGCAACTGGCCCACGAGGGTCCAGGAGCGGGACACCCCGGGCCTGAGGTCACCTGGCAACGGGTAGAGCAGGCGGGATGGTGGCCGGGACTTCGGGACGATGTCCGCGAGTTCTGCACAAGCTGTCTTGTGTGCGCTGCTAACAAACCAGACCCCCACAAAAGGAAGGTGCCCATGGGGCACATCAGGAGGGTAGAGGGACCATGGCAGTCGATTCAGGTCGACTACATAGGGCCCATGCCCGCCGCCCAGGGAGGCTATAAGTACTGCCTTGTCCTGGTAGATGTGTTCACCAAATGGGTAGAAGCTTTCCCGTGCAGAACAGCTACGGCACTGGGTACTGCTAAAATCTTGATTCGGGAAGTGTTCTCACAGTGGGGACTTCCCCGTTTTGTAGAGTCCGACCAAGGGAGTCAGTTCACCGGTCAAGTAATGCAGAACGCCCTCATGCTCTTGGGCATTGAGGGGAAGTGGCACGTAGCATACAATCCCCAGTCATCCGGGATTGTTGAGCGTATGAATCGGACCCTCAAGGAAAAGCTGAGGAAAGAGACAATGGGCTCGCCCCAGAAATGGGCGGAGGTCCTGCCTTTAGTCCTCATGGGGATCCGAGCCAGCCAGTCCAAAAGTACGGGGTATTCCCCATACGAATTAATGACTGGAAGGATCATGCGAACACCCACCCATGTACTAGCCCCGGTGCTCACTGAGGGCCAGCTCCGAGAGGTGAAACGGGACAAATTCGCCCAAACCCTTTTGGAGCGCCTGAGACAGATTTATGGGCAGGCGGCTGGGAACATGGGAAGACAGCACCAGGGAAATAAGCTGTTGTTGGAACCTCGGAAACAACAAGAGTGGGTAGTCGGAGACCAGGTCATGGTCCAAAACTACGCCAGGGTAGGGAGTTTTGAACCACTGTACATGGGGCCTTACAGCATTGTGGACAAGGCCAGCCCCATGGTTTATGCAGTGAAGATGCCCCGACGTACCAAATGGTTTCACATCAACCAGTGTAAACTGTTTAAACCGGGTGCACAAGGGCCATCAAAGGGGACCAGGTCTGAGAACAAAGATCCTCAGCCTGTAACAGAGTCACAGACCACACAGGCTGGAACAGTAGCCTGCGTGAAGGGAGAGGCCATCCCATTGGAGTGGGAGGTCTCATCTTTTGAATGGGATTTAGGCAGGAGAGAGCCCGAACAACTCAACCTTGCTTTAGACCCAATCCCGGAGGAGGAAGAGTCAGAGGACGACGATCCCGCCCTCGACTCAAGCTTGGGGGAGGTAGGGAATGGGGGCGGAGACTCACTACCTGTAGGGACAGGTGAGGTGGAGTCAGAAGCCACAGATCCCGACCCCGGGGGGGCGGAGCCTGAGGGAGGGGAGCTGGAGCCGGCAGCTGTGGAGGAACCACAGGCTGTGACGGTGACAGTCCCAACCCCCGGTCCATCGGCCCCGGGAGCCCAACCCAAAGCAGCCCCTCGTAGGTCGGCTCGAGCGCCCCAGCCCAGAAAATTGTGGCCAGATTCTCCCCATCTTTCCCAACCACGGTTTAGAGCAGCCCCAGGAAGGCATGATCCCCATTCAGCAGCGACAGGCTGCGGGGGATCAAAGCCAAAGATCAATGCAGCCCCACCGCAGGGTGTGGTGCACGACAGACCTCACAGGGATTAGGCAAGCCGCCCCGCGGAGGGCGGCGCTGTACATAAGTTAAGTTAGGTAATTATGGCGATAATTTAAGGAAATGTATATAGCGTTAAGATGTGTTAAAAGTACAATTTTCAAAGCCTGCCCGATATGTGTGTTTTGTTTGGGAGCGGGGTCCAGGAACCCGTGCATCCAGTTAATCAGGCCAGCACCTATTGGGAGCCCGGCCACATCATTTTATTGGTTACAGAAACCTGGGATATGATGGAAAAGATTCTCATCGCGTTCGTGGCGATCGGGTGCGGGTGGGCCTACCGAGGCCGCACCAAGGACGTCATCATTTTTGGGTGCTCCGGGGACACGGCCCCCATCACAACGGATGGGACAGGGGAGCGAGAGGTTGAGGAAACCGCCACCTACTTCCACCAAGGGAGATGGCCAGGTTGGCTGGGAACGAATTCTACGGAATATTCCAGCCATTTCGGCTTTGCCTACCAAGAGACTTCGTTAACGTGCCCTCGGGTGAGGATCCTTGTACCCAGAGTCAGCGTTACCGTGGGAAAGAGGATTTGTCTGGTGTGCAATGGGAACGTACCACTAAGGCGATGGTGGTGGCTACGAAAGCTGGGAAAGGACATGAGAAACTCTACGGCCGAGTGGGAGCGACTGGGTAATAATACCCATCGGACTATTATGGGGACTCACGGACAATTACCTGTGTGTTGGGACAAATGGTGGAAACCAGATGAAGGAATATATGTCTGTATGTGGGGTTCGAGACACGTCTGCCCCAAGGGCGTATCCATCTTCTTCCAGAGGCAGTGGCAGGATGAAGGGAAGGGGATGAGATGGGATGTTAGCACTCGAGCGCGCGGAGCCCCATACTCCCCTATTCCGGTAAACGCCACTGAACTCATCACCCGCCCACGCAAGCCCCTGCCCACGCTTCCGGTAGCACTAGCCCAGAAAGGAGGGTGCCCAACCACCACCAAGGGACCTGGGAACGGTTTAGTATTGGTACCCACCGGTCAGGTGCTGTACCAAGGGGTACACTACGCGGTGGCCTCAGTGATTTTAAATCTCACTGAGGTACGACTGCCGGAGTGGTGTCCCAAAGAAACGGAACAATTATACCAGGTCCTGTTAACCCGTATGTTTAGACAATTTTACAAATTTGACTTTGCCGACATCGACAGAGACAAATTGTACACCACACCGCCAGAAGTTTTGGATCGAGTCGGGAGGCAAAGAAGGGGTACTGTAAATGACATATTCACTGCTTTTAATACCGGGACATCTGTCGTCAACGCTCTAGATAACGTGGAGCTGCAGACACAGATCAACGGTTTAAAAGCCCAGTTAAGAAACATACTGACAGACGAAAACAAGGTAGTGGGTTCTGAGTTGCATGAGGACCAGGCCATGACACTACACTTTAAGGGTATAATTGCTGAGCTGGAGAAACACGCGAGAACGGTAAATGCGCTCATTAAGGAGGATCGGAATGCGTCCGATCAAGCTGCGCAAAACGAGGCCTGTGTGCTGTACGGGGCGTGGTTGCTGGGCGAGGGCCGCAGTAATCTTGAGGATTTAAAACAGGGTTTGGTCCCGTCCTGGATCAGCAACAAGCACTTGCAAGCGCTCCACCCTTTTGAGAATGCATTAAGCCCGTGCCAGCTCAGACTAGCCGCAGAGGCATACCCAGTCCCAGTGGACTGCGGACATTCGAATCACACTATCATGGGAATAGTAGTAAGAATGCCGGTGTTGGGTCCCGCAGCAAAGCCCGCCCCGGTATACAGAGTAGAGAACATTGGAGTCATTCAGGGGGGCGCACACATTCGTTACGCAGTGGTCCCGCCTTACGTTATCAGATGGGAGCGTACGATGACAGGCACCGACCTCTCGGGATGTCGGAGCCGGGGAGCACACATCATCCCGTGTCCCCAGCACTTGAATGCCTTTTTGAAACCACAGTGCGGGTTCAGAACTGCTAGCGCGAAGCCGGTAAATTGCACCATGGAGGCAATGGCAGAGGACCATGTGCCCCCGCAGGTAGCATATATCGGGGGTGGGACATACTGCGTCACCACTGCAGCGCCTCAGTACCGATACGGACAACACGAGTGGTGTTCGATCAGTGATAGCAGTTTCTGTTTCAAACCCAGGGCCGAGGTTCAAGTGGCACAACAACGAATTGTCCCCATTCCTGCGCCCTCCACCGTACACATCACTATCAAAGAGAATTTCACAGACTTACAACGATTTGTCGCACATTTTGGTTATGTCACTCCCCCTCTTCCCGAACACCTCACTAAGATTTTAAAAGCCGTTATAGTTTCACAGAAACATTTCTACACACTGGAGCAGAAGACTTTAGAGATAGGAAAAGACATATTGGACATAACCGTCCCACCATGGTGGGACTTGTTCACCAACATAGAAGTCCCAGCCTGGATTAGAATAGCATCCCATATCCTAGTAGTGTGTCAGGTTTTAATTGTGATATTTTTGCTCTTCGTGCATTGCAAGAGAGGCAAACGCCTCCAGAGGCACGAGAACGCGGGCAAATGGAGAGAACGCTATGTGCGAATGGGGGAAGAAGACACCCCACTTTAAGCTGCTAGTATAAGATTAAGCATCCCTCCATTTAAAATTTTTTCTCTTTTTGACCATTCGCGTTTTCTTTTTGTGTTTGTTTTGGGTTATAAGGAAATAAGTATTGTTATGTTATTAGTCGTTCTTAAGTTTTTTGGATTAAAAAAAGGTGTATGCAGATGGCGCAAGAGGGTATCAAACCCTGCACATCTGACAGGTGAATGTGTTATAGTTTAAGATATGCTGTCTATGATTGTCCAAATGTGCGAAAGGTCATTTTCGTTTTCTTCGGAAATGGGAACTGCATGTGTCGTGAGGGTTATAGATAGTTAAGTGCCAGGAATGTTTGGATGTGGGGAATCAGGGAAAATTTGCTCACCAAGGATTATTGATACTTTAAGCAAGCTATCAGTATCACAGGGGGGCCTGTAAGATTCGAAATTTGCAGCAAAAATCACGCAAGAAAACTGGATAAAATAAGGCTATTTATTGACCAAAGTAAGCTTGCACAGAAAAACCTTTGATAAAAGGGCATACAAAATGGCCGCCAGGCCCCGTGATCAGTTTCTGAACCATTTTATTTCTGTTACTGCAAGCCAGACAGGCTTGTGGATTGAAGACAGTAAGCCCGCGAAAGCCAGTATGTGGGAACTGAAACTCAGAGAAACAGCATACATATTCAATGGATTCTAAGTACAGGATGGGGCCCATCAAGATATGGGCGGACAATGCAAAAACACTTATACCCATTTATTGTACAAAGGAAAAACCGTTTAGCAGCCATCAAGGAAAATCTCCGGACCGGTCAATATGCGAACCGAGCCGCGGTGACAATGAAAAAGACATTAAAAGACATTATCGGCCAGGAAGGCCAGTTTAAGTTATCACCGGCTCCGTTACAAGACAAAGCGCCCCTGCAGAGATTTCTGCCCGCCAAAATTAATACAAAGACAGGACTATGATTTGGCGGGAGATAAGACTGTCCCAAAAGAGTATAACTATGGATTGAAAGTCCATCTACGTGACTACTTCTTCGACTTCTACGTTACTTCGCTTCTACTCGGAACAATTTCGAACTTGACTTTTCTTCAAGGACTTCTCCTACAAGGAACGAACGAAGGACGGACGGTGCCAGGATCGGCGCCTCTTCCACTTCGGCAGATGCAGAATCGATGAAAACGTTTTCCTCTTTTTAAAGACGGACGGTTTCGGTGAAAAGACAACGTGGTCGGTGTTCAGCCAAACAAGGCTCGGCCACGACGAGAAGACGACGAGGGTGGCCCGGGTACTGAGGTCGGGAGATCATCGACGACCCAGGCCGACGGAGAAGAAACCCTCTGGAGGACCGGCGATCCAGGCCAAAAGATTCTCCCATGTGCATGCACTTCTTCAGCAGCCTGCATCTAAGTCTGCTCCATGAACCCAAATAGTGGATCTCAACCTTGACGAGCGCTCATCAAGGCTGTGTCTACCCCACCGCCTCGAGGGAGAGAAATTATCGACTGCGCCAGAAGCTTCCAAATCCACGTGACGACGGAAAGCGGTGCCAAAAGGCTGCGAACCCCCTTTTTCGCGATTTCGAGAGTGGTGAGCATGATCCCAAGTTCCCCAGGTCGAAACTTAGTTTAGGTATAGGGGAGGGAGTTAAGGGTAATCGTAATGTGTTCCCCCCTTTTCGATGTGCCGTGTGTTCCCCATTTCCATAGAGTTAAGTTCATAAATTTGTGTATGATTGTAGTAACTTTTATCTGTGCCTATGACAGGTATTTTGTAATGCTTCAAACTGTTTAAAAATAAAAACATCCATTTCGTGCTATTTAACCTGGTCTATTGAGTTCTTTCTCTGCACTACTGTTCTCTGCATCTAAGTCCAAGGTCTAGAACTGTAGGGGGGGAGTGGGTCGAACCACTCAAGGGTAATTATTGCACAAAACCTGGCAGGAGACCAGAACGAGCAAGAGAAACCCCCTACACACTAAAATTTTGCCTAGGCTCTCTGCACTTTTTAAAGGGGAGGTGCTTCGCGCGGAGCTTGAGCCCAGGATGGAGTGATGCCGAACTCCATTAGGACACTTGTGGACCCAACCACGATGAAGGGTCTGATGGGCGATGTCCTAGCTTCCATTGCAGCACAAGCAGAAGTGACCCAACATCTGAGTGCTGCACTGGAAGCTCAGGCTGCTCTCATGCAGGCTCAGATTGCTGCAACGCAAGCTCAGACCGATGCTATCGTGGCTGGGTTTTTCGAGTGTGGAGAGGGGCTTGCAGGGTCTCACAGCAGTCCAGCAGTACATGCTCCAACAGATGGCTAGGTATGCTGAAACACCGCCCCAGAGGAGTGGCAGTGGCTCTGTGGAGCAAGAACCTGCTGTCCCCTCTCCAGACGACAGCATTCCTACTCCCACCACTGCCTCTCTGCCATTACCCTTGCTGCTGCCTGTCAGCCAGCCAGCACAAAGTGCAGCCTCCCATGCCGAGGTGGTGCTGTCTACAGCCGGATACTCTAGGCACAGAGATGCTCGAGGTTGTCCTCCAAGGCCATCTGCAGTGTCCCCCACGGAAAGTCAGCAGCCTTCCACCAGCCATGCTGCAGCCACTGGGGTAGCACTGTATAGGAGCACTAGAATAGGTAAAGAAACATGAAAGACAGACACTACGGGAATGCTGGCTGTAAGGTTTAGCAAGAATTTCCAAAATTTCTACAGCCCCGAAGATTATATTTTTGATTAAAGAAAACCTGGGTAGAATATACCTTAAAAATCCAGGGCATCAAAAAATGGCTGTCAGGCCTCATGGCAGAAGAATAAAAAAGGCAGCCTGTGTGTATGTGAAAAGGAAAATCAAAGATGGCTGATAAATGATTTGAAAAAAAACCCAGCCTCTGAAGTAATGAGGTATTTAAACTGTCAATCAAATACGGTTTGGGAAGCTGCAACATGAACAAAGAACTTTGTTTACACGAACTCTCTACAATATTGACTCAAGAGATTAAGTACTTAAGACTGTCAATCAATTGCGGTTGGGCGGTGACCGCAGGACAATGGATTTGTTTACACTAACATCCAAGGGCTGTTTACACAGCACTTAAGGAAACAGACATTTTTTTTCAAACTAAGACAGCTTCATTCAAACCAGTCAATGAATGGGGTAATACATTAAAACCCGTCACAGTCAATGGGGATAGGTCGATTCCCTTTTGTATAGTCCAGATACATCGGGATTTGGGCGTGAAGATTATGGCTCCCAATGGGTATAAAATAGCCTCTCAGGAAGCCATCTCTCTCTCTCTCTGCTGCCTCGCCTCTGTGCTCTGCCTACAGAAGAACAGCTCAGCAAGCCCGCCCAAAGAAGTGGAATACCAGCAGTTACTTTTAAATACTGGGGTATCTCTACTTCGGGGCGGTGAAGAATACAGACCGCAGGGGCATGGAGCAGGCGTTTCACTGTTGAGCATAGATTTTCTGGCCCATTTCAAGGCAACTTAGATAGGTATTAGGGGTGGGAATTAAGGGGAATTTTGTTAAAATTGTAATTTTAGTCAATTTTCCCTCAATGTGTCCTTTTCCTCTCCCCTATTAAGTAAAAGTGCTGTACTAAGAAAAGTCTGCTGTATTAAGCAAAAGTGTGCTGCTCTAGGTAAAAGTGCTGTATTAAGTAAAAGAGTGTTGTACTAAGCAAAAGAGTGCTGTAGTAAGCAAAAGTGTACTGTATTAAGTAAAAGTGTGCTGCACTAGGTAAAAGTGCTGTATCAAGTAAAAGTCTGCTGTACTAAGCAAAAGGAGTGCTGTAGTAAGCAAAAGTGTACTGTATTAAGTAAAAGTGCTGTATTAAGCATAGGTGTGCTGTATTGATTATTTTCAATTTATTTCTTTTTATTTCAATAAATACTAATCTTCTTTGCACCCAACCACGAGTCTCATTTTGTCTACATCGCTACTGAATAAGTCCAGCAGTCAGAACCAGAAAAGGGGAGCGATTCAAAACTGCACGGGGCTCTGGAGCAGCTCAGATACTTCTGACTGGCCAGGGACAATAACCCCAGTTATAACCCCATTCCCGTTAATTTCTACAAAATGGCGACCGCGGCAGGACCATCGGCAACAGTTTGTGATGCAGCAGACGGTGGTTTGGGTCTGGAGAGAGCAGCAGTTATTGGTTTTCTTTTTATCCCACTGGTCTGTTTGTGGTTAGGTGCCCACAGGCTTAAGGAAGTTACCCGCAGGCTTAGGGAATTTAGAGCAGAGAGTTGGGATAGGGAAAGGGAGGTTAAAGAATATCAGGCCAAGATAGAGTGCCTGGTGGTCCAGTTTAGTGAGGGCAAAAGCCACACGAGGCATGAGTCAGAGTACCTGAAGTGCCTAGTAGCAGAGGCCAAGAGCAATGAGATGAGGGTGCGGGAGGAGAACGCCCGCCTCATACAAGAAGTAAAAGCGCAGGAGGAAAAGGTTAGGGAGGTAAAGGCAGCATATAAGCTGGCCTGCGAGCAAGGGTTTGAGGGAGCAGATCATGGTCTCTGTAGGGAAGAGATAGAAAGCTTGAATATGGCTTTAAAGAGGGCAAAGGGGATGATATGTCTGATCAGCCCGAAGGCAGGTCAGCCGGATTTTACCGGCAACCCAAATAAAACCGCCCCACAGGCAACACCCAGGAAAATGTTGGACAGGGAATCAGAGGTCCCACGACCGCCACCCATGGCTCTGAGCTTTCAGGAGTTCTGGCAGCAAAGGGGGGTGGAAGATGAGGTGGTAGAGGAAGCACAGCAGGCCCCGCTAGATAGGCCGGGACCAGGACCAGTGTACCCCCTCCAACAATGGAGGTACGGTCCGCCCGTTGATGAAGATGACCCAGGGGCCATCCCGAATCAGTTTGTGGTGCCGTCTGGCACCCACCAGCTCAGAGACATGGTTAGCCACATCCCCAAGCTCACTAAAAAGGGAGACCCCTCTCTGCACTTCAGGGAGATAGAGCAGGCAGCTTGTGTAAATGACTGCGATGACGCAGAGCAAGCAAAAATGCTGCTGTTTTCCCTGGCAGGTGATCTCCTCCAGGCCCTATCTGGCAAGTGCAAAAGGGGGCAGAAGGATTATGAGGGTCTCAAGAATGAGATATTGGAGGCCATGGGACTCAATGATGGTAGTCCGTTCGCCCGGGTAGAAAGAACGGTGCAGCTCCCAGGGGAGTCCCCGCAGGCGTTCGCAGACAGGCTGTGGCCAGTCTACTGGAGCGCATGCCCGGGAATGCCAGGGCGGGCAGCACTGGACCCAGTCCAATTGACTCACTGGCTCCGTTGTCTTATGACAAACAGCCTACCCTAGATCCAAGCCCAGTTCGCGGCTTCGTTTGACCCCCAAAACCCCCAGACCACCGAAGAAGTGGTGATCCGTCGGCTCACAGTAGCCTTTAGAAACCTAAGGTGTATCGAGACGCTCCAACCCAAGGGAAAGGTCCATGAGGTTAAACCTGGGAGCCAGAGTGAGAAAGAGTGGCACCAGGAGGGGAACCGTCCCTCCCAGGCTAGGTTAAATTGTTATGGATGCGGGAAAGACGGTCACTGGAGAAAAGACTGTAAGAATCCCTGGAAGGATAACAAGGGAAAGGATCCCACAACCCCAGCCCAAAAGGCAGTGCCACATATCCCTCCCACTGCGATTGAGTCATTTTTACAGTCCCTACGATCTCTCCTCCTGGCCAGCCAGGGAAAAATAGCTGCCACCACCGGTGCTGTAGTTCCCTCGGCCCCCTCTGCCGCCCCACTATGACTAGAGCCCGCGCAGCCTGTCTACCTGTGTGACCTCCGGTATGACGGATGGAAGAGACCGCTTGTACAGATGGAGGTAGAGAGGGTTAAAGGGACCAATCTACTGGATACGGGAGCATCATGCACCGTGATCCACGCGGCTAATCCCACCACCTCACCTCTGTCTAGCGGGGTTCCATACGCCTTATCGGGGTTCACCAGTAAGGAACAGGCGGGAGTATTTTCCAAGCCGCTCTCAATCCGCCTGGGCACGATCCGGACCAAATGGACGTGCATCCTGGCAAGGTGGGAGGCGGAGGGAGGGAAGGGGATCCTAGGAGCCGACTTCCTGGTGGGCCACGGGATCCTCGTGGATCTCTGCAATCATTGCCTGTGGGGAGCCAACACGGGGGAAGAGGGAGGTGTAGTAATCATCCTGAGCAAGGAAGGGAAGGCGACCCTGTGTACTGTGAAGCCTAAAGAAGGTTACGACCTCGGGCTCATGGTCGATGGTGTCCCGGGGGAATTTCAGGCAGTCGTGCAGGCTAATCTAGCTGTGTTTGCCACGCATAAACACGACTGCGGGAGGGTCACAGGGTTTGAGGTTAGAGTGGACGGGGACCCCATGGCCCGGCCCCAGAAGCAGTATAATTTCCCCAAAGAAGCAGAACACGACATGGAGGCAGCCATGTCCTCTTTGGTGCAGCAGGGAGTGTTGAGGTTCATAGCCACCCATGTTAACTCTCCGCTTTGGCTGGCCAGAAAACCGGACAATACATGGAGAGCCACGGTGGACTGTCGGGTGCTTAACAGCAATATCCCAGCCTGTGCACCCATGGTGGCAGCAGTTGCCGACCTGGTAGGAAGTATTCCAGCATCCGCAACCACTTTCACGGTGCTGGATATTTCTAAAGGGTTTTGGTCCATCCCTTTAAGGAGGGAGGATCAGTACAAGTTTGCTTTTACCTTTAAGGGGCAACAGTACACGTGGAACTGCTTGCCACAAGGTTTTCATAACAGCCCCAGCATCTTCCACCAGTGTATGGCAGACAGTTTAAAAGATTTTAGCCAGCCCACACAGTTGGTTCAATACGTGGATGACCTGCTCCTATTCACTGATTCAGGAGAGGAGCATGGCCCACTATTAGCCGAACTGCTGGAGCTGCTCGGGAAAAGGGGTTTCAAGGTGAACCCAAAGAAAGCGCAGATCGGCCAGCGGGAGGTCAAATTCCTGGGTCTGACCATCCGCGCTGGAGAAAGAGCCATAGATAAGGCTAGGAGGGAAGCAGTACAAGAGTTACCAGTCCCTAACACAGTCAGGGGTGTGAGGTCATTTCTAGGGCTAATGGGGTACTGCAGAGACTTCATTGAGGACTATGCAGCCACAGCAGCCCCTCTGCTCCGACTCCTACATAAGGGAGTGGAGTGGCTTTGGGATGAGGGTTGCCAGGCAGCGTTTGTTAAACTCAAGGGAGACTTGCAGACCGCACCAGCTCTAGGGGCCATAGATGGGGGGAAAGAGTTCTTCTTGGAGGTAGCAGCCAGCGGGGATAGCCTCAGTGCTGTGCTGCTCCAGGAGCAGCACGGCAGGCTAAGGCCCGTGGTCTACTCCTCCAGCGTCCTCACGGATGTGGAGAGGAGCTACTCCAACTGTGAGTGGCACCTTTTGGCCACACATTGGGCTGTGAAAAGATCTTTGATTTTCACAGGCACCTCTCCCATCACCCTCCTCACACACCACACACGCACCCAGATGCTTCTGGATGGGAGGATTAAAGATGGGACAGTGAGCAGTGCCCGCATTGCGTGCTGGACCCTCCTCCTCTCGCAGATGGATCTGAGGGTGAGGGGACTTTGCGAGCCAAAGTTCACGGCCAATATGGTATATCCTGGAACAGCCCATCGGTGTTCCATAGAAGGGGTATGGGAGGTGAACATAGGTTTACGGGCCGGGATACATCCCTCAGGCCGTGAGGTCTATGTAGACGGTTCCAGCATGGTGTCTGCTGGCAAACAACTCACGGGTTGTGGAGTCTATGACCCAATGGCAAACATTGCCTTGGCAATCAAGCTCCCCAACACCATGAGCGCCCAACAGGCTGAACTGTCCGTGGTGATGTACGTGGTTACCCACCCCGAAACCTTCCCTACCCCATACATGATTTGCTCTGACAGCATGTTCACTTGCAACTCGTGTACGGAATACCTGGCCATCTGGTCCCGTCGCGGGTATGCCTCCGCCGACAGGAGGCGTTTAACAGTAAAGCCCCTGCTGGAGAAAATCCTGGCAGCCGTGGGGGAGGAAGGCGAGGTCTTCATCCACAAAGTGAAGGCCCATTCCTCCACAGAACCCCGCAGCCAGGGTAACCAGCAAGCTGACATGCTGGCCAAGGAGGGTGCACACACAGGCACTTTCTGGGACCCGTATGAGTCCGGGCCCGTGGCGGCAGTTACAGGCAGGGATGGGACCCAAGGGAGCTTAGGGTAGTGTTAGCCCCGGACCTCAAGACGGTCCAAGCCCAGGACCCAGTCCTGAAAGTCGTCATGAGTGCAATAATGGAGGGCAGGAAGTTAGAAGGCCCTTACGGCGCAGCCCCCCTCTCCATAAGGGAAGACATGCTGCTCAGAGAGGAACAGTGGGTAGTGCCCCAGCAATACTGGAGGGAGTTCCTTCAACTGGCCCATGAGGGGCCGGGAGCGGGACACCCCGGGTCTGAGACCACCTGGCAACGGGTGGAACAGGTGGGATGGTTGGCCAGGGCTCCGGGAGGACATCCGCGAGTTCTGTGCTAGCTGTCTCGTGTGTGCTGTAAATAACCCCGACCCCCACAGAAGGAAGGTACCCATGGGACACGTTAGGAGGGTAGAGGGACCATGGCAGTCGATCCAGGTCGACTACATCGGGCCCCTGCCCACCGCCCAGGGAGGCTACAAATACTGCCTCGTCCTGGTTGACGTGTTCTCCAAATCACAGAAATCACAGAAACCCCACAGTGCAGATAGAGGCCATTTCGGCCCATCGAGCCTGCACCGACACATATCCCACCCAATCCCCGTAACCCCTACACCAACACATATCCCACCCTATCCCTGTAACCCCATGTATTTAATCCCCCTAACACTAAGGGTCAATTTATCAAAGCCAATCAACCTAACCCGCACATCTTTGGACTGTGGGAGGAAACCGGAGCACCCGGAGAAAACCCACGCAAACACGGGGAGAATGTGCAAACTCCACACAGACAGTCGCCCGAGGCCGGATTCGAACCCGGGTCTCTGGCGCTGTGAGGCAACAGTGCTAAATGGGTGGAAGCCTTCCCCTGTAAAACAGCCACAGCATTGGGGACTGCAAAGATCTTGGTATGGGAGGTGTTCTCGCAGTGGGGACTCCCCCAGTTTGTGAAGTCTGACCAGGGAAGCCACTTCACTGGCCAGGTCATGCAGGACACCCTCACGCTGCTTGGTATTAAGGGGAAGTGGCATGTAACTCACAATCCCCAGTCCTCAGGGATTGTGGAGTGCATGAACCGCACCATTAAGGAAAGGTTGAGGAAGGAGACAGTGGGGTCACCCCAAAAATGGGCAGAAGCCCTGCCTCTAGTCCTCATGGGGATCCAGGCCAGCCAGTCCAAGAGTACAGGGCATTCCCTGCATGAACTCATGGCCTGTAGGGTTATGAGGACCACCACCCATGTCCTAGCCCCAGTCCTTGCTGAAGGGCAGCTTCGAGAAATAAATCGGGATAAGTTCGCCCGAGAATTCCTCGAGCACCTAAAACAGATTTATGGGCAGGCAGCAGGTAGTATGGGGAAGCAGCATCAGAATAATCGGTTGCTGCTCGAGCCTAAGAGTCATCAGTGGGAGATAGGGGACCAAGTCATGGTTAGAAACTACGCCCGGGTGGGGAGTTTAGAACCACTGTACATGGGACCCTATAGTATAGTCGATAGAGCCAGCCCCATGGTCTATGCAATAAAACTGCCCCGGTGCACAAAATGGTTCCATGTGAATCAGTGCAAGTTGTTTAAGCCAGAGGCAGGGAAATGGGCAGCTGGGAGTGAACCTGAGGTCAGAAATCCTCAGCCCGCAGCGGGTACAAGCTCACAGGCTGCACAGGCAGGCGCTGTGGCTTGTGCTAGGGGAGGAGCCATTCATGACCAGTGTAAGTTGTTCAAGCAGGGGGACAGGGAAGAAGAGTTCTGGGACCCCTGTAGAGCAGGTCCGGTAGCAACAATACGGGACAGGGGAGGCACACAGGGGATAACTTTGGCCCCGGACCAAAAGCAGGTCCAAGCCCAAGATTCCGCCTTTAAGGCCGCCCTGGTAAGGGAAAAGGAGTTAGAACAGAGTTACTGGCAGGCTGCCAGTTATATTAAACAATGCAGGTTGTTTGAGCTGAGGGCAGGGATACAGGCAGCTGGGATTGTACCTGAAACTAGAAATCCTCAGCCTGCAGCACGTACGTACACATAGACTGCACATGCAGGCGCAGTCACGTGCGGGAGAGGAGAAGTTCCCCAGCACTTGGCCCGAGCAATTCCCCCTCTCTTGTGGGACTCCGGGGAGGAGCCTGAACCAGGTTTTAGACCTGAAGGGGAAGGCTCTCAGCCACCGGCAGCCAGTGGCAAGGGATTGGGAAGGGAGGGACCCAAAGGAGGAGGTCCCCAGCCAGCAAGGAGTGTGACCCGAGCTAAGGGTCCGCTCGCCGGGGTAGCCCCACCAGCAACACTCGCTAGGAGGTCTCTTCGGGTACCCCAGCCCAAGAAAGTATGGTCACCAGCTTTCCAGTGGAATAGGGCAATCTCCCGAGTCAGGGAGAAGCCAAAAGACAGAAGTCCCCAACCAGCAGCCATAATCTGCGAGGGACCAGAAGTTGGGATCAATCCAGCGACGCCACAGGGAGCAGCCTGTGGCAGCCCAAACAGGGATTAGGCTGGCTGCCTGGAGACGGGCGGCGCTTGTATATAGCTTTGTTCAAGTAATGTGTATGAAGGATTAAGGTAGAACGTGTTAATTTTAAATTTTATATTGCAATTCGATAGTGTTAATTATTAGAGTATAAGTTTTAAGTATGGTACCATTCCAGAAGTTGTATTATGTGAGCCAAGGTCGCGGGACCTGATCACACTCCCCCGAGCCAGGGGACCTGGCTAGATGTTTTCTTTTTAAAGTCTTTTTCAGAGTTCCGGAAGGTACAGAGGACCATCGTGTCTTTGGATGCTCGAGGAAAGGAGCACCCCCAGCCCACGATGGGAGGGGTCTGCAGGAGGCAGATGCCCACAGCATTTAAACTGTTATTGGAGATCCCAATTAAGATTAAGAGTTTACAAAAAGCTTGTTAATTATTTTATATTTTGTATTATGTATTGGTCCCAACTCCAAAGGAAATAAATGTGTGAATTTAGTTCCTAACTGTAAGATTGTACTACTTGATTAGAGTTAATTGAACAAATTGCATATGCCTACGGATTGTCATGTTTGTAGATTGTAAAATTTGAAATACATTTATGGCTGTAGAATGGTGCCATTTATTAAAGTGTCAGGCTATTGCATTATATAAAAAAAAGGAAAAGGGAAGCTCATTTTCTTCCATTTGTTTTTTTAACAGATATGTTTTGGCTTGGTGGTAATCCCATTAAAGATGTTGTATCGTGTTAAAACTATGTCACAAGTGGTGCAAGGGCATTGGACCCCCTCCATGTTTGAATTATTGTACTAATCATGTTTTTCTGTCGATAATAGCCTACCTTGTACTGCGATTCTCTCTGGGTAGGGGAGATGGAGGTGTCGGGGGATCAAAGATAGATATAGATAAGTATAAGGAAAGGTTGTTTGTGGGGGGTCAGAAATTATTGCTCACCTTTGGACAGGATACTACAAGCAAGTTTTAGTATCCGATGGGGGACTGTAAGGATTTGCAAGAATTTCCAAAATTTCTACAGCCCCGAAGATTATATTTTTGATTGAAGAAAACCTGGGTAGAATATACCGTAAAAATCCATGGCATCAAAAAATGGCTGTCAGGCCTCGTGGCAGAAGAATAAAAAAGGCAGCCTGTGTGTATGTGAAAAGGAAAATCAAAGATGGCTGATAAAGGATTTGAAAAAAAAAACCCAGCCTCTGAAGTAATGAAGTATTTAAACTGTCAATCAAATACGGTTTTGGAAGCTGCAACATGAACAAAGAACTTTGTTTACACGAACTCTCTACAATGTTGACTCAAGAGATTAAGTACTTAAGACTGTCAATCAATTGCGGTTGGGCGGTGACCGCAGGACAATGGATTTGTTTACACTAACATCCAAGGGCTGTTTACACAGCACTTAAGGAAACAGACATTTTTTTTTCAAACTAAGACAGCTTTATTCAAACCAGTCAATGAATGGGGTAATACATTAAAACCCATCACAGTCAATGGGGACAGATCGATTCCCTTTTGTATAGTCCAGATACATCGGGATTTGGGCGCGAAGATTATGGCTCCCAATGGGTAAAAAATAGCCTCTCAGGAAGCCATCTCTCTCTCTCTCTGCTGCCTCGCCTCCGTGCCCTGCCTACAGAAGAACAGCTCAGCAAGCCCGCCCAAAGAAGTGGAATACCAGCAGTTACTTTTAAATACTGGGGTATCTCTACTTCGGGGCGGTGAGGAATACAGACTGCAGGGGCACGGAGCAGGCATTTCACTGGTGAGCATAGATTTTCTGGCCCATTACAAGGCAACTTAGATAGGTATTAGGGGTCGGAATTAAGGGGAATTTTGTAAAAATTGTAATTTTAGTCAATTTTCCCTCGATGTGTCTGTTTCCTCTCCCCTATTAAGTAAAAGTGCTGTACTAAGAAAAGTCTGCTGTATTAAGTAAAAGTGTGCTGCACTAGGTAAAAGTGCAGTATCAAGTAAAAGGCTGCTGTACTAAGCAAAAGAGTGCTGTAGTAAGCAAAATTGTGCTGTATTAAGTAAAAGCGTGCTGCACTAGGTAAAAGTGCTGTATCAAGTAAAAGTCTGCTGTACTAAGCAAAAGGAGTGCTGTAGTAAGCAAAAGTGTACTGTATTAAGTAAAAGTGCTGTATTAAGCATAGGTGTGCTGTATTGATTATTTTCAATTTATTTCTTTTTATTTCAATAAATACTGGTCTTCTTTGAACCCAACCACGAGTCTCGTTTTGTCTACATCGCTACTGAATAAGTCCGGCGGTCAGAACCAGAAAAGGGGAGCGATTCGAAACCGCACGGGGCTCTGGAGCAGCTCAGATACTTCTAACTGGCCAGGGACAATAACCCCAGTTATAACCCCATCCCCGTTAATTTCTACATGGCCACATGTGGTGGGGTTCCTCCTCCTCCTCCCTCTGCGAGCAGCTGTTCCTCTTGTTTGCTGCCTCTGTTCCAGCTCCCTGTCATGCTCCCACGTGATGGGGACTGCAAGTTGAGCCCCCATGACTGGGGGCAAGTGGTCTAAGCAGAATCCTTGAATTCAGAAACAAGGCCTTCTCCACTTGCCGCATCACTTCCTGTCACCTCACCAACTTTAAATAACTGCAGAAAGCTCCAAACAGTTCCACAAATCTATACAGAGCCAATAGAAATCAAAAAGCAAATTACCTGAAAGTTGTTGATGATCCCTGTAAATACCACTGGTGGGGGGGTTCCTCATGCAGCTGAACGCACGTTCTGCACTGTGTGATTTGGAGAGGGACTGCAGTAAAGTGGTGACGTACAAAATAGCAGGTCATGTGTCAAATCAGCGTTGCACGCTGATTGACGTCATGACCTGATTGATTAGCATTTTTCTGGTAAACGCAGGCAACGGCCATGCTACTGACCTGCCGAAAATGGTGGCCGCTGCGGCCCGTACCGGAAGTGGACGGAAGCAAGGCGGCTGCCCATGTTTTGCCGAAACAGGCCTTAACAGCCGGCGCTAAAGTGCCGAACTTCGCAGCTGACGTTCCTACATCTGGTACGCTGCATGAAATGGTTCTCAGCTTGAGTGGCAGTGCCTCTGCTCAGAACAATGAGTGAGTGCTGTCTGGTTCATACACACCTTGTCCAGTGAAATTCAATGAAAGGTTCAAGGACAGTATCTCATCTTTTACCGAAGCACCTTGCAGCCTCCTAATTTGAAAATTGACTTCAATAACTTCAGATTTTTGATACATCCTCAATTTTAAATTTGATTTAGCTTCTCACCTTCAGATTTTCCATATTTTCTGTCCCTCCCATTTTTTCACAATTCTCTTCCTTGGCTATTTGCACACCCTTTTGTCTCAATAATGTTTTAATATTTCTGTCCATTACTTGACTGTGATTATATCATTCCACTCATGATTCCTCTCTGGGTTTGTCTTTCTTTTATACATTTTTTTCCCATCCCCTTTTTCTGATTGTAGTAATATGCCTGCCTGCCCACCTCATAATTTTCAGTTTTAAAGAAGTGTCCACTGCCGAAAGATTAACATGCTTGTTCCTGCCATCCCAGGTGTCAGTCTGGTGAATCTTCGCTGCACTCCCTCCATGGCAAGAACATCCTTCCTCAGATAAGGCAACCAAAACTGCACACAATACTCAAGGTGTGGTCTCACCAAGGCCCTGTACAACTGCAGCAAGACACCCCTGCTCCTGTACTCGAATCCTCTCGTTATGAAGGCCAACATATCATTTGCCTTCTTAACCACCTGCTGCACCTGCATGCTTACCTTCAGCGACTGGTGCACAAGGACACCCAGGTCTCGTTGCATTTCCCCTTTACCCAACCTATTGCCATTCAGATAATAATCTGTCTTCCTGTTTTTGACACCAAAGTGGATAATCTCGCATTTATCCACATTATACTGCATCTGCCATGCATCTGCCCAATCACCCAACCTGTCCAAATCATACTAGAGTTTCTCTGCATCCTCCTCACAGCACACACGCCCACCCAACTTTTTGTCATCTGCAAACTTGGAGACATTACATCTAGTTCCCTCATCTAGATTATTAATATATATTGTGAATAGCTGGGGTCCTAGCACGATCCCTGCGGTACCCCACTAGTCACTGCCTGCCACTCGGAAAAAGACCCGTTTATTCCAACACTTTGCTTCCTGTCTGCCAACCAGTTCTCTATTCAAGTCAGTACCTTACCCCCAATCCCATGTACTTTAACTTTACACGCTAATCTCTTATGCGGGACCTTATCAAAGCCTTCTGAAAGTCCAAATACACCACATCCACTGGTTCTCCCTTATCTATTCCATCAGTTACATCCTCAAAAAATTCCAGTAGATTAGTCAAGCATAATTTACCTTTTGTAAATCCATGTTGACTTTGTCCAATCCTGTCACTGTTTTCCAAGTGCTCTTCTATTACATCTTTTATAATGGACTCTAGCATTTCCCCTGTAGTGTATGTACCCGTCTACCTTTAAGAGAACTATTGTATGTAACCGTTCACCTTTAAGAGAACTATTTTAGGTGTGGCACTACTTTGTTTGGCTTCTGTATACTGTAATACCGACGGTGACCACACCAGTATATAAGTGTTGTGTCAGGATTTATTGGGCAGATTCGCCCTGACCTTCGAATAGTAAAGTCCTGTTTTAAGTTACTCTGGTAGTCTGTGTATTAATTAACTAAACAACCCACAGACTTTACAGTGGCGACGAGGATGGGATAAACTCAGCCGCAGCCGAGGAGGGAAGCACCGGACTGCGAGAGGGCTGGGAGGCGCGATTGGGAGCCGAGCGAGCGGGAGAGGCAGAGCCGACCAAGGGAGACTGAGCGAGAGCCAGTCCAGCGGCTGAAACTGTTCTCCGTCAACGGGGTGTACCCAGCGCCGGTAGAGCCGAGCGAGCGGGAGAGAGACAGAGCCCGAGCAAGGGAGACTGAGTGAGAGCCAGTCCAGCGGCTGAAACTGTTCTCCGTCAACGGGGTGTACCCAGCGCCGGTAGAGCCGAGCGAGCGGGAGAGAGACAGAGCCCGAGCAAGGGGAACTGAGCGAGAGCCAGCCCAGCGGCTGAAACTGTTCGCCGTCAACGGGGTGTACCCAGCGCCGGTTGCCCTGCCGAGAAAAGGGAAAGCACTGAAGCCGACGCGCAGGCTGTGAACCTGAAAGCCAGCGGCCGTCGCCCGTGGGGAAAGTGTACCCCTCCCGCCAGGGAAGAAACGCGGGAAGCCGCCATTAGGCGGGGAAGAAGACAGAAGCAGGAAACCGCCATTGAAGTGGGCGGGGAGAGACGATAAGCGCGGGAAACCGCCATTTTCGCGGGAACCGCCATCTTGAAAAAAAAAGAAAATTTAAAGAAATAATTCGTGGTGTTTATCAGGAAGAGAGGAAGATGCCTAAGCGTGGTGACATCAACGATTTTAATTCCGAGGTAGAAGACTGGGCCACGTATGTGGAATGCATTGAGATCTATTGTGAGGCCAATAAAATAGAAGAAGATGACAAAGCTATAACCTTGCTAAACTCGATGGGCGCGAAGACATACGGGCTCTTGAAGCATCTACTATCACCAGCTAAACCGGCGGATCAGACTTTCGATGATATTGTGGCTGTTCTGAAGGATCACTTGAACCCCACACCGTTGATGTTGGCGGAACGATTCAAATTCTATGCGAGAACGCAACGGAAAGACGAAAGCAACGCAGAATACTTGGTCGAACTGCGTAGACTAGCGAAATACTGCCAGTTTGGAGGGAATCTGACAGAGGCATTGCGAGACAAATTCGTGTGCAGATTGGCAAAGGAAGGAACTCAAAAGCGACTACTCGAAGAGAACGACCTTACACTTGACAGGGCTGTCCTTATTGCAGCATCGCACGAAGCCGCAGCGAAGGGAACTGCGGAAATGCAGCTAAAGACAGCGGCACTCAGTGTGGATCAAATTACCTCGACAACAACAAAATGTTATCGTTGTGGGAAGACAACACACGACCAGAACCAATGCTGGTTTAAGAACCAGGAATGTAGGAAATGTGGCAAACTGGGTCACATAGCTAAGGTATGCCGGTCAGGGAAGAAGACCAACAACCAAAGGACCAACAACCAAAGGAAGCCATCACAGGAAAAGTACAACAAGGTACACAAGGTGGCTGAGAAGAGTTCAGACAAACAGAATTCGGACTCAGACCCAAACGGCCAGGAGCTGGGTAGTCTGAGAATTCACAATGTGAGTAAGGAAGCTGACCTACAAACTATCTGGGTCATGCTAAAAATAGCTGGAGTCCAAGTGAAAATGGAGTTGGACACTGGATCAGCTCTATCAGTCATAAATCGAAGGGATTACCACCAGCTATTCTCACATATACCCTTAAGAGATACCAAGTTCGTATTGCAGACATACATGGGGCATAAAGTATACCCCATGGGAAAGATAAGAGTCAAGGTGAGAGATAGGGGTAAAGAACACCCAAGAATGAACTTATACGTACTACCTGAGGGAGGACCACCACTTCTAGGACGGGAGTGGATCAAGAAAATAGACATGGAATGGCACTATCTAAAAGCCATAACGAGTGAGGACTCGGTGCAGACAATCAGCTCAGATTCTGAATCGGATGACGATAAGACCAACCCAAATGTGAAAGACAAGGCTAAAATGGACTTGCCGACTAAGATTGGAAAAACGAAGGCATGCAGAAAGGCTTATGCTCCAGAGAAGAACAAAGTTTCAGACCAGATCTCCACCGAACAACGACAACATAGTTTGACAGAGAATTCTGAGTCTGTTCAGTTTAAGGACATATCCATGACGGAAGAACACCGAGCTTGGACTCAACTTTATTTCAAATTACGACAACAATTAGAACAATTGAGTTACCGTCTCGTACAAGAGATGAAAACAATGAAAAAGTTCTATGCCACCGAATGGGAGAATCTGGAAAGACAACAGAAGCAGCTAGCTCAAGCAGAGAGCGACCATAGAGCCATCGTGACCAATCACCGATCACATCTCCCTTATGATGTTCAGGAGTTAGAATATTTGCAGAAAGAAGCAAATGAAGAGGAATCTTCAGGAAGCCATGATTTTATTCCAGTTCTTCTCTACGACTCCTTACAAGCAGAGTTTGAGAAGTTGAAGGAACAGTATGAACAGGCCCAGGCTACAATCCTGGAGGGGGTTAACTCGGCAACCTCCAAAAAGCTAGTTTCAGTGGAAGCATATGAGCAACTAAAGGTTGAACATGAGCAAGAAGTCCAAAGGCTGCAGGAAATTCTTGATGAGCTCAAGGCCAAGACAGACTCATCGGTAGAAGTTCCATCCATAGATGAGAAATTAGAGGTGAAAGACATGGCAGAACATGAAAGTCAAGATGTCCAAGAACTCATAAAAATATTGAAGGAAACCCAAGACAAATATGAGGCGGCAATGACCGAGGTTCAACAACTTGAAGAACAGATTCAACTGGGAATTCTTTCAGTGAAAGAAAAGGCAACTGTAAGAAACACAGAGACTGTAAGAATGGCCCCTGAACATGAGCTAGAGAGCATCAAGGCGCAACTTCTCCGAGCGCTTAAAGCCAAAGTACAAGAGGAAAAGAAGGTGAAAGCATTGGAGGAAAAGGTGGATGAAATGGAGAAGACTCTGATCCACAGGGTCCCCGTGGAAGAGTTAACGGTCAGCCAACTCCTTCATATGCTGAGAGACAAGACTCTGCAATGGGAACCATTTGAACACGAGCTTCAATCTTCAAAGGGAAGGGGTTCGGAGCTCTCAAAAGTTTGGGGAATAGTTGAGGTTGCAACACAGATTTTACGGGGCTGCCGAAAGTACGCTGAATCACGTCAATGTGAACTACAGAATGTTGAAACAGCTGCTCCAGTAGAAGGATTGAATAGCCCGATCAATCAATCCCCGATGGAAGGGGAAGTATTGGAATCACAAATGAGGTCATTAGTGAAGGATTGGCAGGAAACCCAGGAAGAGCGGGATGAATATGAACGCATGAAGAAGTCTCTTCAGGAAAGATGTCTAGGGAGGGAACAACAGTCGGCTAATGTCCAGTTGGGTAAGGAAGAAGTAGCAGGCCCTCTCGCTAGACTAGCTCAGGACGACACCGAATATTACCATGACCTGTTGAGTGACACGGAATATTACGATGACTTGGTCTGCCCAGCTTGTGATGAAAACTCCCAAAGTGCAGAAATCAGGATGAAGCACTTAAAGTCTAAGGAACATAGGGAGATGGTGGCGCTACAGCTGGCAGCGGATAAGGGAGCCCCGAGAGTCTCCAAGAAGCAGAAAAGAAAAAGACGAAGCAGAAGACGATAACCATCTAAATCATTATCACTTCTATCAGATCATGCACGTGGGCCCTACGAAGGGGGCCAAATCAGTTGGAAAGTAGGAAAAATTACCAAGGCAGTCCAGCTGTTTGTAAAAGTCAGCACTGCTGGTTCAGCAGGACGGAAGTTCAAGCTGTTAAGCCAAGGGAAAGACTATTGGATGAGTCACGCTAGAAATGTGAACCGGCTACACCACAGAGATGTTGTTCGGACCGAGTCAAGACCAGAGACTGAATCTGTGAACTGTTCCCGCAGAGACTGAATCTGTGAACTGTTTCCCGCAGAGACTATATCTGTGAATTGTTTTACATGAAGTTGATTATATGTTATGTTTAATGGGGAATAAGTATGTTGTAAGCTAAAAAGGGAGGATTGTAGTGTATGTACCCGTCTATCTTTAAGAGGACTATTGTATGTAACCGTTCACCTTTAAGAGAACTATTTTAGGTGTGGCACTACTTTGTTTGGCTTCTGTATACTGTAATACCGACGGTGACCACACCAGTATATAAGTGTTGTGTCAGGATTTATTGGGCAGATTCGCCCTGACCTTCGAATAGTAAAGTCCTGTTTTAAGTTACTCTGGTAGTCTGTGTATTAATTAACTAAACAACCCACAGACTTTACATCCCCCACTACCGATATCAGGCTTTCCGGTCTATAATTCCCCGTTTTCTCTCTACCACCTTTTTTAAATAGTGGGGTTACATTAGCTACCCTCCAATCCATGGGAACTGTTCCAGAATCTATTGAATTTTGGAAGATGACCAGCAATGCACCTATTATTTCCAGGGCCACTTCCTTAAGTACCCTAGGATGTAGATTATTAGGCCCTGGGGATTTATCGGCCTTCAATCCCGTCAATTTCCCTGACACCATTTCCCTACAAATACTGATTTCATTCAATTCCTCCCTTTCATTAGACCCTATGTTCCCTGACATCTCTGGGAGGTTATTTGTGTCCTCCTTTGTGAAGACAGAACCAAAGTATGTATTTAATTGGTCTGTCATTTCTTTGTTCCCCATTATAAATTCCCCTGATTCTGACTGCAAGGGACCTATGCTTGGCTTCTCCAATCTTTGTCTCTTCACCTATCTATAGAAGCTTTTACAGTCAGTTTTTATGTTCCCTGAAAGCTTACTCTCATAATCTATTTTCCCCCTCTTAATTAATCCCTTTGTCCTCCTTTGCTGAATCCTAAACTGCTCCCAATCTTCAGGTTTGCTGCTTTTTCTGGCCAAATTATATGTCCTCTCCTTGGATCTTACGCTATCCCTAATTTCCCTTGTTAGCCACGGTTGAGTCACCTTTTTTGTTTCATTTTTAGGCTAAACAGGGATGAACAAATTCTATAGTTCAACCATGCGATCTTTAAATGTTTGCCACTGCCTATCCACCGTCAACCCTTTAAGTAACGTTCCTGAATCCATCATAGCCAACCCGTGCCTCATACCATCGTAGTTTCCTTTATTTAAATTCTGGACCCTAGTCTCTGAGTCAACTACTTTACTCTCCACCTTAATGAAGAATTCTATCATATTATGATCGCTCCTCCCCAAGGGGCCTTGCACAACAAGATTGCTAATTAATCATTTCTCATTACATAATACCCAGTCTAAGATGGCCTGATCTCTAGTTGGTTCCTCGACATATTGGTCCAGAATACACTCTAGGAATCCCTCCTCCACAGTATTGTTACTAATTTGGTTAGCCCAATCTATATGTAGATTAAAGTCACCAATGATAACTGCTGTGCCCTTATTGCACGCATCTCTAATTTCCCGTTTAATGCCATCCCCATCCCCTTCTGGGGAGAGAATGTGCTCTACACATTGGGCAAACAGATGCTCTAAGTAGTTTTGTTTGGAGACTCTGTAGTCCTCCATTTTTCAGACACCTTGCTGAAGTAAAAAAAAACTTCACATTTTTTATATGTAGCACCCAACTCAAAATTGCACATTAACACAATAATACTATTATAGTTAAAACCATGAATAAATAAATAACACCATGTATCTTTCTTTGCCTGTTTCTCCCCTCAAGACATGTATTTTTAGAACAGGATGGTCCAGCCCAGAAACATTTCCATAGATGTTGTCGATGTTATTTATAGGTTGACCTATTAGCTGAACATGATTGTGCTCAGTTTTCATTATTCCGCCTCCCCCAAATTAGGTAGCTGAGTATCCTGGAAGGGAATGCCAAAGTGGGTGGGACTAGCTGAAGTGCTTTTGCAGAGAGCCGGGACGGGCACGACGGGCCGAATGGCCTCCTTCTGTGCTGTAACCATTTTATGATTTGAGCATGAATTTGGGCTTCTTGTCTCGGGTCCTTTGCATCAGTATTGTAGCTATTGTATTACATTTCTTGCAACATATTTATAGAAGAGTTTTGTTTTTCTCTTACATTCCCTTCTTAATTGGCTTCCTGTGCTGTGCACTCTCCCTGGCCACGAGGGTTGGTTGTCAACCTGTTCTCATACCTTTGTGTTTGCCAATGTATGCTCGGCAGGGTGTGGTGGCACCTTGGTGATTGTTCCTCGAGTTAACTTGGTGGGAATGTGCTGCCTTTGCTTGGTGCCCATGGCAGCACAGCTTGGATCGAAGACAACTGTGAGGGAAATTACCGCGTTTTAAAGTATTTTATAAACATTTATTCAGAGACTATCAGAAAATAATTGCAAGTAAAACAAAATATAATATTCAAATTAAGCAACAAAATTAATTTAAGACATCTAATTATTCCAGGCATTTTCTGCCAGTTTTAATTTTTAATAGCAATTTAAAAATAACATTTCACTGATAATGATTTTAAATATTGCTATTCTATTGCTATTGTTGCTTTTAATTACTTACTGTTGCCTTTTGTAATGATTCCCCTAGTTATAATATCAAAAATGAATTATGATAATAATGTTTTTCTTTATTGGAATGCATCAATATATTACAATATATTACATCCTACAGCTGGTTTCACCATCTTTATCTGTCTCAGACTTCTTTCACCTTTTAAAAGCAATGTCCTTTTGCTGGTAGTGTGAAGAAAAGTCCAATCTCATAAATAACTGAAAATACTTCAGATACCAGATAGTGGGGTTAAAAACCCACAATCCTTCTGGTGCATCACTCATTACAAACATGGCCATCTGTTCACCCTAAACATGGCCATGATGTAGGAACAGGTAGGTGGGGCAGGGGAGGAGATTCCTTATGTCTTGGATTCCCTGTATCTCCGGCTCTCAGAGGGACCCCCACCTCCCTCTTGGCGCTGCCAGTGAATTTCAGGCGCGGGGCGCTAACTTTTAGCGCCCCGGCAAAGTTAGCACCCCGAAGGGGGCGCGACCCAATTTTACCCCCTCACCTCTCATTCTTTGATATATCAGAGAGTATAGGCCCATTCTACTCAATCTCTCCTCATAGGACAACCCTCTCATCCCAGGAATCAATCTACTGAACCTTTGTTGCACCGTCTCTAAGACAAGCATATCCTTCCTCAGATAAGGAGACCAAAACAGTGCCCCTTGCAATAAAGGCCAACATACCATTTGCCTTCCTAATTGCTTGCTGTACCTACATGCTAACTCGCTGTTTCCTGTATGAGGGCACCTAAATCTCTTTGAACACCAACATTTAATAGTTTCTCACCAATTAAAAAATATTCTGTTTTTCTATTCTTCCTACCAAAGTGAATAACTTCATATTTCCCCACATTATACTCCATCTGCCACCTTATTGCCCACTCACTTAACCTGTCCATGTCCCTTTGCAGGCTCTTTGTGTCCTCCTCACAGCTTACTTTCCCATCCAGCTTTGTATCGTCAGCAAACTTGGATACATTACACTCGGTCCCTTCATCTAAGTCATTAATATAGATTGTAAATAGCTGAGGCCCAAGCACTGATCCTTGCGGCACTCCACTAGTTACAGCCTGCCAACCTGAAAATGACCTGTTTATTCCTGCTCTCTATTTTCTATCTGTTAACCAATCCTCTATCCATGCTAATATATTACCCCCAACCCCATGAGCCCTTATCTTGCATAACAATCTTTTATGTGGCACCTTATCAGATGCCTGTTGGAAATCCAAATATTCTACATCCATGGTTCCCCTTTATCTACCCTGCTAGTTACATCCTCAAAAAACTCTAATAAATTCATTAAACATGATTTCCCTTTCACAACACCATGTTGACTCTGTCTAATCATGTTATGATTTTCTAAGTGCCCTGTTATTACTTCCTTAATAGATTCCAGCATTTTCCCGACAACTGATGTCAGGCTAACTGGCCTGTCGTTCACTGTTTTCTCTCTCCCTCCTTTCTTGAATAGCGGTGTTACATTTGCTACCTTCCACTCCACTGGGATTGTTCTAGAATCTAGTGAATTTTGGAAGATCACAACTAATGCATCCACTATCTCTGCAGCCACCTCTTTCAGAACCCCAGGATGTAGGCCGTCACGTCCAGGGGATTTGTTGGCTTTTAGTCCCATTAATTTCTCTAGTACTTTTTCTCTACTGATCTTAATTACTTTAAGTTCCTCACCCTCATTAGACCCTTGGTTCCCCACTGTGAAGCCAAAAATATTTGTTTAAAATCTAAAGCTAAATTTAGTTTTAGGAGGGGAATTTACTTGGATTGCAAGGTTTATTACTTGATAGCTGTAGAAAAGGCTTCACTACCACTTTGCCTTTTTATTTTTTAAAGATACTTTTATTCCTTCATCAAAATTTGTCATCTGTAAAGAGTGTGGAAGAGGTTCTCCGTCTGACCTATGACAGCTCCTTTTCACAGTCCTATGGAGAATTACTACAACCTATTTAACCCTTCATGTAGCTAACGCTATGTGATCTTAACATGACAGTACTCCAGGAAGCTCCTTGACAAATAAACATTTCCTAATACATTGTTATTTAATGATTAAGGGTACATTGCTGCCATGGTGTTGGAATGAGTACTTATTATTGAGAAGCAGCAGTGTATCAGAGTAAGGATCACACAGTACATCCACCCTTCAGCCTCCATAAATTTCAGCTCATCCTAAGCTCTGCTGCCCATATCCTATCCCGCATCAAGTCCTATTATCCATCACTTCTGTGCTCACTGTCCCACGTTGGGTCCTGGTCCTCCAATGCCTCAAATTTAAAATTGTCATGCTCATGTTTAAATCCCTTCATGGCCTTGCCCTTCCCTATCTCTGCAACCTACAATATTTTGCAAATTCTGCATTCCTCCAACACCAGCCCCTTCAGTATCTCTACTTCTTTTACACCACCATTGGTTTCAGCCATTTAGGCATGAAGCTCTGGAATTCCTTCCCTAAGCCTTTCCACATTCCTCATCTCATTTAAGACCCTCCTTAAAATCCACCTCTTTGGCCAAGGTTTTAGTTACATTTTCTAATATCTCCTTCTTTGACTCGGTGCTGATTCTTGTCTGATATGCTTCTGTGAAGCTCCTCGGGACATTTTTATATATTAAAGACGCTATATAAATACAAGTTGTTGTTATTGTTATCCTTCCCAGAATGAGGCTGTAGCTACCCCTGAGGCCCACATATTTAAACATTAACAAAAATCGTATGACCAAATCTTTTGTGCTCTAAGCTTCGATCCTGGCCTGGATCCCAGATGGGCCCCACATCCCATAGTGGGCCAGGAGATATTTCTGGTCTGCCCAGACATACCTACATTGACCCTATAACTGGTCCCAAAGAAGACTGGGGATGTGGCAATGCCAATGCACGGAGTTCTGCCCTTGGCCCAGCTCTCACTATAATGATGGCCTTGTAACTACCTCAGATTTTGGGGATCAAGATGTTTGTAACTTTTCCAGAGGACAGAAAACTAATATTTAATATATTTTCTTCATGCAAACCAGCTGGTCATGGACATTGAAAATTTTACATCAGATTTACAACTGATCATTGACAAAAGGAATTTTGAATGTTGTCATGGTTTTACTTCTTAGTTATGAGCATTTAAAAAAAAATTAAACTGCTTACTAGAATGAGAAGAGTCAGAGGGCATGTTCAATCCTATTTACAGAAGATTGTAAACCTTTACAATTATTTTTCCTGGTTACGTAAACACCCCTGAATTCTGAGACCTCCAAACCAGGAATCTTCACTCCTGACCCTGCCAGAGTTCATGAGCTAAGGGTCAGGGAGAGGTACCTTGATTTAAGTAAAAATGGTGGGCACTATGGGCACCTCCCAGATACCTGCCAGAAGAAGAGCAATGGAAGAAATGCAGCACTGCCCAGCCACTCGTGGCTCTGTCAGCACCACCGGCCTAGAAGAAGGCAAAGGTTAGCCTCCATTATTAGGGAACTAAAAAATAATTTTGTCCAAAATCTTCGGGGGTCCAGGCCTGAACTGCCCACGTGGGATTCACTTCCACCAGCCAGCAGACTGGTACGCCTCTTCCCACTCAGTGTAACTGCCTGGGGCTGAGGAAACTCCCAGCCTAGGAGTCTGCACCCCTGGCCATGCCTCTCTGATGTGGGTGTCTTTGTTTGGGATGGGCAGAAATTGGCTGTCAAGGCTGGAAGCTAGTCTAATTTCTGGGCCTTCTGCTGTACTCTTGCTCGACTTATGGAGGGAAGGCCTGCAGAAAGTTAGGGTCAGGATCACGTGCCTGTTTCTCCACTGATAGTTTTTTATTATGTACTATTTTGAGTCTATCCACGTATGTTGAAAAACCTTTGAACATTTTTTATTTTGTTCAATATAATTACCAAATTGTTTTAACTGCCTTTTCTTGTAGTAATCATAATTGTACTTCCAGAATTGAATCTTTCAGTTTGATAGGTTCTTCCCCTGAAACTTACACTGCAGCTTCAGTGAACCACAATCTGCATTGTGCCTTTTCTTTAGTCATCGTTTCCCATTGTTTAATGTCAGAACCATGCATGGATCAAGGAGCTGATTTGTGTTTTTAGAGTGGTAAAGTTGAGTTAATTTAATTAACTTCCCCTACAATAGCAAGCAGTAAGTAAAGAAACAGTGAATCTGAATATTGAGCATTATTGGCTCGATGGTAATTGGATATTGTTAACATTCAGTCACCGCCAAAGGTGCCTTTACACCTTTAATTCCTATTGTAATTTTAGTTAGTAACATAATTGTGATAATAGGTAATACACTATCACTGCTGTGCCATAAGCTCTGACATAACAGAAATATCACTGTGTGCCCGTGTGCTGGTTAATGTGTTCACATCAAATTCCAGTCTGTCCCATCTTAACAAAATTGCTGACCCATTTAAAATGAAAGGAATCATCCCTTATTCATCTCAGATTCCCAGAAAGCAGGAAATTTGGTTTTGTGAACTCCGGCCATTCTGTGTGCTACAGCTGCTTTGTACCAACACCAGCAGGAAATTGGAAACAGAAGACAAGGTGATAGGAACACAGGAAAAGGAGGAGGCCATTCAGCCCCTCAAGCCTGTTCCGACATTGTATTAGATCATGGCTGATCTGTATTTTAACTCCACCTACCAGCCTTGATTCTGTAACTCTTAGGCCTAGAAATTCAGTATCGCCACGTTTGGGGCGCTACAGCCAGGCGTTCGCTAAATTTAGCGCCCGGTGCAACTTAGCGCCACCTTCGCCGAAATTGAGTTGCATCACCCCAAGAGGTTGCTGCTGCGCTAAAGCAGGCGATGCACGACTATCATAAGGCGCCAAGCCGGCGAGCCGAGGCGCTAACACCGAGGGCGGGCGCAGCGCAGGTGCGGTGAGTTGCTGATTGAAGGCAGACACGCTGGCGCTGTTCAGCTCTTAAAGGGGGAGGGTGGACTTGTTTGGCTGCCACGCCCTGCACACTGCAGCCCTGAAGCAAGGCCTGACCATTGCTGGATCATCATTTCTATGCCCAGGACCATGTAGAAGGCTAGGGAGCGAGCGGAGCGCTTCAGCGAGGGTGCCCTGAGGCTACTGGTTGGCGCAGTAGAGCGCAGGCGACCTGTCCTCTTCCCTGACAGTGGGAGGAGGCCGCTTCCCAGCGAATACCGAAAAGCCTGGAGGGAGGTGGCAAACAAGGGTGACCACCAACAGCATGGTTGCCAGGACTCCATTTCAATGCAGGAAAAAGTTCAACGACCTCACTCGGGTTGTCAGGGTGAGTACCCTTTCCACTATCCTGTTGATCCCTGCATGTGCACCTCAGTTTCTGGCCAAAGGGACCTGAAAGCCTCAATGCCCAGCCCTCATACAAGAGCTATGGGACTCTCAAGAAAACCACTTGCACATTCAGCACTTTACACACTGTCAGGGCTATTCCACCATGGGAGGCATTGCAGGCAAGATGAGGGCTTGACACTGTCAGGGCTATTCCACCATGGGAGGCAGTGCAGGCAAGATGAGGGCTTGACACTGTCAGGGCTATTCCACCATGGGAGGCAGTGCAGGCAAGATGAGAGCTTGACACTGTCAGGGCTATTCCACTGTGGGAGGCAGTGCAGGCAAGATGAGGGCTTGACACTGTCAGGGCTATTCCACCATGGGAGGCAGTGCAGGCAAGATCAGGGCTTGACACTGTAATTAGAGGCCGTCTTTTCTCTTGCAGGGCAAGCTGGCCCACAATCGCAGGCAGCAGTGATGGACCAGGGAGGCTGTCATGACATCAAAGAGCTCAGCAACCTGGAGCAGCATGTGGAGCGCATTATGGCAGGCCGGCTGATTGGCCCCGTCGCCAGTGGAGATGCCGACCCTGTTCTGGACAACAATGGTAAGGTCATCACCTTTTTGACCTCTCTCTTTCCACTTGTGCCTCACACCAGCATCCTTTGCCACTATCGAACCAATGCAGTGCATAGCAGCACTCATGCCTCCCTCGCTGCTGACCTGTCCTCACTCTAAAGCAACTCTTGTGCCTCCCTGCTTTTAGATGCTGATTCGCCAGGTGAGGAGGCAGGACCTCAAGCTGTCACTGTGAGTGATTCTGAATTCGAGCTGGAGGAAGAGGAAGCCGGCCCATCAGTGCCACCATCAGCCGAGGCAGCCCATGGCCATGATGGGGACACGTCTTCCCTGGAGGGGAGCAGGGGGAAAGGGTCTGAGGAGAGTGAAGCTCCGGGGCCCAGCGGGCTGCAGCACCGCGGGAGGGGTGGGGAAGCTCGGCGGCCTTCTCCCCGGAGGGGGAGTGCGGTCTCCAGTCCTGCTACGGTAAGTGCAGAGGAGTTGCGACTCCTTGGTGAAATGGGTGCTCAGGCTGAGCGCAGGCACACTGAGGTCATGGCTACAGTGGCAAGGATGCCTGACTACATAGAGTCACTGGCAAGGAGTGTACAGGAATTCGGGGCAGCACAGGCCAGGAGTCTGCAAGAATTCAGTGCAGCACAGGCAAGGAGTCTGCAGGACTTCGCGGCAGCACAGGCGGCTTCCAGCCAAGTGTTCAGTCGTGCCGTGCATTCAATGGCTGGACTGATGCAGACACAGATCAGGGCCACACGGGCACTAACTGCTGCCACCCTCGCTGGATCGGCCAGGCATCGCCGGGGCCCTCGCAGATTGCTGCGCATGCTACAGTGCTGGCCCGTGCAAGTGCCAGTGTATCAGCCGACCAGGGAGTGCCTGTGCTCTGTCAGGTTGGCAGCATTCCTGCAGCCAACACTGTCACTCCTCCACTGCAGCTGCTACCACCCATAGGACAGACTGCTGCCGCCCAAGCAGAGTTGGCGCAGTCAGCAGCCGGGCCCTCCAGGCCCAGAGCTGGTCCAGGCTGTCCCCCAAGGGCATCTGGCGTCTCACCATCTGACCCTCAGCAGCCTTCCCCCTGCCTTGCTGCAGCCACTGGGGTCCCATTGAGGAGGAGCTGCAGGGCAGGAAGGGGCCATTCGCAGAAGCGAGGTGGATCACCCTCACAGGGGAAAAAGTAGAAGGTGTGGCCAAATGTTGTGTTTATGTATGAAGGCCGAGAATGTTTCTTTTATATATGAAGGCCGAGACTGTTGTGTTTGTTTTTTATATGAAGGCTGAGGATCATGGTCATTTTTGTTTAACTGTTTTTTTCATTTTCTGAAGGTTGTGAGAGCCAGTTATGTCTCTGACTGTTGTTTGGGGGGTTTATCTGAATTAGTTTGTCATGCGGGAAGGACACAGAGTTTGCACAGTAAAAAATTTTCTTTAATCACATTGTCCATGTTTGCACTTTGAACTATTTGTTGCCTTGACCAGCTGAGGGCATGCGGAGCGGCTCCATTCATGTTCTTTCATTGGCACAAGCCATTCCCTGAGAGGGGGCCTAGAACCGAGTTGCAATAAGCCGCCGATGGACGAGCCTTGCACTTTGTGCCTCCCTCCCGTCTTGGTGCTCCTCCTCCTCCTCCTCCTCCTCCTCTGGTGGTCCTCCAATGTCTGCTGGCAGTGGCTGAGTCCTGAGGATAGCCAGGTTGTGCAGCATGCAGCACACTACAACGAAATGGGAGACTTACTCAGGCGAGTATTGTAGGGCTCCTCCGGAATGGTCCAAACAGCGGAACCGTTGCTTGAGCACGCCGATTGTGTGCTCAATGATGTTCCTGGTAGCTTGATGGCTGTCATTTTATCGCTCTTCAGCAGGGGTGCTGGGCGCACGGAGCGGGGTCATCAGCCAGGTGCACAAAGGATAGCCTTTGTCCCCGAGAAGCCATCCGCGTGGGTGAGCCTGGGCTTCGAAAATGTCTGCCACAGAAGTCTGGCGCAGGATGAAGGCATCATGGCTGCTGCCTGGAAAGTGGGCATTGACAGTTAGTATGAGCTGCCTGTGGTCACACACCAACTGGACATTGAGCGAATGGTAGCCCTTCCAGTTGCGGTAATCCTCGGCATTCTGTAGAGGTGCCCGCAAAGCCACATGCGTGCAGTCAATGGCGCCCTGGACCATGGGGAAGCCCGCTATTCCTCCAAATCCCATTGCACGCTCTTGCTGCTTGTCCAGGGTCATGGGGAAGGAGATGTACTGACGTCTCCTTCTGAAAAGGGCATTGGTCACCTGGCAGATGCAGCAATGTATCGTGAACTGGGAGATGTTGGCTATGTCCCCAGTAGCGGATTGGAAGGAGCTGGTGGCATAGAAGTTGAAAGCTACCGTCACCTTCACTGCCACCGACAGAGACGTCCTGCTTCTCAGCTGTGGCTGCAGATCTCTGCGAAGCAGGTGGCAGATCTCAGTGACCACCTCCCTTCTGAATTGCAGCCTCCGAACACACTGCTCCTCAGACATGTTCAGATATGAGAACTGCTGGCGGTATACCCTGGGTGGGTAATGTAATGATATCAGCAAATAGAGATGGTATTTGCCTGTTTGATTATGATGCCTTATCAGCATGTTTGCATGTATTGATTGCTTGTGCCTGACCAGCAGAGGGCATGTGACCGAGACAAGCAAGGCAGTTCAGTTTAGTTTCAGTTTCATTCTAGATGCATCACAAGCATAATGTCTCCTGTAAATGCTGTATAAAGAGTTGAACAGACTTTAGATTAAAACTCATTCTCTTTCATGAATGTGTCATCATTGAACCCACAAAGAAATCAATACATGGTGTCAGAAGTGATTGAAAGAGATTAAGAGGAAAAATCTGAAGCCAAATCAGTTCACCACAGATTAGCAAGCCAAAAGAGAACACCGTTACTTACCATTAGAGAATAGCTAACGAAGTGAAAAATGGAAGGTTTACTCCCACCGGTGACGCTTCAGTTGACAGGTAATGTGGCTGAAAATTGGAGAAGGTTCAAACAACATGTGGGGTTGTATTTATCAGCAATCGGAGCTGACGAGAAAAGTAATAAAAGGAAATCGTCACTGTTCTTACATGTCGTGGGTGATGACGCACTGGAGGTGTATAATAACTTCACATTCGCTGCTGATGGAGACAAAATGAAGTTAGATAAAATAATGGAACAGTTTGAGGCCTACTGCATACCTAAACGTAATGTGACGTTTGAGAGGCACAGATTTTTCACATGTGTACAGAAAACGGGTGAGCCTATTGATCAGTATGTGACTGAACTGAGAAACCGAAGCAAAACATGTGAATTTGGGGGACTGACAGACTCGCTGATAAAAGACAGACTGGTGTGTGGTATTCCAGATAATGGTCTAAGGGAAAGACTGCTAAGACAGCAAGATCTAGACCTGGGAAAAGCCATAGCACTGTGTAGGGCTACAGAGACTGTGAAGTTGCAGGCAAAGGAGCTGTTCAGTGACAATAGCTGCAACGTGGATGCAGTGAGAAAGAACGGATACAAACCGTTTAACAAAAAGAGCGCCAATGTGAAAAAAGAGGCGTGGCCAGCGAACAAAAATGAAAGGGACAATCGAAAGTCATGTAGTCGATGCGGTACACAGCATCCACCAAAAAAGTGTCCAGCATATGGTAAAAAATGCAATAGTTGCAACAAAAACAACCATTATGCCCGTTGCTGTAAGAACCAAGCGCAACAAAGCAAGGTCCATGCAGTAGATGAAAGCGAGATAGAGGCGTTCAATGTAGATGTTGTGTCTGAAAACAAAGATGAAAAAAGAGACTGGATGTTGACATTAAAAGTGAATGACATACACATTCCATTTAAATTGGATACTGGAGCACAAGTTAATGTGATATCAGAGACTGATTTTAAGAAAATTAGACCCAGACCAAAGATACATGGAATAAAAGTGAAAGTGACAGGATACTCAGGTACTGATATACCAGTGAAAGGAAGATGCATTGTCAAAGTGACACACAAGAACAGAGAGCACACGCTAGCATTAATCGTGGTGCCAAAGGATGTGCAAGCCATACTAGGTTTAAAAGCCTGTGAGAGACTGAACCTGGTAAAGAGAGTCCTCATTGTGGAAAGCGAAGGAGAGACAGTCTATGATGAACTGAATGTTGCGTACACACCGGGTAAGCTGATGTATACAGCAGACACGTTGTCCAGAGCTGTTGACCCAGGAGAGCCCGCAAACACAGTGAAAAGACTGATGTGCAAGGCAAAAGACAGTGGAACTGACTTCTACCAGAGCATGCTTGTATACCGCACAACGCCGCTCGAGTGTGATATGTCACCAGCCCAACTCCTGATGGGACGTCGGCTAAGGTCAAACCTACCCATCCCGGGGAACCTCCTGAACACAAAAGAGGGGGAGAAAGTGAGGAAGTTCAAAGAACAACAGAAAGAAAAGCAAAAGTACTACTATGACAGAGGAACACAAAACCTACCTGAACTCCACACTGGTGACCAAGTAAGGTTCAAAGACAAAACAAACATATGGACTCAGAAGGGAACTGTCCTGAGTGAAGTTCAACCAAGATCATACACCATTCAGACAGATGAGGGTGCTGTTCTGAGAAGAAATCGTCGAGATCTTCTCATGGGACCAGCCACAGCAGGTCAAGAGACTGATACTGTTGAACAACCTGATCACACAGCTGAGAACCAATCATCTGAGGCAACAACTCAGATTCAAGGACAATCAATCAGAAAATCCTCAAGACGCGTGAAGCCTCCTGAGAGACTCATTGAACAAATTTAAGGACTCTTGTTATAGAAGGAAGTAATGTTATCTTATTCTTTCTTCAAGTTCTAGTGTATTGACATATTTCATGTGAACACACAAAGCAAGGTTAAAAAACCTTGATCATGATAATGATAATGTAAGTTCATTAAGTGTTACAGTTAAAATGCAGATTAATACAAAGAAAACATGTTGTTAGTTAAAAGTAAAATACTTTTGTTTTAAGAAAAGGAGATGTAATGATATCAGCAAATAGAGATGGTATTTGCCTGTTTGTTTATGATGCCTTATCAGCATGTTTGCATGTATTGATTGCTTGTGCCTGACCAGCAGAGGGCATGTGACCGAGACAAGCAAGGCAGTTCAGTTTAGTTTCAGTTTCGTTCTAGATGCATCACAAGCATAATGTCTCCTGTAAATGCTGTATAAAGAGTTGAATAGACTTTAGATTAAAACTCATTCTCTTTCATGAATGTGTCATCATTGAACCCACAAAGAAATCAATACAGGTAAGGCCTCCTGTGACGACGCCTTTTGGCCCTTCTCCATCTGGCCATGGCTGGCACTCTCTCACGGCATCTCTGAGCCCTTTGAATGCAATGCAGTAAGCCAATGTTTCCACCCATTGCAGCCCCCATTATATGTGGCGACTCAAGGCTATGGCACTGAAAGTTAAAGCCAAGTGCAAAGCTCTGGCCTGAAGCCAGAAGTACCTGTGCACGTGCTGAGTCAAACCAGAAAGCTCTCTCCCTTTGTCCCTCTCCAAATATCCGTCTCTCACACAGAAGGATTGCCACAAAATGGCTGCCACTTATAATGCAGGAGGAGTCCCCTTTAAATAGCATCCCCCGTGCCCCGCAGCGACTGGGAACCATTCCCCTCTACCAGTCGCTGGGGGCGCAAGGCGCACAGAAGGGCGGCGCCACTGAAGTTCCGGTTCGGGGCGCATCAAGGGCGTTGCACCATGAAATGACATCAGGATCTGCGCGCGCAGCTGAGCGGGTGCTGCGGTTTTGCGCCACTGCTAAATCTTGAGTGAAGTTCGCGAGAGGCGCAGATCGCGCCGCGCCCGGGCGCTAGCCGCTTAGTGCCCCACTTCTCCTCCTCCTAAGGCGCTAGCGGCTGGCGCTAACAACTGAATTTCTAGGCCTTAATACCTTAGCCTAACAAAAATCTATCTAAAGATGTGATGGTGAAACTGGGGCCTGGAGAGCTGAGAACTGGGGACCTGAATAGAATGGAGGGTGGGACCAGGCCAGGAATTGTTGGGTGCGCTTCCACAGTGTAGATCATAATACTGTCCACTGAAATGACTCACATCTAAGACAGCGACAAGAATATTTATATAGCATCTTTAATGTAGAAAAACATCCCAAGGTGCTTCTTAGAGGCGTAGGAAAAAACGTGTGGATGCTCAGTCAAAGAAGGATGACCAATACTTAGCCAAAGAGGTGGATTTTAAGGAAAGCCTTACAGGAAGAGAGAGAGGCGGAGAGGCAGTGTGGGTTAGGGAGGGAAATTCAGAGCGTGGTGCCTAGATGGCTGAAGGCACAACCACCAATGATGGAATGCACAAGAGGCCAGAGTCAGAGGAATGAAGAAATTGAGGGGATTGTAGCACTGAAGAAAGTTACAGAGATAGGGAAAAGTGAGGACATAGAGGGATTTAAACACAAGGGTGAGAATATTAAATTTGAGGCTTTGGGAAGCTGGAAGCCAATGTAGGTCAGCAAGGACAGGAGTGATAGGTGCGTGAGACTTGGTGCAGGATAGAATAGAGGCAGCAGAATTTTGGATCAACTGAATTTTATGGATGGTGGAGGATGGGAAGCCGGCCAGGAGAGCATTGGAATAGCTGAGCCTGGAGGTGACAAAGGCATGGATGAGGTGTTTCAGCAGCAGATGGGCTGAGGTAGGCAGTCATTGTGATGGAGAGGATATGGGGACAGTAGCTGATCTTGGGAACAAATGGTATGTTGAGGTTATGAACAGTGTGGTTCAGCTGAGACAGTAGCCGGGGAGGGGGTAGAGTTATGATGAAGATACAGAGTTTTTGGCAGTGTACAGAGATGGTGGCTTCCAATGTTTAACTGGAGGAAATTGCAGCTTATTGAAGACTGGATGTCACGCAAGCAGTGTGACAGCACAGAGACAATGCAGGTTGGAGAGAAGTGGGAGAGAGGTAGAGTTGGGTGTAAACAGCAAAAGTGTGGAAGTTGACATTAATTCTGTGGATGGTGTTACCAAGAGAAGGTATATGAGGCAGAGGAGGGGGACCAAGGATGGATCCTTAGGGGATTTTAGAAGTAATGGTGCAGTGAGCTATTGGTAGAGATGCTCTGGCTACTATTGGATAGGTAAAGGTGGTACCAAGTGAGGGCAGTCCCACCAAGTTGGACACTGGAGGAGAAATGTTGGAAGAAGAAGGTGTGATTGACTGTGTAAAAGGCTGCAGAGAAGTCGAGGAGGACAAGAAAGGATAATGTATCATGGTCACAGTCACAAAGAACGTCATTTGTGAAACTGGTTTGGACCGTTTTGGTCCTGGGGAGATGCAGAAAGCTGATTGGAAGGATTCTAACAGAAAGTTGCATGAGAGATAGATCTAGGAATTGACATCATTTTGGAGATGGGGCAGTAGTTTGAAGGACAGAGGGGGGCAGTCAAGGATGGTTTTTTGAGGAGTGGGGTGTTGACAGCAGTTTTGAAAAGGAGGGTGACAATGATGTTGGAACTATTTACAATGTCAGCTGAAATGCGGCTAGGAAGGGAAGTTGGATGGCCAGCAGTCTCGTAGGAATGGGGTTGAGGGAGCAGGAATCGGGACTCATGGCTGAAAGGTCACAGGGTGAGATGGGAGAGAACCTAGAGAGAGACAGGGGTTTAGAGCAAAGATGGGTTGACCTGGGAGAAGGTTTGGCTTGGTGAGCAAGGAGAAGGGGGAACAGTAGCACAGGCAGCTGAATGGATGGCCTGTATCTTAACTCCTCACATTCAACCTCCAAACAACAATTTATGTGAGCATATACAGTACATGAGTATGTATGGTCATTTGTTGGCTTTTAAGCATGTTGAGACATCCTGAAGATGTTAAAGGTCTTATAGAAATGTAAGTTCTTTCTTACAGTACAGGATGTATTTGCAGGTGTGTGTTGTGATTAACACATAAGTTGCCAAGATCAGGACCCTTCTCTTCAACTTTGCAGATACCCAAATTTTGGATCTTTTGAAGCTCAATTTAAATCCTGAAGGAAGTCACTACTTATTATAGCACACATTATCTGTGACTCTCAAAGGTAGTGTTATAAAATGGGTCTTGTGTAATTAGCTGAATAATTAGTGATATTATCAAAGTCATAATTTACCCAAGACAGGAGATAATGTGACCATGACTACACATTTCAGTCATGTAAGCAAAGAATTAAAGCTTTGGTAAATTAAACATGTTATGAATTACAAATCACCAAAATTCACTTTTAAATATTCATATACAACCTAGAGCTTAACATTTCTCTCCCTTCTGTACTATTCTGCAGTATTTAATGTGCATCCATTTTTATCTTACTCATAATAAATGGGATGTTGTAGATGGAAAAGCAGTATTTGGGTATCAGAGATAAATAAATTTGAGGATTCCAAATTTCACCGGCATCTGCCGCCAGCTCAGTAGCCGAGCTGTCAATTTAAAGTGAAGGCTAAATGCTTGTAGTGTACCTTCAGTATCAGCTGCACGTATTTAATCCAATTTAATTCCCTTCAGTTTTAGACATCTTAAGAAATAAGGTGCAACAGATAGCGTACAAGGCTGCAAATGACCAGTGGCGATAAAAGCGGATGAACATACTGCATTCGAATGATATTCCCCTGTCTGCTATATTAATAGAGGCACATTGAAACCATTTATTTTAAATGGGCTGACACCTCTGTTAAACTAGTGGACAGAGCAATGTCATTCAAATGACACTAAGTGGGGATTTTAACCCCCATAAACGGGTGGGTTACATAGAAACATAGAAGATAGGAGCAGGAGTAGGCCATTCGGCCCTTCGAGCCTGCTCCGCCATTCAATGAGATCATGGCTGATCATCCAAATTCAGTACCCTGTCCCTGCCTTCTCCCCATATCCCTTGATCCCTTTAGCCTCAAGAAATATATCCAACTCTTTCTTGAATATATTTAATGAGCTGGCCTCCACCGCCCTCTGTGGCAGAGAATTCCACAGGTTCACCACTCTCTGGGTGAAGAAATTCCTCCTCATTTCAGTCCTAAATGGCTTACCCCTTATCCTTAGACTATGACCCCTGGTTCTGGACTCCCCGGCCATCAGAAACATCCTTTCTGCATCTAGTCTGTCCAGACCTGACAGAATTTTATAGGTTTCGATGAGATCCCCTCTCAATCTTCTAAACTTCAGTGAGTATAAGCCCAATCGACACAATCTCTCCTTGTACGTCATTCCTGCCATCCCAGGTATCAGCCTGGTGAATCTTCGCTGCACTCCCTCCATGGCAAGAACATCCTTCCTCAGGTAAGGTGACCAAAACTGTACACAATACTCAAGGTGCGGTCTCACCAAGGACCTGTATAACTGCAGCAAGACATCCTTGTTCTTGTACTCGAACCCTCTTGCTACGAAGGCCAACATACCATTTGCCTTCTTAACCGCCTGCTGCACCTGCATGCTTACCTTCAGCGACTGGTGCACAACAACACCCAGGTCTCTTTGCACTTCCCCTTCTCCCAATCTATTGCCATTCAAATAATAATCTGCCATCCTGTTTTTGCCACCAAAGTGGATAACCTCACATTTATCCACATTATAGTGCATTTGCCATGTTTCTGCCCAATCACCCAACCTGTCCAAATCGTACTGGAGTTTCATGACATCCTCCTCACAGCTTACCCTCCCACCCAGCTTTGTGTCGTCTGCAAATTTGGAGATATTACATCCAATTCCCTCGTCCAGATCATTAATATATATTGTGAACAGCTAGGGTCCTAGGACCGATCCTTGCGGTACCCCACTAGTCACTGCCTGCCACTCGGAAAATGACCCGTTTATTCCAACTCTTTGCTTTCTGTCCGCCAACCAGTTCTCTATCCAAATCAAGAGGGCATGTGGGTGTTAAAAATCTGAATTCCGACCCTAAACCGTTTCCAACCCGCCCACTTCCGGTTTTAACAGAAGTGGGACGGAGTTGGGGTGTGGGGCGGGCAGCCAACCCGTCACCCATTTAAATATTATAATGAGGCTGGAGTGCTTCATGGTGATCCACCATTACAAATGGCTGGTCGCGTTTCCCAGGCCTCGGGGAACCCACCAGCTAAAGGGACGTGAGGACTGCTGGATCCAGGAGGCAAGTGCCTTTACAGTGGTAAAGTTTTTGTCAGGGTCCAATAAAATAAGAATAAAATATCCCGATCCCAAGAGGAGACAGACCCTGGTCAGAGGAGCAGGTGCGAAGGATTTAAAACAGCCGGGCCCCAAGCTCTGAAAATGGCACCAGGAGTCTGACAGAATGAAAAAAGGGAGACGCAGTGATTTTCCGTCCCGGCCCTCAGGTTTCAATGATAATCAAAAAAACTTACCGAGATAATCCTCAAGCCAGTGAATTCACCGAACGTGCGTTGCAAATGGAGTCCAACAGTGCACATGCACAGTTTTTGGGCTAGAAATTCATTATAGCCAAGGAATGGGCGGTGTCAGTAGAAAAGTTGGAGAAAAGCAGGTGCTAATGTTATGGACTGCACACAAAATTCGTGCTCACTGCTCAAAAAAATGATTGGAGTCCTAATTCAAGTCTTATAATTATATAATAGGGCTAGAAGTTCGGTATTGCCCCACTTGGGGCACTAAATTTTAAAAAGTTGCAGAGTTAGCGCCAGGCGCAAACCCTTCTGACCTCCCTCTATATTGATTGTTAGCACTCAAAGAAAGAGCTGGAGCACTAAATCAAGCGATAATCAGCTAACTTAGGGTGCTACACACAATGGCCTAGAAATTGGGTTCTGGCGTAGGCAGGGCTTTAGCGCCGGAAGTTAGTGCCGGCGCTAAGTCCCCCTGCGCGCGCCAAAAATTCAGTAGTGCCGCGCCCAAACGGCTGCCGGCGCTACTGAAGGGTCTTTGCGGCGGTACATCGGCGCTAACTGCCGTTTCGCGCCGCAATTCCGGCGCTGCGGCACCCGATGCGGTGCGGCAGGCTGGGGACGTGCAGGCCTCCTCCTCCCGTTAAGGAGGAGCTGCCTGCGCCCGGCCGCGGCCCGCGCAAATCAGCTTAAAAATGAGCCCGGCACCTCGGACAAGTGCCGGGCTTGCATCTGTTCCCGGGGGGGGGGGGGGAGAAGTCCGGGGAGGGAGCTGCGGGCAGGCGGCCGGCGGGAAAGTGGCCGGCCGCCGCGGGGCCTTTAATGCGCCGGCGCAAACTGGAGTAAGGCACCTCTGACAGAACGTTGCTTGCGGCTGCCACGGGCGAGGCGGCCGCAACTCAATTTCGGAGTTCGGGCGGGTTACCACGGCAACCGGGACGCTGCGCACACCGATGACGTCGTCGGTGCCGGCGCAGCGCTACCGGTGCAACGCCGATTTAGGGCCCCAGGGAATTTTTAAACTGGCCATAACTCTGGCGCTAGTCCCTCTAGCGCCTCAAAAGCGGCGCTAAGGCAACTGAATTTCTAGGCCAGAGAGTGGGGCACTACCTGCAGAGCTATATCCAATTTCAGGTGCAGTCCAAGCAGAACTCATCATTCACACTGGCTCCTTCCAGTCCTTAAGAGGGAGGTTCAATCATTCTGCACAACCTCATGAAGGTGACCTCCAAACAATTCAACAGCTACACTTCTTATCCTCGTGGCTGATCCCAGTCCCAGGGAGAGAGCTCGTCATTTCAGCGACCAGGCATTGGAGGCATTGGTTGCGGCAGTCGAAAGAAGGAGGGCAGTGTTGTTCCTGGCCACTGGCAGGAGGCCATTGCCCCAGGTCTTCAGGGCAATGTGGAGCGAAGTGGCCCAGGAAGTCTCAGCCAGCAGTGTGGTCCTCAGGACCCTCACACAGTGCCATAAAAAATTCAACGACCTCACTCGGGTGGTCAGGGTAAGTACATGCTTCAACAAGTCCCACATACCAGCATCTGAACCTCAGTTTGTACACACTGCACAAACCACCACACCCCCACCATTCACCCACCAAGCATCTCTACCTATTCAAACTCACATCCACAACTCACGCCTTGCCTACAATCACAGTTATTCAATTATGGCAGGCACATCTCTCAAACACATAGCTGCACACTCACTCACCCACTTTCCTTTCTCGTGCAGGCCAAGCTGGGCCACAATAGGAGGGATCAGGAATGAACAGGCGGGGATGAAGCGGGCATCCAACAGCTTACAGAACTGGAGGAGCGAGTGCTGCGACTCATTCGGCAGCAGGTGATGGGCACCATGGCCATCGGCGACATTGGCCCCCTTGGGGACAACAATGGTATGTTCATCCCCTCTCCTTCTTTCATCCCACTTCCCCCTCACAGTACAAGCCTTTCCCACTTTCCAGCTCATTATACTGCCTGCATTCCTTGCTCCCTTCCTGCCCCCCTGCCCTCACCTTAACGCGAGTCTCGTACCTTTATGCTTTCAGTTAATCAGCAACCAGATGTCTAGCCTGTCCCTGAGCCTCCCAGTCAGAGTGAGGTGGGAGAAGAGGAGGAGGAAGAAAGCACCATGTCACTGCATCTCACACCCACAGGCACCACCTTAGATACTGGGACTACGCGATCTTTAGAGGTAGGTTTAGTAGAGAGGTCAGCATTGGGTGATGCACCAGGGACGAGTGGACTGCAGCAAGGCTGGAGGAAAGGTTAGCTCGGGAGCCAGCTCCCCAAAGGGTGAGTTTGCGCATGAGTTCTGCTGCACAGGACTCAGATGAGGACCTCGATGGGGAGGCATTCACAAGAAGGGTGATGGGCATGCACACAGAGATGATAGGTGCAATGGCAAGGGTTCCCAAGAGCCTGTCGGAAATGGTAAGGAGCGTGGAGGAGTTCACCTCCAAAATTTTACAGAGCTCTGCGCACACCATGGAGCCCATCCTTGGCAGTCTGCAAAGTATGGTGGACTCCCTGAGAGACCATGGGGACCTAGACCTCATGCCGCGCGTGATGGGCGATGTGGCAGCAGCCATTGCAGCACAGCCGCAAGCCACACAATGTCTTAGTGCTGTAATGCAGTCAATGGTTGCTGCCATCGAGTCTCAGACTGCTCTCATGCAGTCTCAGCTTCATGCCACGCAAGTTCTGACTGCTGCCATTGTCGCTGGGCCCACCACAGTCCACTGGGTATCTCATGGTGTTGCAGCAGGCCAGCAATCTGTACTTCAGCAGATTGGTAGGGAGGTGTGCCAGGTGGAGAGCAGATAGCTCTTGTCTCCGAGAAGCCAGCCTCGAGCTTGATGTGATGGCTGGAAGAGTGTTGAATGAAGGCATCGTGGCTACTGCCAGGATAGTGGGCATTGACGGTGAGGATTCGCTGTCTGTGGTCACACACCAACTGGACATTAAGTGCGTGGTAGCCTTTGTGGTTACGGAAGACCTCAGGATTGTTATGAGGTGCCTGTAAAGTGATGTGGGTGCAGTGAATGGCGTCCTGTACCATGGGGAATCCTGCTATCCTGGCAAAGCCACATGCACGCTCATCCTGCTTCTCTCTGGTGATGGGGAAGGAAATGTAGTCCCTTCTCCTTTGTAGAGAGCATCTGTGACCTCCTGGATGCAGCAATGGACAGCGAACTGCGAGATGTTAGATATGTCTACTGCTGCAGAGTGGAAGGATTCGCTGGCATAGAAATTGAGGGCGATGGTGACCTTGACTGCCACTGAGAGAGCCATGGTGGTCCTGATCTGAGGCTCGAGGTCTGGCTGCAGGAGGTGGTAGAGCTCTGTGGCCACCTCCTTGGTGAAGCGGGGCCTTCTAAGGCACTGCTCCTCAGTAAAAGTTATGTAGGAGAACTGCTCCCAGAATACCCTGGGAGGGTAAGGCCTCCTTTTGAGAGCCCTGTTGGCCCTCCTCCCTCTGGCCACATTTTCCAATACTTGCCTCTGCCTCTGCTGCCTCCGATATTGATGCTGGAGGGCAACGTCAAGTACCAGTACAGCCCTCATTAATGTAACCAAGTGTAGCACTTCCAAATGTTAGCAGAATGAAAGTGACTAATTTTTAGCAGGCAGAACACTCCTGAAAGTTACAAATGTTTAACTCACTGAAAATGGATGTTTCGCAATGTGAAACTGAGAAGGCAGCATTGATTGACCTCTAAAATGAAATCGGATGTTGATCCCTTTAAATACCGCTCCTACAGCGGCCATCCAAATACATCATGCCTCCTCTTCCTGCCGTTGTTCAGGCCAGGTGCTAAGGCAGGGGGCGACAGTGAATTTTCCATCTGGGCCGTTAATGGGGCGTTCCAAGTGCAATGATGTCACGATCTGGCATCCGCTAAAGGCCTCGGCGCTAACTGTTAGCGCAAGCACTAAATCCCGGGTGAATTTCTCGTGCAGCGTTGATTTCTTTCCCACCAAAAACCCATTAACTAACATGCTGAATTTCTCCCCCTTAAAACCCAAGATCATTGGTGTTACACTCAAAGGGTGGAACAATATCAGGTGCAGTCTAATCGCAAGTTATGATTGCCACAAAATAATAAAGGGAAAAAGCCTCTGGTGGGCGTAGTCTACAGGCCGCCAAACAATAGCAAAACTGTTGGACATAGTATAAATCAACAAATAATGGAGGCCTGCAAAAAAGGTACGATAATAATCCATATTGATTGGACAAATCAAATTGGCCATGGTAGCCTTGATGAGGAGTTCATAGAGTGCATCCGGGATGGTTTCCTAGAACAGTATGTAATGGAAACAACCAGGGAGCAGGCTATCTTGGATCTGGTACTGTGTAATGAGAGAGAATTAATAAATGATCTCATAGCAAAGGATCGTCTAGGAAAGAGTGATCATAGCATGGTTGAATTTCAAATTCAGTTGGAGGGTGAGAAAGTTGTATCTCAAACCAGTGTCCTGATCTTAAACAAAGGCAATTACAATGGCATGAGGGCAGAACTGGCTAAAGTGGACTGGAAAAATAAATTAAAGGGTAAGACAGTTGAAATGCAGTAGCGGACATTTAAGGAGATATTTCATAACTCTCAACAAAAATATATTCGAGTGAGAAAGAAAGAGAAGGGAGCACTACCTGTGGCTAACTAAGGAAGTAAAGAATGGTATCAAATTGAAAATGAAGGCATACAATGTTGCCAACATTGGTGGAAGACCAGAGGATTGGGAAAATTTTAAAAACCAGCAAAGGATGACTAAGAAAAATAAAGAGAGAAGATGAATTATGAGAGTAAACTGGCAAGAAACATTAAAACAGATAGTAAGAGCTTCTACAGGTATATAAAAAGGAAGAGGGTAGTTAAAGTAAACGTTGGTCCCTTAGAAGATGAGACTGGGGAATTAATAATGGGGAACGGGGAAATGGCAGAGACTCTGGACAAATATTTTGTATCTGTCTTCATGGTAGAAATCACTAACAACATCCCAATAATAGATAATCAAGGGGCCACAGGGAGGGAGAGCTGAAGACAATCACTATCACTAAGGAAATAGTACTTGGTAAAATAATGGGACTAAAAGATGACAAGTCCCCTGGACCAGATGGCCTGCATCCCAGGGTCTTAAAAGAAGTTGCTGTAGAGATAGCGGATGCATTGGTTGCAATATACTAAAATTCCCTGGGCTCTGGAGAGGTACCAGCGGATTGGAAAACTGCAAATGTAACACCCCTATTTAAGAAAGGAGGGAGACAGAAAGCAGGAAACTATAGACCAGTTAGCCTAACATCTGTCATTGGGAAAATGCTGGAGCCCTTCATAAAGGAAGCAGTAGCAGGGCATTTGAAAAATCACAATGCAGTCAAGCAGAGTCAGCATGGTTTTATGAAAAGGAAAACAAGTTTAACAAATTTGCTGGAGTTCTTTAAGGAGGTAATGAACAGGGTGGACAAAGTGAACCAGTGGATGTGGTGTATTTGGATTTCCAGAAGGCGTTCGATAAGGTGCCACATAAAAGGTTACTGCATAAGATAAGAGCTCACGGAATTGGGGGTAATATACTAGCATGGATAGAGAATTGGCTACATAACAGAAGCAGAGAGTCGGGATAAATGGGTCATTTTCCGGTTGGCAAACGGTAACTAGTGGGGTGCCACATGGATCGGTACTGGGGCCTCAACTATTTACAATCTACATTAATGACTTGGATGAAGGGACCGAGTGTAATGTAGCCAAGTTTGTGGATGATACAAAGATGGGTGGGAAAGCAAGCTGTGCAGAGGACTCAAAGAACCTGCAAAGGGATATAGACAGGCTAAGTGAGTGGGCAAACATTTGGCAGATGGAGTATAATGTGGAAAAGTGTGAGGATATACACGTTGGCAGGAAAAATAAAAAAGCAAATTATTATTTAAATGGAGAGAGATTACAAAATGCTACAGTTCAGAGGGACCTTGGGGTCCTTGTGCATGAAATGCTAAAAGTTAGCACGCAGGTACAGTAAGTAATCAAAAAGGCAAATGGAATTTTGGCCTTTATTTCAAAGGGGTTGGAGTATAAAAGCAGGGAAGTCCTGCTACAACTGTACAGGGTATTGGTGAGACCACACCTCGAGTACTGCGTACAGTTTTGGTCTCCTTACTTAAGGAAGGATATATTTGCATTGGAGGCAGTTCAGAGATGATTCAGTAGGTTAATTCCAGAGATGAGGGGGTTGACTTATGAGGAAAGGTTGAGCAGGCTGGGCCTATACTCATTGGAATTTAGAAGAATGAGAGGTGATCTTATTCAAACATATAAGATACTGAGGGGGCTCGACAGGGTAGATGCAGAGAGGATGTTTCCCCTCATGGGGAAATCTAGAACGCAGGGGCACAGTTTTAGAATAAATGGTCGCCCTTTTAGAACTGAGATAAGAAGGAATTTCTTCTCTCAGAGGGTCGTAAATCTGTGGAATTCTCTGCCCCAGAGAGCTGTGGAGGCTGGGTCATTAAATACATTTAAGGTGGAGATAGACAGATTGTTGCAAGATAAGGGAGTAAAGGGTTATGGGGAGTGGGCGGGGAAGTGGCTTTGAGCCCAAGATCAGCCATGATCTTATTGAATGGTGGAGCAGGCTCGAGGGGCCAAGTGGCCTATTCCTGCTACTATTTCTTATGTTCTTATGTTCACAGGCTTTTATCACTACTTAAAGGGGAGGTTCATTGATGCTGCAGCACCTCATTTTCAGCATTGCTGGCTGTGCAGCTGCCTCCGCAAACAGAAGCAGGACAAGGAGAAGGAGCACTGAAAGAAAGACTTGCATTTATATAGTGCCTTTCACGACCACCAGATGTCTCAAAGTGCTTTACAGTCAATGAAGTACATTTGGAGTGTAGTCATTGCTCTAATGTGGGAAACGTGGTAGCCAATTTGCACAAAACGAGCTTCCACAAACAGCAATGTAATAATGATCATATAATCTGTTTTTTTATAATGTTGATTGAGGGATAAATATTGACCAGGACACTGGGGATAACTCCTCTGTTCTTCTTCGAAATAGTGCCATGGGATCTTTTACGTCCACCTGAGAGAGCAGACGGGGTCTCGGTTTAATATCTCATCCAAAAGACGGCACCTCCAACAGTGCAGCACTCCCTCAGCACTGCACTGGAGTGTCAGCCTAGTTTTATGGGCTCAAGTCCCTGGAGTGGGACTTGAACCGACAACCTTCTGACTCAGAGGCGAGTGTGCGACCAACTGAGCCACAGCTGACACAACGGCAATTCAACTAGGTCTGCTCATGGCAGATCCACGCCCCAGGGAGAGCGCCTGCAGATTCTGTGACCAAGCATTGGAGGCATTGGCTTTCACTGTGGAGAGATGTGGGGCGCTGCTCTACCCAGCAAGTGGTAGGAGGCCCTCGCCAGAAGTCTTCCGCACCATGTGGTGGGAGGTAGCGCAGCACATCTCGGGCAGCACTGTGGTCCCCAGGACCCACACACAGTGCACAAAGAAATTTAACGACCTCACTCGGGTGGTCAGGGTGAGTGAATGCTTCAACAAATGCTATATACCACCATCTGAACCACAAACTTCACACACCGCCCAAAGCACCACACCCCCAGCACTCACCCACCAACAATCTCTACCTATCAACACTCACATCGCATCTCACACCTTGCACACAATGACAGCTATTCAACTATGGCAGTCACATCACCCAAACACATTGCTCCACACTCACTCACACACTTTCCTTTCTCTTGCAGGCCAAGGTGGCTCACAACAGGAGGGAGTAGGAGTGCACAGGTGGGGGACAAGCCGACACCCAACCACTGTCTGTGCTGGAGAATCGAGTGCTGCAGATTATTGGGCACCAGGTGGTGGGTGCCGTGGCCACCGGTGACATTGACCCCCTTGGGGACATCAACGGTATGCTCCTCCCTACTCCTTCTTCTCACATCCCACTTCCCCCTCACCTCACAAGCATTTTGCACTTTCCAGCTAATCATGCTGTATGCATGCATTTCTCCCTTCCTGCCCCACTCCCCTCACCTTAACCCGACTCTTGTGCCTTTATGCTTTCAGATAATCAGCAAGCACCTCAGCAGCCTGTCCCCGAGGGCACGGTATAGAGTGAGGCGGGAGAAAAGGAGGAGGAAGAGCACACCACATCATTGCATGTCTCACCTGCAGACACCAGCTCAGATACTGGCACTACGCATTCTTTAGAGGCTAGCATAGTAGCGGGATCTGCACAGGGTGAGGCACCGGGGATGAATGGGCTGCAGCAAGGCCAGGGGGAAAGGATAGCTCGGGGGCCAGCTTCCCGGAGGGCGAATTCGCGTGCGAATTCTGCTGCACAGGACTCCGATGAGGACCTCAATGGGGATGCCTTTAGAAGAAGTGTGATAGGCATGCACACGGAGATGATAGGTGCAATGGCAAGGGTGCCCAAAGGCTTCTCGGCAATGGTAAGGTGCGTGGAGGTGCCCACCTCCAACATTGCACAAGGCTCTGCACACACCATGGAGCCCATCGTTTGCAGTCTGCAAAGTATGGTGGACTCCCAGAGAGACCGTGATGACCCAGACCTGATGCCGTGTGTGATGGGCCATCTGGCAACTTCCATTGCAGCACAGACAGAAGTGACGCAATGTCTTAGTGTTGTAATACAGTCTATGCTTGGTGGCATCCAATCTCAGACTGCTCTCATGCAACCTCAGCTTGGTGCCACGCAAGCTCTGACTGCGACCATCGTGGCTCGGTCTACCACCATTGACTGGGGCTTTCACAGTGCTCCAACAGATTGCTAGGGGTGCTGAGGTGCTGCCCCGGGGGAGTGGCAGTGGGTCAGTGGAGCAGGAACCTGCTGTCCTCTCCCAGGATGACAGCATTCCTGCTCCCACCACTGCCACTCCGCCATTGCCCTTGTCGTTGCCTGTCATCCAGCCAGCCCAGACTGCTGCCGCCCATGCTAAAGTGATGCAGTCTACAGCCGGGCCTTCCAGGCCCAGAGCTGGTCGAGGGCATCCTGCAAGGCCATCTAGAGTAGGCAAAGGCACAGTAATTGTAATGATCAATAACATGTCATTCTATAGTGGACACTAGGTGGAGCCAAAGAGCTGTGTAGAGCTGTATATAGCTGTATGTATAAGACTACACTACCCAGCTGTATATATATATTAAGACTACATTACCCATGAGGCTAGGCTACCCACAAGGCAACAGTCAAGATGGCAGCCTGCACACACGAGCACACATGCTGCATCTCTACAGATACTGTACCTAGAGAACGTGTACTGAATAAATGACTAGCTAGAAGCTAGCTGTGTTCATAATAAAAATGTCTTGTTATTAATGAACATAACATGGTACCAGGGTGGTGAAGATCTGCTGAAAATTGTGAAAAGCGACATGGAGAATTTGAAGCCACCAGAGCATTTGAATCTCGAGGAAAAAATCGACAACAATTGGCAGATTTTTCAACAACAATTCGAACTCTACATTGCAGCCATCGGATTCGGTACGAAGCCAGACGCAAGGAAGATAGCGTTGCTGCTTACGGTTGCAGGCCCACAGGCGATAGAGGTATTTAATACATTTGTATTTAATCCAGTGGAGAACAGAGAAAAATTAGAAGATGTGCTAAAAAATTTGATGCACATTGCTCTCCCAAAAAGAATGAGACCTATGAAAGATACATCTTCTGTTCTCGGACACAGCAGCAAAATGAGACTTTTGATAGCTTTATAACTGATCTGAAACTGAAAGCACAGACATGTAATTTCTCTGAGCTCAAAGCATCCATGATTCGTGACCAGATTGTGTTTGGTATTCATGATAAAAAAGTCAGGGAACGTCTGTTGAGAGAAACCGAACTAAATTTGGAAAATGCGGTGAAAATATGCCAAGCTAGCGAGCTAGCTCGAAAGCACATGAAGACTTTCAGTGAAATCAATAATGATGCGATTGTAATGAGTGATAATGCTGCTGTCGGTGCTGTGTCCTATAAGGGGAAGAAACGTGGGCAGAACAGAAATGAAAAGCAACCGGAGGATGACATTTTTAATTGTAAACGCTGTGGTTACAAACACCAGTTAAGGCAATGCCCAGCGTTTGGTAAAATGTGCACAAAGTGTAATGGAAAGAATCACTTTGCCAAACAATGCTTTTCAAAAGTAAAAGCAATGAAAGGGCAACAAGTTAATGTGATTGAGGACATTGATTTAAGTGAGACATTTTTTGTAGGAATGGTGTCATGTGACGATATCAAAAAAGATACAGAAAATGTGCAGCCCTCAGAAATGGACAATGCTGAACATAAAGTCAATGCAGTAAAAGTGGACAAATGGATGATCCCACTGCAGATAAATGGAGCATTAGTTACATTGAAACTGGACACTGGGGCAAAAGCAAACTTAATCAGTATGAGTGACATAAAAAATATGAAAGAAAAGCCCAAAATACAGAAAAAGTCAGTACTACTGAAGGACTATAATGGACAGAAAATAGATAGCTTAGGTGTATGCAGACTCAAAGTGACAGTCAAAGACAAAGTGCATCATCTCATGTTTTCTGTTGTGGCTGAAAGACTTGATTCGATACTAGGTGACAAAGCTTGTGAAGACTTAGAATTGGTAAAGAGAGTCTACCGTATAAACTGTGCCATAAGCAGACCAGGTGACTCAGGTGATGAAGCAGAGAGCCCATCAAGGATGAAAAGGCCAAAGGGTATCCATGTCTTCAAAAAGCCTAGTTTCTCCAAGAAGAAAGAAAAAGACTTTAAGGTCAAAGAGAAGCCAAAGGAAGAAAAGCACAAAGAGGAAAAACACAAGGAGAAAAAGTCCAAAGATATAACCGCAGCAGATGTTGTTAAGCAGTGGAAAGAGAAAAAGAAAAAGAAGAAGCCTGCACCAGAGCAGGAAGCAGTTCCGGTGGATACTCCTTCTTCCCTCAGGCCAATCTTTGGTGTTCTATTAGCCGAGGCTGCTGAGAGGACTATGCTGTATGATGGGATCCAGCTGCCAGCAGTTTTTCGAGAGTGCATTGATTACATTGAGCATTATGGCATGAAGAGTGAAGGAAACACTGAAACCCTCTCCAAGCAAAGATCGCAAGGAGACCTCGATCTATATGAAGAGCAGATTGATGACAATGCCGCAACTGCATCTTGTCATTCACCGCCAGAACAATCTCTTGAAGACACATCAGACTTACCCGTGTTGAGAAGATCCAGACGTGAAGCAAACGAGCCTGATAGACTTAATCTTTGAGTACAATGTAAAGCTATGAAAAAGTGTTACTGATATTATCTGTATTGTTTTCTTGAAAGTTGATTGATATTGATTTTGTTAAACCTCAAAGAAAGGGGGATGTAATGATCACGAACATGTCATTCTATAGTGGACACTAGGTGGAGCCGTAGAGCTGTGTAGAGCTGTATATAGCTGTATGTATAAGACTACACTACCCAGCTGTATATATATTAAAACTACATTACCCATGAGGCTAGGCTACCCACAAGGCAACAGTCAAGATGGCAGCCTGCACACAGGAGCACACATGCTGCATCTCTACAGATACTGTACCTAGAGAATGTGTACTGAATAAATGACTAGCTAGAAGCTAGCTGTGTTCATAATAAGAATGTCTAGTTATTAATGAACATAACAGTAATGAGAGGCACTAAGGGATTGCACAAGGATGAATAGTTGATATTTTTGGTGTAAAAATGTGTTCACTGATTTTTAATAAATTTATTAATTCACTTACAATTCTTTTGTGGTGTCGGTCATTTCAGTTTGCAGTGTGATACGGCTTGCGAGAGGCATGGAATGGTGAGGATATGGTGAGCAAAGGGGATGTAGGCTTTAAGTCATCCTGGTGTGAGGTTGGAGGTCTGTTTGGAGGAGGTGGCAGAATTCTGTGACCACCTCTTTGGTGAGGCGGAGCCATCAAAAACACTGCTCCTTGCTTAATTGAAGTTGGTAGAAGTGCTCTTGGAATGCCCTCGGATAGCAAGGCGTCCTGGTGGGAGTCCTGATGTCCCCCGTCATCTCTCTGTGCACATGTTCCCGTATTTCTCGCTGCTTGCACTCCCTTCGCCGTAGGTCCTGGAGGCCGAGGCCGACTGCCAGTACATCCCCCATTAATGTTACCAAGTGTAGCAGTTTGATTCATTGAAGAATAAATGTAGAAACTTTTTAGTTGCCAGAAGACTCCTGATGGAAAAGAACCCTGAAATTATTGACTGAAACTTGCAGTATGTGAAACTGACAAGAAACCACTGAAACTGCACTAACCTGACAGCTGCGAGTGATTACTGATGATCCCTTTAAATAACATCCCTGGAGCTGGCTTCCTGGTGCTTCATAGAAACATAGAAACATAGAAGATAGGAGCAGGAGTAGGCCATTCAGCCCTTCGAGCCTGCTCCGCCATTCAATGAGATCATGGCTGATCATCCACATTCAGTACCCTGTCCCTGCCTTCTCCCCATATCCCTTGATCCCTTTAGCCTCAAGAAATATATCCAACTCTTTCTTGAATATATTTAATGAACTGGCCTCCACCGCCCTCTGTGGCAGAGAATTCCACAGGTTCACCACTCTCTGGGTGAAGAAATTCCTCCTCATTTCAGTCCTAAATGGCTTACCCCTTATCCTTGGACTATGACCCCTGGTTCTGGACTCCCCGGCCATCAGAAACATCCTTTCTGCATCTAGTCTGTCCAGACCTGACAGAATTTTATAGGTTTCGATGAGATCCCCTCAATCTTCTAAACTCCAGTGAGTATAAGCCCAATTGACACAATCTCTCCTCGTACATCATTCCTGCCATCCCAGGTATCAGCCTGGTGAATCTTCGCTGCACTCCCTCCATGGCAAGAACGTCCTTCCTCAGGTAAGGTGACCAACACTGCACACAATACTCAAGGTGCGGTCTCACCAAGGCCCTGTACAACTGCAGCAAGACATCCTTGTTCTTGTACTCGAACCCTCTTGCTACGAAGGCCAACATACCATTTGCCTTCTTAACCGCCTGCTGCACCTGCATGCTTACCTTCAGCAACTGGTGCACAAGAACACCTAGGTCTCTTTGCACTTCCCCTTCTCCCAATCTATTGCCATTCAAATAATAATCTGCCTTCCTGTTTTTGCCACCAAAGTGGATAACCTCACATTTATCCACATTATAGTGCATTTGCCATGTTTCTGCCCAATCACCCAACCTGTCCAAATCGTACTGGAGTTTCATGACATCCTCCTCACAGCATACCCTCCCACCCAGCTTTGTGTCATCTGCAAGTTTGGAGATATTACATCCAATTCCCTCGTCCAGATCATTAATATATATTGTGAACAGCTGGGGTCCTAGGACCGATCCTTGCGGTACCCCACTAGTCACTGCCTGCCACTCGGAAAACGACCCGTTTATTCCAACTCTTTGCTTTCTGTCCGCCAACCAGTTCTCTATCCAAGTCAATACCTTGCCCCCAATCCCATGTGCCTTAATTTTGCACGCTAACCTCTTATGCGCGACCTTATCGAAAGCCTTCTGAAAGTCCAAATACATCACATCCACTGGTTCTCCCTTATCTATTTTACCAGTTACATCCTCAAAAAATTCCAGTAGATTAGTCAAGCATGATTTACCTTTTGTAAATCCATGTTGACTTTGTCCGATCCTGTCACTGCTTTCCAAGTGCTCTGCTATTACATCTTTTATAATGGACTCTAGCATTTTCCCCACTACCGATGTCAGGCTTACCGGTCTATAATTCCCCGCTTTTTCTCTGCCACCTTTTTTGAATAGTGGGGTAACATTAGCTACCCTCCAATCCATGGGTACTGTTCCAGAGTCTATTGAGTTCTGGAAGATGACCAGCAATGCATCTACTATTTCTAGGGCCACTTCCTTAAGTACCCTGGGATGTAGATTATCAGGCCCTGGGGATTTATCGGCCTTCAGTCCCATCAATTTCCCTAACACCATTTCCCTACAAATACTGATATCTTTCAGTTCCACCCTTTCATCAGACCCTATGTTCCGCGGTATTTCTGGGAGGTTATTTGTGTCCTCCTTTGTGAAGACAGAACCAAAATATGTATTTAGTTGGTCTGCCATTTCTTTGCTCCCCATTATAAATTCCCCCGATTCTGACTGCAAGGGACCTACGCTTGACTTCACCAATATTTTCCTCTTTACATATCTATAAAAGCTTTTACAGTCAGTTATTATGTTCCCTGCAAGCTTACTCTCATATTCTATTTTCCCTTTCTTAATTAATCCCTTTGTCCTCCTTTGTTGAATCCTAAACTGCTCCCAATCCTCAGGATTATTGCTTTTTCTGGCCAATTTTTATGTCCTCTCCTTGGATCTTATGCTATCCCTAATTTCCCTTGTTAGCCATGGTTGAGTCGCCTTTTTTGTTTTATTTTTATGCCAAACTGGGATGAACAAATTCTGTAGTTCATCCATTCGGTCTTTGAATGTTTGCCATTGCCTATCCACCGTCAACCCTTTGAGTGCCATTCTCCAATCAATCCTACCCAACTCGCTCCTCAGACCATCGTAGTTTCCTTTATTTAAATTGAGGACCCTAGTTTCTGAGCCAACTATTTCATTCTCCATCTTAATGACGAATCCGATCATATTATGATCGCTCCGACCCAAGGGGCTTCGTACAACAAGATTGCTAATTAATCCTTTCTCGTTACATAATACCCAGTCTAAGATGGCCTGATCTCTGGTTGGTTCCTCGACATATTGGTCCAGGAAACCATCCCGTAAACACTCCAGGAATTCCTCCTCCACAGTATTGTTACTAATTTGGTTAGCCCAATCTATATGTAGATGAAAGTCACCCATGATGACTGCTGTGTCCTTATTTCACGCTTCTTTAATTTCCCTTTTAATGCCATCCCCAACCTCCGCCTTACTGTTTGGAGGTCTATATACCACTACCACTAATGTTTTTATCCCCTTAATATTCCTCAATTCTACCCATACAGATTCCACCTCATCAGAGCTAATATCCTTCATTACAATTGTGTTAATCCCTTCTTTAACCAGTAATGCTACCCCTCCTCCCTTTCCTTTTTGCCTATCTTTCCTGAATATCGAATACCCCTGGATGGTGAGTTCCCAGTCTTGGCCGTCCTTGAGCCACGTTTCCGTAATCCCAACCAAATCATATTCGTTTACCTCTATTTGCGCAGCCAATTCATCCACCTTATTACAAATGCTCCTCGCATTAAGACACAAAGGCCTAGAAATTCAGTGGGCTGCGCCACCAGTTAGCGCCCAAAGAGGGCACTCAGTGGCTTTAGCGCCACTGGCCACGCCTCCCGCGATATTTAGCGGGGCGCTAATGGCAGCGTTAGCTTGTAGCGCTGCGCCGCCACCGATGACGTCATTGGTGTGCGCAGTGCCCCGCTACTGCCCCGATCACGATATTTGGTCGCGCCCACCTCTGTAACGCCGGTCGCAAATCGCGACCGGTTCACAGGGCCTACCTGTGGCGGTAGTGCCGCAAATTAAGGTGGAGGTGCGGGGCGGCCATTTTTTCCAGTGGCCGCCTGCCAGCACCTCCTCGCGCCGCCCTCCCCGGCCTCCTGATCCACCCCCCGGGCAGTGCCGGCTGTGTCCCAAAAGCCCGGCACTTCTCCTCGGTGTCGGCCTCTTTTGCTGGCACTCACGATCGGTGATCGCGCTGGTGCAGGCCCCTCCCCCTTAAGAAGGGGAGGAAGGCCTGCAGTACAGCAGCGCGCCGTGCCACAGCATGTGGCGCTGTGGCACGTAGCGCGGCGATATTCAGTTTGAGCGCCCCAAGCGGGACGCGGGGAGCCTCGAGCAGCGCCCCGAGTCCCTCTTGGGGCGCTCCAACTGAATATCGGGAGGGCGCAAGCGGCTCTGGCCGGAGCGCAAATTCCGGCGCCCAGGCGAGCTTGGCGCCCCAAACGCGGCGCCACCGAATTTTTAGCCCAAAGCCTTCAGGCTTGTTTTTTTAACGCTCTTAGACCTATTAGAATTATTATTTACTGTGGCCACGTTTGATTTAAACCGTTGATTTCTCTGACTGCCACCTTTGTTTTTCTCCTTCCTATCTTTTGCTTTTATCCTTGTTTTCCTTTCCTCTGTCTCCCTGCTCAGGTTCCCAACCCCCTTCCATTTTAGTTTAAACCCTCCCCCACAGCACTAGCAAACACTCCCCCTAGGACATCGGTTCCAGCCCTGCCCAGGTGCAGACCGTCCGGTTTGAACTGGTCCCACCTCCCCCAGAACCGGTTCCAATGTCCCAGGAACTTGAATCCCTCCCCCTGGCACCATTCCTCTAGCCACGTATTCATCTGAAGTATCCTTCTATTTCTACTCTGATTAGCACGTGGCACTGGTAGCAATCCTGAGATTACTACCATTGAGGCCCTGTTTTTTAATTTACCTCCTAACTCCCTATATTCCGCTTTAAGACCTCATCCCACTTTTTACCCATATCGTTGGTGCCTATATGCACCACGACAACTGGCTGTTCACCCTCCTCTTCCAAGATGTTCTGCAGCCGCTCGGAGACATCCTTGACCCTTGCACCAGGGAGGCAACACACCATCCTGGAGTCTCGTTTGCGGCCGCAGAAACGCCTATCTATTCCCCTTACAATTGAATCCACTATTACTATAGCTCTACCACACTTTTTCCTTCCATTCTGTGCAGCAGAGCCACTCCTGGTGCCAGGAAGTTGGCTGCTGCTGCCTTCCTCTGATAAGCCATCCCCCCCAACAGTACTCAAAGTGGTGTATCTGTTGGAGAGGGGGATGGCCACAGGGGACCCCTGCACTACCTGCCTGCGCCTAGTACTCTGCCTGTTGGTCACCCGTTCCCTTTCTTCCTGTCCAACCTCTACCTTCACACCAGCTCCCCCTGTCTGTGTTTACTCTAGGCGCTAAGGTAAATGGTGAGAATTAAGTTCGCAGATCGGTCGGTCAGTGATTGTTGCACACTCACTGATGCCATGATACACCTGGCGTTGATGTTCTCGGCAATACCTCTTATCGGTGGTGCTACGGTGGGGAGGTGGGATTTTTTATGCGGCGCTGAAATTTGCCTCGTCCCGGCAATACTGGTCTACTGCCTCATTAGCGCCATCTACTGGTGCTAATGGGAGGTGCTAAGGGGAAGAATTTTTCCCCCTTTGTATCTGAGACTATTCCATTAATCTCAAATATATAGGGGAGCAGGGGAGACAGCTGATCATAAAACTAACTTGTGGGAGACTACTGATGGAAGAAACCAAAACCAAACCACTGGTTCAGAATGCACGTGTCCCAGCAGCAGCCAATCACAGGAGGCGTGACGAAGATGAAGACAGCAGAACAAAAACCATGAGTTTTTGCTGTTGAATCATGAGATTGTGAGTTTGGTGGATTTTCCTTCAAAATCATGTGTTTCGTGATTAAATCGCGAGAGTTGGCATTACTGCTAATCTGTATTGATCTATTGAAAATAAGCTCTCAATGCATCAAGGGTCATTTACAGCCCTGTTGATAACATCAGCTGAGACTGGCAGAAATAATCAACTTTGGAACCCGCAGCCTAAAGAAACTCTCAAGAGTTACAGAAGAGCTTTTAAAGCTTTTTTTTTGCATTTAGATACAGCTGGACTTCCACACAGCATTTTTGTCATTGTGTCAGTCGTGGATCAGTGGTAGCACTGTTGCCTCTGAGTCAGAAGGTTGTGGGTTCAACAACAACAACAACTTGTATTGATATAGCGCCTTTAAGATAGTATCACGTCCCAAGGCACTTCACAGGAGTATTAAAAGACAAAAAATTTAACACCGAGCCACATAAGGAGAAATTAGGGCAGGTGACCAAAAGCTTGGTCAAAGAGGTAGGTTTTAAGGAGTGTCTTAAAGGAGGAGAAAAAGGTAGCGAGGCAGAGAGGTTTATGGAGAGAATTCCAGAACTTAGGACTGAGGTAACAGAAGGCATGGCCACCAATGGTGGAGCGATTATAATCAGGGATGCTCAGGAGGGCAGAATTAGAGGAGCGCAGTTATCTCAGGGGGCTGCGAGGCTGGAAGAGATTACAGAGATAGGGTGGGGTGAGGCCATGGAGAGATTTGTAAACAAGGATGACAATTTTGAAATTGAGGTGTTGCTTCTCCGGGAGGCAATGTAGGTCAGCGAGCACAAGGGTGTTGGGTGCGAGTTAGGACATGGGGAGCCGAATTTTGGATGACCTCAAGTTTACGTAGGGTAGAATGTGGGAGGCCAGCCAGGAGTGCGTTGGAATAGTCAAGTCTAGAGGTAACAAAGGCATGGATGAGGGTTTCAGCAGAGGATGAGCTGAGGCAAGGGCAGAGACGGGCAATGTTATGGAGGTGGAAATAGGCGGTCTTTGCTATACCGTGGCTATGTGGTCAGAAGCTCATTTCAGGGTCAAATATTACACCAAGGTTGAGAACAGTGTGGTTCAGCCTCAGACAGATGTTAGGGAGAGGGATGGAGTCAGTGACTAGGGAACGGAGTTTGTGGTGGGGACCGAAAACAATGGCTTCGGCCTTCCCAATATTTAATTGGAGAAAATTTCTGCCCATCCAGAACTGGATGTTGGACAAGCAGTCTGATAATTTAGAGACCGTGCAGGGGTCAAGAGAAGTGGTGGTGAGGTAGAGCTGGGTGTCATCGTCGCACATGTGGAAACTGACGCTGAGTTTTTGGATGATGTCGGCAAGCGGCAACATGTAGATGAGAAATAGAAGCGGGCGAAGGATAGATCTTGGGGGACACCAGAGGTAACGATGCGGGAGAGGGAAGAGAAGCTGTTGCAGGTGATTCTCTGGCTACGATTAGATAGATAAGAATGGAACCAGGTGAGTGCAGTCCCACCGAGCTGAACGACGGTGGAGAGGCGCTGGAGAAGGATGAAGTGGTCAACCGTGTCAAAGGCTGCAGCCAAGTCAAGAAGGACGAGGAGGGATAGTTTACCTTTGTCACAGTCACAAAGGATGTCATTTGTGACTTTGATGAGAGCCGTTTCGGTACTGTGTCAAGGGCGGAAACCTGATTGGAGGGACTCAAACATGGAATTACGGGAAAGATGGGCACGGATTTGGGAGGAGACAACACGTTCAAGGACTTTGGAGAGGAAAGGGCGGTTGGAGATGGGCGGTAGTTTGCAAGGATGGAAGGGTCAAGGGTTGGTTTTTGAGGAGAGGGGCGATGATGACAGATTTGAGGGACAGGGGGACAGTACCTGAGGAGAGAGAACTGTTAACAACATCAGCTAACATGGGAGCCAGAAAAGGAAGTTGGGTGGTCAGCAGTTTAGTGGGAATAGGGTCGAGGGAGCAGCAAATGGGTCTCATGGACAAGATGAGTGTGGCAAGGTCATGAAGGCAGATCGGAGAGAAACTGGAGAAGGATGTGAGTTGAGGGCTAGGGCAGGGGGGAACCTTAGAGGAAGTTTAACCCAGTGGGCTAGGAGAAGGAAGGGAAGTGGCAGAGGTAGCTGAATGGATGGTCTCAATCTTAGAGACAAAGAAATCCATGAGCTCCACACACTTGTTTTCCGAGGTGAGGGTGGAGGAGACAGGGGAGAGGGGTTGAAGAAGACGGTTAGCAGTAGAGAATAGAAGTCACGGTTTATCTTTGCATTCCAGAATGATTCCGGAATATTGAGAAATTTTGGCAGACGCGAACAAGACCCAATAATGCTTTACGTAGTCCAGCCAGTTCTGGCGGTGTATCGCTAAACCAGCTGTTCGCCAAAGTCGTTCAAGTCTGCATCCCTGGGACTTAAGGGAGTGAAGATGAGGGCCGTACCGGGGGAATGGTCAGGGTGAGAGAGAGTAATTGTTTTAATAGGGACGAGGGCATCAAAGGTGGTTGTGAGGGTGTGGTTAAGCAGATTGGTTGCTGCAAAAATGTTATGGTGAATGGAGGGCCAAAGGCTGGACAGTTGGGATTTCATAAGTGCAGTTGTAAGGGAGTTGGGCGTAAGATTCGCAAAATTTGTGCATTTCCCCGAAGGTTATTATCGATAAAAGGGACCCTGCATGGACATTTCTTTTGAAATTAAAAAGGGTACCCAAGATGGCGTCCGTGCCTCGTGCCAGAAAGCCTGCGGGTCTCCAAATTGGATTCTGCAGCCCAGGCACTTTGAGGGGAATCGAAACTAAGGCTGCAGGTTTCCTGTGAAAAGAACTTTGTGATTTGGGACCCAGACAAACTGTGAATTATGTATTAGGCTGAATTAGAGGCAGATCTGAATTCAATGAGGCCTACAGTTAAAGCCATCAAACAGTCTGCATACATAATCGGAAACAGATTAAACACATCCATCGAGGCCGGACAAGCCCATCAAGGACTTTCAGGACAATACGAGTCAATTATCGGGCTGGTAGATGCAATTACCGGCCATCTAAAAACCCATCAGTATAGATTGCTACCATTATTTTAACTTGCCCGCCAAAAATAAAACAAAGAACTAACCTGATTTGGCTGGTAGATAAGGTTTTTCGACGAAGGTAAAATTGAAGGCCCCCAGGTAGCAACTGGGGGCAGTCGTTGGAAGAAGAAGAAGAAGACTGCTGCTCGGCTGCTGTCGGTATTGCCGCTCCCCGGTCCTTCGGCCCCTCACCCTCGTGGCTGTCGCTCTTTCCCCCGTCCCGCGCTTACCCCCTGGCCTTTGCCCGTGCCCTCTCCAACTTCATCTGGACTCGCCCCGACACCGGGTCGGGCGAACACGGGCAATTCAGGCCAGGCGAAGCGGGACGCGACGAGGGGAGGAGGAAGACCACCCGGGGAAGGCCAACTGAGGGTAGGCTTCGAATTATCGGGCCTTCAGCCTCAGCCGACCTGCAAGTATCTTCATGCAAACTCAAGCTGTCGGTGAAGAATCATCCCTGCAAGATAAAGTACCCAAGCAGAGACTGTAACTTTGGGGTACTCGAACCTGGACAACGCCCTTGCAGCACCCAGAGCCCACATGACGACGGCAGGCTCCAGAGAGCACCAAGAGCAAACCCCGAACCCAACCGCTGTTTTGAGTCTAACAAACCCTTTTATTGGTGAGCATGAATTCTGACCCCTCATAGATTAACCTAGTTAGGCATAGGGGGTGGGTTAAGGATAAGGGGATTGTTAAGATAGTTGTTTTCCCTCAATGTGCCGTGTGTTCCCCATTCACTGTATAAGTATATAGTATTATTATGACTCTCTTGTAATTTTTGCCTGTAGAAGTGTACACTAATAATTTTCCATAAGATTGTATCAAGTTTTTCCTCTTCAATAAAATCTTGGTTTTGTTTGCATCCAACCACCTGTCTACTTGAGTTTTCTCTGTATCACTGCCTGTATCTAAATCCGGTGTCCAGAACCCAGGGGGCGAGCGATTTGAACTGTTCAAGGGAGGTAGTCAGAGGCAAAGCTGACTGACCCAAACACGCCTGTGCAAAAACCCCCTACAGAAATGGCGACCGCGGCAGACAGGGGCAACAAGGTTGCGATACGGTAGGCAGTGGTTCGGATGAGCGAACCGTGATGGAGGCAAGGATTTCTGATTATGTTTTTAGCGAGGTGAATATCACTAAGAAGTGGATCACCACTCTGTTAAAGGCTGGGCATCCGGTAGATGCGGCAGCCAAGTGGACAGAGGGAAAGGAACACAAGAAGTCCTTAGAGAAAGCAGTTTGGCTGATGTGCTTTAAAAAGCAGATCCAGCTTCGGGACGGGCTCGTTGCCGCACAGGCAATCGAGTTAAGGGAGTCAGCCCTGGAGATCCAGGATAAGGCTCTCGCAGGGGAAAAGTTGTTAGTAGCTCTGCAGGCTTTGAACCAAGAGACAGTACATCTAGTAAGGGAACACAAGGCCCAGTTGGAATACCTACGGTGTCAAGTCACCAAGGCCAAGGGAAATGAGTCAAGGTTGTGGGAGAAAAACGCCCGAATGCAAGGCAGGTTAGGCAACAGGAAGAGAAAGTACAGGAGGTAAAAGCCGCTTACAAGCTAGCAAATGAACAGGGGTTTGAGGAGGCAGACCACGGCCCCTGCCAAGAGAAAATAGAAAATCTGAGCCGGGCCCTCCTGAAGGTAAAAGGCATGGTATGCCTCATAAGCCCAAAGGCAGGTCAGGCAGATTTTATGGGGAACGAGGGGAGAACAGTTCCAGTGTCACCGGTAGTGTCTAGGGACGACCCGGTTGAGAGAGAGGAGATCTCACAACCACCACCCATAGCGCCAAGTTTCAGTGAGGTTTGGCAGCAAGGGGGGGTGGAGCGCAGCATGGAGCCAGAGGTGGAGGCGGAGGTAGAGCAATCCCCGCCCGAAAAGTCGGAACCGGAGCCGATGTGCCCAGCACGGCATCGGAGGTTCGGCCCACCCGCCAATGGCGAAGATGAGGGACCCCTTCAAAACCAGTTCGTATTAACCTTTAACACCCAACAGCTTAGGGTTATGGTCAACCATATCGCAAAGCTTTCCGCCAAGGGAGACCCCTCGATCCACTTCAGGGAAATAGAGCAGGCCACCAGCGTCAATGACTGCGATGACGCTGAAAAGGCCAAGATGCTGCTATTCTCCCTGGAGAGTAATCTCCTCCAATCCCTCTCTGAAGAGTGTAAGAGGGGACAGAGCGGGTACGAGGAGCTTAGAGACGTGGTTCCGGAGGCCATGGGGATGGATGAGGGAAGTCTTTTCTCCCATGTGGAGAAGACGGTACAGCTCTCAGGGGAGACCCTGCAGGCTTTTGCGGACCGGTTGTGGCCGGTATACCGGAAAGCCTGTCCGGGGACGTGGGACCGAGCGTTCCTGAACGGGGATTCTCTGACGCATTGGCTCCATTGTCTGGTGGCAAACAGCTTGCCACAGATCCAGGCTAAGGCAGAAGCCTGGTTCGACCCCAAAGATCCCCAGACCACAGAAATCACGGTAATTAGGCAGCTCACTCTGGCCTATAAAAACTGTAGGGGAGCCGATGCACACCCACCCAAGGGTAAGCTGCATGAGGTAAAACCCGGACCGGGTAGGAAAGAGTGGCACCAGGAAGGGAGTAACCCCCCCAAACACAAAGACCAATTGTTACGGGTGTGAGAAGGATGGTCACTGGCGGAAGGAGTGTAAGAACCCTTGGAAGGATAACAAGGGAAAGCATCCCACAGCCCCGGCCCAAAGGGTGGGGGTAGGGGCCCCTTCCGCAGAGGTTGAGTTGCTTTTGGACGCCATGAGATCCTTACTGACTGGCCAGGGGAGAGTAGCAGCCACCACCGGTGCTCTCACCCCGTCCGCCCCATCCCACCCACAACAGTGACTAGAGCCGGTGCAGCCTGTGTATCTGTGTTCGCTCCGATATGATGAGTGGAGGAGACCCATGATGGAGATGGAGGTGGAAAAGGTAGCAGGGACCTATCTGTTGGACACGGGGGCATCACGCGCCGTGATCTACTCAGCTAACCCACCACCTCACCTCTCTCTAGTGGGATCCCATACAGTCTATCGGGGTTCACAGGCAAGGAACAGGCTGGCTCGGTTTCCATCCCGCTCGCCATTTGGATAGGACCGCTCCGCTCCACGTGGACGTGCATCCTGACGGATTGGGAAGTGGAGGGTGGAAGGGGGGTCCTGGGGGCCGATTTTATCGTAGGTCACGGGATCCTGGTGGATTTAAGGAATCACTGCCTCTGTGGGGCAGGAAAGGTAAAGAACGGTGAGATCGTAGTCATCCCGGGTAAGGAAGGGAAGGGGACCCTCTGCACTATGAAGCCCAAAGAGGATTATAACCTCAGGCTCATGGTCAGCAACACCCACCAGAGTTCCAGGCATTTGTGCAGGCCCACCTAGCCGCATTTGCCACTCACAAACACGACTGCGGGAGGGTCACAGGGTTTGAGGTCAGAGTAGACGGGGACCCCATGGCCCGAACACAGAAACAGTATAACTTCCCCAGGGAAGCAGAGCCGGACATGGAAGCAGCCATGTCCTCGTTAGTACGGCAGGGAGTTCTGAGGCCGATAGCCACCCATGTGAACACTTCGTTGTGGCCAGTTAGAAAACCGGACAATTCCTGGAGGGCCACGGTGGACTTTCGGGTGCTCAATAATAACATCCCAGCCTGCGCACCCACAATGGCAGCAGTTGCCGACCTCATCGGGAGTATTCCAGCATCCGTGACCACTTTCACGGTGCTGGATATTTCCAATGGGTTTTGGTCCATCCCTGTAAGGAGGGAGGATCAGTACAAGTTTGCCTTTACATTTAAAGGGCAACAGTACATGTGGAACTGCTTGCCTCAGGGCTTCCATAATAGCCCCAGCATCTTCCATCAGTGTATGGCAGACAGTTTGAAGGACTTTAGCCAGCCCAGACAGTTGGTACAATATGTGGATGACCTGCTCCTGTTCACTGATTCGAAAGAGGAGCATGGCCCACTATTGGCCGAACTGCTGGAGCTGTTAGAACAGAAGGGTTTCAAGGTGAATCCCAAGAAGGCGCAGATTGGCCAGCAGGAGGTGAAATTCCTCGGTCTGACCGTACGTGCTGGAGAAAGGGCTATAGATAGGGCTGGGGAAGGAGAATCCCGAGGACCCCTATCGGGCAGGCCCAGAAGCCGCAGTCCGGGACAAGGGAGGTACACGGGGGGTAGTTTTGGCTCCGGACCCGAAGCGGGTCCGGATCCGAGATCCCATCTGCAAGACCGTCCCGGTGAGAAAAGAGAAAAGACAGCCCCTAGAAGGTCCGCTCGGGGCAGCGAGCGAGCCCTCAACACAGGTTCTAAAACAGGCCGCTGGTTATATTAACCAGTGCAAACTGTTTCAGACTGAAAGGGGAAAACAGCCAGTTGGGGTAAGGTCTGAGGATAAAGATCCTCAGCCTGCAGCACGAGCGAGTTCACAGACCACACAGGCAGGCGCTGTGGCTTGTTTGAAGGGAGGGGCCATTCAGCCCATCGATTGGGACACGCCCCCACTCTTCTGGGATCCAGATGAGAGGGAGGGACTTGAGGGCAAAAACCCCACCCCTAACCCAGGTGTAGAGAGGGAGGGACCTGAGGTCGAAAACCCCGCCCCAGACCCAGCCATGGGACCTGGGGGCGGAGGCTCTCAGCTCGCAGCAGCAGGCTGCGAAAAGGTACCTACCCCCAGCCCAGGTTCGGAGGGGTCAAGCCTGGGGGAGCAGCGGTTCGGGTAAAAGGCCCAGCGGCCAAGAAAGCCCCACCCGCCAAAGCCCCCAGAAAGTCCCCGCAGACGCCCCAGCCGAGAAAGCCATGGTCACCAGCCCTCCAGTTCCCAAGGGCCGCCCCTCGAGCCAGGGAGAGGTCCAAGGAAAGAGGTCCTCAGCCAGCAGCCTCGGGCTGCGAGGGACCAATCGTGAAGGACGGTGCGGTCACGCCGGGGGTGGCGGCGAGCCACAGTCCGACCAGGGATTAGCCTGGCCGCCCGGAGACGGGCGGCAGATGTATATAGTACAGTGTAAGTTTAAGTTTAAGTAGGTGTAATTATTGAACTTAAGTTTGGGTGTTTAGCTTAGGTTAAATAAGGTGATGGGTAGTTTGAATAAGAAATCTGCCGAGAGTGTGTATATTTGGGTCGAGGTCACGGGACCCGACCATGCCTCACCAAGCCAGAGAATCTCTTTGGGACCTGGCTGCATGTTTTTAGATCTTTTTGCAGAAACATGTTCGGGATGGACTGGATCGTGGTCCTATTTGCCCTGATCGGGATGAGCGAGGAAAGGAGGGGAGACGTCCAAGACTCCCACATCTATGGGTGTTCGGGAGACAAGGCGCCCCTGGCGATCGATGGGAGTGGCGAACGGGATGCGGAGGAGACCGCTGTCTACTTCCACGAGGGAAGGTGGCCAGGATGGTTGGGGTCCAATTCGTCTCAGTACTCCAGCCAAACCGGATTCACGTACGGGGAAGCCTCCCTCCTGTGCCCCCGAGTGCGAGTCGTTTCCACGAGGGTCAGCGTCACCGTTGGAAAGCGAATATGTTTAACATGCAAAGGACACATTCCACTGGACCGATGGTGGTGGCTCCGAAAGGTGAGCAAGGACATAAGGAACCCCGAAGTCGAGTGGGAACGCCTGGGGAATAACACCCATCGGACAATTACCGGGACTCATGAAGGACTGAGTGTGTGTTGGGACAAGTGGTGGGAACCGGACCAAGGGATTTACATCTGTATGTGGGGGTCAGAGACGGTCTGCCCCGCAGGCATATCCATTGTTTTCCACCAGCAGTGGCAAGATGCCGGGGAGGGGATAAGGTGGGACACCAGCCTGGAGGCATGCGCAGCCCCATTCTCCCCGATCCCAGTCAATGCCACTGAGCTGGTAACCTGCCCCCATAAGCCCCCGCCCATGGCGCAGGTGGCGAGGTTATCCAGGGAAGATTGCCCCACCACCACCAAGGGACCAAGGAACGGATTGGTACTAGTCCCCACCGATCAGATGCTGTACCAGGAGGTACACTACGCGGTAGCCTCCGTGATTTTAAATCTCACTGAGGTACATTTGCCGGAGTGGTGCCCCAAAGCAACAGAGCAGTTATACCAGTACCTATTAAAAGACATGTTCATAACGTTTTACGAGTTCGATTTTGCCCACGTGGACAAGACCGAACTCTACACCACATGCCGGGAATTTTTGGGTAACCCAGGGAGACAAAGAAGGGGTGTATGGAATGATGTTTTTACTGCGTTTAACACTGGGTCCTCTGCCATCAACAGCTTGGATGACATAGAGCTGTAGACCCAGATAAACTGTTTAAAAACACAGTGAAAAGGGATATTGCTGGATGAGAACAAGGTAGTGGGCTCGGAGTTGCATGAGGACCAGGCCATGATGATCCATTTAAAAGAGATTATATCCAAGTTGGAAAAGCACGCAAAGACGGTAAATCTCTATATATATAAGACCTCTTCTGTCTGTCTGTCTGTCTGTCTGCCTGTACGTCCGTTCTCTATACGTTTGAAAGTTATAGAGCGTACCGACGCGCGCGTCACGTCAAAAGAAAGCTTACGGTTACGGACCGGTCATAGGCGTATTTACGTTTCGGCCGGACAAAAATCGCGCCCGCGGTATCCAAAAAACGTTCAACATTCCGCTCATTAGCATCTCATTAGCGACCGTGTGACATCGAGGTCGACCAATCGTACGGCGGGTTCCTGGTGCGTGCCATCCTACAGTTGAGTGTTGAGTGACTTGACGATTGACCAATCCTACGCTTCGGTGACCTGACGGTCGACCAATCGGTGCGTGTGTGGGCGGGCCTTATCGTTCTGAGCCGAGGTGAGTGGCCGCCATCTTGATTTTTCACGATTTTTTCCCCACACTTTCTGTGTGTTAGGGAACTAAGGTAAATATTTGAATTATGTGTTAGGGAATTAAATAACAATTTATTTGAGTTTTAAATTGTGTTTAGCAACAGTAGGAAATTAAGTGATCCCCTAACCGCTGCCATCCCCCCCCCTCCTCCTCACCCTCGCGCAGGGGGGACTCAGGGCTGCTCTCCAGGCCCGCTGCAGGCAGGCCTGAAGCTCAAAAAATTTCTCTCTCTCTCTCTCTTCCCTCTCTCTCTCTCTCCTTCTCCTCTTCCCTCTCTCTCCTTCTCCTCTTCCCTCCCTCTCCTCTTCCCTCTCTCTCTCTCTCTACTTCCCCCTCTCTCTGTTCCCGTGAGTGCGGGCCGCCCGAAGTTTCCCGCTCGAGCCGCTCGCTAACGGCCGCCGGGCAGCGGGGCTTCCCTGCCTGCTCCCCGCGGGCCGCCTCGCGCCGCTGGCACTGACCGCGCCTGCGCCGCCCGCCCGCCCGCGAGAGCCCGCTCTCCCACTCCCGGCGCCGGCCGCCGCTCAGCTCAAGGGGGGAGTGGGGGGGGGAGTGTGAGGGAGAGAGGGCGGGGGGCAGTGTGAGGGAGAGGGGGGGAGTGTGAGGGAGAGGGGGGGAGTGTGAGGGAGAGGGGGGCAGTGTGAGGGAGAGGGGGGGAGTGTGAGGGGGAAGTGTGAGGGAGAGGGGGGGAGTGTGAGGGAGAGGGGGGGAGTGTGAGGGAGGGGGGAGTGTGAGGGAGGGGGGGTGTGTGAGGGAGAGGGGGGGAGGTCGCTCTCTCTCCCCCCACAGTCGCTCTCTCTCCCCCCCAGATGCTCTCTCAACCCCCCCCAGTCGCTCTCTCTCCCCCCCAGTCGCTCTCTCTCCCCCCCAGTCGCTCTCTCTACCCCCCACAGTCGCTCTCTCTCCCCCCCAGTCGCTCTCTCTCCCCCCCAGTCGCTCTCTCTGCCCCCCAGTCGCTCTCTCTCCACCCCAGTCGCTCTCTCTCCCCCCCTGTCGCTCTCCCTCTTCCCCCCCAGTCGCTCTCTCTTCCCCCCCAGTCGCTCTCTCTTCCCCCCCGTCGCTCTCTCTTCCCCCCAGTCGCTCTCTCTTCCCCCCCAGTCGCTCTCTCTTCCCCCCCAGTCGCTGTCTCTTCCCCCCCAGTCGCTGTCTCTTCCCCCCAGTCGCTCTCTCTTCCCCCCAAGTCGCTCTCTCTTCCCCCCCCAGTCGCTCTCTCTTCCCCCAGTCACTCTCTCTTCCTCCCCAGTCCCTCTCTCTTCCCCCCCAGTCGCTCTCTCTTCGCCCCCCAGTCGCTCTCTCTTCCCCCCCAGTCGCTCTCTCTTCGCCCCCCCAGTCGCTCTCTCTTCCCCCCAGTCGCTCTCTCTTCCCCCCCGTCACTCTCTCTTCCCCCCCCCAGTCGCTCTCTCTACCCCCCCGTCACTCTCTCTTCCCCCCAAGTCGCTCGCTCTTCCCCCCCAGTCGCTCTCTCTTCCCCCCCCAGTCGCTCTCTCTTCCCCCCCCAGTCGCTCTCTCTCTTCCCCCCCAGTCGCTCTCTCTCTTCCCCCCCAGTCGCTCTCTCTTCCCCCCAGTCGCTCTCTCTCTTCCCCCCCGTCGCTCTCTCTCTTCCCCCCCCAGTCGCTCTCTCTCTTCCGCCCCCGTCGCTCTCTCTCTTCCCCCCCAGTCGCTCTCTCTTCCCCCCCAGTAGCTCTCTCTCTTCCCCCCCACTCGCTCTCTCTCTTCACCCCACTCGCTCTCTCTCTTGCCCCTCACTCGCTCTCTCTCTTCCCCCCCACTCACTCTCTCTCTTCCCCCCCACTCGCTCTCTCTCTTCCCTCCCACTCGCTCTCTCTCTTCCCTCCCAGTCGCTCTCTCTCTTCCCCCCCACTCGCTCTCACTCTTCCCCCCCACTCGCTCTCTCTCTTCCCCCCCACTTGCTCTCTCTCTTCCCCCCCACTCGCTCTCTCTCTTCCCCCCCACTCACTCTCTCTCTTCCCACCCACTCGCTCTCTCTCTTCCCCCCCACTCGCTCTCTCTTCCCCCCAGTCGCTCTCTCTTCCCCCCCGTCGCTCTCTCTTCCCCCCAGTCGCTCTCTCTCCCCCCGCAGTCGCTCTCTCTCCCCCCCATCGCTCTCTCTCCCCCCCGTCGCTCTCTCTTCCCCCTGAGTCGCTCTCTCTTCCCCCCCAGTCGCTCTCTCTTCCCCCCCAGTCACTCTCTCTTCCCCCGCAGTCGCTCTCTCTTCCCCCACAGTCGCTCTCTCTTCCCCCCAGTCGCTCTCTCTTCCCCCCAGTTGCTATATCTTCCACCCCAAGTCGCTGTCTCTTCCCCCCCAAGTTGCTCTCTCTTCCCCCCCAGTCGCTCTCTCTTCCCCCCCAGTCGCTCTCTCTTCCCCCCCAATCGCTATCTCTTCCCCCCCCAGTCGCTCTCTCTTCCCCCCCAGTCGCTCTCTCTTCCCCCAGTTGCTCTCTCTTCCCCCCAATCGCTCTCTCTTCCCCTCCAGTCGCTATCTCTTCCCCCCCAGTCGCTCTCTCTTCCCCCCAGTCGCTCTCTCTCTCCCCCCCAGTCGCTCTCTCTCTTCCCCCCAGTCGCTCTCTCTTCCCCCCCAGTCGCTCTCTCTTCTCCCCCAGTCGCTCTCTCTCTACCCCCCCAGTCGCTCACTTTCTTCCCCCCCAGTCGCTCTCTCTCTTCCCCCCACTCGATCTCTCTCTTCCCCCCCACTCGCTCTCTCTCTTCTCCCCACTCGCTCTCTCTCTTCCCCCCCACTCGCACTCTCTCTTCCCCCCCACTCGCTCTCTCTCTTCCCCCCCACTCGCTCTCTCTCTTCCCCCCCACTCGCTCTCTCTCTTCCCCCCCACTCGCTCTCTCTTCCCCCCGTCGCTCTCTCTTCCCCCGCAGTCGCTCCCTCTCTTCCCCCCCAGTCGCTCTCTCTCATCCCCCCAGTCGCTCTCTCTCTTCCCCCCCACTCGCCCTCTCTCTTCCCCCCCACTCGCACTCTCTCTTCCCCCCCACTCGCTCTCTCTCTTCCCCCCCACTCGCTCTCTCTCTTCCCCCCCACTCGCTCTCTCTCTTCCCCCCCACTCGCACTCTCTCTTCCCCCCCACTCGCTCTCCCTCTTCCCCCCCACTCGCTCTCTCTCTTCCCCCCCACTCGCTCTTTCTCTTCCCCCCCCTCTCGCTCTCTCTCTTCCCCCCACTCGCTCTCTCTCTTCCCCCCCACTCGCTCTCTCTCATTCCCCCCACTCGCTCTCTCTCTTCCCCCCCACTCGCTCTCTCTCTTCCCCCCACTCGCTCTCTCTCTTCCCCCCACTCGCTCTCTCTCTTCCCCCCCACTCGCGCTCTCTCTCCCCCCCACTCGCGCTCTCTCTCCCCCCCACTCGCGCTCTCTCACCCCCCCACTCGCGCTCTCTCTCCCCCCCACTCGCGCTCTCTCTCCCCCCACTCGCGCTCTCTCTCCCCCCCACTCGCGCTCTCTCTCCCCCCCCACTCGCGCTCTCTCTCCCCCCCACTCGCGTGCTCTCTCTCCCCCCCACTCGCGCTCTCTCTCCCCCCCACTCACGCTCTCTCTCCCCCCCACTCGCGCTCTCTCTCCCCCCCCACTCGCGCTCTCTCTCTCCACCCCCCACTCGCGCTCTCTCTCCCCCCCACTCGCGCTCTCTCTCCCCCCCCACTCGCGCTCTCTCTCTCTTCCAACAACAACATGCCCTCGAAAAAGCCTCGGCACCGCCGGGCACCCCCAGCTAGTCTATATATATAAAAGAGCTCTTCTGTCTGTCTCTCCGTTCTCTATACACGCAAAAGTTATAGAGCGTACCTACACGTGTGTTACATCAAAAGAAAGCTTATGATTACGGAACGGTCATAGGCGTATTTACATTTCGGTGAGACTAAATTTGTGCCGACGGTATCCAAAAAACTTTCAAAATTCCGCTCATTATCCGCTCATTAGCATTGAGTGACTATGATGTCGAAGAGCTGCTATGATGTCAGAGCAGTTTTTGTGCTGTCATAAAGAAATCAATGCTTTCACTGTGCCCAGCCTACTCAGCTGGGGTGACTCGGGCCAGGCCTCTTCCTCTCTTCTCTATTTCTTCTCTCTCCGTCTCTCTCTCTCCTCCAGTCTCTCCCTCCTCCAGTCTCTCTCTCTCTCTCCCCTCAATCTCTCTCTCACTCCCCATCTCTCTATCTCTCTCTCTCTGTCTCCCAGTCTCTCTATCTCTCTCTCTCCCCAGTCTCTCTCTCCCTTCCCCCATCTCTCTCTCTCTCCCCCAGTCTCTCTCTCTCTCCCCCGTCTCTCTCCCCCAGTCTCTCTCTCTCTCTCCCCCAGTCTCTCTCTCTCTCTCTCTCTCCCCAGTCTCTCTCCTCTCTCTCCCCCAGTCTCTCTCTCTCTCTCCCCCAGTCTCTCTCTCCCCCAGTCTCTCTCTCTCTCTCCCCAGTCTCTCTCCTCTCTCTCCCCCCAGTCTCTCTACTCAATTTTTTCAATTCAATTCAAATGCTTTATTGGCATGAAAGTTTACAGGGAACCATATTGCCAAAGCTTACATAACAAAAAGTACAGTTTTCCAACATTCTGTAGGTGTCAAACAATTTTGACCTTCGTTGGGTACATACAATATTAATTTAAACAATATTAATTTAAACAGTCGTTGAACATCGTTGGGTACATTCAGTATTAATTTTAAACAGTCCTCAGTTTGTGACATGTTGTTACATATTTGGCACCAAGGTATGGTCTGTCTCCTTCTCCCAGGACTAATCTTAATTTTGACAGGTCATCCAATTCTTTGAAATCTGGGGTTGTTTGGCTGAGCTTGTCAAATAATATGTTTCTTGTTGTGTTGAATTTTTCGCATTTTAGGAGGAAATGCATCTCTGTCTCAACCTCGCCGGCCAGCCATTGATCACATATTCTATTCTCTCTAGGCAGCCAGGATTTCTTGTATCTTCCTTTTTCAATTTCCAGTTGGTGGTCGCTTAGTCTGTACCTGGTGAGGGCCTGCCTCTGTTTTGTGTCTTTGATGGTCGAGAGATAGTCTGCCAGTTTATATTCTCTTTTTAGGGCCCGGTAACATTCTAATCTGCTTTGGCTTTTGGTTATTTTGTTCCAATGTTCCAGGTAGGTTTCTTTGCATTGTTTAATGATTTGGTTCACTCGGATTGGTGTTTGGACGGCAGTGTTGGTCTGGGACTGGTCAGGGTCCGGCTGAGTAGGAGTACTTAGTTTCAGTAGCAGCTGACTCAGGGGACTCTTTTCTGGGTTTAGCTCTTGGGTCTGGAAGGCTTTAAAATGAAGGGTGTCTGGGGAGCTAGATTTGAGGTGATTTAGGAAGTTTAGTGCTCGTTTTTGGATGTTTATTATCAGTGGGTATCTGCCTAGTTCGGCTCTGCATGCATTTGTTGGTGTTTTCCTTTGGGTGCGAAGAATGCTTCGGCAAAATTCTGCATGTAGGGCTTCTATTGTGTGTTTTTCCCATTTAGTGTAGCTATGGTGATTGAGCGGGCCCCATACTTCACTACCGTACAGCGCAATGGGCAGGATTATGCTGTCAAATATTTTGAGCCAGATTTTGATTGGGATTTGGATGTTGTAGAATTTTCTTTTTATTGCATATAGGGCTCTTCGGGCTTTCTCTTTTAGTGCATTCACTGCTATGCTGAAGCTCCCTGATGCTGTAATGGTTAGACCAAGGTAAGTGTAGCTCATAGTGTGTCCTATGATGGTATCACTGAGAGTAAACTGGTATTTGTTTTCCTGACACCTGGGCCTTTTTTGAAAAATCATGATGTTGGTTTTCTTTAGATTTACTGTTAGGGCCCAATTTTGGCAGTATTTGTCGAGTAGGTCTAATTGTTGCTGTAATCCCTGTTCTGTGGGAGACAGCAGAACCAGGTCATCCGCATAGAACAGGGATTTCACTTCTCCATCCAGGAGACAGAGACCCGGTGACTCGCTTTGCTCCAGCATGTCTGCTAATTCATTTATGTATATGTTGAACAGGGTCGGGCTCAAATTGCAGCCCTGCCGGACGCCTCTCCTCTGGGTGAAGAAACCGGTGCGCTTGTCTCTAATTTTGACACCGCATTTATTTTTCAGATACATCGATTTAATAAGGTCATAGACTTTGCCCCCTATTCCACACTGAAGAAGTTTATAATAGAGCCCTTCGTGCCAGATAGAGTCAAAGGCTTTCTTGAAGTCAATGAAACAAGCGAATATTTTCCCATTTTTTGTTTGGTGTATATGTTTTTCAATGAGAGTGTGAAGGGTATAGATATGGTCGGTGGTGCGGTGTTATGGAAGAAAGCCAGTCTCTCTCTCCCTCCCAGTCTCTCTCTCTCCCCCAGTCTCTCTCTCTCCCCCTGAGTCGCTCTCTCTCTCCCCCCTCAGTCTCTCTCTCTCTATCTCCCCATTCTCTCTCTCTCTCTCTCTCTCCCCGTCTCTCTCTCTCTCCCCCTCAGTCGCACTCTCTCTCCCCCCAGTTTCTCTCTCTCTCTCCCAGTCTCTCTCTCTCCCCCTCAGTCGCTCTCTCTCTCCCCCCTCAGTCTCTCTCTCTATCTCCCCAGTCTCTCTCTCTCTCTCTCTCTATCTCCCCGTCTCTCTCTCTCTCCCCCCAGTCTCTCTACTCTTTCTCTCCCTGTCTCTCTCTCTCCCCCCAGTCTCTCTCTCTCCTTCCCTCCCTGTCTCTGTCTGTCTCTCTCTCTCCTTGCCTCTCTATCTCTCTCCTTCCCTCTCTCTCTGTCTCTCTCTCTCCTTCCCTCTCTCTCTCTGTCTCTCTCTCCTTCCCTCTCTCTGACTTTCTCTCCTTCCCTCTCTCTCTCTCCCCTTCCCTCTCTCTGTCTCTCTCTCCTTCCCTCTCCAAACAGGGTGATACCAAATTTCTAGCCCTCTCCCTCTCTCTCCCCCCAATCTCTCTCTCTCTCCCCGTCTCTTTATCTCTCTCTCTGTCTCCCAGTCTCTCTATCTCTGTCTCCCAGTCTCTCTATCTCTTCCCCCAGTCTCTCTCTCTCTCCCCCAGTTTCTCTCTCTCTCCCCCAGTTTCTCTCTCTCTCCCCGTCCCTCTCTCTCTCCCCCCTCAGTCTCTCTCTCTCTCTCTCTATCTCCCAGTCTCTCTCTCTCCCCCAGTCTCCCAGTCTCTCCCTCCTCCAGTCTCTCTCTCTGTCTCTCTCTCTCCTCCAGTCTCTCCCTCCTCCAGTCTCGCTCTCTCTCCGCCCAATCTCTCTCTCGCTCTCTCTCTATCTCCCCAGTCTCTCTCTATCTCCCCAGTCTCTCTCTCCCTTCCCCATCTCTCTCTCTCTCTCTCCCCCAGTCTCTCTCTCTCTCTCTTTCTCTCTCCCCCATCTCTCTCCCCCAGTCTCTCTCTCTCTCCCCCCAGTCTCTCTCTCTCTCTATCTCCCCATTCTCTCTTTCTCTCCCCAGTCTCTCTCCTCTCTCTCCCCCCAGTCTCTCCACTCTCTCTCTCTCTCCCCCGTCTCTCTCTCTCTCCCCCAGTCTCTCTCCCTCCCCCTCAGAGTTGGGGTCACTCGGGCCGGGCCTCACAACCACTCGGCCTGAGACACAGAGCGGGGGAGCGGCAGTGGCCGGCCGTAAACCGCGCCGCCCTCTAAACTGCCGTTTTACAAAAAAGCCTTGGCAACGCCGGGCCCCCCCAGCTAGTCTATGCTGGGGGTGCCCGGCGGTGCTGAGGCTTTTTTGAGGGCATGTTGTTGTTGGAAGAGAGAGAGAGCGAGTTGGGGGGAAGAGAGAGAGCGAGTTGGGGGAAGAGAGAGAGCGACTGGGGGGAAGAGAGACAGCGACTGGGGGAAGAGAGAGAGCGACTGGGGGGAACAGAGAAAGCGACTGGGGGGAACAGAGAGGGTGACTGGGGGGAAGAGAGAGAGCGACTGGGGGGAAGAGAGAGAGTGGGAGACGGGGGGAGTGAGCGCGACTGGGGGGAAAGAGAGAGAGCGATGGGGGGAAGAGAGCGAGAGACTGGGGGGGAAGAGAGAGAGCGAGAGACGGGGGAAGAGAGTGAGCAAGAGACTGGGGGGGGAGAGAGAGAGAGAGAGAGAGAGACTGGGGAGAGAGAGAGCGACTGAGGGGGGAGAGAGAGAGACGGGGAGAGAGAGAGAGAGAGACTGAGGGGGAGAGAGAGAGAGATGGGGAGAGAGAGAGAGAGAGAGTAGAGAGACTGGGGGGAGAGAGAGGAGAGAGACTGGGGAGAGAGAGAATGGGGAGATAGAGAGAGAGAGAGACTGAGGGGGAGAGAGAGAGCGACTGAGGGGGAGAGAAAGAGTGACTGAGGGGGGAGAGAGAGAGATTTGGGGGAGAGAGAGAGACTGGGGGAGAGAGAGAAACTGGGGGAGAGAGACGGGGAGAGAGAGAGAGAGACTGGGGGAGATATATAATTGCTCTACTGTCTGTCTGTCTGTCCGTTCTCTATACATTCGAAAGTTATAGAGCGTACCTACATACGTGTCACATCAAAAGAAAGATTACGATTCTGGAACAGTCATAAGCGTATTTACTTTTCTGTCAGACAAAGATCGTGCCCACGGTATCCAAAAACGTTCAAAATTCCGCTCATTAAATGGGAAAAGTTCTGCTCATTTGCTCATTAGCATTGAGTGACGTAAAGGTTGACCAATCGTGCGATCGAGCGACCTGACAGTTGACCAACGGTTGACCAATCGCTGCATCACGGGGGCGGGTTCATTGCGCGTACGGGTGGGCCATCCTACAGTTGAGTGTTGAGTGACTTGACGATTGACCAATCCTACAGTTCAGTGACCTGATGGTTGACCAATCAGTGCGTGTGTGGGTGGCCTTATCATTCTGAACCGAGGTGAGTGGCCGCCATCTTGATTCTTAACTATTTTTTTCCCACACTTTCTGTGTGTTAGGGAACTAAGGAAAAGAACAATTTATTTCAGTTTTAAATTGTATTTAGGAACAGTTAGAAATGAAGTGATCCCTGCCCTTCGCCCGGAGGCTCGCCTACTTTGACGGCCATGTCGAGCGGCTGTGCCGGCGCTGGGCGTGGCCTAGCAGCCCGGGAAGGCTGGTCCTTGACTTGAGCGGATTCCCAGCGCGATGCCGCTGCCCCCTGGGCCCGAGGCGGACGCCGATCGATTTGTTTTAGTCGCCAGTTTAGACAATGCCTGGAACCTTTGCAAAGGTTGGAGGGACGGGCCTGAGCCGAGCGCAGCCACCGCCGCCATCTTAGTAAAGGCTGGCGGGGCGGGAGTCAGTGCGCACATCAATGTCGGCCCGGACTGCAGCTAACGTGAGTCTGGCTGGGCCTCACGCGCTATGCCACGCACCAGCCGGCTGGCCCTAAGGCGCTGATCCGTGGGGGGGGGGCAGGGAGGGAGAGGAGAGAGGGGGGGAGGTAGAGGAGAGAGGGAGGGGGGAGTGGTGAGAGAGGGAGGGGGGAGGGGTGGGAGAGGGACGGGAGGAGGGGTGGGAGAGGGAGGGGGAGGGGTGGGAGAGGGAGTGGGGGAGGGGTGGGAGAGGGAGGCGGGGAGGGGGTGGGAGAGGGAGGGGGAGGGGTGGGAGAGGGAGGGGAGGGAGGGGTGGGAGAGGGAGTGGGGGAGGGGTGGGAGAGGGAGGGGGAGGGAGGGTGAGGAGAGGGGGAGGGAGGGTGGGGAGAGGACGGGGGGAGAGAGAGGACGGGGGAGAGGACAGGGGTGGAGAGGGGGAGGCAGGGATGGAGAGGAGAGGGGGAGGAAGGGAGAGGAGAGGGAGTGGGAGGGAGGGAGAGGAGCGGAAGGGAAGGAGAGGGAGGGAGGGAGAGTGACAGGGGAGGGAGGGAGAGAGAGTAAAGCAGGGAGAGATGGGGAGGGAGAGAGAGAGGGTGAGGGAGTGAAGGAGGGAAAGAGTGAGGGGGTGGGACAGGGAGGGAGAGCTTACCTTCTTCCTTCCTTCCTTTGCAGGGGTCCATCGGGCCAGCCCTCAGGCGCTCCTTCCCCCCTCTGTCTCCAGGCTAATCCCGAACTAAATCCAGCAGCCTCTCAAATTCAAATTCAAATTCAAATTTTTTTCAAATTCAAATGCTTTATTGGCATGAAAGTTTACAGAGAACCATATTGCCAAAGCTTACATAGCAAAAAGGTACATTTTCAAACATTTTGTAGGTGTCAATCGATTTGACATTTGTTGGGTATATACAATATTACTTTTAAACAATATTAATTTTAAACAGTCTTTGTACTTCATTTGGTACGTTCAATATTAATTTTAAACAGTCTTAATTTTAAACAGTCCTCAGGTTGTGACATGTTGTTACATATTTGGCCCCAAGGTATGGCCTGTCTCCTTCTCCCAGGAGTAATCTCAATTTTGACAGGTCATCCAATTCCTTGAAATCTGGGGTTGTTTGGCTTAGCTTGTTGAATAATATGTTTCTTGATGTGTTGAATTTTTCGCATTTTAGGAGGAAATGCATTTCTGTTTCAACCTCGCCGGCCAGACATTGATCGCATATTCTATTCTCTCTAGGCTGCCAGGATTTCTTGTATCTGCCTTTTTCAATTTCCAGTTGGTGGTCGCTTAGTCTGTACCTGGTGAGGGTCTGTCTCTGTTTTGTGTCTCTGATGGTCGTGAGGTAGTCTGCCAGTTTATATTCTCTTTTTAGGGCCCGGTAACATTCTAATCTGCTTTGGCTTTCGGTTATTTTGTTCCAATGTTCCAGGTAGGTTTCTTTGCATTGTTTAATGATTTGGTTCACTCGGATTGGTGTTTGGACGGCTGTGTTGGTCTGGGGTTGGTCAGGGTCCGGCTGAGTACTTAGTTTCAGTAGCAGCTGACTCAGGGGACTCTTTTGTGGGTTTAGCTCTTGGGTCTGAAATGCTTTGAAATGAAGGGTGTCTGGGGAGCTAGATTTGAGGTGATTTAGGAAGTTTAGTGCTCGTTTTTGGATGTTTATTATCAGTGGGTATCTGCCTAGTTCGGCTCTGCATGCATTTGTTGGCGTTTTTCTTTGGATGCGAAGGATGCTTCGGCAGAATTCTGCATGTAGGGCTTCTATTGTATGTTTTTCCCATTTGGTGTAGCTTTGGTGATTTAGCGGGCCCCATACTTCACTACCGTACAGTGCAATGGGCAGGATTATGCTGTCAAATATTTTGAGCCAGATTTTGATTGGGATTTGGATGTTGTAGAATTTTCTTTTTATTGCATATAGGGCTCTTCGGGCTTTTTCTTTTAGTGCATTCACTGCTATGTTGAAGCTCCCTGATGCTGTAATAGTTAGACCAAGGTAGGTGTAGCTCATAGTGTGTCCTATAGTGGTATCACTGAGGGTAAACTGGTATTTGTTTTCCTGACATCTGGGCCTTTTTTGAAAAATCATGATGTTGGTTTTTTTTAGATTTACTGTTAGAGCCCAATTTTGGCAGTATTTGTCGAGTAGGTCCAGTTGTTGCTGTAATCCCTGTTCTGTGGGAGACAGCAGGACCAGGTCGTCCGCATAGAACAGGGATTTCACTTCTCCACCCAGGAGACGGAGACCTGGTGACTCGCTTTGCTCCAGCATGTCTGCTAATTCATTTATGTATATGTTGAACAGGGTCGGGCTCAAATTGCAGCCCTGCCGGACGCCTCTTCTCTGGGTGAAGAAATCGGTGCGATTGTCTCCAATTTTGACCCCGCATTTGTTTTTCAGATACATTGATTTAATAAGGTCATAGACTTTGCCCCCTATTCCACACTGAAGAAGTTTATAATAGAGCCCTTCGTGCCATATAGAGTCAAAGGCTTTCTTGAAGTCGATGAAACAGGCGAATATTTTCCCATTTTTTGTTTGGTGTATATGTTTTTCAATGAGGGTGTGAAGGGTATAGATATGGTCGGCGGTGCGGTGTTTTGGAAGAAAGCCTATTTGGTTTTTTCTGAGGATATTATGTTTGTTAAGAAAATCAAGTAATCAACTATTTAGAATACTGCAAAATAACTTCCCTAGACAACTGTTGACACAAATGCCGCGGTAGTTATTTGGGTCTGATTTGTTTCCACTTTTATATATGGGGGAGATTAGTCCTTGGCACCAGATATCGGGAAAACAGCCTGAACGTAATATGATGTTGAATAATTTGAGTACCGCACCCTGCATCTCCATATTGCTGAACTTGAGCATTTCATTTTTGATGTTGTCTGGGCCACAGGCTTTCTTTAGGTGGAGAGATTTTGTTTTTGTGGCCAGTTCTTTCCATTTGATTGGGGAGTCTAGAGGGTTTTGGTTGTCTTTAATTGTTGCTTCTAATGTGTGGAGTTTTTCTGTGACCTGATGTTGACTTGGGTTTGTTTCGTTTATTGGGATGTCTTTGTAGAGGTTTTCAAAATGTGTTCTCCAGATGTCGCCATCTTGGATTGGTAATGCTTGCAATTGTGTTGTACTCAGGTTATTCCACATTTCCCAGAATTGTTTTGGATTGGTGGAGTTTTCAATTTTTTCGAGTATTTTGTGGGTATAGTTTTGTGTTTTGTTCCTAATGGTGTGTTTATATCTTTTGAGGGTTTCATTGTATCTAGTACGTAGGTCCGGATTGTTTGGATGGTGATGCTTTTGGTTTGATATTTTTCTCAGGTCTTTTCTGGCATTTTTGCATTCGTGGTCAAACCATTTCTTATTTTTATTTTGTCTTTTGTGACGCTTCCTCTTCTGTTTCACAAGGTCGGCTTTTACAGCTGCCTCATGGAAGATCATATTTATATCCTCTATGGCCATGTTTACACCATCTCTGGTGATCTCGTATGGGTTTTCTTTAAATTTTGATATTTTACTTGTGAGATCAGGTGACTTTAGTGCTGTGATGAATTTTTCTCCACTGTCTGGGGCCCATCTGTATGTCTGGTTTATTTTATGGAGCTTACTGGGTTCCTTTTTTGTGTCTGTAGTTTGGGCAGATAGTTTAAGGTACATATTTATTTGGTTATGGTCTGAGAGGGGGGATTGCTGCCTGACAGTGAATGAGTTGATATCGCAGGGGTCCAGGTCAGTGATTGTATAGTCCACCACACTAGACCCAAGAGTTGAGGAGTATGTGAGTCTCCCTAGGGAGTCCCCTCTGAACCTACCGTTAACTATGTACAGGCCTAAGGCTCGGCAGAGTTGCACTACCTCCCTACCGCTTTTATTTATTTCACGATCAAGGTTGTTCCGATTTGCGATGGCTGGTGTGACATCTAAAGGGGTCTGGCCAAACACATGGTTGTTTCCCTGTGGGTCTATGAAGTCAGGTTCACAACCGGTCCTTGCATTTAGGTCCCCACATATTATCACCTTTCCTTGGGCCTGGAAATGGCTGATTTCCATGTGGAGAGTATCAAATAACTCCTCTTCGAAATATGGCGATTCTATTGGAGGTATGTAGATCGCACATAAGTAAACATCTTTTTTTGATATTCCTATATTTTTATCTAGTTTTAGCCATACGTGTGATTTTCCCTGTTTTACCGGTGAGATGTGTTTGTCCAGTTCTCCCTTATACCACACCAATATTCCCCCGGAGGTTCTGCCCTTGCGTGTTTTAGTGTTCTTTACTGAGGGCACAATGATTTCATGGTACATTGGAGGACAGTGGGTCGGCACGTCCTTTTGGCACCATGTTTCTGTTAACACAATTATATCAATGTCTTTTATAGCTTTTAGGAATTCAGGGTCTGTACTCTTCATCCCAAAAGTTGAGGAGCGGAGGCCCTGGATATTCCAGCAGCTTATGTGGAAAGAACGCATTTATATAGTTAAAAAAACCCGAAATAAAATGGACCTATTTTGTGGGATGAGTGTGGAAACACTAATTTCTATAATGCTAAATGATGATTTAGTATAAATTTCATGAGGCATGCACATATAGCTATCTAATAATAGTAATAATACTGATAAGATAACAATAATGATAATGATAAATAACAATATTAATAATTTAGTGCATTCCTCTCCGGCTTTCTATCAACTGTTCATCATCGTCATGATCTTTCTCAGTTCTTGGTCTATAGTCTGTGGTCTAGAGGGGGGTCTTGGGTCAGGTATAAAAGCACGGTTCTGTTGTTGGTTTTGTATAGGGGGGGTGGGGTGCATTGGTGGTCCTGTTTGGGTTAGGGCTCCCAATGGTAGAGGGGGTGGGACGACTGCGTCTTTTGGCAGTGTTTATGAGGTTTTTTGCGAAGACCCACATCCGCTGTTTGAGTAGATGTATTTCGTCATAGAGGTCCCTTGTGTTGATGTTTGGATGATGGGCCAGGTAGACGTTGGGGAGGACAGAACATCTCTTGTCGATTTCCCTGTTGGCGTTGTGGATTATATGGGCTGGGGTGTCCTTTCTGGGCAGTAGTGTGGAGATCACGATCTGTGTCTCGGGGAATTCCCTGCTGGCCTTTTCCGCCATCTTGCTCATTGCCCTAGCAGTGTCTCCCCGTAGTGTGCGTAGGTCGTTCGTGCCTGTGTGGATCACAATCCATTTGGGGCTACCAAGGGATTCTTTGTTCAGGATCTTCATTGCTTGGTCTGTGTTGCTGCACCATTTTTTCAGGACTTGATGGCCTGGGAACAGCCTCTGGGGGTCCAGAAACTTTCCGTTGGAGTCGGTCAGCAGGACTGCCTGAGGGGCTGGTTTTTCAGACTGGGTAACAGTAGTCTTGGCAAGACTCGACTGATGGCTGGTTGTTGGCTGGGTTTCTGGGATATGTTGTGTGGCAGGAGCAGGGTTTGAGGCTTTCGGTGTGTCCTCGTTTGGGGGTTATCTGATGGTTTTTGTGTTCCTGTGTGAGGGGACTGGGTAGCCGTAGTCTTGGCATGGCTCGACTGAGGGCTGGTTGTTGGCTGGGTTTCTGGGATAGACTGTGTGGCAAGAGCGGGGTTTGGGGCTTTTGATGTGTTCTCGTGTGGGGTTGCATCCGACGGGTTCTGTGTCCTTGTGTGTGTTGTTTTTGTGTCATCAGGTTTTTGGACCTTAGGAGTTTTATGTTGCCTGCTGAGTCTTTCTACGGCCTCCATAGTTTTGTTTAGCTGAGTATGGAGTTCTTTGATCTCATTTCTTTGTTCCTCTACGGTCTTTCTCAGCTTGTGGATGGTGGACTCGTTTTCCGTTTTCAGCTGTTTGAGTTCCTCCTTCAGATTCTTGGCCTGTGTTTCTCTGTATTCGTTGAAATCGAGTTCTAGTTTGGACAGACTCTCCTTCAGCATTGTGTTTGCGTTGAGAGGTGTGGGGGGGGTGGAGATGGGCAGGGAGGTGATTGCCTCTGCTGGTCTCTCTTCTTCTTCCTCCGCTTGGCTCTCCTCATCCTCTGTTTGAATCTCTATTGCCTCCTGTCCATTGGTCCTCTTTGTGGCTGCATTAGTTTTCAACTGGGGGAAATCTTTTTCGAAGGAGTTCAGATTTTCTGCATTCCCCTGTATCATGATCTTTCCTGTTTTGATGTAGTAGCTTATGGTTAACAGGGGGTCATCTTTATCTAGATTTCCATCTTTACATATTTTCAGTCTGCCTCCACTGCCAATACCTTCACTGAAGACGTATGCGTAGTGTTTTTTTAAAGTCTCCTTCCATGAGGGAGTGGAGTCGGTGTAGAATATGAGGTTGTTCTTCGTCTTAATCCCTCTGTGTGTGGTATAGTCAAAGTAGAGGACCTCTGGGTTACTTTTTAGTGTTATGTCCTTGTATTTTTCCTTTGTTTTATTTTTTGTGTAATGCTCAGGATATGTCATTTCCCTGCTCATTGTAGTCGTTTGTTTTTTGTCTCAGATATATAACTTTTTTTCTTATATTTTTTTTTTTTTTTTCTATTCCACTTTATCCCACTTTTAGGTCCAAAATTGAAAGTTTTTCAGGGGTTCATCTTTGATATAGTTGCTCTTAAAAGTTTCTCTTTCTCTTTCTTTCACAGGCTCTTGGTTCGGGTAGTTTATCTATTCTCTCGGGTTTCTATTCCTTTTTCTCGCGGGTTTGTTGTTCTTTTTTCAGGTTTTTTCTTTTTTTCGAAATAAATTTAGATAAGATTAAACTATTTTTTTTTTTCGAACTAAATTTGAATAATATGAAACTTAGGTAGAATTATGTAAAACTTTTTTCTCCGGTGTTTTCCTCTTCCAACTCTCTCACTCGCTCTCCGGGCCTCGCTCTCTCTCTCCTTGTTCCAAAATCGTCCACTCTCCGTTCCTCGGACTCGTTTGCTCTCCGCGCTCCGGGCGGCTCTCCTCGCGTCGTCGTGTCGGTCTCAGGCCCCCGGGTTTTTTGACTCACCAGGCTGTTTTCTGCCCTGGTCTCCCGGTCTCCGATCCCGCTGTCTCTGGGCCTCGTGGTCTCGGGTTCACCCTCCCCAGGCCTCTTATTCACTGTCCTGGTTCGGGCCGCTCCTCCCGTTCTCCGACCTCGCGGTCTCTGGGCCTCGTGGTCTCGGGTTCACCCTCCCCAGGTCTCTTACTCGCTTTCCCGGTTCGGGCCGCTCCTCCCGGTCTCCGATCCCGCGGTCTCTGGGCCTCGCGTTCGCCCTCCCCAGGCCTCTTACTTGCTGTCCCGGTTCGGGCCGCTCCTCCCGGTCTCCGATCCCGCGGTCTCACGTTCTCGGGTTCGCCCTCCCCAGGCCTCTTACTTGCTGTCCCGGTTCGGGCCGCTCCTCCCGATCTCCGATCCCGCGGTCTCTGGGCCTCGCGTTCTCGGGTTCGCCCTCCCCAGGCCTCTTACTTGTTGTCCCGGTTCGGGCCGCTCCTCCCGGTCTCTGTTCTCGCGTTCAGGCTCCGTGCTGCGGCTGCTGCTCGGGCTCTGTTTCGGTGCCTCGCTAATCCGGGTTTATCTCGCTGGCTTTTTCTTTTTTTTTTTCTCTTTTTTCCGGGTTTTTTTTTTTTTCCTTTGGCGCTCTAGTACTTAATCTAAACTTAACTTAACTTAACTTAAACTAAACTGAACTCTCTCACATTCTCTCTTTGACTAAAGTTAACTTTAGCTTTTAGAAGTAGCTTTTTCTACACTTAAAAGATAAAAACCTTAAGAAAATTCAGCAGCCCATCTTCAGCGTGTCTGCTTTCTCTCTCCCTCTCTCTCTCGCTCTCTCTCTCTCTTCCCCCCGTCTCTCTCTTCCCCGACGTCTCTCTCTCTCTCTTCCCCCGTCTCTCTCTCTCTTCCCCCATCTCTCTCTCTCCCCTCCACTCTCTCTCGCTCTCTCTCTCCCCCCAGTCTCTCTTGCTCTCTCTCTCCCCCAGTCTCTCTCGCTTTCTCTCTCCCCCCCACTCGCTCTCTCTCTCCCCCCCACTCGCTCCCTCTCTCCCCCCCACTTGCTCTCTCTCTCCCCCCCACTCGCGCTCTCTCTCCCCCCAGTCTCTCTCGCTTTCTCTCTCCCCCCCACTCGCTCTCTCTCTCCCCCCCACTCGCTCCCTCTCTCCCCCCCACTTGCTCTCTCTCTCCCCCCCACTCGCGCTCTCTCTCCCCCCAGTCGCTCTCTCTCTCTCCCCCGCAGTCGCTCTCTCTCTCCCCCCCAGTTGCTCTCTCTCTCCCCCCCAGTCGCTCTCTCTCTCCCTCCCCAGTCGCTCTCTCTCTTCCCCCCAGTCGCTCTCTCTCCTCCCCCCAGTCGCTCTCTCTCTTCCCCGCAGTCGCTCTCTCTCTCCCCCCCAGTCGCTCTCTCTCCCCCCCACTCGCTCCCTCTCTCCCCCCAACTAGCTCTCTCTCTCCCCCCCACTCGCGCTCTCTCTCCCCCCAGTCGCTCTCTCTCTCTCCCCCGCAGTCGCTCTCTCTCTCCCCCCCAGTTGATCTCTCTCTCCCCCCCAGTCGCTCTCTCTCTCCCTCCCCAGTCGCTCTCTCTCTTCCCCCCAGTCGCTCTCTCTCCTCCCCCCCAGTCGCTCTCTCTCTTCCCCCGCAGTCGCTCTCTCTCTCCCCCCCAGTCGCTCTCTCTCTCCCCCCAGTCGCTCTCTCTCTTCCCCCCGTCGCTCTCTCTCCCCCCCAGTCGCTCTCTCTCTTCCCTCCAGTCGCTCTCTCTCCTCCCCCCACTCGCTCTCTCTCTTCCCCCCAGCCACTCTCTCTCTTCCCCCCACTCGCTCTCTCTCTCCCCCCCACTCGCTCTCGCTCTCTCTCTCCCCCCCCACTCGCTCTATCTCTCTCCCCCCCACTTGCTCTCTCTCTCTCCCCTCCACTCGCTCTCTCTCTCCCCCCACTCGCTCTCTCTCTTCCCCGCAGTCGCTCTCTCTCTCCCCCCAGTCGCTCTCTCTCTTCCCCCCACTCGCTCTCTCTCTCCCCCCGTCGCTCTCTCTCTCTCCCCTCACTCGCACGCTCTCTCTCCCCCCCACTCGCTCTCTCCCCCCCACTCGCTCTCTCTCTTCCCCCCAGTCGCTCTCTCTCTTCCCCCCCAGTCGCTCTCTCTCTTCACCCCCACTCGCTCTCTCTCTCCCCCCCACTCGCTCTCTCTTCCCCGCAGCCGCTCTCCCTCGCCCCCCCCCGGTCGCTCTCTCTCTCACCCGCACTCACTCTCTCTCTCCCCCCCACTCGCTCTCTCTCTCCCCCCCACTCGCTCTCTCTCACCCCCACTCGCTCTCTCTCACCCCCCCACTCGCTCTCTCTCTCCCCCCACTCGCTCTCTCTCTCCCCCCACTCGCTCTCTCTCTTCCCCCCCAGTCGCTCTCTCTCTCCCCCCCACTCGCTCTCTCTCTCCCCCCCACTCGCTCTCTCTCTCCCCCCCACTCGCTCTCTCTCTCCCCCCCACTCGCTCTCTCTCTCTCCCCCCACTCGCTCTCTCTCTCCCCGCCCACTCGCGCTCTCTCTCCCCCCCCACTCACTCTCTCTCTCCCCACTCGCTCTCTCTCTGGACCCACTCGCTCCCTCTCTTCCCCCCACTCGCTCTCTCTCTTCCCCCCACTCGCTCTCTCTCTTCCCTCCGCTCGATCTCTCTCTTCCCCCCACTCGCTCTCTCTCTTCCCCCCACTCGCTCTCTCTCTTCCCCCCACTCGCTCTCTCTCTCTCTTCCCCCCACTCGCTCTCTCTCTCTCTTCCCCCACTCGCTCTCTCCCTTCCCCCCACTCGCTCTCTCTCTTCCCCCCTCGCTCTCTCTCTTCCCCCCACTCGCTCTCTCTCTTCCCCCCACTCGCTCTCTCTCTTCACCCCACTCGCTCTCTCTGTTCCTCCCACTCGCTCTCTCTCTTCCCCCCACTCACTCTCTCTCTTCCCCCCACTCGCTCCCTCTCTTCCCCCCACTCGCTCTCTCTCTTCCCCCCACTCGTTCTCTCTCTTCCCCCCACTCGCTCTCTCTCTCTCTTCCCCCCATTCGCTCTCTCTCCCACTCGCTCTCTCTCTTCCCCCCACTCACTCTCTCTCTTCCCCCCACTCGCTCCCTCTCTTCCCCCCACTCGCTCTCTCTCTTCCCCCACTCGCTCTCTCTCTTCCCCCCACTCGCTCTCTCTCTTCCCCCCACTCGCTCTCTCTCTTCCCCCCACTCGTTCTCTCTCTTCCCCCCACTCGCTCTCTCTCTCTCTTCCCCCCATTCGCTCTCTCTCTCTCTTCCCCCCACTCGCTCTCTCTCTTCCCCCCACTCGCTCTCTCTCTTCCCCCCTCGCTCTCTCTCTTCCCCCCACTCGCTCTCTCTCTTCCCCCCACTCGCTCTCTCTCTTCACCCCACTCGCTCTCTCTCTTCCTCCCACTCGCTCTCTCTCTTCCCCCCACTCACTCTCTCTCTTCCCCCCCACTCGCTCTCTCTCTTCCCCCACTCACTCCCTCTCTTCCCCCCACTCGCTCTCTCTCTTCCCCCCACTCGCTCTCTCTCTTCCCCCCACTCGCTCTCTCTCTTCCCCCACTCGCTCTCTCTCTTCCCCCACTCGCTCGCTCTCTTCCCCCCACTCGCTCTCAGCTCTTCCCCCAACTCGCTCTCTCTCTTCCCCCCAACTCGCTCTCTCTCTTCCCCCCAACTCGCTCTCTCTCTTCCACCCACTCGCTCTCTCTCTGTCTCTTCCAACAACAACATGCCCTCAAAAATGCCTCGGCACCACCGGGCACCCCCAGCTAGCGCTCTCATAAAGGAGGACAGAAATGCTTCTGACCAAGCTGCGTAGAATGAGGTGTGCGTGTTATACGGGGCGTGGTTACTGGGTGAAGGCCGCAGTAACCTGGAGGATTTAAATCAAGGTTTGGTCCCCTCCTGGATTAGCAACAAGCACCTCGCAGCCCTCCACCATTTTGAGAACACATTGAGCCCGTGCTAACTCCGACTAGCCTCCGAAGCCTATCCAGTCCCCGTGGATTGTGGGCGGTCCAACCACACAATCATGGGAGTAGTAGTTAGGATGCTGGTCATGGGTAGGACAGCCCGACCCGCCCCGGTACACAGGGTAGAGAACATTGGATTCATTCAGGGGGGTGCACACATTCGGTTCACAGTGGTCCCGCCTTTTGTCATTAAGTGTGAGCACGCTATGACAGGTACTGACCTCTCAGGGTGCCGGAGCCGGGGAGCAAACATAATCCTGTGCCCCCAGCACTTGAATGCCTTCTCAAGACCGCAGTGTGGGTTCAGAGCTGCTGACGCAAAGCCTATAAATTACACCATGGAGGCAATGGCACAAGGCCATGTTCCCCCGCAGGTAGCATATATAGGGGGTGGGACATACTGTGTCACCACCGATGCATCCCACTACCAGCACGGACAGCACAGCTGGTGCCCGGTTAGTGACAGCAGTTTCTGTTTTAAACCCAAGGCAGAAGTTCGAGTGGCCCAGGAGCGAAATGTCCCTATCCCTGACCCCTCCACTGTTTACCTCACTGTGAAGGAGAATTTTATGAACTTGCAGAAGTACGTAGCGCACTTTGGCTATTAAATTCCCCCTCTCCCTGAACATTTGACCAAAATTCTAAAAGCCATTATAGTTTCACAGAAACATTTCTACACTCTCAAGCAGAAAACAGTAGAGATAGGGACTAACATATTGGATATTGTGACTCCACCCTGATGGAACCTTTTCAATAATATAGAGGTCCCTTCGTGGGTCAGACTGGCTTCTCACATTCTCGTGGTTTGCCAGTTAGCAATAGTGCTGTATTTAGTTTACATCCAGTGTAAGGGAAAACGTCAGTGGTCAGTATTCCGAAACCAGAGCTTTTGGAAAGAACATTATGTAAATGTGTAGGAAGATACGCCGGTTTAAGTTTTCCCATATTCCAATTGAAGAATTGTTGTTTCTTTGTGTTTGTTTTTTTAATTACAGGTTTTTCTTTTGTTGTTTTCTTTTGCGACGTGGTTTAATAAAGATATGTGTACCAAGTGGTGCAGGGGTGTAGGACCCCCTCCATTCTTGGATGTGTGTGTAAAGCCTGTTATTTTACTCTTTGTATGCTGATGTACAATACATTGTCATGGAATGGGAAGTGCATGTGTCGTGGGTATATTAGATAGATAATTACAGGGGAAGGCTGACTATGGCGGGTCAGAAAAATTTTGCTCACCTTGGAAAGGTATGATACTTCAAGCAAGTTTTAGTATCACAGGGGGGAATGTAGGATTCACAAAACTTGTGCATTTCCCCGAAGCTTATTATCGATAAAAGGGATCATGCGTGGACATTTCTTTTGCAATTAAAAAAAGTTACCCAAGATGGCGCCTGTGCCTCGTGGCAGAAAGCCTGCGGGTCTCCAAAATGGATTCTGCAGCCCAGGCAGTTTGAGGGAAATCGAAACTAAGGCTGCAGGTTTCCTGTGAAAAGAACTTTGTGATTTGGGACCCAGACAAACTGTGAATTATGTATTAGGCCGAATTAGAGGCAGATCTGAATTCAATGAGGCCTACAGTTAAAGCCATCAAACAGTCTGCAAACATAATCGGAAACAGGTTACACACATCCATCGAGGCCGGACTAGCCCATCAAGGACTTTCAGGATAATATGAGTCAATTATCGGGCCGGTAGATGCAATTACCGGCCATCTAAAAACCCATCAGTATAGATTGCTACCATTATTTTAACTAGCCCGCCAAACATAAAACAAAGAACTAACCTGATTTGGCGGGCAGATAAGGTTTTTCGATGAAGGTGTATTTGAAGGCCCCCAGGTAGCAATTGGGGGTAGCCTTTGGAAGAAGAAGAAGACTGCTGCTTGGCTGCTGTCGGTATTGCCGCTCCCTGGTACTTCAGCCCCTCGCCCTCATGGCTGCCGCTCTTTCCCCCGTTCCACGCTTACCCCCTGGCCTTTGCCCGTGCCCTCTCCAACTCCATCTGGACTTGCCCCAGCACCAGGTCGGGTGAACACGGGCAATTCAGGCCAGGCAAAGCGGGACGCGATGAGGGGAGGAGGAAGACCACCCGGGGAAGGCCAACTGAGGGTAGGCTTCGAATTATCGGGCCTTCAGCCTCAGCTGACCTGCGAGTATCTTCATGCAAACTCAAGCTGTCGGCGAAGCATCATCCCTGCAAGGTAAAGTACCCAAGCAGAGACTGTAACTTTGGGGTACTCGAACCTGGACAACGCCCTTGCAGCACCCGGAGCCCACATGACGACGGCAGGCTCCAGAGAGCACCAAGAGCGAACCCCGAACCCAACCGCTGTTTTGAGTCTAACAAACCCTTTTATTGGTGAGCGTGAATTCTGACCCCTCATAGATTAACCTAGTTAGGCATAGGGGGTGGGTTAAGGATAAGGGGATTGTTAAGATAGTTGTTTTCCCTCGATGTGCCGTGTGTTCCCCATTCCCTGTGTAAGTATATAGTATTATTATGACTCTCTTGTAATTTTTGCCTGTAGAAGTGTACACTAATAATTTTCCATAAGATTGTATTGTAGGGATGGCTAGATTCCTAACATCGCGTTTGGTCTCATTCTTAAAGGGACCGCGCTATGTACATGCAATAATATGAACAAAGATACAGATTCATTCTGTAGCTAATAATTTGTTAAAGATAATTATGTACATTAGATCAGAGTCCCCTGGTGGCTCTGCCACATGTGCCCCCCCAGAATTGTCTTTAACATTAAAAAGTCAATTGACTAGGAGGTCTGACAAGCCTTTCAGAGCAACTCCTGTATTCTTGGAGTGGACGTTGTTGAACAGCTGGCGGGCTGGCGGATGGAAGCGGAAGGTTGACCATGTCGTGGTGGCTGTGCAGTCTCTACTGGCCGGTCGATGTCCAGGTGTACCGGTTTGAGACGGTCAATGGATATGTGGTCGGGTTTACCACCGATGTCTACGGAGAAACTCTTGTCGCCTGTCTCCAGTACGCGGAAAGGGCCTGTGTAAGGGGCCTTGAGCGGATCCCTATGGGCATCATGATGAATGAATACAAATTCAGCATTCTTTAGCTCTGCTGGTACGTGTGAAGATGGAAGGCTGTGATGCGAAGTTGGGATAGGCGCAAAAGCCTTGGCTGTTTTCCGGTGGTTGCTGAGTTGCTCGGCTGCGGACCACGGCTCAGTTGGAAGTGGCAGGAAATCTCCCGGTATGCAGAGTGGCTGGCCGTACACAAGCTCTGTGGCGGACGATTGCAGGTCCTCTTTGGGTGCCGTGCAAAGACCCAACATGACCCACGGAAGCTTATCCACCCATCCGGCGCCTTGGAGGCTGTTCCTCAGCGATGCCTTTAACGATCTGTGGAAACGTTCACACAAACCGTTTGCCTGCGGGTGATAGGCCATGGTGTGGTGAAGCTTGGTGCCGAGACCCTGGGCCACAGCATTCCAGAGCTCAGAAGAGAACTGTGGACCGCGGTCTGAAGAAATGTCCGCCAGAACGCCGAAACGTGCGACACACGAGGAGAGGAATGCTCTGACGACATCAGCGGACGTAGTAGACGCCAAAGGAACTGCCTCTGGCCATCTAGTAGTACGATCGACCATGATGAGAATGTGTGTGAACCCCTGTGATGGTGGAAGCGGCCCGACGAGGTCCACGTTGACATGGTCGAATCGACGTTCTGGTACTGTGAACGTGGCCAATGGGGCCTTGATGTGACGTTGCAGCTTAGACTTTTGACAGACAACGCAGGTGTTAGCCCAGTCGCGGATATCCTTACGCATTCCTCTCCAGACGAACTTAGCCGACATTAATTTTTGAGATGCCTTCACGCCAGGATGGGAAAGCCCATGTATGGCATCAAAAACTTTGCGGCGCCAGGCAACTGGAACGATCGGGCGGGGATCTCCCATGGAGACATCGCAGAGTAACGAGGTGCCTGCTGCATGGAATTGCACATCAGCCGGTTGGAGGCTAGAGGTGTCGGTGCGATACGCCGGTGTTTCAGGGTCGGATGCCTGATTGGTGGCCATGAGGGCATAATCGATGCCCAGCTGGACCGCCGGTACGGTCGCGCGAGAAAGGCAATCAGCTACCAAGTTGTCCTTGCCAGCTATGTGTTGGATGTCTGTCGTGAATTCTGAAATGAAAGTTAGCTGTCGCTGCTGTCGAGCTGACCACGGTTTGGCGGCCTTGGCCATGGTGAAGGTCAGTGGTTTGTGATCTACAAACGCAGTGAAGGGGCGTCCTTCTAACAAAAAATGGAAATGGCGGATAGCCAGGAACAGCGCCAGCAACTCCCGGTCGAAAGTGCTGTATTTGTGTTCATTGTGCCGGAGTTGGCAGCTGAAAAACACCAGTGGTTGCCACGTCCCATTGACCCACTGTTCCTGTACGGCGCCTATGGCATAGTCAGAAGCGTCGGTGGTAAGGGCGATGGTGGCACCTGGCAGAGAGTGTGCCAACATAGTAGCATTGGCTAGACTGGTTTTTGTGTTGTCGAAATCGTTGTCCATTTTGACCGTCCAGGCTATTGTATCCTTTCGAGCCTTGCCTTTGAGGGCCTCGTAGAGGGGCTGCATGAGTTGTGCTGCCTTCGGCACAAAGCGGTGGTAGAAATTCACCATGCCCAGGAATTCTTGAAGAGCCTTGGTGGACTGCGGCCTTGGGAATGCCATAATTGCTTCGACCTTTGAGTGCAGCGGAATTGCGCCCTACGAAGTAATGCGGTGGCCCAAGAAGTCAATCTGCTGTAGGCCGAACTGACACTTGGCCGGGTTGATTATGAGGCCATGTTGGCTGAGGCGCCAAAAGAGGGTGCGTAGATGGGAGACGTGTTCCTCTTTGGTAGAGCTGGCTATCAGGATGTTGTCGAGGTAGACAAATAAAAACTTAAGATCCCGCAGGACCGAGTCCATTAGTTGCTGAAAAGCCTGTGCAGCGTTCTTGAGCCCAAATGGCATCTGTAGAAACTCGAACAGTCCAAAGGGAGTGATGACTGCAGTTTTCTGACGTCCTGCGGGTGTACGGGAACTTGGTGGTAGCCACGGACGAGGTCGACCTTGGAAAAGATTGAGTTTCCCGCCAAATGGGCGGAGAAATCCTGAATATGCGGGATCGGGTACCGATTGGGAGTAGTGGCGTCATTAAGGCGTCGGTAATCCCCGCATGGCCATCATCCGCTGCCGGGCTTCGGGACGATGTGGAGAGGCGAGGACCAGGGACTATTCAACCGGCGAATAATCCCCAGCCATTCCAGCAAACTCTGCCTTCGCAGCCGCGAGCTTGCCGGGTTCCAGGCGCCGAGCTCGTGCATAAACTGGAGAGCCAGTCGTAGTAATGTGGTGTTCGACACCATGCTTAGTGGGCTTGGTCAGCTCCGGGAATTCACCGAATAGGCGAGTGAACACGTCCGGCGAGGGCAACGCGCAGGAGACAGTGTGCGACGTTGTGGAACTGCGGAAGCAGGGGATGGAGTGGAAGGTGGCCGCGTTAACCAATCGACGATTTCTTACATCCACCAAGAGGCTGCTGGCGCATAAGAAATCCGCGCCGAGGATGGCTTGCAAAACCTTGGCTGTGATGAATTCCCACTGAAACCGTTGCCCGCCGAAGCACACCTGGACCTGCCGTTTGCCAAAGGTACGATTGGCCCCACCATTAGCTGCCTCGAGGGAGAGGCCGTGCCTCCCAGACTGAATATCGAGTGCTGAGGCAGGAAAGATGCTACACTGCGCCCCGGCGTCGCATAAAAAGCGCCGGCCCGAGAGGGAATCTGTAATGTGGAGGAGCTTCCCGGAATTTCCAATCGCCATTGCAGCCGCGGAACGTCCCTCAGACTCGGTCCTCCTTTTCTGGAGTTGCTGCTGGTGTTGATGTTGGGTTTTTTTTAGGCGCGAAACTGCAGGGAGGGCGGCAGCCTCTGGCTTTCGTGCCAAAATGGGCGTGGTAAAAACACAAGGCGGGGGATGGAGGCGTCGGGGCGGCGTTCGCGGGGGAGGGGTGCCTCGTGGCGGCGCAGATTGCTGCGTGACCGCATAAATCGTATCTGCTTCTGCAGCAAGTGTTGCGCAATCTGTGGCTTCCGATCTGGCGAGGGCAGCCTGAACCTGCTCGGGTAGTTGACTCATGAATAACTCCCGAAAGAGGAAACATTGTGGTTCGGAGCCAAGGAGCGTGAGCATCTGGCTCATTAACTCAGATGGCTTGGAATCGCCAAGCCCGGGCATAGCGAGCGGTCGGCGGGCACGCTCTGCCTTCGTGAGCCCGAAGACCTGTATTAACCGCGCTTTAAGAGTATCATACTTGCTGTCAACCGGGGGGTTTTCGAGCAGGCTGATGATCCATGAAGCCGTGGAGCTGTCGAGTGCGGAGACCACGTAAAGGTAACGGGTCTGATCCGCAACAATGTTTCAGAGTTCGAATTATGCTTCTGCTTGTACGAACCAGGAGGCCGCCTGTTGTTCCCAAAACTGTGGGAGCTTCAAAGCCACGGAGTTCGCTTCCATGTTTCGTTTCGCTTCGCTTCTTCCACGAAAATTGTTCACGAAAATTCAGGGTCACCAGTTTTCCCGCCGCTGGAGGATCACGTGATCAACGTGATGACGTCATCGTGTTTGGTCTCATTCATAAAGGGACCGCGCTATGTACATGCAATAATATGAACAAAGATACAGATTAATTCTGTAGCTAATAATTTGTTAAAGATAATTATGTACATTAGATCAGAGTCCCCTGGTGGCTCTGCCACAGTATCAAGTTTTTCCTCTTCAATAAAATCTTGGTTTTGTTTGCATCCAACCACCTGTCTACTCGAGTTTTCTCTGTATCGCTGCCTGTATCTAAGTCCGGTGTCCAGAACCCAGGGGGCGAGCGATTCAAACTGCTCAAGGAAGGTAGTCAGAGGCAAAGCTGACTGACCCAAACATGCCTGTGCAAAAACCCCCTACTTGGGAGAGAGTTTATTCCAGGGGCGGACACAGAAGGAGTAAGGTTCGGGGCAGTGGTGGAAGGGGGATGTGGGTGGAGCGCGATACGAGGAAATGGTCAGAGATGGCTTTATCCGCGATTGACTCGATGAGAGTAGCGAGGCCACGAGAGATGGCAAGGTTCAGGGGATAGCCATGAATATGGGTTCAGGAGTTTACATGGAGGGAGAGATTAAAGGAGGATGGGAGGCTAGTGAACTCAAAGGAGAGAGAGCATGATTAATTGAGATGGAGGTTGAAATCACAGCGGATGAGAAGTTGTTCGGTGCAGAGGCTGAGGGAGGAGAGCAGTGAAGATATCTTGGTAATAAAATGTTTATGGTACTTGGGTGGGCAATAGAGAACAAGAATTTTAAATGAGAGGTGAGAGGGGTGGAATAAGGTGAGATGCTCAAAGGAGGAGAAAGTGCCTCAGGTCCCACTCCAGAGGCTTGAGCACAAAATCTAAGCTGACATTCCAGTGCAGTACTGAGGGAGTGCTGTGCTGTCAGAGGTGCCATCTTTCAGATGAGATTTTAAACCGAAGCCCTGTCTGACATCTCAGGTGGATATGAAAGATTGCATCTCACTATTCAAGAAGAACTGGATGTCCTGTCCAATATTTATCCCTCAAATAACACCTAAAAACAGATTAAGTTCAGTATCATCAACAGTGGGCCAGGGTCCAAGAATGAGCCAGTAAGTGACATAAATATCTTAAAAACCTAGGCCTCAAAATAGATGAGGACAAGATTTCATGACAGATGGTTGATGTGATGTAATGTTCCAGAATGGGTATTGGTTTGAAAGGTGAGTAGTTTATTAGACGTTGGCGGAGGAGTTAGTAACACCTAAAAACAGATAATCTGGTCATTATCACGTTGCTGTTTGTGGGAGCTTGCTGTGCACAAATTGGCTGCTGCGATTCCTACATTACAATAGTGGTTGCACTTCTAAAAGTACTTCATTGGCTGTTACATGCTTTGGGTACATCCCGAGGTTCCCCAATGTTGGCTGCAAGGGCAATCATAACTCAACTTCTGATTGTTTAGCACAGTCTACCTTTGTCACTAATTCCTCCTGGATGTCTCAGAGCGGCTGCAGAACATTTTGGAAGGGGAGGGTGAACAGCCAGTTGTCATGGTGCATATAAGTACCAACGATATAGGTAAAAAACGGGATGAGGCCCTAAAAGCTGAATATAGGGAGTTAGGAGGTAAATTAAAAAATAGGACCTCAAAGGTAGTAATCTCAGGATTGCTACCAGTGCCACGTGCTAGTCAGAGTAGAAATAGAAGGATATTTCAGATGAATACGTGGCTAGAGGAATGGTGCAAGGGGGAGGGATTCAAATTCCTGGGACATTGGAACTGGTTCTGGGGGAGGTGGGACCAGTACAAACTGAACAGTTTGCACCTGGGCAGGACCGGGACTGATGTCCTAGGGGGAGTGTTTGCTGGTGCTCTGGCGGAGGGTTTAAACTAAAATGGCAGGGGGTTGGGAACCTGAGCAGGGAGATAGAGGAAAGGGAAACAAAGATAGAAGCAAAAGAAAGGAAGAAGAAAAACAAAGGTGGCAGTCAGAGAAATCAACGGTTTAAATCAAACATGGCCACAGTAAATAATAATTCTAAAAGATGTAAGAGTGTTAAAAAAACAAGCCTGAAGGCCTTGTGTATTAATGTGAGGAGCATTCATAATAGGGTGGATGAATTAGCTGCACAAATAGAGGTAAACAGATATGATATGATAGGGATTACAGAAACATGGCTCCAGGGTGACCAATGTCCAGGGGTATTCAATATTCAGGAAAGATAGGCAAAAAAGAAAAGGAGGTGGGGTAGCATTGCTGGTTAAAGAGGGGATTAACATAATTGAAAGGAAGGATATTAGCTCTGATGATGTGGAATCTGTATGAGTAGAACTGAGAAATACCAAGGGGCAGAAAACGTTAGTGAGAGTGGTATATAGACCTCCAAACAGTAATGCGGAGGTTGGGGATGGCATTAAATGGGAAATTAGAGATGCGTGCAATAAGGGCAGAGCAGTTATCATGGGTGAATTTAATCCACATATAGATTGGGCTAACCAAATTAGTAATAATACGGTGGAGGAGGAATTCCTGGAGTGTATACGGGATGGTTTCCTGGACCAATATGTCGAGGAACCAACTAGAGATTAGGCCATCTTAGACTGGGTCTTATGTAATGAGAAAGGATTAATTAGCAATCTTGTTTTGCGAGGCCCCTTGGGGAGGAGCGATCATAATATGATAGAATTCTTCATTAAGATGGAGAGTGAAGTAGTTGACTCAGAGAATAGGGTCCTGAGTTTAAATAAAGGAAACTACGATGTATGAGGCGCGAGTTGGGTAGGATTGATTGGGGAATGTTACTCAAAGGCTTGACGGTGGATAGGCAATGGCAAACATTCAAAGATCACATGGATGAACTAAAGAATTTGTTCATCCCTGTTTGGCATAAAAATAAAAGAAAAAGGTGACTGAACCGTGGCTAACAAGGGAAATTAGGGATAGCATAAGATCCAAGGAGAAGACCTATAAATTGGCCAGAAAAAGCAGTAAACCTGAGGACTGGGAGCAGTTTAGGATTCAGCAAAGGAGGACAAAGTGATTAATTAAGAGGGGGAAAATGCAGTATGAGAGTAAGCTTGCAGGGAACATAAAAACTGGCGTAAAAGCTTTTATAGCTATGTGAAGAGAAAAAGATTGGTAAAGTTAAATGTAAGTCCCTTGCAGTCAGAATCAGGGGAATTTATAATGGGGAACAAAGAAATGGCAGACCAATTAAATATATACTTTGGTTCTGTCTTTACAAAGGAGGACACAAATAACCTCCCAGAGATGTCGGGGAACATAGGGTCTAATGAAAGGGAGGAACTGAAAGAAATCAGTATTTGTAGGGAAATGGTGTTAGGGAAATTGACAGGATTGATGGCCAATAAATCTCCAGCACCTGATAATCTACCCCTAGGGTACTTCAGGAAGTGGCCCTAGAAATAGTAGATGCATTGCTGGTCATCTTCCAAAATTCGATAGACTCTGGAACAGTTCCCATGGACTGGAGGGTAGCTAATGTTACCCCACTATTCAAAAAAGGTGGTAGAGAGAAAACGGGGAAATATAGACCAGTAAGCCTGACATCAGTAGTGGGGAAAATGCTGGAGTCCATTATAAATGATGTAATAGTAGAACACTTGGAAAACAGTGACAGGATCGGACAAAGTCAACATGGATTTACAAAAGGTAAATCGTGCTTGACTAATCTACTGGAATTTTTTGAGGATGTAACTGGTAGAATAGATAAGGGAGAACCAGTGGATGTGGTGTATTTGGATTTTCAGACGGCTTTCGATAAGGTCCCGCATAAGAGATTAGCGTGTAAAGTTAAGGCACATGGGATTGGGGGCAAGGTACTGACTTGGATAAAGAATTGGTTGGCAGACAGGAAGTAAAGAGTTGGAATAAACGGCTCTTTTTCCGAGTGGCAGGCAGTGACTAGTGGGGTACCACAGGGATCGGTCCTAGGACCCCAGCTATTCACAATATATATAAATGATCTAGACGAGGGAACTAGATGTAATATCTCCAAGTTTGCAGATGACACAAAGCTGGGTGGGCGTGTGTGCTGTGAGGAGGATGCTGAGAAACTCCCGTATGATTTGCACAGATTGGGTGATTGGGCAGAAGCATGGCAGATGCAGTATAATGTGGATAAATGCAAGGTTATCCACTTTGGTGGCAAAACCAGGAAGGCAGAGTATTATCTGAACGGCAATAGATTGGGAGAAGGGGAAGTGCAACGAGACCTGGGTGACCTTTTGCACCAATCACTGAAGGTAAGCATGCAGGTGCAGCAGGCGTTTAAGAAGGCGAATGGTGTGTTGGCCTTCATAGCGAGCGGGTTCGAGTACAAGAACAAGATATCTTGCTGCAGTTGTACAGGGCCTTGGTGAGACCACACCTTGAGTATTATGTGCAGTTTTGTTCGCCTTATCTGAGGAAGGATGTTCTTGCCATGGAGGGAGTGCAGCGAAGATTCACCAGACTGATACCTGGGATGGCAGGAATGACGTATGAGGAGAGATTGGGTCGATTGGGCTTATACTCGCTGGAGTTTAGAAGAATGAGAGGGGATCTCATTGAAACTTATAAAATTCTAACAGGATTGGACAGACTGGATGCAGGAAGGATGTTCCCGATGGCCGGGGAGTCCAGAACCAGGGGTCACAGTCTAAGGATAAGGAGTAAGCCATTTAGGATAGAGATGAGGAGGAATTTCTTCACCCAGAGAGTGGTGAACCTGTGGAATTCTCTAACACTGAAGGCAGTGGAGGCCAATTCATTAAATATATTCAAGAAGGAGTTGGATATATTTCTTAAGGCTAAAGGCATCAAGGGATATGGGGAGAAGGCAGGGACAGGGTACTGAAATTGGATGATCGGCCATGGTCTCGTTGAGCGGCGGAGTGGGCTCGTGGGGCTGAGTGGCCTACTCCTGCTCCTATCTTCTATGTTTCTATGTTTCTATGAATGACTTTGTATTCCTTTAATCTCAGAAGAAACTGGTCTACTTGTAGTAATCTATTTTAATTTCCATGAACACGATGAATCCTTGTCAAATACACTTGGGAGATGGATCATGGGCAGTATCATTTTGGAGGAGCAGAAGGGGCCATCTGCATCACCCTTCATAATACAGTAACCAGCAAACCACCAAATTACCGTATTGATCTTAGCTAAAACTGGGATTGAGGTTCTGCTGAGAGAGTTTGAGGAAGTAGGGTCCATATTAAAATACAAACCCTCAAAGGTAACTATCTCTGGATTGTTACTGAGCCATGTGCAAATTGCCATAGGGAGAAGCATGGCTAAAAGAGTGGTGTGGGAGGAAGGGATTTTGATTTATGGGGCACTGGCCCCAGTACTAGGGAAAGGGGAGCTGTTCCATTGGGACGGGCTCCACTTAAAACTCGCTAGGATCAGTGCCCTGGCGAATCAAATAACTAGGGCTGTAGATTGAACTTTAAACTAAAAGGTGGGGGTGGGGGGAAGGGGTCAGATGAGGAGAAATTTAGATATCTAAAGAGAAATGTCAAAGCAATGGAGCAGTGTAGCAAGTTGGGTATAGATAAGCAGAGTGTGACAGGAAGGGACAGAGAGTTTAATGGTAACACTTATTAGTGAATAAGGTGAAAACAGGGAACAATGATAAAAGGTTAAAATTAAAGACTCTTTATCTGAATGCCCAAAATATTCATAACAAGATAGATGAATTAGTGGCAAGAATAGAGATAAATGAGTTTGATATAACAGCCATTACAGAGACGTGGTTGCAAGGTGACCAATGTTGGGAACTAAATATTCCAGGGTACTTGACAATTTGAAAAGACTAGCAGAATGGAAAAGGTGGGGGTAGCCTTGATAATAGAGGATGACATAAGGACAGTAGTGAGAAATGATCTGGCTCGGAAGAGCAGGAAGTAGAATCAGTATGGGTGGAGATAAGAAATAACAAGGAGATGAAAACACAGGTGGAAGTAGTTTATAGGCCCCTAACAGTAACTATACAGTTGGACAGAGTATTAATCAACAAATAATAGAAGTTTGTAACAATTGTAATGCAATGATAGTGAGGGACTTTAATCTTCATGTAGACTGGGCAAATTAAATTGACAAAGGTAGCCTGGAGGATGAATTCATGGAATACATTTGAGACAGTTTCCCAGAACAATATGTCATGGAACCAACCAGGGACAAGCTATTTTTGATCTTGTATTGTGTAATGAAACAGGGTTAATTAGTAATCTCATAGTAAAGGATCCTCTGGAGAAGAGTGATCATAATATGATAGAAAGTGAAATACTTCAGTCTGAAACTGAAGTCTTAAACTTAAATAAAGCCAACTACATAGATATGAGGGGTGAGTTGGTGAAGGTGGATTGGGAAATTAGATTAAAAGCTATGACAGTAGATAAGCAGTGGCAAACATTTAAAGAAATATTGCAAAATTCTTAAAGAATACACATTCTATTGAGAAATAAAAACTCCATGGGAAAAGTGATCCATCCATGGCTAACTAAAAAAGTTAAGGATAGTATTAGATTAAAAGAAGAGGCTTATAATGCTGGAAGAATAGTAGTAAGCCTGAAGAGTGGGAAAGCTTCAGAAACCAGCAAAGGATGACCAAAAAGGGAGAAAATAGAGAGTAAACTAGCAAGAAATATAAAAACAGATTGTAAAACCTCCTTCAAGTATGGAAAAAGGTAGAGAGAAGCAAAGTAAGCATTGATCCCTTAGAGGCTGAGACAAGAGAAATTATAATGGGGAATATGGAAATGGCAGAGACTGTAAGCAAATATTTTGTATCTGTCTTCACAGTAGAAGGCACAAAAAGCATACCAAGAATAGTGGGGAACCAAGGGGTTAATGAGAGTGAGGAACTTACTCTTACTTGGGAGACTAATGGGAATAAAAGCCAAAAAATCCCCTGGACCTGATGGCCTACATCCTAGGGTTCTAAAAGAGGTGGTTGCAGAAATAATGGATGCATTGGTTGTGATCTTCCAAAATTTCCTAGATTCTACAATGGTCCCAGTGGATTAGAAGGTAGCAAATATAATCCCGCTATTCAAAAAAGGAGGGAGAATGAAAACTGACATCAGATGTCGGGAAAATGCTGGAATCCATTATTAAGGAAGTGGTAACAAGGCACTTAGAAAATCATAATATGATTAGGCAGATCAACATGGTTTTATGAAAGGAAAATCATGATTAACAAATTTATTAGAGTTTTTTGAGGATGTAACTAACAGGGTAGATAAAGGGGAACCAGTGGATGTAGTATATTTGGATCTCCAAAAGGCATTCGATCAGGTGCCACATAAAAGATTATTACACAAGATAGGCACATAGGAACAGGAATAGGCCATTTAGCCCCTCAAGCTTGTTCTGCCATTCAATGAGATCATGGTTGATTTGCGACCTCACTCCATATACCCAGCTTTGCCCCATATCCCTTAATACCTTTGGTTAACAGAAAGCTATCAATCTCAGATTTAAGAGCCAGCATCAATTGTGATTTGCGGAAGAGAGATCCAAACTTCTACCACCCTTTGGGCTGGATTTTTCCAACTTCGGCAGGTCCATGGCGTGCAACGTCGGTGGCGTGTGGGGATCCCGCATCTGTCTCGATCCCGGTCTCCAACAACATTTTACATTAATGGGGCTTCTTAAGCCTGCCCTGCGAGGTTCCCGGCCAATTAATAGGAAGCAGATCTGATGATGTTATTTGATGATGCGTCATCATCCGGTTTCCTTAAAGGGGCCATGTCCAAATTGATTTTGACAGTTGTGCTGTCAGTGTTCTGCAGCATTCAGGTACGGCAAACACTGACAAGCACTGCATAAAGTTGCATGGCTGCACCCAGGCTCTCCCATGATTCCCTCCATATGATTATGAAGGCAGTCACAGCATGCAGGGAGGTTCTCCGATTCTAATGGGTGGAAGACACCTTCCCAGGACACCAACGCAGCCTGGTTGCATATTGCACAGGAGGACGCAAGCAGGGATGTCATCAGAAGGACCAGGCTGCAGTGGCGCAAACCTTTCAATGATCTCAGTAGATCACGAAACGTTACTGCAAAGCCACACTCAACCTCATCCTGCTGTGCCACTCATCACATCCCCATCACTCTGCTTTCCCTACCCTACTTCTTACTCACACCAACTGACCTTGTACCTCCACCCATCCCTCATTATCACTTCCCCATCTCAATAGCCACCTCGCATGCTCACCCTCATTCTTCTCCAATCATATCAACTAACAGCACACAAGGGTAGGCATTTGGGTTTTGTATGCAATGTTCATGTAAATTTTCTATTAATGTGGTCTCAAACATTGAAACCTTTATTTTCAACACTTTGCCTTCTTGGACAGATTTGTGTGCAGCTTTGGAAGTGTCTTAGTGAGTTGCAGTGAATGGTGGTGAGACATAATGGTAACCCCCGCAATGGTGATGAGTGTGAAAGGAATGGCTTGGGCATTGTAGGGATGCTTTACGGTGCTGGTGTGGGATGGTGCCAGCCTGGCGCATCATGTGGCAGCCAGGGTGTACAGTGTCAAGTGAAGTAAATCTGGCCATGGTGAGGCCATCCCTGGCATCCTGGGCAGCAATGTGGTCTGGTGCTGATGCCCTCTGTCATGTGCAGCATCAGGTGATTGCGGAGAAGGTTGGTGTTGTTGTTGGTGCTGTTGGTGTGCCTGGTGATGCTGGTGTTGGGGCTGATCGTGGTGGGATTCTGAGGACCAAGGTGAGATTTTTTTCACGGGCACCGATGCTGATGGAATAGATGGGAGCTGAAGTTGAGATAACAGAAGCGATCTGTCAATGGTGAGAGAGGATGCTCCAAGGAGGTAACACTGGATAGAGAGTTTGCTCCAAACACTTCAAACCTCCATAAAGCTGAAAAGTGTATTCCAAATCCTGAAGGCTCCAGCTTCTAAGATTGGAAATTGAACAGCTGTGAAATGGTAGCTTTTATACAACTATTCGCAGTAATAGAGAGTCATTGAGAACCCGACACACTTACCTGACGTGATCTCCGAATGCTGGAAACCTTGTAAAAAACATGAAAAAATCATTATGACCTTGTAAAATGCTGCTTAAATAACTTTAAGCAACTTCTTAATATCTCAATTGCCTGACCCGTCGCTTAGTGCCGGGTCTGCAAAGCGCAGGCAGACCCCGCACCTGGGAAACTGACAAGGAGGCGGGTTCAGGGAGGGATCCCGACCCACTGTCAATCTATTAGATTTTGACAACAGACCTGCCTCTGAACCCGCCCTCTGAATGCCGGCATAATTCAACCCAAAGGGCCTGCAAAAGGGATATAGACAGGTTAAGTGAGTGGGCAAATTATGTGGTAGATGGAATATAATGTGGGAAAATGTGAGGTTATTCACTTTGGTAGGAAGATTAGAAAAATAGAATATTTTTTAAATGGTGAGAAACTATTAAATGTTGGTGTTCAAAGAGATTTAGGTGTCCTCCCTCGTACAGGAAACACAGAAAGTTTGCATGCAGGTACGGCAAGTAATTAGGAAGGTAATGGCATGTTGACCTTTATTGCAAAGGGGTTGGAGAACAAGAGTAAGGAAGTCTTGTTACAATTGTACAGGGCTTTGGTGAGACCACACCTGGAGTACTGTGCACACATTTGGTCTCCTTATCTGAGGAAGGATATACTTACAAGATTTAAACAGCGAGAGGAGAGACAGCGCAGACCTGAGCGGCAGCAGCATCGGAGGAGGCAGCAAGATTTAAACAGCGAGAGGAGAGACAGCGCAGACCTGAGTGGCAGCAGCATCGGAGGAGGCAGCAAGATTTAAACAGCGAGAGGAGAGACAGCGCAGACCTGAGCGGCAGCAGCATCGGAGGAGACAGCAAGATTTAAACAGCGAGAGGAGAGACAGCGCAGACCTGAGCGGCAGCAGCATCGGAGGAGGCAGCAAGATTTAAACAGCGAGAGGAGAGACAGCGCAGACCTGAGCGGCAGCAGCATCGGAGGAGGCAGCAAGATTTAAACAGCGAGAGGAGAGACAGCGCAGACCTGAGCGGCAGCAGCATCGGAGGAGGCAGCAAGATTTAAACAGCGAGAGGAGAGAGAGCGCAGACCTGAGCGGCAGCAGCATCGAAGGAGGCAGCAAGATTTAAACAGCGAGAGGAGAGACAGCGCAGACCTGAGCGGCAGCAGCATCGGAGGAGGCAGCATCTCCGACGATTTCAACAACAACAAAAACCAAGGAGTGACTGTAGTGTATGTACATTTAAGAGGAGAACTACTTTTACAGCTCCTGTATACTGTAGTACCGGCAGTGACCACACCTGTATATAAACCCTGAGTAGGGATCTGTACTGTTAGTTTTTAGAATACCCTCATCCAGTAAACACCTGTTGATTGTTAATCTGCAGCCTCCGTCTATTTATTGAAGAACACCATACCTTAAGATTCATGGATTTAACAGTGGCGACGAGGCCGATTCGAACCTACCTGCAACTCTGCATTTCCTTCCAGGGATTCGCTCCTGGAGGACAGTGGAAGAAAGTCGAGGCCCGTAGCACGGGCGTCGACCACAAGCAACCGCCCAGTCATCCAGCAGAGAGTGAGCATCGCAGGGGAGGCTGTTGAGAGATGGGCTTGGTTCTCCAGTCACGACGATCCAGCGCAACAGGCTGGCAACAGGTACGGCGCAGACCCTTCCCGGACAGCGGCGGCTGGAGCCGACCGACGGCACAGAAAAGGCCGAGCAGCATCGACGGGGTAAGAGAGAGGGTAAAGCGCACAGGGCGCAGCCGGGGGTTGAAGACCGAGCGGCGTCGACGGAAAACAAAAAAGAGAGAGAGGGTAAAGCACAGCCGGGGTTCAGGACCGAGCGGCGGCAACGAGAGAGGTGTGCAGGAAAACGCGCAGAGCGCAGCCAGTGCTCACGGGCTGAGCAGCGTCTGCGGGGGAAGAAAGGAAGTGCGGGAGATGCCATTTGAGCCGCAGCGGAGAAGAAGGGAGAGCGCGGGAGACGCCATTTTTGAAGCCGCAGCGGAGAAGAAGGGCGAGCGCTGGAAGAAAGGGAAGCGCGGGAGACGCCATTTTGAGCCAGCGGAGAAGAAGGGAGAGCGCGGGAGACGCCATTTTAGCCAGTCTAACCACACCCAGGGATGCCGAAGAATGGCAGTGTCACAGCGTTCGACAATGAAGTCAAAGATTGGGTGACATATGTGGAACGCTTTGAAGTGTACTGCAAGGCGAATGAAGTGCCAGATGCCAGGAAAGCACTGGTATTGTTGAATTCCATGGGTGCAAAAACCTAGTAACCCCAGAGAAGCCAGTGGATAAGGATTTTGAAAGCATAGTGGCAATCCTACAGGACCACTTAAACCCCACACTGCTGCTGATAGCAGAAAGATTTAAGTTTCACAAAAGGAACCAGCATAAAGACGAAAGTAATGCTGAGTATTTAACGGAACTGTGCAAGCTATCGAAACACTGCCAGTTTGGAATGGGACTAGCAGATATGTTAAGGGACAAGTTTGTATGTGGGCTTCAAAGTGAAGGAACCCAGAAACGGCTTCTATCAGAAAAGGATCTTACGCTGGACAAGGCTTTCAGCATGGCAGTATCACACGAAGCAGCCGCACGGGGCGCAGCAGAGATACAACGGAGACCGCAAGAATATGGCACCAATGAAATGTCATATGGAGCAGTGAAGTGTTATCGCTGCGGCAGAACAACACACGACCAGAAGGATTGTTGGTTCAAGGACCAAGTGTGCAGACAGTGTGGAAAAGCAGGACACATAGCAAGAGTCTGCAGGTTGGGAAAGAAAACCAGCAGCAAGAAATCTCCACAGGAGAAGTATGAAAAGATACATAAGGGGACGGAGAGTCGTTCAGACGAACAGAAAAGTGATACAGAGTCCGCAAGCAAGGAGCTGGGTTGTCTGAAACTACATAATGTAATCAAAATGGAGGATCACTAAATTATCTGGGTCACGCTTAAGATAGACAGAGTCCAAGTGAAAATGGAATTGGACACAGGATCAGCCCTAACAGTCATAAACCGAAGGGACTACAAGCGGCTATTCTCACATATGCCCTTGAGAGATACAGAGATTGTCTTGAAGACGTACACGGGGCAAAAAGTCTACCCCAAAGGAAAAATAAGGGTGAACGTGATATACAACGGCAAGGAAACACCAAAAATGGACCTATATCTATTGCCAGATGGAGGACCACCACTACTAGGACGTGAATGGATCCGGAAGATACAGTTAGATTGGCATTCCATACAGGCACTGACGGTAGAGGCTAAAAAGGATGACGACGTCACACCTGGACGACTGTCAAAAATGCTAACTGACGCACAAGAAGTGTTCCAGGAGGGACTCGGAACACTAAAAGGCATGACAGCGACGATCAAAATAGAGGAAAATGCAAGCCCAAAGTTTTTTAAGGCCAGACCGGTGCCTTATGCGATCCGCCTCGCCGTCGAAGCAGAGCTAGAAGGTTTGGAACGTTCAGGAGTACTGTCCAAAGTGGGCTGGAGCGAGTGGGCTACACCCATCGTTCCTGTAATGAAGAGGTCGTTGAGTAATACGCCTGGGGAACCAAAGAAGGTTCGCATCTGTGGGGACTTTAAGGTGACAGTGAACCCAGTCCTTCACATGGTACAATATCCGCTTCCGCGGATTGAAGATATTTTTGCCTCGCTATCTGGAGGAAAACACTTCACTAAGATTGATCTGGCCCAGGCGTACCTGCAAATGGAGATAGAAGAAGCCTCGAAACAATACCTCACGATCAACACTCACAAAGGTCTCTACCAATACAACCGGCTGGTGTTCAGGGTAGCATCAGCTCCGGCTATTTGGCAAAGGGCAATGGATCAAGTCCTGCAAGGGATTCCAGGGACCCAGTGTTATTTGGACGACATCCTGGTCACGGGCGAAAATGACAGTGATCACCTCGCCAACCTGGAGCAGGTGCTCACTAGATTGAAGGAATATGGGCTACGAGCTAATCGCCACAAATGCGAGTTTTTCCAGAAGCAGATCTCGTATTGTGGCCACGTTATTGATGAAGAGGGGTTACATAAGTCCCCTGAAAAGATTGAGGCAGTAGTCAAGGCTCCAGCACCGGAAAATGTGTCACAACTGAGGTCGTTCCTCGGGCTGGTGAATTACTACCATAAGTTCTTACCAAATTTGTCTACAGTATTACACCCACTGAACACCCTACTGCAAACGGGGGTACCATGGAAGTGGAATGACGAATGTAAACGAGCTTTCCAGAAGTGCAAAGAATTGATCACATCAAAAGAGGTGTTGGCTCATTTCAACCCAGCACTACCAATTCGGTTGGCGTGTGATGCATCACCCTATGGTATTGGAGTGGTGCTGTCGCACAAATTCCCAGACGGGTTGGAGAGGCCAGTAGCCTTTGCGTCTCGGTCACTAACCTCAGCCGAGCGCAACTACGCCCAGATAGACAGTGAGGCCCTCAGCCTAGTATGGGGAGTGAAAAAGTTCAACCACTGTCTGCACGGGCAGAAGTTCACCTTGCTGACTGACCACCAACCACTTGTCTCCATCTTTAATCCAAAGAAGGGCATTCCGGTGATGACTGCGCAACGGCTACAAAGATGGTCCCTTTTTCTAGGGGCGAACCAATATGAAATAGGGTATAAGGGCACGAAACAGCATGGAAATGCTGATTGGCTATCACGCCTGCCACTGCCTACTGCGGAGGAAGTACCAGCAGTGGACCCTATCGAGATATTTTATTTGTCAATAATTGAACGATTGCCAGTAACTAACGCGGATATAGAGAAGGAGACCCGCAATGATCTGACACTGTCTCGGGTATATGATTTGACGGTGAGGGGATGGCCAACACATGGCGACTCACTGTTGTCAGCATTCTCATCCAGAAGAGAACAGCTGTCAGTAATGCCAGGGGACAGTGATGTGTGGATCCCGAGTGGTAATTCCACCCAAGTTAAGGGAGAGAGTGCTCAATGAGCTTCACGAAGGTCATCTGGGAGGGGTAAAAATGAAAAGCCTTGCTAGGGCTTATGTGTGGTGGCTGGGGATTGATCAACAAATCGAGGACCTAACCAAGAGCTGCTCAGGATGCCAGAAAGTCCAAAATGCACCACCACATGCCCCTCTACACCCATGGGAGTGGCCCTCCTCTCCATGGCAACGGGTGCATATTGATTTTGCTGGTCCATTCATGGACTCAATGTTCTTAATAGCAGTGGATGCACACTCGAAATGGCCTGAGGTGATCAAAATGTCCTCCACCACTACGGAGAAAACGATTGCAGTCCTACGGACCATATTTGCCAGGAACGGCTTGCCAGAACAGATTTGCTCTGATAACGAACCACAGTTTGTGTCCGAAGAGTTTCGGAAATTTATGAGAAGGAATTGGGTAAGGCATTACACATCCGCCCCGTATTATCCAGCCACAAATGGATTGGCTGAGAGGTTCGTACAAACCTTTAAAAAGGCAGTAAGGGCCATGTGCGATGACGACATTCCACTGCAGCATAAGGTGGACAATTTCCTGTTAGCCTACAGAAATGCGACACATGCAGTTACCAACCAGACCCCGGCCATGATGTTCTTTAACTGAAGGTTGAGATCTCGTCTGGATTTGCTCAGACCAAATGTACGAAGAATTGTTGAGAATAAGCAATTCCAGCACATCAATGAGAAGCCGACAAGGAGCTTCAATGTAGGACAACCAGTCTTGGCCCGTGACTACCGAACAGAGAAATGGCAACCAGGAACGATATGCACATGGCAGGGGCCACTAATGTACACAGTGGATGTTGGGGAGAACATCGTGAGACGCCATGTCGACCAGATCCTAGCGTCACAGGAACGAGTCAACCCCATGTCTCACGTACCTGGTGATGAACCCGACATACCGGTAGCATCTACCCCAGAAACAGTAGCATCGGAAGCTGATGAACTAACCGACGACAGGGGGCCAGAATCACCTCCGCACGAAGAGCAAGACACTCAGGAAAGGCGCTATCCAGAAAGGATCAGGAAGCCGCCCCAAAGACTGAACCTATAAATGGACTATTTCAGTTAATGTGCATGTTAAAAGTGTTAACTGTTAATTGAATGTTATGGTACTGTTAATCTAAAAGGGGAGGAATTGTAGTGTATGTACCTTTAAGAGGAGAGCTACTTTTACAGCTCCTGTATACTGTAGTACCAGCAGTGACCACACCTGTATATAAACCCTGAGTAGGGATCTGTACTGTTAGTTTTTAGAATACCCTCATCCAGTAAACACCTGTTGATTGTTCATCTGCAGTCTCCGTCTATTTTTCGAAGAACACCATACCTTCAGATTCACGGATTTAACAGTGACGTCACAGGACAGCAGGTAGGTGATTGGTTGGTGAGTATTAATGTTTTTTCTCTCTAAGTTAGGAAAGTGGTTTGAACTAGGAACGGGAAACTATCATGTACTTTTTTAAATTTATAACTTAACTAATTAATATAACTATAAATAGTTGTTGAATAAAGAGATTAACTAATTAAGTAAATAAAATAAGGTTAGACTAATCATAGCAGAGCAGGTTGTGTGTCTGGAGTGCAGTATGTGGGAATTTGTGGGCAGCGAGACTATCCCAAGCAAACACGTCTTCAGTAGATGTCTCCATCTCGAATCTCTCCGGCTCAGAGTCACTGAGCTGGAGTGTGAGTTGGAGACACTCTGACACATAAGGGAGGGGGAATGAGTATCTGGACAGTTTTCTCCAGACCTCGGTCACACCTCGTAGAGAGGTGCAGAGTCAGAATGGGGTTGGTGTGACCGATAGTGTGCAGAGTAAGGGGAACCCAGGTAAGAAAATGAACGAGAATCCACAGAAACTGATCCTATCCAACAGGTACAATGTACTTGCTGCCTGTGAGGATAAGGATAAGGACTGTCAGAAGGACAGCCAGAATGCAGAACATGGCAATTTGGAGCAGGAGGCTGTCCTAAGCGGGGAGAAGGAAGCATAATGTGGCAGTTGTAGGGGATTCTATAATTAGGGGGACAGATAGCATCCTTGGTAAGCAAGATCGAGTGTCCCACATGGTATGTTGCTGACCTGGTGCCAGGGTGAAGGACATCTCGAACCGGCTTGAAAGGATATTGGAGAGGGAGGGGGAGGATCTAGTCGTTGTGGTCCATGTTGGGACCAACAACATAGGGAAGAGTAGGCAAGAGGTCCTGTTTGGGGAGTACCAGGAACTGGGAGCTAAATTAAAGAACAGGACCTTAAGGGTTATAATCTCTGGCTTATTACCTGAGCCACGTGCAAATTGACGTAGAGATAAGCTGATTAGGGAAGTGAACACATGGCTAAAGGAGTAGTGTGGGAAAGAGGGGTTCAATTTCATGGGGTATTTGCATCAGTATTGGGACAGGAAGGAACTGTACCGTTGGGACGGGATCCACCTGACCCGGTCTGGGACCAGGATCCTTGCGGAAAGGATAAATAGGGTGGTCACAAGGACTTTAAACTAGTAAATGGGGGGGAGGGCTCAGGTGGAAATTGTAGTACAGGAAACTCTCGTTTAAACAGCACCTAAATATTCTCTATTAACCAGCAAAATTCATACTCTGAAAACAACACCTCAATAACCGGAAATGTTGCTGAGTCCGAGTCCAAGTCTCCCATGGTGGCCGAGTTAGTCAGTGCGGTAGTTCTCCAAACTGCCACTACTCGGCTTCTTGGCGCTGTCGGAAGTCGGAACACCTCAATACCCCTGTAACAGGAGTCTGACTCTCCTGCGCTGCCGGTAGTCTCTTCCGATCCGCCATTTTTCTGTTTACTGTATAAGTTTAGTTTTACTGTTAAGTAATTAAAAAGTTATGGATTACCCTCAACTGGCAGTACTGTACTTAATCAACCATCTTCCACCATCCATTTAACACAACATTCTGTACCCAATTACTGTATACTGCACATTTCTTGATTTTTTTATTTTTGTTTGTTAAAAATAGCCTTGGTAGATAGCCCTCTCCGTCATCCGGAATTTTTAATCAACCGGCACCATCCCGGTCCCGTCGGTGCCGGATACCAAAGAGTTTCCTGTACAAATATTAGTTCAAAAACAAATGAAAGGGAAGAGAGTAGAGTAACAGTCAGAAATTGTGCTTTAAGCACTACAGGTAAAGGGAAAACTAAAAGATGTAAAGTGATTAAACCAGGAGAGAGAAATAAGAAACATGCGAGTAAAACATTAGAGCTGAAGGATAGGCTACGGTGGCCTAAATAAGCGTTCTTTATACAAACACATGAGTATATAAGGAATAAATTGAATGAACTGCAATTTATTGGAGGGTATGACATGGTAGCCATTACTGAGACATGGCTGCAAGATGGTCAGGACTGGGACCAAGTACAACAAGTTATAAGGTCTATTGGAAAGATAGGGAAAATGACAGAGAGGGAGGAGTAGCCTTAGTGATTAAGGATGAAATCACTTCAATGATAAGAGAGGTTTTAAGGAGCGGTAAGCAGCCAGTAGAGACCTTATGGGTTGAATTAAGAAATAGGAAATGATCTAAGACTGTAGTGGGAGTTGTGTATAGATCCCTGGTAGCAGCTCTGAAGTGCTAGATTGTATATAAATGCAAAGATTAGACAAGCGTGTCGCAAAGACCGAGTTACTTTATTGGGGGATTTTAACTTTCATATAGATTGGGAAAAGCAGATTAGCACCTGTCAGAAAGGTAGTGAATTTCTTGAGCATATCCGGGATAGTTTTCTACAACAATATGTCCTAGAGGCAACAAGGGGGCAAGCCATATTAGATTTAGTAATGAGTAATGAGCCAGATTTAGCTAACAGCCTAACTGTGTGTGAACATTTATCTGACAGTGATCATAACATGATCGAGTTCAAAATGACGTTTGAAAGGGAGAAATGCGAAGCAGCTACTAAGATTCTAGATTTGGGTAAGGCCGACTTCAATGGGATGAGACAGAGACTGTCCACATTAAACTGGGCAAATCTGTTAATGGGTAAAATGACAGAAGATCAGTGGGAGGTGTTTAAAAAATAATTCAAGGTGATACAGAACCAGTTTATACCCCTGAGGGGCAAGAGCTCTACATGCCAAAAAAACTGCCATGGACAACTAAAGAGGTAAGGGACAGCATAAAACTAAAGGAAAGGGCATACAGAAATGCAAAAAATAGCATAGATCCTGGCAAATGGGAAAGATACAAAGAACAGCAAAGGGTCACAAAACAGATAGTAAGAGCAATTAAAAGAGAATATGAAAAGAAACTTGCAAGGGATATCAAAACCAATACAAAGAATTTTTACAGTTACATTAGGAAAAAGAGGGTGGTCAGGAGCAATGTTGGCCCCATAAAGACTGAAAGCGGAGATATTGTCAATGACAATGGGGAAATGGTGGACATGTTGAATAATTACTTTGCGTCAGTATTTACAGTAGAAGAAGAGGATAGCATGCTGGAAATCCCAAAGAAACTAATATTGAATCGGGGACAGGGACTCAATAAAATTAATGTAAGTAAAGTAACAGTAATGAAGAAAATGATGGTACTAAAGAGTGACAAATCCCTAGGACCAGATGCTTTCCATCCCCGGGTTTAAAGGAAGTAGATGAGCACATTGCAGATGCCCTAACTATACACTTCCACAGTTCTCTAGATTCAGGAATCGTCCCTTTGCTTTTTAAGAATGGGAAGAGAGGGAAACCAGAGAATTATAGACCAGTTAGCCTAACATCTGTTGTCGGGAAATTGCTAGAGTCTATAATTAAGGATAGGGTGACTGAAAACCTCGAAAATTTTCAGTTAATCAAAGAGAGCCAGCATCGATTTGTGAAAGGTAGGTCTTGGCTGACAAACCTGGTTGAATTTTTTGAAGAGGTGACTAAAGTAGTGGACAGGAGAATGTCTATGGATGTTATTATATGGACTTCCAGAAGGCATTTGATAAAGTCCCACGTAAGAGACTGTTATCTAAGGTGGAAGCCCACGGAATTGAGGGCAAATTATTGACCTGGTTAGGAAATTGGCTGAGCGGCAGGAGACAGAGAGTAGGTACTCAAATTGGCATGATGTGACTTGTATCCCGCGGGGATCTTTGTTGGGACCTCAACTATTCACAATATTTATTGGCGACTTAGAGATGATGACATAGAATGTCATATGTCCAAATTTGACTATGACACAAAGATAGGCGACATTGTGGGCAGTATAGATGAAAGCATAAAATTACAAAGAGATATTGATAGATTAAGTGAATGGGCAAAACTGTGGCAAATGGATTTCAATGTGAGGTCATCTACTTTTGGACCTAAAAAGGATAGAACAGAGTACTTTCTAAATGGTGAAAAGCTAAAAAATAGTGGATGTCCAAAGAGACTTGGGGGTTCAGGTACATAGATCATTAAAATGTCATGAACAGGTAAAGAAAATAATCAAAAAAGCTAATGGAATGCTGGCCTTTATATCTAGATGACTACAGTACAAAGGGGTAGAAGTTATGCTGCAGCTGTACAAAACCCTGGTTAGACCACACCTGGAGTACTGTGAGCAGTTCTGGGCACCACACCTTAGGAAGGGTATATTGACCTTCGAGGGAGTGCAGCGTAGGTTTACCAGAATGATACCCGGACTTCAAGGGTTAAGTTATATGGGGAGATTACACAAATTAGGGTTGTATTCACTAGAATTTAGAAGGTTAAGAGGTGATCTGATCGAAGTTTTTAAGATATTAAGGGGAACAGATAGGGTAGATAGAGAGAAACTATTTCCGCTGGTTGAGGATTGTCGGACTAGGGGCATCGTCTAAAAATTAGAGCCAGGCCTTTCAGGAATGAAATTAGGAAACATTTCTACACACAAAGGGTGGTAGAAGTTTATAACTCTTTTCTTCAAACGGCAATTGATGCTAGATCAATTGTTAATTTTAAATCTGAGATTGATAGCTTTTTGTTAACCAAAGGTATTAAGGGATATGGGCCAAAGGCGGGTATATGGAGTTAGAACGCAGATCAGCTATGATCTCATTGAATGTTGGAACAGGCTCGAGGGGCTGAATGGCCTGCTCCTGTTCCTATGTTCCTATGCCTCAGAGGTGGTGCAACGAAGGTTCACTAGATTGATTCCTGGGATGACAGTGTTGTCCTATCAGGAGAGATTGAGTAGATTGGGCCTATACTCTCTGAGGTTTAGAAGAATGAGAGGTGCTCTCATTGAAACAAACAAGATTCTGAAGGGGATTGATAGGGTAGATGCTGAGAGGTTGTTTCCCCTGGCTGGAGAGTCTAGAATTAGGGGACATAGCCTCACGATAAGGAGTCAGTCATTTAGGACTGAGATGAGGAGGAATTTCTTCACTCAGAGGGTTGTGAATCTTTGGAATTCTCCACCCCAAAGGGCTGTGAATGCTGAATCGTTGAATATATTCAAGGATGAGATAGATAGATTTTTGTACTCTCGGGGAATCAAGGGATATGGAGATTGGGCGGGAAAGTGGAGCTGAGGTCGAAGATCAGTCATGATCTTATTGAATGGCAGAGCAGGCTCGAGGGGCCGGGTGGCCTACTCCTGCTCTTAATACTTATGTTGTTATGTTCTTATTTAATGCCTTCCAACCCCTCATTCTACTGCTACAGAGGTTGTGGGAATGTTAGCATTGTATTTTATTTGGATTGGCTGTCTGGCTCAGCCATGTTGGACACTGATCAGAAGAATCAAATCCAACAGAGGAATCTCAAAATTCCCCGACTCACTCCATTGTTTATTTCTCTTCCTTATGGAGGACCTACCATACCACAGAATGGACTACTTACTCAATCTCCTGTTATTTGATGTGCAAATATTACAGTGGTGTGGCACCAAGTCAGTCCGCTATCATGGTCTTGGTAGGTCCACATGGAGTGATGTAGAGCCCAGTCAAAGAAAATTCTGGTTGCACACAGGCCAAAACAATTTCTTCCCTTTCTACAGGAGAGCAAATATCTTTTCTCTTTCTCTCCCCACTCCTCTTTTGCTGAACCTTCTCAGTGGGACACGTTGGTGGTGGGTGGTGGGGGATGTTTGCAGGGGACGGGGTGGGGGGTGGGTGGGAGCGGTGGAACTGAGGCAAGGTTCCAAAGGACTGCTCCCCCACTTTCCTGTTTTAGTTGAATATGCCTTTTAATACAGCATTTATTTAAATGATTTCCATAAATATAAATTCAGCGCAGTGAAAATAACCATGAGAAGCTGAGAATCATTAATAGTATAGCGAAGCATGGCCAATGAGATAACAGGGAGTATATGTATAACTCAAAATGTCGAGCAAGGAAGGCATACCAGATCACTCAACCCAAGAAGACCCTGAGACAAAAGAGACACTATTAAACCAAAATCCTCTCAACATGGTAGAGCTGTCTAGAGTAATTGTAATGGAGTGGACAAGAGCCATAATTAATCAGCTCTCAATATAAAAGCAAAATACTGCAAATGCTGGAAATCTGAAACAAAAATAGAAAATGCTGGAAATACTCAGTAGGTCAGGCAGCATTTGTGGAGAGAGAAACAGAGTTAATGTTTCTGGTCGATGAGTTCTGATGAAAGATCATCGACTTGAAACGTTAACTCTGTTTCTCTCTCCACAGATGCTGCCTGACCTGCTGCATATTTCCAGCATTTTCTGTTTTTATTTCAGCTTTCAATATAGTCTGGAATCTCATTCCTTGTCAGGAGAGGGTACAAGCCAACCCATATTGATAATGCGTGTTGTCGGTAGGAGAAGGTTTGGAACAGTCAAAGGACTGTTTGACAAATCAGAGAAATTAAGGTTTTGAGAGGGACTGGGGGAACGAAGAAACATAAAACAAAAAGGGGGAGGAATGGAACAAGTAGAGCCCAATAGTCAAGTCCAGAACTGAGAGTTGCTGTCAAAGGTAGGACATAGAGCATAGTGGGTTGGGCATTGCCCTTTCACTTCTAGCGACTTGGGTTTAATTCTTTCCCTGGCTCCACTGCTTGTTGGCTGTAAAGACCTTATGTGAAATGTGTCCACAGCACAAAACTGGCATTCGTCTTTTCTCATTCCCTAATATGGAATATGAGGCTGATTATTATAAAGCAAGAAATAACTTGCATTTTATAGCACCTTTCATGACCTCAGGACATCCTAAAGTACTTTATAGCCAATGAAATACTGTTGTAATGTAGGAACACGGCAGCCAATTTGCATACAGCAAGGTTCCGCAAACAGCAACGAAGTAATGACCAGATAATTTGTTTTTTTAGTGATGTTGGTTGAGGGATAAATATTGGCCAGGACACTGGGAGAACACCCCAGCTCTGCATCAAAATAATGCCATGGGACCTTTTAAGTCCACTTGAGAGGGCAGTCGGGGCCTCGGTTTAACATCTCATCCGAATTGATTCCTTCAGCAACTATAATCCATAGTGGTTTTTCACTTCCAGCAATGTTCAGTGCAATTATTTATATCTTTCCATGTGTTATGATTGCTGTGTTCAGTTAGATGATTAACAATGGAGGTATTCAGACAAGATATGAGCTGGAAGTACCTGGATGAGGCAGATCGTGCAATGTATTGCATGCACAATATATCTGAACTGTGTACATCTTGTATTCTCCATTCATTATGTGCAGCATCACCATCATTCTGCAGGGGAGGGGGGGGGGGAAATCTGTGCTGGAAAATATACCTGATTCTCAGTAACTGATGACAATCTTCAAGTTCTTTAAGTGTTTGTGCCCATGCGGTGTACACTTCTACTGAAAGTAATGTTGCTTTCTCCACAGAACAGTCTGCAGTGAAACAAATGAGTGCAATTTCCCAGATGATGGTAATTAACCAGCACATCCCCCGAGTGGTGCTTCCACAGGGTGCAGTATTATGAAATCACTCAGCCGACAGTACTCTTTAATGTGCATAGAAGGTATTGGCAGAGATGTCTCCAGACATTAAGCAATCTTATTTTGAGAGATAACCTGAGCTCAGCCTTTGGTTACACTAACCTTTGGTGCCTAGGGTGCAATGGTTCCTCAGTGGAGCCTGATTTTAATTTGTAAAATGATTGAGCATTTCCTTAATTCATAGTCTCATGATGATCTCAAGATTGAAACACATGACATAAGTAAAGCTGGGCACATTCTCCTGATATCTGTCTGTCTGGAAGTAACATTCTGGGATGAGCACACAAAGTTACAGGGCTAATAATTTGGGTGCTTAATGCCACCTGTTACCGACATAATATGGTGAACAAACGGCGGCTGCCGCTCTTCTGCCAGCTGGTGGTGGGTCCCGCGGAAGCCGTCATTTTGTGAGCGCTGACAGTGCTGTTGATAAAAGGGCTGGCCCTGGAAATGTAAATGGGGAGAGGATGACGTCAGGCCGACTTAACAACACCTTGGCGAACTTGGACCTTAGCACTGAGTTCAGTGCTGGATCCTAAGCTCGCTATGAAAACCCAGCATTCAGCAGACTCACAGAGACACGGTCAGCACCTCTTAAAGGGACACACGCATCTTTCAGGTAAGTTTGCATTTAAGCTTTTGGACTGGATTTTTTGTATTTTATTGAAGTAGTGGCTTGGTGCAATACATGTTAAAAAATGTTAAGTGTGCAGGGAGTGCTGCTGGATGCTTGCAAGGCCTTGGATGGTAAAGCAAGGCCTCTGAGGAGACAGAAAATTCTGCAAATACTCAGCAGGTCAGGCAACATCTGTGGAGAGAGAAACAGAGTTCACGTCTCAGGTCAAGGTGCTGCCTGACCTGCTGAGTATTTCCAGCATTTTATGCTTTTATTTCAGATTTACAGCATCCACTCGCAGAGCGAAGCGGAAGACACAAAAGAGGAAGAAGCAGAAGAGGAAGAAGCAGAAGGAAGGATGCAACCCAGACAGCCCCTTTCTGGCCGGGACATCCGGGATGGAATCATCCACCTGCGGTACCAGTGACCACAACCCCAATTCCCCTTTTCACATTGTCCCACACCTTCCCTTCCCTCTGTTACTGACCATCACAGAGTCCTTTTGGCCACAATTCTGAAATAAAAGCAACCACTTTCCAATCCAACTTTATACATCTATCCATCCCATAGGACATCAAGAAATCAACTAATCACCCTTATGCATTCCCTTACTGACTGTCTTGTATGTGCTTTTGCCTATCCTACTGATATCACGCAGTGCTACCCCAAGAGTGCCAAGCGGGTGAGCTGAAGCTAGGAATGGGAGGCGTGCCTCGTGTTTGGTACAGATTGTTGGTAGTTGAGTGATTGGTGTGGGGGGGGTGGTGGGGGGGCAGGGCAGAGTCATGCATTAAGAAGTGTGAGAGGCTAGTGATACAGCATGGCTGGTGGATGGCTGCTGACTTTCAGTGGTGGACACTGCAAATGGCCGTGCTGGTGGACCTTGAGGAGCTGCTGGCTGGGAGGGTCAAATCGAGCGATGCTGCTTCTTCTTCCTCTTCTGCTTGTTCTTTTTCTTCACTCTCCTCTCCCTCTTCTTGGTCACCCACTGGCTGGGCAGGCTGCATTTCTTGGGTGTGTGAAATGAGGAATGCACAAGGGTGGAATTGTGGTGAGGAAAGGGTGGGAAAGAAAGAGGTGCATGCGAGAAGGAGGATAAAGTATGAGGATACCAGAAACTTGTAGCCTTTCAGCCCCGCTGCTGGACAAGGGCTTAGCAATGCCGCTGCCAAGAATGGTCAACACCGTTCTAATGATCAATAACATGTCATTCTATAGTGGACACTAGGTGGAGCCGTAGAGCTGTGTAGAGCTGTATATATATAAGACTACACTACCCAGCTGTATGTATATTAAGACTACATTACACATGAGGCACTAGGCTACCCACAAGGCAGCAGTCAAGATGGAAGCCTCTACAGATACTGTACCAGTCCACATGTGCTCAATAAAGTAACTAGCAAAAGCTAGCTGTGTTCATAATAAGAATGTCTATTTATTAATGAACATAAGATGGTACCAGGATGGTGAAGATCTGCTGAAAATTGTGAAAAGTGACATGGAGAATTTGAAGCCACCAGAGCGTTTGAAACTCACAGGAAAAATCGACTACAATTGGCAGACTTTTAAACAACAATTCAAACTCTACATTGCAGCCATCGGATTCGGTACGAAGCCAGACGCAAGGAAGATAGCGTTGCTGCTTACGGTTGCAGGCCCACAGGCGATAGAGGTATTTAATACATTTGTATTTAATCCAGAGGAGAACAGAGAAAAATTGAAGATGTGCTAAAAAAATTTGATGCACATTGCTCTCCCAAAAAGAATGAGACCTATGAAAGATACATCTTCCGTTCTCAGACACAGCAGCAAAATGAGACTTTTGATAGCTTTATAACTGATCTGAAACTGAAAGCACAGACATGTAATTTCTCTGAGCTGAAATCATCCATGATTCGTGACCAGATTGTGTTTGGTATTCATGATAAAAAAGTCAGGGAACGTCTGTTGAGAGAAACCGAACTAAATTTGGAAAATGCAGTGAAAATATGCCAAGCCAGCGAGCTAGCTCGAAAGCACGCGAAGACTTTCAGTGAAATCAATAACGATGCGATTGTAATGAGTGATAATGCTGCTGTCGGTGCTGTGTCCTACAAGGGGAAGAAACGTGGGCAGAACAGAAATGAAAAGCAATCGGAGGATGACATTTTTAATTGTAAACGCTGTGGTTACAAACACCAGTTAAGACAATGCCCAGCGTTTGGAAAAATGTGCACAAAGTGTAATGGAAAGAATCACTTTGCCAAACAATGCTTTTCAAAAGTAAAAACTAAGAAAGGGCAACGAGTTAATGTAATTGAGGACACTGATTTAAGTGAGGCATTTTTTGTAGGAATGGTGTCATGTGACAATATCAAAAAGGATACAGAAAATGTGCAGCCCTCAGAAATGGACAATGCTGAACATAAAGTTAATGCAGTAAAAGTGGACAAATGGATGATCCCACTGCAGGTAAATGGAGCATTAGTTACATTGAAACTGGACACTGGGGCAAAAGCAAACTTAATCAGTATGAGTGACATTAAAAACATGAAAGAAAAGCCCAAAATACAGGAAAAAGTCAGTACTACTGAAGAACTATAATGGACAAAAAATAGATAGCTTAGGTGTATGCAGGCTTAAAGTGACAGTAAAAGACAAAGTGCATCATCTCATGTTTTCTGTTGTGACTGAAGGACTTGATTCACTGCTAGGTGACAAAGCTTGTGAGGACTTAGAACTGGTCAAGAGAGTCTACCGTATAAACTGTGCCATAAGCAGACCAGATGACTCAGTGGATTCTGTCGTGAATAATTTCCAGGATGTGTTCAAAGGATTTGGAGCTCTACCATTCACTTACAAGATCCAGCTAAAGGAGGATGCTCAGCCAGTGGTACATGCTCCACGAAGAGTTCCAGCACCCCTGCGTGACCGGCTCAAGAATGAACTGGACAGAATGACCACACTAGGAGTCATCAGGAAAGTCAAAGAGCCAACAGACTGGGTTAACTCCATGGTATGTGTAAAGAAAAAGAACAATGATCTAAGAATATGCATGGATCCAAAGGACTTAAATGCAAACATAAAACGTGAACGCTACCAGATTCCCAAGCGAGAAGAAATCACCAGTGAAATGTCAGGTGCCAGATACTTTACAAAGCTCGATGCCTCACAAGGATTTTGGCAACTAAAACTGGATGAAGAGAGCACCAAATACTGTACCTTCAACATACCATTTGGCAGGTATTGTTTCCTCAGAATGACTTTCGGGATAATATCTGCATCTGAAATCTTTCATAGAGCGATGGAACACATAATTGAAGGTCTGGAAGGAGTTCGGGTCTATGTTGATGAAATCATCATCAGGGGCTCCACACTGAAAGAACACAATGAGAGACTGACTAAAGTGCTACAGAGCATACGCCGGAATGGACTGAAGCTCAACAAAGCCAAGTGTCAGTTTGGCATCCAGGAAGTCACTTTCCTAGGAGATAATCTATCTGGTAAAGGAATAGAGCCAGATATGGAAAAAGTAAACGCCATACTCAAAATGCCCCGACCCACTGACAAAAAAGGAGTGCTACGCATCATGGGGATGATAAACTTCATTGGAAAGTTCATTCCTAACTTGCCAGCCAAGACAGCCTGTCTGCGAGACCTGCTACATAAAACAAATGAGTTCGCATGGACAGAAAGACATGAACAAGAGTGGATAAACCTCAAAACAGTGCTGACAACCACACCTGTACTCACCTTCTTTGACCCAACAAAAAGAATCAAAGTGTCAACGGATGCATCAAAAGATGGCCTAGGTGTGGTCTTGCTACAAGCAGAGGGTGAAGATTGGAAGCCTGTTGCCTATGCCTCCAGGTCTATGACTGATACTGAGTGTCGATACGCCCAGATTGAAAAGGAATGTCTAGGCTTGGTAGTTGGACTAGAAAAGTTTCATGGCTACATATATGGACTTCCCACCTTCACAGTTGAGACAGACCACAGCCCTCTGGTTGCCATCATAAAAAGAAACCTGAATGAGATGTCTCCAAGGATTCAACGACTCATGATGAAGCTGCAAAGATATGACTTTGAACTGATCCACACACCAGGCAAATACATAGTGTTAGCAGATGCACTATCCCGAGCACCCACAATGAGTCATGTGAGATCTGCTGAAGAAGATGTGGATGTTCATGTGAGCATGGTCACTGCTGCACTGCCCGTGTCAGACACAAAATCAAAGCAAATAGCAGAAGAAACAGTAAAAGATACAGTATTACAAACAGTAATAGAGAACATTCATCATGGTTGGCCAAAAGGCTCCTGTCCAAAATATTTTCACGTAAGGTCAGAATTGAGTGTCGCAAATGGACTATTACTAAAACAGAACAGAATAGTCATTCCACAGGTTCTACGTCAAGACATGCTCAAAAGGATTCATGAGGGACACCTCGGAATTGAAAAATGCAAAAGGAGAGCAAGAGACACTGTTTATTGGCCTGGCATAAATAAGGACATTGAGAACATGATAGGCAAATGTGAGACATGTAAGAAACACCAAAACAAACAAGCAAAGGAACCAATGATAATAGCTGACATACCAACAGCACCATGGCAAAAGGTTGGTATGGACCTTTTTCATTTAAATGGTAAAGACTATTCAAGACCAGATTGATGACAGTTCCGCAATTGCATCTTGTCATTCACCACCAGAGCAATCTCATGAAGACACATCAGACTTACCTGTGTTGAGAAGATCCACACGTGAAGTAAAAAAGCCTGATAGACTTAATCTTTGAGTACATTGTAAAGCTTTGAAAATGTGTTGACTGTTTTGAAAATGTTTATGTTTATAGAGCACTAATAAAAGTATTACTGATATTATCTTTATTGTTTTCTTGAAAGTTGATTGATATTGATTTTGTTAAACCTCAAAGAAAGGGGAATGTAAGGATCAATAACATGTCATTCTATAGTGGACACTAGGTGGAGCCGTAGAGCTGTGTAGAGCTTTATATATATATAAGACTACACTACCCAGCTGTATGTATATTAAGACTACATTACCCATGAGGCAATAGGCTACCCACAAGGCAGCAGTCAAGATGGATGCCTCTACAGATACTGTACCTAGTCCACATGTGCTCAATAAAAGTGTCTAGCAAAAGCTAGCTGTGTTCATAATAAGAATGTCTATTTATTAATGAACATAAGAACCGTCTACTCCAAGGGGGTGAGGTGAGGCTAGGAATGGGAGGCATGCCTCATGATTGGTACAGATTGTTAGTAGGTGAGTGATTCGGGAGGGGTGGTGGGGAGTTGTGCATTGAGAGGTGTGTGAGGCTAGTGATGCAGTTGGTAGGAGACGGCTTTTGAAGATGCATTCAGTGACATTGACCACTAATCTGAGGTCTTAAAGCTTCTTTTGGCACTGGAGCCAAGTCGTGGCGGTGACACTGCTGGCAGTGATGGCCTCAGTCATCTGGTCCCACATCCTTCTTTCTGGAGGGCCTCCTGGCCCCTGTGGGTAGAGGACCACTCTTGCAGTGTTGACCCCCTGCAGAAAGCTGGAGTGCTGCATGCGAGACCCTGGGTGGCCCTTCCCTGGCTTGCTAAGCCATTTGTGTTAGTGCTGAAGCACTTTTCCCTTTTTTTAGGTGCAGAAGGTAATTCAGCTTTAAGAGCTGAAGACTCCCATTGGGAATTTTTATTTTAATGTTCAGTTGAGCTGCAATGGCTAAAAACTGCCTATTTTTACATCATTTTACTTTTTTTATCATTTCAGAAAGCATTGCCCTTTTAAGAAAATGACAATTCATTTTAAGATCGCACAATGCTTTGTGAAACCACAGTCTCGCTTTCAAAGGCTGTACAAAGCAGCAATGCTGCTTGTGGATGCCACATTGGGGCCTGATGCCAGGATGAATGCCACAGGAAGGCGTTACATGGTGAGTTTAGCTCTGGTCTAATAATCATTAGTCCCCAGTGCCAATTGTTTGGTCCTACCAGCACCACCATTTTCAGTGGCCGTTAACCCGCGACCACGGTGGCACCGGCAGCTTTCGTGTCACAATCAAATTTTTAGGCCACAATCTTTTGACAAAATTGCCCTTAATTTAAAACTCATAGCAACAAATATAATTTGATTTACAAATGGGATTATTCACATTAATTTAAACTTACTGGTCCAAGCTCCATGCTGGTCTCTTCCATGCTGTTAGAAGTGACCATACATCTATAAGTTCTTAAACATGCTGTTGTCTTCCAAATCCATGCACATCTTTTCTGATTCTTCATGTTTGAATCTCTCCAATTAGGTTTCTGTCCCTGCCACAGCATTGAAATGCCCTAACCAAAGTCAAAAATGACATCCTTTGTGAGTGTAGTATTGTCCTCTTTGACCTCTCTGCAGCCTTTGACATAGTTGACCATCTTCGTCCAACATCTTTCCTCCATTGTCCAGCTCAGTGGATTGCCCTTGCTTTATTTCACTTTTACATAGAAACAGAGAAACATAGAAGATAGGAGCAGAGTAGGCCATTCGGCCCCTCGAGCCTGCCCCACCATTCAATGCGATCATGGCTGATCATCTAAGTTCAGTGCCTGGTCCCTGCTTTCTCCCCATACCCCTTGATCCCTTTAGCCTTAAGAAATATATCCAACTCCTTCTTGAATATATTTAATGAATTGGCCTCTCCTGCCTTCTGTGGTAGAGAATTCCACAGGTTCACCACTCTCTGGGTGAAGAAATTCCTCCTCATTTCTGTCCTAAAAGGCCTACCCCTTATCCTTAGACTGTGACCCCTGGTTCTGGATTCCCCGACCATCGGGAACATCCTCCCTGCATCTAGTCTGTCCAGTCCTGCCAGAATTTTATAAGTTTCAATGAGATCACCTCTCATTCTTCTAAACTCCAGCGAGTACAAGCCCAATCGACCCAATCGCTCCTCATACGTCATTCTTGCCATACCAGGTATGAGGAAATCTACATGATATAAGGGGTTAATTTCAAGTGCTTGCTGGGTAAAAGTTTTCAGACTTGACACTGGGCAAGTGTCGATGTGTAACTAGAGCTGTTGCACGTACTCGAACTACAGCCAAGAACAGATGTCTGCCCACCTAATGAGAATGTAGAAGTGAAATAATGAGTTCCTTTGATGTACCAATGACCTGATAACTTGTGACCGTAAGTAAAGCTAGCCTCCCAATATATGATTAAAGAGGACCTCCGGTTACACGATTCATGCCCTGTTATAGATTAACGGTTGACTTATGTGTCCAGGATCCTTCTGTCAATATGTTATTTCTACCTGATGATTAATCTAAAATGTATCCTGATAGAGGAACAAAGGAATGTCAATCAAACTTGTTTGTTACACTGTATAAATATGGAACGCTTACGCTGTATCATTGGAATAGTAGCCTCACCCCTTGAGTAGAGGTGCTGATTCCCCTTGCAAGAAGTGAAATAAAAGGCCTGTCCGTCTGACGACTCCAAGTGTGTATTGAGTCATTACCCAGAGCTAAGAAGTAAGGCACTTCTACAATTTGGAGGTTCCACCGAGATGGCTTGCTGTACCAATTGGTGAGTTAACAGACGCCGAGTACGTTGCTCGGTTGGGAAAATCCCATCGGCCGAAGGTGGTGTTTTGCCACATTTTTGGGACTTTCCCTGCCAGAAGCATAGCTGCGCATAGTCTGTTTATTCCATTGGACAGTACTGCCATCGGGTAATTGACTCACAAGGTTCGGAGGTTAAACTGCCGTTGTGACTGCTTCCCTTTCAGAAACGGAACAGAGGACCAGCCATGAGGCGCTGACGCCCCGCGAACAGGATCGTGCAGAAAAGGACTGTATAAAGGTACCAGAGAGAGAAGGTTAAGTCAGGAATTTGATTAACTAAGGAGCTAGCGATTTATTGGAAATTGAACTAGCAAGGTTCCAGCTTGCTGAGAGAGAAGGTTAAGTCAGGAATTTGATTAACTAAGGAGCTAGCGATTTATTGGAAATTGAACTAGCAAGGTTCCAGCTTGCTGAGAGAGAAGGTTAAGTCAGGAATTTGATTAACTAAGGAGCTAGCGATTTACTGGAAATTGAACTTGCAAGGTTCCATCTTGAAGTTAGCTGGGACAAATTGAAGGCCCTTTTTGCTAAAGATTTGGCTAAAGGGAGTAGGGTAGAAGGAGAGAAGAGCTTGAAGTTAGCTGGGACAAATTGAAGGCCCTTTTTGCTAAAGATTTGGCTAAAGGGAGTAGGGTAGAAGGAGAGAAGAGCTTGAAGTTAGCTGGGACAAATTGAAGGCCCTTTTTGCTAAAGATTTGGCTAAAGGGAATAGGGTAAAAAAAAGAGAGAAGAGTGGGCGGTTGTTTGAAACACAGTGTCAATGTTTAATGTTTATGAGAGTGAGTATTTAACTACTTGTTATTATCAATCAACTTTGCTGCTTTGTCCAGTAAGGCTGCATAGGTTGGGGATTTAGTAACACTTTGGTTGTTGTTGAACAAGTGTATTGTTTATTGTTTATTGTTATATGTATTAATGTTTAGTCATGTCTGATCTGTAGAGGCGTCCCACGCAGATCATAGAGTGTTACGGAATTGTTGTATGTCTTAACTAAAATATTTAAGCTGAAAAAAAAACTGCAGAAGGGGTTGGAAAAGACCCAAGCCGGGGAAGTGAGTCCCGCGGCGGAATGTATGGTTGAGAAAATAGTGATGTCTTTTACATGATCCACTAAGCTATTGTGGATTCAGTATTTTCCCCAGTTAGAAATACCTTCCACGAGGGTTGAGAACCCTCGAGTTTTATACGTATGTATAGTTTATTAATCTGATCTGTAGGGGCGTACAACGCAGATCATGGATTGTCACGGGAGTTTAGATTGTTTTAAGTGAACCATTTAAGCTGCTAAAATGGGTGCTAGCACCAGTAAGCCACCCGAGAAAGGCACGCCAGCAGCCTTTATGTTAAAGAACTGGTCAATCATCCATTGATCACCCACCGAACTGGTCTAAATGGACTGTAAATAAGACGAGACCCTTTCCCTCAGATGGTTAAAGAATTACTTGCCTCGAGGAATGTTTAACGGACAAGAGAGAAATGGAGAACAGCCAGATAAAAAGACTGCCTCTATGTTTGTTGAGTCAGAAAAAAAAAAATTAATTACTCCAAAGAAACACCTTTCTCCTCTATTATGGTAGGATAACAAGGTAACTATAGAAGGATGAATAGAGGGGAATATAGAGGAAGACGTGGTAGAGTAAGAGGGTATGGACGATCTGGTAATTGTTACAATTGCGGACAACCCGGACATTGGGCAAACCAATGCCCTGCGAAAAATCGTCAGAACCAAACCTCCAATAATGGACCTCCGTTAGAGAATAAAGGTCCTAATTTCACTGTCCATAACCCTTTTTCGGACCAGTCAGGAGGTTACCCTACAAACGGACAGGGATTTAGGAGAAATAGAGATCAGAGTTACTGACTGACAGCAGCAGCCCCAGGCGCCACAGACCACCAAATGCCCGTTGTTTCTTTAAATTCACGCAGCAAACCTGAAATTAAAATGCAAATAGCTGGGAGACCTATGTCATTTTAGTAGATACAGGAGCAACCTTTTCGGTGTTAGGGAAAGGATATTCTGAAGGAATGCCTATTAATGGGAAAAAGACCCCGATAGCTGGATTGGCTGGAATACTACAATGCTTGAATCAATCGACTCCCCCCACAGTAAAAGTAGAAGAATTTGAGGAAGAACACTCCTTTCTGTTATCAGGAGATGTCTCTATGAATTTATGTGGAAGAGACTTGCTGTGCAAAATGAATGCTACAATCATTTGCTCCCCATCAGGAGTAACGGTAGAAATCCAAGTAGATAAGGCATATGCGTACCCAATAACAGAAAAAAAACACCCTGTTCTTTACGCATGGGAAATTGCCGACCCAAGTTTGAGTCCCAAACTTGTCAGTCTGTTAGGAGCGTGGGGACAAGCTCCATAAAACAATACCAGGAATCCCTGAAACTAGGGAAATGGTATTCAAAATTGCACTGCACAGCCTGCTAAGACAAAACAGGACAAGATTTAAAATACCTCCTAACTATTAGACTGCACAGCCCTATAAAGTTACAATTAATCCAGCTGCACCATTACCCAAAAGGTCACAGTATCCATTGTCAGAGAAAGCAGAAAAAGGAATTGAGCCAGTGATGGAATCATTGTTAAAACAGGGAGTTAACGTCGGATAGAATAAAGGTCGTTTGCAACATATCGTTGCCAAAAACTAAAAGAGAAATGAAGCATTTTCTAGGAATGACTGGCTATTGTAGACAATGGATATTGAACTATTCAGAAATAACCAGACATGAGCATGACAAATTTGGAAAATTCATGGTTACCTGACTTCCTCGGGAACCCAGATTAAAAATGCACAAGAAGTGCAAAATCTTTTACTAGCTATTCAGAGACGTAAACAGATTGCAATTATTAAGTGCCAAGCGCACACGGGGCATTTGGACAAGGTTGCACTGGGAAACGCTGCTGCAGATAGCGCTGCTAAGTCAGTAGCTATATCAAGTACTGAACGACAAGTTTCAGCCTTCCCTGTTAGGGAAAAGCCAGAGATACCGCAGCCCCCGTCCTTAGATGATGCGCTGACCCATCAAGATAGGGCCAGTTCTGATGAAGTAAAGGAATGGGTTGTTAATCATTGTTTTAAAAACACTGACGGCTTATGGGTTCATCATGACGGCCGCATGGTGGCACCCAAATCATTACTATCACCAATTGCCCGATGTGTTGATAAATTCACCCATGCGGGCAAAGGGGGGATGGCGGACTATATCCTTAAGACCTGGTATGCACCAGGAATCTCAAAATTGGCAAAACAAATTTGTGAAAATTGTATTATCTGCCAGACCATGAATGCAGGGAAAATAAATAAGGTACAGCCCGCATCCCACCCAAACCCCATGGGCCCTTTTGTACACTTGCAAATGGATTTTATTGAACTACCTGTGTGTATGAGCTTTAAATATGTATTAGTTATTGTTGATATGTTTTCAAGATGGATTGAAGCGTTTCCTTGTAGAAAGAGTGACGCCACTACTGTTGCTAAACGTTTATTGAAGGACATTGTACCTCGCTTTGGGATACCAGCAAAACTGTCAAGTGACAATGGGTCCCATTTTACGGGAACAGTGATTAAGGAACTATGCAAAGCCTTACAGATTAATCAGCACCTCCATTGCAGTTATCATCCACAGTCGGCTGGACTAGTGGAAAGATATAACGGGATGCTGAAAAATAAGCTTGCAAAACTGTGTAAAAAAACTGGACTTAAATGGGTTGATTTATTACCCATAGCTTTAATGACAATGCGGTCTGCTACCAACAGAACTACAGGATTGTCGCCTCACAAGATCGTCATGGGAAGACCACAGAGATTGCCCTTTTCGGCACCTTTAACAGCTAAACAAATGGACATCCATAAAATGGAGGAAGATATGTTGAGTTATTGCATTGCACTAACCAAATGCATTTCTAGTTTCCATCAACAGGTGAAGGAAGCCCAGGTCGATCCCGCTGAAGGAAAGTGCCATACTTTCGAGCCAGGAGATAACGTCTATATAAAAATCTTCAAGCGAAAGAATAGCCTTCAACCCAGATTTGAGGGACCCTTCCAAGTACTCCTGACCACAAACACCGCTGTAAAAGTAAAGGAGCGACCAACATGGATACACGCGTCCCATTGTAAGAAGGCATCAGTCGAAGATAATACACTGCCAAGATGAACTGGATTTGGACTTTAACAAGACTGTTCTCTTTGTCAACGATAATTGAAACTGCCACATTGATTTACCCAGATCCCCTGAAGGGCAAACCATGCATAGAAGAATGTGTACTTTTAAACAGTGATTTCTTTTATATTATATGCTATAACGAGACTATGAAGGTTCAGCTTCAGGATCACACTATGCAGGTACCCCCGTATCAACCCCTGAGTCTTAGGATTAGGCAGGATAAGATAGTAGAAGAAGATAGATGGAGTAAGTGCAAATGTAACTACACTTTGACTAAAACTACTACTAAACCACCGGGCGCAGTCGAATGGCCCTATTGGGGACGGTGGAACCTGTCCACAGTACAAAATTTGACTAGTAAAAAAAAATCTGGAAAGGAGAACAAGGAATAGGAATGATGCACCAGATATGGAACAAATTTGAAGCCTATAATAACACCTATTTCATCTGTGGGCATAGAGCATACCCTTGGTTACCACAAAATTGGACTGGGTCATGTTATTTGGGATATGTAGTGCCCTATATACATCATATTTCATCTTTGGATAGCCACCCTGGGACACGAGTAAAACGAGCCATTACAGAAACTGAAAGGTTCTTTGCTATAGCATTTCCCTGGTATGGAACAGGGAAGCTAGCAAGAGAATCTATAAACATGGCAGCAGTGTTGGAACAAATAGCCAATGATACTGCTGATGCTCTTAGTGATGTAAACGCAGAAATGGTGGCTATGCGCACTGTTGCTTTACAAAACCGCATGGCTCTGGACTATTTGTTGGCAAAAGAAGGGGGCACATGTGCAATCATAAAAACCGAATGTTGCACCTATATCCCAGATAGCTCAGAAAATATCACCAACCTGGTAAACCACATAAAGGAGGCTGTAGAGAAACTACGTCAACCTGAACCATGGTCCATGTGGGATTGGATTTCAGGATGGGGAGGAGCACTAGGAAAGCAAATTTTGGAAGCCTTATTCGCAATTGTGATGATAATAATTTTAATTAGTTTATTGATTGGTTGTTTAAAATTATTGTGTACAAAAGTCCTTTCCTTATTAACGTCAACTCCTCCAGTACCAATGATGTCTGAATATGAGGATATTAAGGGTGAGACCTTTGATGTAGAGTTTCTTAAACTTAGCGAAATAGATTGTCCTTAGAAAGGACAAAAGGGGGGAATGAGGAAATCTACATGATATAAGGGGTTAATTTCAAGTGCTTGCTGGGTAAAAGTTTTCAGACTTGACACTGGGCAAGTGTCGATGTGTAACTAGAGCTATTGCACGTACTCGAACTACAGCCAAGAACAGATGTCTGCCCACCTAATGAGAATGTAGAAGTGAAATAATGAGTTCCTTTGATGTACCAATGACCTGATAACTTGTGACCGTAAGCAAAGCTAGCCTCCCAATATATGATTAAAGAGGACCTCCGGTTACACGATTCATGCCCTGTTATAGATTAACGGTTGACTTATGTGTCCAGGATCCTTCTGTCAATGTGTTATTTCTGCCTGATGATTAATCTAAAATGTATCCTGATAGAGGAACAAAGGAATGTCAATCAAACTTGTTTGTTACACTGTATAAATATGGAACGCTTACGCTGTATCATTGGAATAGTAGCCTCACCCCTTGAGTAGAGGTGCTGATTCCCCTTGCAAGAAGTGAAATAAAAGGCCTGTCCGTCTGACGAATCCAAGTGTGCATTGAGTCATTACCCAGAGCTAAGAAGTAAGGCACTTCTACAGGTATCAGCCTGGTGAATCTTCGCTGAACTCCTTCCATGGCAAGAATATCCTTCCTCCGATAAGGCGACCAAAACTGCACACAATACTCAAGACCCTGTACAACTGCAGCAAGATATCCTTGTTTCTGTACTCAAATCCTCTCGCTATGAAGGCCAACATACCATTTGCCTTCTTAACCGCCTGCTGCACCTGCATGCTTACCTTCAGCGACTGGTGCACAAGGACACCCAGGTCTCATTGCACTTCCCCTTCTCCCAATCTATTGCCATTCAGATAATAATCTGCCTTCCTGTTTTTGACACCAAAGTGGATAACCTCATATTTATCCACGTTATATTGCATCTGCCATGCTTCTGCCCAATCACTCAACCTGTCCAAATCATCCTGTAGTTTCTCGGCATCCTCCTCACAGCACACACACCCACCCAGCTTTGTGTCATCTGCAAATTTGGAGATATTACATCTAGTTCCCTTGTCTAGATCATTAATATATATTGTGAATAGCTAGGGTCCAATGACCGATCCCTGTGGTACCCCACTAGTCACTGCCTGCCACTCGGAAAAAGACCCGTTAATTTCAACTCTTTGCTTTCTATCTGCCAACCAGTTCTCTATCCAAGTCAATACCTTTCCCCCAATCCCATGTGCCTTAACTTTACATGCTAATCTCTTAAGTGGGACCTTATCGAAAGCCTTCTGAAAGTCCAAATACACCACATCCACTGGTTCTCCCTTATCTATTTTACTATTTACATCCTCAAAAAATTCCAGTAGATTAGTCAAGCACAATTTACCTTTTGTAAATCCATGTTGACTTTGTCCGATCCTGTACTGTTTTCCAAGTGCTCTGTTATTCCACAAGGTCTCAGAGACGCTTTGATTGTTACTATCTTTAAAAAGGGGGAAAAGTCGGTTTGTGGTAACTACCGAGGTATCTCCCTTCTTTCTTCCACAGGAAAAGTGCTAGCCCGTGTTCTTGCTAACAGACTTTTGCCGTTATCTGAGGAGGTGCTTCCGGAGTCGCAGTGTGGTTTCCGACCATCCAGAGGAACAGCTGATATGATCTTCACAGCACGTCAATTACAGGAGAAATGCCGTGAACAAAAGCAACCACTGTTCATAGCTTTCATAGACTTAACTAAAGCTTTTGACACCGTCCACCGCCAGACTTTATGGCATATCTTGTCTAAGCTTGGTTGCCCCGATAAATTCATCTTAGTTCTGAGGCTACTACATGACAACATGTCCGCAGCAGTTCTCAGCAGCAGCGGTTCTATTTCAGAGCCCTTTACAGTTGAGACAGAAGTAAAACAGGGCTGCATTATTGCTCCAACCCTTTTTGCAGTGTTCATCTCAGTTATCCTCCATCTCATCGGCAATGATCAGCCCACTGGAATTCAAATCCTTTACCGTACTGATGGCCGACTTTTCAATCTCAACAGGCTTCAGGCCAAGAGCAAAGTCTCCATCACTACCATTATGGAGTTACAGTATGCAGATGATAATGCCATCACAGCTCTTTCCGAGCATGATCTACAAAACACCTTGAATGCTTTTTCCAGAGCCGACAACTTCTGGGCCTCACCATGAATATAAAGAAAACCCAGGTGCTCCACCAGCCATCACCTAATCAGCTTGCAACTCCTCCCTCTATAAAGATTGATAATAACACCCTTGAAAATGTCAACACCTTTCCGTATCTTGGTAGCCATTTATCCTCCAAAGCTGACATTGATTCTGAAATCCATCACCGCCTGAGTTGTGCAAGTGCAGCCTTTTCTAAACTGAGGAGGAGAGTCTTTGAAAATCATGACCTCCAAGTCCAAACTAAAATTCTTGTATACAAAGCCATCATCCTTCCCACTCTTTTATATGGAGCTGAGACCTGGACTACGTACAGTAGACATCTCAAAGCCTTAGAGCAATACCACCAACGCTCTCTACGCAAAATCTTGAGGGTCAGCTGGGAGGACAAGCGTAACAACTGGAGTATACTTGAAGAGGCCAATATCTACAGCACCACTACGCTCATCATGCAGCATCAACTCCGATGGATTGGACATGTCATTCGCATGTCAGACTCACGTCTCCCAAAACAGGTTCTGTACTCCCAGTTGAAGGAAGGGCAGAGGTCTCCTGGTGGTCAAAAGAAGCGTTACAAAGATAACATCAAAGTAATCCTTAAAAAGTTCCATATCGATATTAATAACTGGCAGAAAATCGCACTGGACAGAGACAATTGGAGAAAATGCATCCACAACGGTGCCGCACTACATGAAAAGAATCTCCAGCGTGCCACTGAGGATAAACACCAGCGCCGTAAGGAGAGACAACAACTTAAGAAGACCCATACTCCAGTCACTACCAATAGTCTTACATGCCCACACTGTAGTAGAGTCTGTGGATCTTGGATTGGCCTCCACAGCCACCTGAAGACCCACAAGTAGATGACTGACGAAGGACATACCATACTCGAATTCGAGTGGTCGCCGATGATGACCTTTTGTAAATCCATGTTGACTTTGTCCGATTCTGTCACTGTTTTCCAAGTGCTCTGCTATTACATCTTTTATAATGGACACTAGCATTTTCCCCACTACCGATGTCAGGCTTACCAGTCTATAATTCCCCGTTTCTCTCTACCACCTTTTTTGAATAGTGGGGTAACATTAGCTACCCTCTAATCCATGGGTACTGTTCCAGATTCCATCGAATGTTGGAAGATGATCAGCAATGCATCTCCTATTTCTAGGGCCACTTCCTTAAGTACCCTAGGATGTAAATTATCAGGCCCTGGAGATTTATCGGCCTTCAATCCCATCAATTTCCCTAACATCATTTCCCTACAAATACTGATTTCTTTCAGTTCCTCCCTTTCATCAGACCCTATGTTCCCCGACATTTGTGGGAGGTTATTTGTGTCCTCCTTTGTGAAGACAGAACCAAAATATGTATTTAGTTGGTCTGCCATTTCTTTGTTCCCCATTATAAATTCCCCTGATTCTGACTGCAAGGGACCTATGCTTGACTTCACCAATCTTTTTCTCTTCACATATCTATAAAAGCTTTTACACTCAGTTTTTATGTTCCCTGCAAGCTTACTCTCATATTCTATTTTCCCTTTCTTAATTAATCCCTTTGTCCTCCTTTGTTGAATCCTAAACTGCTCCCAATCCTCTGGATTACTGCTTTTTCTGGCCAATTTATAGGTCTTCTCCTAATTTCCCTCGTTAGCCACGGTTGAGTCACCTTTTTTGTTTTATTTTTATGCCAAACTGGGATGAACAAATTCTGTAGTTCATCCATGCGATCTTTGCATGTTTGCCATTGCTATCCACCCTTAACCCTTTGAGTGACATTCCCCAATCAATCCTACCCAATTCGCACCTCAGACCATCGTAGTTTCCTTTATTTAAATTCAGGACCCTAGTCTCTGATTCAACTACTTCATTCTCCATCTTAATGAAGAATTCGATCATATTATGATCGCTCCGATCCAAGGGGCCTCGTACAACAAGATTGCTAATTAATCCTTTCTCGTTACATAATACCCAGTCTAAGATGGCCTGAACTCTAGTTGGTTCCTCGACATATTGGTCCAGGAAACCATCCCATAAACACTCCAGGAATTCCTCCTCCACAGTATTGTTACTAATTTGGTTAGCCCAATCTATATGTAGATTAAAGTCACCCATGATGACTGCTGTGTCCTTTTTGCACGCTTCTCTAATTTCCCTTTTAATGCCATCCCCAACCTCCACATTACTGTTTGGCAGTCTATATACCACTCCCACTAACGTTTTCTGCCCCTTGGTATTTCTCAATTCTACCCATACAGATTCCACATCATCAGAGCTCATATCCTTCCTTACAATTGTGTTAATCCCTTCTTTAACCAGCAATGCTACCCCACGTCCCTTTCCTTTTTGCTATCTTTCCTGAATATTGAATACCACTGGATGTTGAGTTCCCAGCCTTGGCCACCCTGGAGCCATGTTTCTGTAATCCCAATCAAATCATATTCGTTTACCTCTAATAATAATAATCAACATTATTGTCATTGTTAGTGCACAAGTGCAGTACAACGAAATGTAAGCTTGCGGCTCCCGAGAGTGTACATTTTGATTAAGACATTTAACATACATTTGGCTTGTAACATAAACATAAACATAATAAAGTGCATTGACAGATGTGCAGGCTTTAGAGTTTATTAGCAGAGTTCAGTAGGATGACAGCCCTGGGAAAGAAGCTGTTCCTAAATCTGGTCGTGCGGGTGCGAATGCATCTGTAGCGTCTCCCAGATGGCAGGGGGGCGAACAAACTGTGGCTGGGGTGGGTAGGGTCTTTGATGATGGTCAGTGACCTCCGTAGACAGCGTTTCTGGTATATGTTCTCAATGGTCGGTAGCCGGGTGCCGGTAATGCATTGGGCAGCTTTGACTACCCGCTGCAGGGCTTTCTGGTCATAGGAGGTACAGCTGCTATACCACACTGTGATACAGTTCGTCAGGATGCTCTCTATTGTGCAGCGGTAAAAGTTAGAGAGGATCCGGGGTGACAGGTTGCATCCCTTCAGCCTCCTTAGGAAATATATGCGCTGCTGGGCCTTCTTCACCAAAGAGGAGGTATTGAGGGACCAGGAGAGGTCTTCCGTGATGTGGACTCCGAGGAACTTAAAGCTGCCCACCCTTTCCACCACAGCCCCTTGGATGTGGATGGGGGTGTGTCTTCCGCCTTTAGACTTCCTGAAGTCCACAATGATTTCCTTGGTTTTCTTGATGTTAAGGGCCAGGTTGTTGTCGGCGCACCACTTCACGAGGTACTGGACCTCCTCCCTGTAGGCTGACTCATTGTTGTTAGTGATCTGGCCTACCACTGTGGTATCATCCGCAAACTTGATGATGGTGTTGGAACCATGAACAGCCACACAGTCGTGGGTGAAGAGGGAGTAGAGGAGGGGGCTCAGCACACAACCTTGTGGGGCCCCCGTGTTCAGGGTCGGGGGGGAGGTGTGGTTACCTAATTTGACAGACTGGGGTCTGTTAGTTAGGAAGTCCAGGGTCCAGTTGCAAAGGGAAGTGTTCAGGCCAAGAGTGTGGAGTTTGGTGGCCAGCTTGTTGGGGACGATGGTGTTGAATGCTGAGCTGTAGTCTATGAACAGCATTCTGATGTAGGTCTCTTTACCGTCTAAGTGTTTCAGTGCAGAATGAAGAGCAGTTGTGATTGCATCTTCCGTTGATCTGTTTGCGCGATAGGCAAACTGGTTTTGGTCAAGAGAGGCGGGAACACTGGCTTTGATGTGAGCCAGGACCAGTCTCTCGAAACACTTCATTATGATGGGTGTGAGTGCGACAGGTCGATAGTCATTCAGACACGTCACAGCCATTTGCTTTGGCACAGGAATAATGGTGGCGGTCTTGAAGCATGTAGGGACTACTGCCTGGGCCAGTGACAGATTGAAGATGGCGGTGAAGACATCAGCCAGCTGATCAGCACATTCTTTGAGTACCCATCCAGGGATGCTGTCAGGTCCAGCAGCCTTACATATGTTCACTCCGCGTAGAGCACCCCTTACGTCGGAGGTGGACAGAGTGAGCACCTGGTCTTCCGGGGGTGGCAAGGCTTTGGTAGCTGGCTCCCTGTTGTCCCTGTCAAAGTGAGCATAGAAGTTGTTAAGCTCCTCCGGAAGGGAGGCATCGCTAACCGGGGGGCTGGTGTTTTTACTCTTATAGCCGGTGATAGACTGGATGCCTTGCCACATGCGCCGGGGGTCCGAGTTGTTGTGGAAATGATCCTCAATTCGCAGTGTCTGTTTTCTTTTGGCAGCCCTGATACCCTTTTTTAGGTTGGTCCTAGCTGCACTGTAAGCCGCCGCGTCGCCAGATTTAAATGCTACGTCGCGTGCTTTTAACAGCGAGCGGACCTCCCCATTCATCCGGGGTTTCTGGTTGGGATATTTGCGCAGCTAATTCATCCACCTTATTACGAATGCGCCTCGTATTAAGACACAAAGCCTTCAGGCTTGTTGCTTTAATGCTCTTAGGCCTAATAGAATTATTATTTACTGTGGCCATGTTTGATTTAAACTGTTGATTTCGCTGACTGCCACTTTTGTTTTTCTCCTTCCTATCTTTTGCTTTTATCCTTGTATCCCTTTCCTCTGTCCCCCTGCTCAGGTTCCCAACCCCCTGCCATTTTAGTTTAAACCCTCCCCCAGAACACTAGCAAACACTCCCCCTAGGACATCTGTCCCAGCCCTTCCCAGGTGCAAACCGTCCGGTTTGAACTGGTCCCACCTCCCCCAGAACCGCTTCCAATGTCCCAGGAATTTGAATCCCTCCCCCTAGCACCATTCCTCTAGCCACGTATTCATCTGGAATATTCTTACCAATCATAGCCAAAGCATCTCCAGCAATGGCTTCTCTTCCTGCCTCTACACTGTTACCTCAAGAATCCCCGAAGGATCTATGCTTGGTCCTCTTTTATTCCTCATCTACATGCTGCCCTTTGGCAATATCATCCGAAGACTTTATGGAGTCAGCTTCCACATGTACACTGATGACACAGAGCTCTACCTCTCTCGATCCCTCCACTGCTTCTGTGTTGTCAGACTACTTGTCTGACATCCAGTCTTGGATGAGCCACAGTTTTCCCCAGCTAAACATTGGGAAGACCAAAGCCATCTTTTCTGGTCCACGCCACAAACTCCACACCCTCACTACTGATTATATTCCTCCGGGCCATTCTCTCAGGTTAAACTAGACTGTTTGCAACCTCGGTGTCCTAGTAAACTCTCAGCTGAGCTTCCGACCCCATATCCCCACCATCACAAAGACAGCTTACTTTCACTTCTGTAACATCACCTGTCCCCCCTCCCTGCTTCAGTCACTGAAACCCTCATCCATGCCTTTATCACCTCCAGACTCAACTATTCCAATGCTCTCCTAGCCGGATTCCCACTTTCCAGCAATCATAAACGTCAGAATTATAAAAAAGCTATCCTCATGCTTTCCATAGTTGGGTTTAAATTTGATTATGTTGCAGAGCTCCTCAAATCCCTTCACAAACCCCTAAGGTCCGTGGACCCCAGTTTGAATATTTATGACTCATTGCTGTAAAACAAGCTGAGAGGAACAGCTGAACCCGAACAATAATTTTTTGCATGTTTAGGCGGGCAACAAACTCACCTTTTTAAAATTATTTTTTGTAAATCTTAAACAATGCTTTTTCTATTTTAGTGTGAATTTGAAAGGAAGAAAAGAGCTTTGTTTTTTATTTTGCATGAATAGATTTTTTTCATTTACAATGATCCACGTGTTTTTCGTATGCTTTTCTTTGTGTCACATTTTAACTGCTTTTTCAAAAATTAATAGAATTTTTTGTTTTGTGCTAGAAGTGAAACGTTTTACTTTTACTATAATTCATTTTTATTGCAGTTGTTTTGTAACAGATATTTTTCATTTATGCTTCAATGTTAAAATGTTTTTTTCTCTCTCTCACTGCCAATTATTTCTAACCTTTTATTCCCAGTCTAACACAATCCAAACATTATAGGCTCGATTTTAAACCCCCCCCCCCGCCCCCCCGGCCTGGCGGATACCAGGGGGGAAGGGCAGCTAAAATGGAGCAGGAGACTTACCTACTCCTTTCCCGCTCCGATCTGGCCAACTGCTATTTTAAATTGCAAGCGGCCAAGATATCTGGCTCAAACCGGTGGCATGGCCGCTGTGCCGAATTCGTACCTGTTTTGGGCAGAAGTCGAATTTGACAAGGTGCCACACAAAAGATTATTGCTTAAGATAAAAAATCACGGGATTGGGGGTAATATTCTGGCATGGATAGAGGATTGGCTATCTAACAGAAGGCAGAGAGTTGGGATAAATGGTTCATTCTCAGACTGGCAATCAGTAACTAGTGGTGTTCCGCAGGGGTCAGTGCTGGGTCCCCAACTCTTTACAATCTATATTAACGATTTGGAGGAGGGGACCGAGTGTAACATATCAAAGTTTGCAGATGATACTAAGATGGGAGGGAAAGTAGTGAGTGAGGAGGACATAAAAAACCTGCAAGGGGACATCGACAGGCTAAGTAAGTGGGCAGAGATTTGGCAGATGGAATACAATACTGGAAAGTGTGAGGTTATGCACTTTGGCAGGAAAAATCGTAGAGCAAGTTATTATCTTAATGGCAAGAAACTGGAAAGTACTGAAGTACAAAGGGATCTGGAGGTCCTGGTGCACAAAACTCAAAAGGTTGGTATGCAGGTGCAGCAAGTGATTAAGAAGGCCAATGGAATGTTGGCTTTCATTGCTAGGGGGATAGAATATAAAAATAGGGAGGTATTGCTTCAGTTGTACAAGGTATTGGTGAGACCGGAACTGGAATACTGCGTACAGTTCTGGGCCTAGAAATTGAGTTTTGGCGCAGCCAGGGCTTTAGCGCCGGAAGTTAGTGCCAGAGCTAAGTCGCGCTGGTCGGGCCCAAAATTCACCAATTCTGCGCCCAAACGGCTGCCGGCGCTGCTGAGAGCTGTTTGCGCCTGAAAACTGGCGCTACGCGCTGAATATCGGCGCTATTCCGGCGCTGCGGTGCCCGCTGCGGTGCGGCAGGTTCGGGAAGTGCAGGCCTCCTCCTTCCCTTAAGGAGGAGCTGCCTGCACCCGGCCGCGGCCCGCGAAAATCTTTTTTAAAATGAGCCCGGCACCTCGGACAAGTGCCGGGCTTGCTTCTGTTCCGGGGGGCGCGGGGGGGAAGTCCGGGGAGGGAGCTGCGGCCAGGCGGCCGGCGGGAAAGCGGCCGGCCGCCGCGGTGCCTTTAATGCGCCGGCGCAAAGTCATGTAAGACTCTGTTGCCAGAGTCTTAGTTGCGGCTGCCACGGGCGAGGCGGCCGCAACTGAATTTCGGCGCTGGGGCCCGTCGGCATGGCAACCGGGACGCTGCGCACACCGATGACGTCATCGGTGCCAGCGCAGCGCTACCGGTCTACCGCGGCGGAAGGGCCCCAGGCAATTTCGGCGCCGGCGCCAATTGCAGCGCTAGGCCCTCTAGCGCCGCAAAATCGGCGCTAAGGGCACTGAATTTCTAGGCCTCGGTGTCCATACTTAAGAAAGGACATACTTGCTCTCGAGTCAGTACAAAGAAGGTTCACTCGGTTAATCCCGGGGATGAGGGGATGGACATATGAGGAGAGGTTGAGTAGATTGGGACTCTACTCATTGGAGTTCAGAAGAATGAGAGGCGATCTTATTGAAACATATAAGATTGTGAAGGGGTTGGATCGGGTGGATGCGGGGAAGATGTTCCCGATGATGGGTGAAACTAGAACTAGGGGGCATAGTCTTAGAATAAGGGGCTGCTCTTTCAAAACTGAGATGAGGAGGAACTACTTCACTCAGAGGGTGGTAGGTCCATGGAATATGCTGCCCCAAAAAGCTGTAGAAGCTACATCATTACATAAATTTAAAACAGAAATAGACAGTTTCCTAGAAATAAAGGGAATTAAGGGTTACGGGGAGCGGGCAGGAATTTGGACATGAGTCTAGGTTCGGATCGGTCATGGCCCTGTGGGTAGCGGAGTGGGCCCAGGGGCCATGTAGCCTGATCCTGCTCCTATTTTGTGTGTCTAATTCTGTTAGATTCAGGAGATGGTTCTGTGATAGTGGATTGGCGGTTAGGATCAGATCAGCCATGATCTTATTGAATGGCGGAGCAGGCTCGAGGGGCCGATTGGCCTACTCCTGCTCCTATTTCTTATGTTCTTATGTTCTCCCCTTATGTCTGCAAAGCTATTGTAAGAGTCATGAAAGTTTAAGAAAGTGTAAAGAAGAAAGAAAATACCTTAAAATATTGGTTAAATATTATGGTACAGTATGTATGTACATTTGTTTATTATTGATGCATATTCTAGTATAATATAGTTAATTTACCTGACTGACTTATTGTATTGAGAAACCCCCTCTTTTCTTGTTCCAATAGTATAGTCTGAGAGACCCCCTTTATTCTTGCTCCAATGGTATAGTCCTTAAGCTTGTCACATGATATATCCAGCCATTTTTACAGTTCAAGCACCACGAGGCTAGGAAAGGTAGAAGCTTTGATGGCTGTGGAGCAATACAGTTTTTGACCGTGTTTAAATGTGTTTTACTTTGAAATCCTGTTTGAAATGTATTACAGTAAACAGTTAAAAGACAAAGTTACGTTTTGGAACGTTTTATTTCGACACGCGTTTACTCATTGCTAAAAGCCTCAAAGCTAAATCTCAGTGGCTGCATATTGAAAACTACGGAGCGCCACTACATTAGTCAAAAACTAGCTCCCTATGAAGGAAAGGACAGAATTGTCGGCGAACGTATATACAGGAATGGTCATGGAGCCAGACGGCAATATAAGAAAGCGAAGGTCCAGTGACTGTTGCTTGCCTTGTTCATTCTATTCAGAAGCTAGATAAGAGCTGCGGGTAAAATGGCCGCCGCTTCATGGAGCCGTGAGGGGCTTCCCCCGGCTGTACAAAGGATTGTTGGCCAAAAGAGGGAAGTAAGGCTCACCCCAAAGGCAATGGAAGAGAAGTTACATAGAAGCATAGGTGCAAGGAGGGCTAAATTAGCTCAGATAACTGGAAAAATGAAGGTAATTGATTGTCTCATGGAAGATAATGCTAATATTGAGAAAGTTGAAGACATAATGCATTATGATTTCTCCAAGTTGTATGAAGAATTTACTGTACTCAATGAAGATGTATTAGCACTTTTGTCTGAAGATGAGGGAAACGCTGATCAGTACAACTGGTTTGATCTTAAATCATCTAACACTAAGGACTATGTCAAGGCCACAGAACAGTGGATGTTGAAGATTCGTCAAGATGCTGATACAGCAGAGAAAGATAAAGATGACGATGAAGTCGGACCAGATGATAGCATTTCAGAGATTTCAGCCAGACTGAGCAAAAATCGAAAAGAAGGTAGCTCTGTTACTGGACACAGGTCAGTCGCTTCTACCACATGCTCGTCGCAGCACATGAGAGAAGAGGTTGAACGGGCAACGTTGATGGCGCGCGCAGCATCTTTAGTGGAAAAGCAAGCTCTTGAATGGGAAGAGGCCCAACAACATGCCCAACAGGCCCAACTGAAGGCTAAGAAAGAACAGCTGGAGCTAAAAGCAGCTATTGCGGTCTCAAATGCCAAGTTGAGAGTGTTTGAAGATTATGAAGGCTCACAGGATGGCATGAACGACTACTGCCAGTCAATGGTGTCACACAGAGTTGGACCCAGGGCACCTTCAAGAGTTAAAAGAGAGTCTGAAGACCATCTCCTGGCATTACAGCGTGAAAGAGAGGCCTCTCCACTAACAGGAGCACGTGCTGCTGCCCCAGACGTCAGACGGTCTAGACTAGACCCTGCTGATGACCATCAGAGGCCTGAAGACACAGAGAGAAGCCTATACCGAGTGATGCAGCGTCAGAACGAAATTACAGAGATGCTTGTAAAACAACAGAATCTGTTTCGACTCCCTCAAAGAGACATACCAGTGTTCGAAGGCGACCCACTCAAGTATAAGCCCTTCATCAGATCCTTCGAACAAGCCATTGACTCCAAAACAGAGAGCAGCAGTGATAAGTTGTACTACCTGGAACAGTACACCAGTGGTAAACCACAAGACCTGGTCAGAAGCTGTGAACACATGAGACCGGACCGGGGATACATAGAAGCCAGGAAGATGGTTCAGGAGCACTATGGTAACGAGCTGAAGATAGCCACTGCATATATTGAAAAGGCTATTAAGTGGCCACAGATCAGATCGGAGGATGGGGAGGCATGGAACACATGTTCTTTTTTTCACAGGATGTCGCAACACCATGGAGGATGTTGAATTCATGGACGAGATGGACAATCCTACGACTATGAGAATCATCATCTCTAAGCTTCCTTACAGGATGAGAGAACAATGGAGAGGAACAGCCTTTGAGATAATGGAGAGACGGAAAGGTAGAGCCAGGTTTGCAGACTTAGTGAATTTCATAGACAAACAGGCTAAAGTTGCTATGGACCCATTGTTCGGAAACATCCAGGATGTCAGCCCAACTACTGATGGAAGACTGAAAGCCAAGCCTGCTGAATCAAAGACTCTCAGGAAAGGTGGTTCCAAGGGAAGCAGCTTTGCCACTATCGTCACTCAAGCTGGAGAAGAAAAGTCTCAGAACTCATCTCCCAAAAAGAGCAGCACAGTGACGCCTGCTAATGCCTTTCAGAAGCCATGTTTATTCTGCCAGAAGAATCACACATTGGATTTCTGCAGTGACATCAAAGCACAGCCACATAAAGACAGAATTGAATTTCTGAAGTACAATGGCCTATGTTTTGGATGTCTTTCTCAGGGGCACCTGAGCAGAAACTGTAAGCAAAGAACAACATGCAGAGAGTGCACTCGGAAACATCCCAGTCTGCTGCATATCAATAAAGAAGAACAAGTCTCTAAGAAGAGTGAAGGAAACAACAAAGACGAGAAGGTTGTTTCAAGTGCTCTGGTGTCGCTAGAACAAGAGACTTGTGGATTCACTGGGGCCGGTGACAGTGATTGTATTCTTGCCATCGTACCTGTAAAGATCAAGTCTAAGAGGAGTGAGAAGTTTGTGGAGACTTACGCCTTCATGGATCCAGGTAGTTCAGCAACGTTCTGCACAGAAACACTCATGCGACAGCTGAACGTTAGAGGCAGGAGAACAGAAATCCTATTACGCACCATGGGTCATGAGAAGTCAGTGCAAAGTTACATCCTGTCAGACTTAGAAGTGTGTGGACTTGAAGAGAAGGACTTCATAGACCTGCCTAATGTTTTCACACAGAGGGAGATTCCTGTTAAAATAGGGAACTTAGCCCTGCAGAAGGATGTGGAGAGATGGCCTTACCTGGGAAAGGTACGTCTCCCATACATTGAAGCAGAAATTGGCCTATTAATTGGAACCAATGCCTACAAAACTATGGAGCCATGGCAGGTGATAAACAGCAAGGATGACGGATCCTACGCCGTCAGGACAGCCCTTGGATGGGTAGTCAATGGGCCGGTAAGGAGAGATGATGGCAACAAGTTGAACAAGGAGGAACGACAAAATGTCACAGTTAATCGCCTCTCTATCGCAAGCATTGAAGAGCTGTTGATGCAGCAGTTCAACGCAGACTTCTCAGAACGCAGCTGTGAGGAAAAGGCAGAGATGTCACAAGAAGACAATCAGTTCATGGATTTGATGACAAGGTCTACACAGTTCATTGATGGCCACTATCACATTGGTTTGCCGCTGAGAAGACAGACCACGAAGATGCCGAACAATCGCTGCATAGCAGAGCAGCGCGCCATCAGTCTAATGAGAAAGCTGAACAAGAACCCCAACTTTCACGAGGACTACAAAGGCTTCATGAGAAACATCATAGCGAAAGGCTATGCTGTAAAAGTGCCCGAGGAACAGTTGAACAGAGAAGATGGAAGGGTCTGGTACATTCCTCATCACGGTGTGTATCACCCAAAGAAGAAAAAGATCTGTGTAGTGTTTGACTGCACCGCTTCATTCAGAGGAACTTCACTGAACGACCAGCTGCTTCAAGGTCCTGATCTTACCAACACCCTCATTGGTGTCTTGATGAGGTTTAGACAAGAGCTCGTTGCCATGATGTCAGATATAGAATCAATGTTCTACCACACAACACCAGATTATAGTCCAACAGTTTTATTTGAAATCACAAGCTTTCGGAGCGCTGCTCCTTCATCAGGTGAAGTGCAGCGCTCCGAAAGCTTGTGATTTCAAATAAAACTGTTGGACTATAACCTGGTGTTGTGTGATTTCTTACATTTGTCCACCCCAGTCCAACACCGGCATCTCCACACCAATGTTCTACCAAGTCAGAGTCCCTGATGAAGATGCTGATCTTCTGTGTTTCCTTTGGTGGCCAGATGGCGACGTTAGTCAAGCTATGGTGGAATGTAGAATGGCCATACACTTGTTCAGAGCCACATCATCTCCCAGCTGTGCAAGCTACGCTCTCAGAAAGACTGCAGAAGATGGCAAAGGCAAGGCACCATCAGAGGCTGTGGAGACAATCTTCAGAAACTTTTACGTCGATGACTGTCTGAAGTCCGTGTCAACAGAAGACGATGCCATTGCACTGTCAAGAGACCTTAGAACTCTGTGTTCGAATGGAGGATTCCATCTGACTAAGTGGATAAGCAACAGCAGAGCAGTTCTAACTTCTATCCCAGAAAAGGAAAGCGCCACTGAAGTCAAAGATCTGGACCTGAGCCACGATGTCCTCCCTATCGAGAGAGCTCTTGGTGTACAATGGTGCATTGAGTCAGACACGTTCAACTTCAGAATAACGGTGAACGAAGACCATCCACAAGACGAGGGATTCTCTCCATGGTCAGTTCCATCTACGACCCTCTTGGATTCCTGGCACCACTCATTCTGCCGGTGAAGCTGATCCTACGAGAGCTGTGTAGAGACAAGAGAGGCTGGGATGAAGATATCCCAGAAGGTCAAGCTCAGAGATGGCTCAGATGATTGACAGATTTGCAACAACTTTCTAGCTTCAACGTCAGCAGATGCATCAAGCCTGTGAGTTTTGGAGTTACAAAGACGGCTCAACTACATAATTTCTCAGATGCCATTGAGGACGGCTATGGCACGGCTACTTACTTCTTGCTGACAAATCAACAGGGCCAGAAACATTGTTCCTTCCTCATGGGGAAATCCAGGGTGGCTCCGCTGAAGCAGGTCACCATCCCGAGACTGGAGTTGACGGCAGCGGTTGTTGCAGTTAAAGTTGACAAGGTGATGCGGAAAGAGTTACAGTTCCCACTAGAAGAATCTGTCTTCTGGACGGATAGCACGACGGTGCTGAAGTATATAGAGAATGAGAAGATACGCTTCAAGACCTTCGTAGCAAACAGAATCTCATCCATTAGAGAAGCTACACAACCATCTCAGTGGAGGTATGTAAACACCTCATTAAACCCAGCAGATCAAGCCTCACGGGGATTGAAGGCTGAAAACTTCATGAGGAGCGAAACTTGGATACAAGGCCCAAGTTATCTGCTGGAAACAGAGAGATCATGGCCAGAAAGACCAGATATGCCAAGTCAGATTGCTGAAGACGACGTCGAAGTCAAGAAATCAGTCACAGCAAATCTCATAAGTACAAAAGAGAACTTTGACACAGTGAACAAGCTTGTTAACCATTTCTCAGGATGGCACCAGTTGAGGAAAGCAGTGCATGGTTTCTAAAGCTGAAAGAGTTGCTGCTACACCTGAGCGGTAAGAGAAAAAGGTATCGAGCCACTATCAGTCAGTCTGAAAGTAACCCTGATAAGCAGAGAATGCTTCTACATCAGTATATGCACCAGCACAAGACCACATTGGGTAAGAATTCACTGACCGTGGAGGATTTGGCCAAGGCTGAGATGGAAATAGTTTGCTTCAGTAAAAGACAAAGATATCCAGAAGAAATCGAAGCTTTACAGCGAAATACTCCAATCAAGAAAGGTAGTCATATCTACAAGCTGGACCCTACACTCCAAGATGGAGTACTGAGGGTGGGAGGGCGACTAAACAAATCTGCTATGCCAGAGGAGGCCAAGCATCCTGCTATCCTTTCTAAGGACCTCTGGGTTGCTACTCTCATTCTTCATCATATACACCAGAGTATTGGACACAGTGGGAGGAACCACGTGCTTGCGAAGCTAAGACAAAGATACTGGATTCCAGGAGCTAATTCTGTAATAAGAAAAATGCTCTCTGAATGCATTGTTTGCAGACGGTTACACGCTAGAGCTGGGGAGCAAAAAATGGCAGACCTGCCTGAAGACCGTTTGTTACCAGACAAGCCCCCATTTACAAACGTAGGGGTGGACTATTTCGGGCCTTTCGAGGTAAAGCGAGGACGGAGCCTTGTCAAGAGATATGGTGTGCTTTTCACTTGTTTGACCATCAGAGCAGTTCATATTGAGGTGGCACACACGCTTGACACTGATTCCTGTATTAACGCCCTGCGGCGCTTTGTCTGTAGAAGAGGACAGGTGTCCATTATGCGTTCTGATAATGGCACTAATTTTGTCGGAGCAGAGAGAGAACTATGGGAAGCTATTGAAGGTTGGAATCAGCTCAAAATACAGGAAGCCATGATACAAACAGGAATTAAATGGATCTTCAATCCACCGGCTGCATCCCACCACGGAGGTGTCTGGGAAAGACAGATATGCACCGTAAGAAAACTACTCAGTTCTGTACTGAAGCTGCAAATGCTTGACGACGAGGGACTTCAAACCGTTCTGTGTGAGGTTGAAGCCATCATTAATGACCGACCGATAACTAAGACATCTGATGATCCCAATGACCTCGAAGCCCTGACCCTGAACCACCTGTTGTTGTTGAAAACACAGCCAATCATGCCCCCGGGAGTCTTCAAAAAGGAAGATCTATATGCACGTTGGAAGTGGAGGCAAGTTCAGTGTATGTCAGGCCTTTTCTGGACCAGATGGACAAGAGAATACTTACCTCTGCTACAGGAGCGTCAAAAATGGTCCAAAGTAAAGAGGAACTTCATTGTTGGAGACATCGTCTGAATCGTGGATGATTCAGCCCCCAGAAATTCTTGGTTGATGGGAAAAATAATTAAGACCATGCCAGACTCCAGAGGCGTTGTTCGTCGCGTTTGTCTGCAAACCAAGACCAGTACCCTGGAAAGACCAATCACAAAGCTCTGCCTGCTACAAGAAGCAGCGTGAAAGGTTCCCGAACAAAAAAAAAAGGAAGGGGACATTTATATTGTAAATATGTTGAACTCATTAGTTTATGACTCTTAAGAATGTTTGAGTAATTGTTATGCTTCATGTGCCTAGTCAATTAGGGGCCGGAATGTAAGAGTCATGAAAGTTTAAGAAAGTGTAAAGAAGAAAGAAAATACTTTAAAATATTGGTTAAATATTATGGTACAGTATGTATGTACATTTGTTTATTATTGATGCATATTCTAGTATAATATAGTTAATTTACCTGACTGACTTATTGTATTGAGAAACCCCCTCTTTTCTTGTTCCAATAGTATAGTCTGAGAGACCCCCTTTATTCTTGCTCCAATGGTATAGTCCTTAAGCTTGTCACATGATATATCCAGCCATTTTTACAGTTCAAGCACCACGAGGCTAGGAAAGGTAGAAGCTTTTATGGCTGTGGAGCAATACAGTTTTTGACCGTGTTTAAACGTGTTTTACTTTGAAATCCTGTTTGAAATGTATTACAGTAAACAGTTAAAAGACAAAGTTACGTTTTGGAACGTTTTATTTCGACACGCGTCTACTCGTTGTTAAAAGCCTCAAAGCTAAAGCTCAGTGGCTGCATATTAAAAACTACGGAGCGCCACTACAGCTATGTACTAATGAGTATATTTATGTAGAGAGGTGTGTGTGAGTGTGCACATGTCTGTTGGTGGCTGTGTGTCAAATGGCTGGGGATTAAATAATTGGATGCCCCTTTGAATATTTTTTGTAAACTTTGTATTATGTGACATCTACAAACATTTCATCTGTGAACTTTTATCTGTAATGCCTGCAAGTAAGTAAAATAATTCAAGGGAACAGAATTTTTTTTTTTGTAATTTACAGTATGCTTTGAGTTAAACTGTACTTTTTTCTAATTAGTACTGAAGCCCAATTTTAGTTTCAAATAGCACTTTATTACCTGACTCAAATTACTGCAATCCATTGGTAGAGAATGCAATAACACCTGACCCTGAGCTGCCATATCCTGTTTATCAGGCCTGAATGGGCTGAGTGGATAATTTTTGTGACTGTGCTCCCAGCGGGAACCCTTACCCACCGAGAACGTGTCTCACAAACTTGGGTGTACATTGTGCATGATTGTATGACCATTTGAAATTATTTCCATTCCCTGCTCAAGGGGGGGCGAGGCTTCCAACGTGGAGCACAGAATTGATAAATTATTCCTTATGAGTCAAAATTATTAAGAAAAGAACTCACTCTTAATATCCTTAATGAACTCCTCCATTAAATGTAAAATGATCTGTGTTAGGGTATATAAAGTACTTCAGCAGTATTGATCCTACACTGAAAATGTTATTTTGAATTTACAATGTATGACTTTTTGATTGCCTTGTTATAAATGTCTCATTCTGAGAGCCATGTTTTTCTTAGACTGAGTGTACTGGATTCCTCATTAGCCACTGAAATAATTGGCCAGCCACATAGAATTTCCTAGGGGCTTTGTCTTTCAGAGGAACATGCAAGAGGCCATAGCTGCCATAAATTCTCCAACACTGAAAAGGGTCAATTTAAATTTGCTGAAATCAGTATTAACGTGTCTCAAAATGGGGTTGGTAGACATACTGCCCTGTTAATGGCGATGATCGGCTTGCTGACATTTTTAGAGGGACCAACCGCTGTTAAAATCAGGTCCCAACATAGGACCCCGATTGCCATTTTAGGATAGAACTGGTCAGAGCCATGTACTCTCTGGCCAGTTTCACTGGCGATAGTGTTGAAGAGGCCCTAGAAAGGTAAGTTTTAAATTATTTTTGTGGGGCCATTTTGATTGCTCACCCAGGCTCTGCAATAATAATCGGTGCAAATGTTGTCCTGGGCTTCTACTCCTCCCCCACCACGTAATCACGACATCCCCTCCTGGATCTACCTTGCTGCCTCTGGGCTGTCCTATATTAGATCGGCTTCAATCAAATGGGCATCCAGATGCAGCTTGCTGGTTCCATTTAAGTGAAGAGTAAGCTTGCAGGGAACATAAAAACTGACTGTAAAAGCTTTTATAGATATGTGAAGAGAAAAAGATTGGTGAAGTCAAGCGTAGGTCCCTTGCAGTCAGAATCAGGGGACTTTATAATGGAGAACAAAGAAATGGCATATTTTGGTTCTGTCTTAACAAAGGAGGAGGAAAATAACCTGAACCTCCCAGAAATGTCGGGGAACATAGGGTCTGATGAAAGGAAGAAACTGAAAGAAATCAGTATTTGTAGGGAAATGGTGTTAGGGAAATTGATGGGATTGAAGGCCGATACATCCCCAGGGCCTGATAATCTACATCCTAGGGTATTAAGGAAGTGGCCCTAGAAATAGTAGATGCATTGCTGATCACCTTCCAACAGTTGATGGAACCTGGAACAGTACCCATGGATTGGAGGGTAGCTAATGTTACCCCACTATTCAAAAAAGGTGGTAGAGAGAAAACGGGGAATTACAGACTGGTAAGCCTGACATCGGTAGTGGGGAAAATGCTAGAGTCCATTTTAAAAGATGTAATAGCAGTGCACTTGGAAAACAGTGACAGGATCGGACAAAGTCAACATGGATTTACAAAAGGTAAATCGTGCTTGACTAATCTACTGGAATTTTTTGAGGATGTAACTAGTAAAATAGATAAGGGAGAACCAGTGGATGTGGTGTATTTGGACTTTCAGAAGGCTTTCGATAAGGTCCCACATAAGAGATTAGCGTGTAAAATTAAGGCACATGGGATTGGGGGCAAGGTATTGAGTTGGATAGAGAACTTGTTGGCAGATAGAAAGCAAAGAGTTGGAATAAACAGGTCTTTTTCCGAGTGGCAGGCAGTGACTAGTGGGGCACCGCAAGGATCGGTCCTTGGACCCCAGCTATTCACAATATATATTAATGATCTAGACAAGGGAACTAGATGTAATATCTCCAAATTTGCAGACGACACAAAGCTGGGTGGGCGTGTGTGCTGTGAGGAGGATGCCGAGAAAATATAGGATGATTTGGACAGGTTAGGTGATTGGGCAGAAGCATGGCAGATGCAATATAACGTAGATAAATGTGAGGTTATCCACTTTGGTGTCAAAAACAGGAAGGCAGATTATTATCTGAATGGCAATAGATTGGGAGAAGGGGAAGTGCAACGAGACCTGGGCGTCCTTGTGCACCAGTCGCTGAAGGTAAGCATGCAGGTGCAGCAGGCGGTTAAGAAGGCAAATGGTATGTTGGCCTTCATAGCGAGAGGGTTTGAGTACAAGAACAAGGATGTCTTGCTGCAGTTGTACAGGGCCTTGGTGAGACCACATCTTGAGTATTGTGTGCAGTTTTGGTCAGCTTATTGTAGAATTCGCAAAATTGAACATTGTCCTATAAGGATCTATTGGCAGAAAACGCCTTAACTTTTAAAGACTGTTTTAAAAGAAGCCCAGAAAAAAGGACACACAAAATGGCCACCAGACCCCTTGACCAACTTTTGGGACACTTTAAAATGGTTCCTGCAGTCCCCAGACAGTTTTTTGTGGATTCAGCCCACAGTAGGTTCTGGAAGGCAGTTTCAGGGAAAACAAAGCCAGACAGAGCCCCATACATATAGATTGGATGCAGACCTGATCAGATCGGCCTGTAGATAAAGGCCATCAAAATGTTTACCCAGCCAAAGGGAAACAGTTTCATATTCATAGGGGGAACATCAAGCACCATTTAAAACATCAGAAGGACATTAAAGACAATACAGGGTTGTTCAAGACCAGAGATGGCAGTTACCGGCCATCCCGAAGATACTTTAAAAACAAAGACTACCCCGCTGTGCTACAAGCCCGCCAAAAGTTAAACAAAGACTAACCTTGATTTGGCGGGAGATAAGGACTTCTTTGAGAAGTATAATTGGAGTCCCAGGGTAGCCATCGGGAGCTTTGAGCTTTTGCAGCTTTTTGGAGCTTCGCGGAGCGAAGGGTACCGTAGCATGGCACAGTTTGGCTTAGCTAGCTTGCCTTTTCGAGAGCTATGGAGGAACGTCGATCCGGAGACGAGTCAAGAAGGTGATTCGAGTCTGTGTGCCGCCCCGAGGTAACCATCGGGAGATCATCGACAAACCCCGGGCCGTTGACGAGACAAAGGACAGTAGCCCTCCAGAAGAAACCTATCTGAAAATGGTAAACCAGCTGGGCTCTGCGAAGAAACCTATCTAACCATGGTCAAACAGTTGGTCTCCGTCCACGCCAACATCCAGGCCTGCCAGCATCCAGCCTGTCTGTGACCTTCACCTCGAGGAAGAAGAGAGAGTGTCGCAGCCCGTAGCATTGATCACGTGGAGACAGGACGCTTGAGGGGATCAAAACGCAGACCTTTCAAAATCTTATACTTTCTCATTGGATTGGTGAGCATGTTTCTGGCCCCTCATAATCTGATCTAGTTAGGTTTAGGGGGTGGGCATTTTGGGTATAATTAATTATGAGTTGTCCCTTGATGTTCTGTGTGTTTCCCCATTTCGAGATGACCTTTGTAAAATATATCATGCCTGTATATATGTTGGTTAGTACTGTATTATGATTTGTTTTTTCCCCTCCCATGTACCTTATTGGCTTACATTCAATTTGTTCCTTTATGCAATAAAATTTCATTTTGTTTTCATTAAACCTGATCTATAGAGTATTCTCTGCATTGTAGTTCCTGCCTCAAAGTCCAGTGTATAGAACCTAAGGGGCGAGTGGGTCGAACCACTCAAGGTTTTTACTGTGCAAGAGAGAGAGGCCTTTAGAGAGAGAAACCTCTGCGATCGAAAACCCCTCACAGAAAATGGCGACTGCGGCAGGACACTGGCAGCAGGATTGCAATGTATTAGACCCAGGTTTAAATGGACGAAATGTTATGGATGAGGGGATAGCGGATTATGTTTTTGGCAAGGTAAATCTCACTAAGCAGTGGACTTCCGATCTCTTACTGGATGGGCATCCGGTAGATGCAGCCATCAGGTGGACAGAGAGCAAAGAACATAAGAAGTCAGTCGAGAAGGCAGTGTGGCTGACGTGCTACAAAAGACAAGTCCAGATTTTGGATAAGGTCGTTGCAGCACAGGCAGCCAAGATCAAAACCCAGGCTTCAGAGATAGAGGAAAAGGCCATGGGTGGGGAAAAGCTCATCGCAGCGCTTCACACGCTGAATCAGGAACACCAAACTGTAGCCAGCCAACATCAGGCTAAAATAGAGTACCTGAAATGTCAGGTTACTGAGGCAAAGTTGCATGAAGCGAGGGTACGGGAGAAAAGCGCCCGCCTCGCACAACAGCTAAGAGCGCAGGAGGAGAGAGTAGTAGAGGTCAAGGCAGCTTCCAAGTTGGCCATTGAGAACGGGTTTGAGGGCGCAGACCACGGCCCCTGCCAGAAGGCGTTAGAAGACCTAAGAACGGCCCTGGCAAAGGCAAAAGGCATGGTATGCCTCATAAGCCCAAAAGTGAGTCAAATAGACTTCCTGAAGGAATCCAAAAGACCGATTCCACACGAAGTAGTTGTGGCACCAGCCACTGAACCCTCAGCACCGCCAAGCTATAATGAGGTTTGGCCCGAAGTGCGGGTGGTAGAAGGGGAGGAAGCCGAAGTAGAACTGGAGGAGGAACAACCCCTGGTAGTAAAGCCGGAGCCGGCACCAATGTGTCCTACTCGGCACCAGAGGTACGGTCCCACCGACGCAAATGGCGCGGACGGGCCCCTCCTGAACCAGATCGTGCTGCCCCACAGTGCCCAACAACTCAGAGCGACGGTGAGCCACCTCCCAAAACTCACCGAGAAGGGAGATCCCTCAGTCCATTTCAGGGAGATAGAGGAGACAGCCGCCATCAATGATTGTGATGATCTTGAACAGGCGAAGATGTTGCTGTTCTCCCTGGATAGCACAGTCCTTCAGTGCCTCTCAGACTGGAGTAAGAGGGGACGGAAAGGGTATGTGGAACTCAGGGACGAGGTCCTGGAGGTTATGGGAGTTGACGACGGCAATCCGTTCTTCCGTGTGGAAGGGACTGTGCAGCTAACTGGAGAACCCCCACGGGTTTTCGCAGAAAGGCTGTGGCCAGTGTATCGGCGCAGCTGTCCGGGCATGCCGGAACGGGCCGCAATGAACAAGGTCCAGCGGGTTCATTGGCTCCGCTGCCTGGTTGCCAACAGCTCACCACAGATACAGGCCCAAGCCAAATCTTTGGTTTGACCCCCAAGGTCCCAGTACCACAGAGGAGACAGTGCTCCGACAGCTCACCATTGCATACAAGAATTGTAGGAGTCAGGAGGCACTTCCCTCTAAGGGAAAAGTGCATGAGGCAAAACCCGCAGCCCCAAGCAAAAAGGGGTGGCATCAGGAGGGGAATCGCCCTTCCCAGGCCAAGTTCAATTGCTACGGGTGTGGGAAGGATGGACATTGGCGCAGTGATTGTAAAAATCCATGGAAGTGTAAGGGGCTTTAGATCGCAGAGGTTTCTCTCTCTAGAGGCCTCTCTCTCTTGCACAGTAAAACCTTGAGTGGTTCGACCCACTCGCCCCTTAGATTATGTACTCTGGACTTTGGGGCAGGAACGACAATGTAGAGAAAACTCTTATAGGCCAAGTTTGATGAAACGAAATGAAATTTTTTTGCAAATGGAAACACAAATCAAATGCAAGCAAATAAGAGAGTACATGGGAGGGAAAAACACAAACAAATCATAATGACACAATACTAAGGCAAATACAGGCATATTATACTCTACAAAAATCATCATGAAATAGGGAAACACACGGAACATCGAGGGATAACAACTCATGTTAATTATACCCTTAAATATCCACCCCCTTAAACCTATCTAGATCTGATTATGGAGGGCCAGATACATGCTCACCAATCCAACTAGGAAGTGCAAGGTTTTGAACCAGTCTGCGTTTGGTCCTTTCAGGCGTCCCGTCTCCACGTGGATCGTGGAGCCCCAGCGAGCTGCGCCTCACCTCTCTCCTGAGGTGGGGGTCGGGGGCGGCTGGACACCGGCTGGCCTGGATGTCGGTGGGGTCGGGGATCGTCGGCTCGACCCCGGTCAGAGGAGCCTTGGGCTGGCCCCCATCGTTTCTTCAGTTTTATTTTATCTCTTCTCCCGAGCCGGGAGAGGGCCTCTCGTTTCGTCAACGGCCCGGGGTTGGTCGATGATCTCCCGATGTTTGACCTCGGGGCGGGACGCCGGCTCGAACGGTCTTCTTGTTGGCGGTTTGGTCTTCTTCTCCTTCCTCTCCGTCGATGGAGAGGAGTCTCGCCGATCTTCTCCCGAAGCGACTCCTCTTTACCCAGCTCAAAAGCTGGACAGGCCTGCAAGCTGGAAAGCTGACGATTGTTTCCTGTGTCTCCTTCTTCTTCTTCCTTCATCCCTTCTACCCATGTATTCTCCCAATTATACCTCTTTTCCAGAAGCCCTTATCTCGCGCCAAATCAGGTTAGTCTTTGTTTAACTTTTGGCGGGCTTGTTGCACAACGGGGTAGTTATTATATTTTAAACTGTTCTTGGATGGCCGGTAACGGCCCATCTCTGGTCTGGAATGACCTTCATTGTTTTTAATGTCCTGGTGATGTCCTTAACGGGCCCTTGATGCTCTTCTCATGAATATGAAACCGTTCCCTTTTGTCTGGGTCAACATTTAGATGGCCTTTATCTACAGGCCGATCTTGACTGGATCTTTAGCCAATCTATATGTATATGTGGGTGTCTGGTTTCGTTCTCTCAGAAACGGCTTCCAGAACTTACTTTGGGCTGAATCCACAAAGCTGTCTGAGGATTTGCAGGAACCATTTTAAAGTGTCCCAATAAGTTGATCACGGGGTCTGGCGGCCATTTTGAATGCCCCTTTTTCTGGGCTTCTTTTAAAATAGTCTTTAAAATCATGGCCTCTTCTGCCATTCGACCCTTTATAATATAAAGTACAATTTTGCGAATCCTACACTCCCCCCTGATGATACTGTAACTTGCTTGAAGTATCATAATTCTGGGTGAGCAAAATTTTCTGACTTCCCATAATCTAACCATCCCCAGTATTTACCTATCTATGACCCCACGTCACATGTATTTCCCATTTCAGAAAAACCTAGTGTACATTAAGCATCTATAGATGGCAATACCTTGGAGTTAAAATCTAACAACTTACTTCCAGGTGTGGAGGGGGGCCTTATACCCCTACATCACCTGGTGCATACACACTATCCTTTAATAATAACAACACATCTAATAAACTTCAATAAAAAAAATAAAGTACACACACGAAAAATCAAAAATACACATGAATACATGTCAAAAATAATACAGAGGAGGGAGGGAAAACTTTAACTTTATACAAAGCAGCAAAAATCTAAACAGGTGTCTCTTCTTCTACCCGCACATAATGCTCCCTCCATTCCCCTGTTTACTCATACTTTTGCGAATGTTTGACCTTTTTACAGTGTACAAACAGTAAATAAACTACAACGATAACCTGGCACACTACAAGAATGTGGGAGGCTAACCTAATCCAAGAAGGGACTTCTATATTAGTGAACAGGTACCATCATGGTGGGGTCACTATATCCAATATGTTTGCCCCTATCTCTAAAGTCTTCTGCTCCAGTGTATAGAAATGTTTCTGTGAAACAACAACGGCTTTTAATATCTTGGTGAGGTGTTCAGGGAGAGGGGGAATGATATATCCAAAATGTGCAATGAATCGCTGCAGATGGGTGAAATTCTCTTTAACAGTGATGTGAACAGTGGAAGGTTCAGGAATGGGGCCACTTGAACTTCTGCCCTGGGCTTGAAACAGAAGCTGCTGTCACTAACCGGACACCAACCGTGCTGTCCATGTTGGTAGTGGGGCGCTGCAGTGGTGACACAATATGTCCCACCTCCTATATATGCCACCTGCGGGGGCACATGGCCTTGTGCCATTGCCTCCATGGTGCAATTTATAGGCTTCGCGCCAGCAGTTCTGAACCCACACTGTGGTTTTGAATGGGCATTCAAGTGCTGGGGACACAGGATGATGTGTGCTCCCCGGCTCCGGCACCCCGAGAGGTCAGTACCCGTCATTGCATGCTCCCATCGAATGACGTAAGGTGGGACCCCTGTGTAGCGAATGTGCGCACCCCCCTGAATGACTCCAATGTTCTCCACCCTGTATACCGGAGCGGGTTTAGCTGTCTTTCCCATCACCGGCATTCTTACCACTATACCCATAATGGTATGATTAGACCGTTCACAGTCCACTGGGACTGGGTAGGCCTCTGAAGCTAGTCTGAGCTGGCACAGGCTCAATGCATTCTCAAAAGGGTGGAGGGCTGCAAGGTGCTTGTTGCTGATCCAGGAGGGGACTAAACCTTGTTTCAAATCCTCCAGGTTACTGCGGCCCTCGCCCAGTAACCACGCCCCGTATAGCACACAAGCTTCTTTCTGCGCAGCCTGATCGGACGCATTCCGATCCTCCCTAATGAGAGCATTTACCATTTTGGCATGTTTCTCCAGCTCAGCTATTATCTCTTTTAAGTGTAGTGTCATGGCCTGGTCCTCATGTAACTCAGAACCCACTACCTTATTCTCGTCAGTCAGTATCTTTCTTAACTGTGTTTTCAAACCATTGATCTGGGTTTGCAGCTTCACATCATCCAGTGTGTTGGTGACGGATGTTCCTGTATTAAAAGCTGTGAAAATATCATTTACTGCACCCCTTCTTTGCCTCCCTATTCTGTCCAAGACCTCATGTGGTGTGGTGTACAATTCGGCTCTGTCGACATCGGCAAAGTCGAATTCGTAAAACTGTTTAAACATGTTTGTTAACAGGACCTGGTATAATTGTTCCGTTTCCCTGGGGCACCACTCTTGCAACCACACCTCGGTGAGGTTTAAAATCACCGAAGCCACCGCGTAGTGCACCCCTTGGTACAGCACCTGACCTGTGGGTACCAATACCAATCCATTCCCGGGTCCCTTTGTTGTGGTGGGGCACCCTTCCTTGAGGGCTTTAGCTACCGGAATTGTGGGCAGGGGCTTGCGGGGTCGGGTGATGAGCTCAGTGGTGTTTACTGGGATCTGAGAGTATGGGACTCCGCACACCCGTGTGCTGACGTCCCACCTCATTCCTTGTCCAGCATCCTGCCACTGCCTTTGGAAAAAGATGGAGACGCCTGTGGGGCAAGCGCATTCTGAACCCCACATACAGATGTAGATCCCCTCATCTGGTTCCCACCATTTGTCCCAACAGACACTCAACCCCCCATGAGTCCCCGTTATAGTCCGATGGGTGTTGTTACCCAGTCTTTCCCATTCTACCGTGGAATTCTTCATGGTCTTACTCAGCTTCCAGAACCACCACCAGCGACTCAAAGGTACATGTCCCAGACAGTTCAAACAAATCCTTTTTCCCACGGTGACGCTGATTCTTGGTGCGATGATCCTCACCCTGGGGCACATCAGAGACGTTTCTCTGTATGCGAACCCCATCTGGCTGGAGTATTCAGTAGAGTTCGACCCCAGCCAGCCTGGCCATCTCCCCTCATGGAAGTAGACAGCAGTCTCTTCAGCGTCCCGTGGGCCGGTTCCATCAGTCGCGACGGGGACTCTGCTGCCAGAGCACCCATAGATGGTGGAGTCCTTAGCGCGGCCCCGATAGGCCCAGCTCCATCCGATCAACATGAACGCGACGAGGATCCCTCTCATCTTTCTCCTGGTTCCTGCAACAAAGTAAACAATGCCGCCAGGCTCCCGAGAGATTCTGGCTTAGGTGAAGGCATGATCAGGTCTTTCGACCTCGATCCAAATAGCACACATACTGAGCAGATTCCCAAACTACTTATAACTCTTTATCATTTTAATAATTACACACCTTAAAACTTAAAACTTAAACTTAACTTATGTGCAGCGCCGCCCGTCTCCGGGCGGCTTGCCTAATCCCTGATTGGATTGCAGCTCGCCGCTCCCTGCGGTGGGGCTGCAGTGACCTGCGGCTTGGGTTCCCCGCAGCCTTTTGCTGTCGATCGGGGACTGCGTTTTGTCAGTGATTTCTCAAGTCGGCGTTTGCTGAGAACGGGGGACGCGGGCCAAGGTTTTATCGGCTGAGGCGTTCAAGTCGACCTGCGAAGAGGTACTTTGGGCGTGGCTCCCTTAGCGAGCGGACCTTCGGTTGGGACTTTAGCTCTCACAGCCCGTGGCACCTCCACAGCTGCCGGCTTCGGCTCCCTTCCTTCAGGCTCCGCCCCTTTGGGATTTGGGCAGGCTCCTTTAGCGAGTGGACCTTTGGGTGGGACTTCAGCGTTCACAGCCCGTGGCTCTTCCACGACTGTGGGCTTCAGCTCCTTCCCCTCAGGCTCCGCCCCTTCGGGAATTGGGCCTGTGGCAGACGGCTCCTCCTCACCTGTCCCTACAGGTGGAGAATCTCTGCCCCCAATTTCTACCTCCCCCACGCTTGAGTCGAGGGCGGGGCCTCTGTCCTCCGACTCCACCTCCTCCAGAATCGTGTCGAGGGCGGGGCCTTGCTGTTCGGGCTCCTCCTCGTCCGAGTCCCAGGCCATAGGGGAAGCCTCCCCCCAGGTGGGCGGGGCAGCTTCTCCTTCCAAGCAGGCTACAACGCCAGCTTGTGTGGTCTGTGACTCATTGCACGCCTCAGGCTGAGGATCTTTATCCTCAGACCTGGCTTCGGTTGCTGATACTCTTGCACCCGGTTTAAACAGTTTGCACTGATTGATGTGAAACCATTTAGTGCGCCGGGGCAGCTTCACTGCGTATACCATGGGGCTGGCCTTGTCTACAATGCTGTAGGGCCCCATGTACAGTGGTTCTAAACTCCCTACTCGGGCATAGTTTCTCACCATGACCTGATCTCCGACTTCCCACTCAATTGCCTTTCGGGGTTCCAGCAGCAATCGGTTGCCCTGATGCTGCCTTCCCATGTTCCCAGCCGCTTGCCCATAGATCTGTTTCAGGCGCTCAAAAAGGTTCCGGGCAAACTTGTCCCGATTTACCTCTCGGAGCTGCCCCTCAGTGAGCACCGGGGCTAGTACATGGGTGGGGGTTCGCATGACTCTTCCAGTCATTAATTCGTGCAGGGAGTACCCCATACTTTTAGACTGCTAGCCCAGATCCCCATGAGGACTAGAGGCAAGGCCTCCGCCCATTTCTGGGGCGAGTCCCTCGTCTCCTTCCTCAGCTTTTCTTTTTAGGTGCGGTTCATGTGTTCCACAATCCCAGATGACTACGGATTGTGGGCCACGTGCCACTTCCCTTCAATGCCTAAGAGCATGAGGGTGTCCTGCATCACTTGGCCAGTGAAATGAGCGCCTCGGTCAGACTCCACAAATCGTGGTAGTCCCCACCGCGAGAACACCTCCCGGACCAAGATCCTGGCAGTACCAAGTGCTGTGGCTGTTCAGCGTGGGAAGGCTTCCACCCACTTGGTGAACACATCCACCAGGACAAGGCAGTACTTATAGCCTCCCTGGGCGGTGGGCAGGGGCCCGATGTAGTCGACCTGTATCGACTGCCATGGACCCTCTACTCTCCTGATGTGCCCCATGGGCACCTTCCTTTTCTGGGGGTCTGGGTTGTTCGCAGCGCACACTAAGCAATTGGCGCAGAACTCGCGGACATCGTCCCGAAGTCTCGGCCACCACCCGCCTGTTCCACCTGTTGCCAGGTGACCTCAGGCCCGGGGTGTCCTGCTCCTGGACCCTCATGGGCCAGTTGAAGGAATTCCCTCCGGTGCTGCTGTGGCACAACCCACTGTTCCTCTCGGAACAGCATGCCTTCCTTGATGGAGAGGGCTGCTGTACCGTATGGACCCTCTACTTCCTTGCCCTCAGTAATGGCCTTGAGGACTGTTTTTAGGGCGGGATCTAGGGTTTGGACGGTCTTGAGGTCTGGGGGCAGTGTTACCCCTGTGGTACCCTGAGTCCCATCCCTGCCTCGGATTACTGCCACGGGTTTGGACCCAATCGGGATCCCAGAAAGTGCCGGTGCGGGCACCCTCCCTGGCTAGCGTATCTGCTTGCTGATTACCCTCACCGCGGGGTTCCGTGGAGGAATGGGCCTTTACCTTGTGGATAAAGACTTCCCCTTTCTCTCCCACCGCAGCTAAGATCTTTTCTAACAGGGGCTTTACGGTTAAGGGTCGCCCGTCTGCAGAGGTATATCCGCGGCGGGACCAGATGGCTAGGTACTCCGTACACGAGTTGCATGTGAACATGCTGTCTGAGCAAATCGTGTAGGGGGTGGTGAAGATCTCGGGGTGTGTAACGACGTACACTACCGAAGACAGTTCAGCCTGCTGGGCGCTCATGGTGCTGGGGAGCTTAATCGCCAGGGCAATGTCTGCCGCGGGGGCATAAGCTCCACACCCTGTGAGTCGTTCGCCAGCAGATACCGTGCTGGAACCGTCTACGTAGATCACGCGGCCCGTGGGATGTATCCCGGCCCGTAAACCTACGTCTACCTCCCATACCCCTTCCACGGAACACCGATGTGCTGTTCCGGGATATACCATGTTGGCCGCGAGTTTGGGCTCGCAGAGACCCTTCACCTTCAGCTCCATCTGTGAAAGGAGGAGGGTCCAGCACGCAATACGTGCACTGCTTACTGTCCTATCCTTAATCTTTCCATCTAGAAGCATTCGGGTGGGTGTGTGATGTGTGAGGAGAGTGATGGGGGAGGTGCCTGTGAAGATCAGAGACCTTTTCACAGCCCAATGCGTGGCCAGAAGATGCCGCTCGCAATTGGAAAAACTCCTTTCCACATCAGTGAGCACTCTGGAGGAATAGACCACTGGCCTCAGCTTGCCGTGTCGCTCTTGAAGCAGTACAGCGCTCAAGCTATCCCCGCTAGCCGCTACCTCCAGGAAAAACTCCTCTCCCCCATCTATGGCCCCCAGAGCTGGCGCGGTCTGCAAGTCTCTCTTGAGTTTCTCAAATGCTGCCTGGCAACCCTCATCCCAGGACCACTCCACTCCCTTGTGTAGGAGTCGGAGCAGCAGGGCTGCTGTGGCCGCATAGTCCTCAATAAAGTCTCTGCAGTACCCGGTCAGTCCCAGAAAGGACCTCACACCCGTTACGGCGGTGGGGATCGGTAGATCTTGTACCGATTCCCGCCTGGCCTTATCTATGGCTCTCTCACCAGCGCGGATGGTCAGACCCAGGAATTTCACTTCCTGCTGGCCGATCCGTGCCTTCTTTGGGTTTACTTTGAAACCCTTTCTGCCTAACAGCTCCAATAACTCGGCCAATAGTGGGCCATGCTCCTCTTTTGAATCTGTGAACAGGAGCAGGTCGTCCACATACTGCACTAGCTGATTGGGCTGGCTGAACTCCTTTAAACTCCCTGCCATGCATTGATGGAAAATGCTGGGGCTGTTGTGGAAACCCTGTGGCAAGCAGTTCCAGGTGTACTGTTGCCCTTTAAACGTAAAGGCAAACTTGTACTGATCCTCCCTCCTTAAAGGGATGGACCAAAACCCATTAGAAATATCCAGCACCGTGAACGTGGTCCTGGAGGCTGGAATACTTCCTATCAGGTCGGCAACTGCTGCTGCCGTTGGCGCGCAGGCTGGGATGTTACTATTGAGGACTCTGTAGTCCACCGTGTCTCTCCAGGAATCGTCCAGCTTCCTCACCGGCCATAACGGGGAGTTTACATGGGTGACTATCGGTCTCAACACGCCCTGCTGCACCAGTGAAGATATTGCTGTCTCCATGTAGGGCTCCGCTTCCCGGGGGAAGTTGTACTGTTTTTGGGGTCGGGCCATGGGGTCTCCGTCTACTCTGACCTCAAACCCGGTGACCCTCCCGCAATCGTGCTTGTGAGTGGCAAACGTCGTCAGGTGGTCTGACACAAATGCCTGCAGATCTTGTGGGACGCCTGCGACCATGAGCTCGAGGTCGTAGCCCTCTTTCGGCTTCACGGTGCACAGGGTCCCTCTTTCTCCTTTCCTTGGGATGACGACTACCTTGCCCGGCTTACCCTTACCCACTCCCCAAAGACAGTGATTTCTTAGGTCCACGAGGATCCCGTGTTCTACCAAGAAATCGGACCCGAGGATCCCTTTCCCATTCTCCACCTCCCACTTCATCAGTATACACTCCCACTTGGTGCGGAGCAGTCCTAAATGAACGGAGAGGGGAATGGAAAATGCGCCAGCCTGTTCCTTGTATGTGAAGCCCGACAGAATATATGGAACCTCAGTGGACAGAGGCGAGGCGGTGGGGTTATCTGCGTGGATCACTGTGCACGATGCCCCCGTATCCAGCAAATAGGTCCCTTTCACCTCTTCCACCTCCATCTCCACGAGGGGTCGTCTCCATACATCATATCGCAGCGCACACAAGTAAACGGGCTACGCCAGCTCTAGTCATGTGGGCACAGCGGTCGGGGTTTCGGGAGTGACAAGACCAGTGGTGACGGCTATCGTCCCCTGCGAAATCATCAGAGACCGCATTGTCTCTATGATTGATTCAATCGCAGCGGGATCCATAACTGCACCAGCTCCTTGTGCTGGGGCAGGAGCTATGGCTTGGGTTTGGGCTGGTGCTGGGGCGGCGGTCTGGGCTTGGGCTGTGGGAAATTTTCCCTTATTATCCTTCCACGGATTTCTACAGTCATTGCGCCAATGTCCGTCCTTCCCACACCCGTAACAATTGAGCTTGGCTTGGGTAGGGCGATTCCCCTCCTGACACCACTCCTTGCTTGGGGCTGTGGGTTTTGCCTCATGCACCTTTCCCTTCTGGGGAGGTGTTTCCTGACCTCTACAATTCTTATATGCAACGTTGAGCTGGCAGAGCACCGTCTCCTCCGTGACACCGGGACCTTGGGCATCAAACCAAGATCTGGCTAGGGCCCGTATCTCTGGCAAGCTGTTGGTAACCAAGCAATGGTGCCAATGAACCCGCTGTTCATCGTTCATTGCAACCCGTTCAGGCATACCCGGACAGCTGCGTCGATATACAGGCCACAACCTTTCTGCGAAAACCCGTGGGGGTTCTCCAGATAGCTGCACGGTCCCTTCCACACGGTCAAACGGACTACCGTCTTCCACTCCCATTACTTCTAAGGCTTCCTCCTTGAGATCCGCATACCCTTTCCGTCCCCTCTTACTCTCATCTGAGAGGCACTGAAGGATTGTGCAATTCAGGGAGAAAAGCAACAGTTTCACCTGTTCCTGTTCATCACAGTCATTAATGGCTGCTGTTTCCTCTATCTCCCTGAAATGAATCGAGGGATCTCCCTTTACTGTGAGTCATGTGAGGTGGCTCACCATGGACCTTAATTGCGGGGCAGCGTATGGCACCATGAGCTGGTTCTGGTGGGGTCCGACATCGCCATTGGTGGCGTTGGGACCGAACCTCTGGTGCCGAGTGGGACACATTGGTGCCGGTCCCGGCTTTGCTACCAATGGCTGTTCTTTCTCACATTCCACCTCGGCTACCTCCTCTTTTACCACCCCCTGTTTTTCTGGCCAAGTCTCACTATAGCTCGGTGGTGCTGAGGGCTCGGTGGCTGGTACCACAACTACTCCAGCTGGAATCAGCTGTTTCGATTCCTTTAAAAAGTCCATGTGACTGGCTTTCGGGCTGACGAGACACACCATGCCTTTTGCCTTAACCAGGGCCGTTCTTAGGTCCTCTATGGTCTTCTGGCAGGGGCCGTGGTCTGTGCTCTCAAACTCGTGCTTGAGGGCTAGCTTGTAAGCTGCCTTAACCTCCACTACTCTCTCCTCCTGCGCTCTTAGCTGTTGTGCGAGGTGGGCGTTTCTCTCCCGTATCCTCATTTCATTGATCTTTGCCTCAGTAACCTGGCACTCCAGGTACTCTATCCTGGCCTGATGTTGACTAGCTACCACTTGGCGTTCCTGATTTAGCGCTTGAAGCGCTGTGATGAGTATTTCCCCACCCATGGCCTTTTCCTCTATCTCTGCTGCCTGGGTTGTGATCCTGGCTGCCTGTGCTGCAACGACCCGGTCCAAGATCTGGACCTGCTTCTTGTAACACATCAGCCACACTGCCTTCTCCACTGACTTCTTATGCTCTTTGCTCTCTGTCCACCTGATGGCTGCGTCCACCGGACGCCCATCAAGTAAGAGATCAGAAATCCACTGCTTAGTGAGATTTACCTTGCCAAAGACATAATCCGCTATCCTCTCATCCATTGCATTTCGACCATTCAAACTTGGATCTATTACATTGCAATCCTGCTGCCAGAGTCCTGCCACGTTCGCCATTCTCTGTAAGGGGTTTTAGATCGCAGAGGTTTCTATCTCTAGAGGCCTCTCTCTCTTGCACAGTAAAACCTTGAGTGGTTCGACCCACTCGCCCCTTAGATTCTGTACTCTGGACTTTGGGGCAGGAACGACAATGTAGAGAAAACTCTTATAGACCAAGTTTGATGAAACGAAATGAAATTTTATTGCAAATGGAAACACAAATCAAATGCAAGCAAATAAGAGAGTACATGGGAGGGAAAAACACAAACAAATCATAACGACACAATACTAACTAAGGCAAATACAGGCATATTATACTCTACAAAAATCATCATGAAATAGGGAAACACACGGAACATCGAGGGATAACAACTCATGTTAATTATACCCTTAAATATCCACCCCCTTAAACCTATCTAGATCTGATTATGGAGGGCCAGATACATGCTCACCAATCCAACTAGGAAGTGCAAGGTTTTGAACCAGTCTGCGTTTGGTCCTTCCAGGTTTCCCGTCTCCACGTGGATCGTGGAGCCCCAGCGAGCTGCGCCTCACCTCTCTCCTGAGGTGGGGGTCGGGGGCGGCTGGACACCGGCTGGCCTGGATGTCGGTGGGGTCGGGGATCGTCGGCTCGACCCCGGTCAGAGGAGCCTTGGGCTGGCCCCCATCGTTTCTTCAGTTTTATTTTATCTCTTCTCCCGAGCCAGGAGAGGGCCTCTCGTTTCGTCAACGGCCCGGGGTTGGTCGATGATCTCCCGATGTTTGACCTCGGGGCGGGACACCGGCTCGAACGGTCTTCTTGTTGGCGGTTTGGTCTTCTTCTCCTTCCTCTCCGTCGATGGAGCGGAGTCTCGCCGATCTTCTCCCGAAGCGACTCCTCTTTACCCAGCTCAAAAGCTGGACAGGCCTGCAAGCTAGAAAGCTGACGATTGTTTCCTGTGTCTCCTTCTTCTTCTTCCTTCGTTCCTTCTACCCGTGTGTTCTCCCAATTATACTTCTTTTCCAGAAGCCCTTATCTCGCGCCAAATCAGGTTAGTCTTTGTTTAACTTTTGGCGGGCTTGTTGCACAACGGGGTAGTTATTATATTTTAAACTGTTCTTGGATGGCCGGTAACGGCCCATCTCTGGCCTGGAATGACCTTCATTGTTTTTAATGTCCTGGTGATGTCCTTAACGGGCCCTTGATGCTCTTCTCATGAATATGAAACCGTTCCCTTTTGTCTGGGTCAACATTTAGATGGCCTTTATCTACAGGCCGATCTCGACTGGATCTGCATCCAATCTATTTTTATATGTGGGTGTCTGGTTTCGTTCTCGCAGAAACGGCTTCCAGAACTTACTTTGGGCTGAATCCACAAAACTGTCTGAGGATTTGCAAGAACCATTTTAAAGTGTCCCAAGAAGTTGATCACGGGGTCTGGTGGCCATTTTGAATGCCCCTTTTTCTGGGCTTCTTTTAAAATAGTCTTTAAAATCATGGCCTCTTCTGCCATTCGACCCTTTATAATATAAAGTACAATTTTGCGAATCCTACAGAAGGATAATAAGGGAAGATCTCCCGCAGCCCAAGCCCAAGCCCAGACCGCTGCCCCAGAAAAGGGAACCGGTGCAGCTATGGATCCTGCTGCAATACAGTCAATTATAGAGGCAATGCGGTCTCCTATGATCTCGCAGGGGAGGGTAGCAGTCACCACCGGTTCTGTCAGTCCCGCAGCCCCGATCGTTTCACTCAAATGACTGGAGCCCGCGCAGCCAGTTTACCTGTGTCCGCTGCGATATGATTTATGGAGACGACCCCTCATGGAGATGGAGATAGAAGAGGTGAAAGGGACCTATCATAGTCATAGTCATAGAGTCAGCAAGAATTTAGGGAGCTAGGTGAAGGATTAAAGAGCAGGACCTTAAAGGTTGTAATCTCTGGATTACTCCCGGTGCCACGTGCTAGTGAGTATAGGAATAGGAAGATAGAACAGATGAATGCGTGGCTAAAGGGATGGTGCAGGAGGGAGGGCTTTAGTTTCCTGGATCACTGGGTCTGCTTCTGGGAAAGGTGGGACTTGTACAAGTCGGACGGTTTACACCTGAACCAGAGGGGAACCAATATCCTTGTGGGGAGGTTTGCTAGCACTGCTGGGGGGGGTTTAAACTAACTTGGCAGGGGGATGGGGTACAGAGTGGAGCTATAGTAGGGGGTGATTTACAGCCAAATACAGAGGAAAAAACAAGTCAGCTGGGAAGGCAGAGCAAATATGTGAAGGCAAAAGGGAATATGGCAGGGCTGGAAGGCATTTATTTTAATGCAAGGAGTCTTGCAAATAAGGTGGATGAACTGAAGTTGTTGTTGAACACATGGGAGTACGATATTGTTGCCATCACGGAGACATGGTTGAGGGAGGGTCAGGACTGGCAGCTCAATATTCCGGGGTATAGAATCTTCAGGCGAGACAGAGGGGGGAGTAAAAGGGGAGGGGGTGTTGCAATATTAATTAAGGAGTCAATTACTGCTGTAAGGAGGGATGATATATTAGCGGGTTCCTCAAATGAGGCCATATGGGTAGAACTTAAAAACAAAAAGGGGGCAAGCACTTTGCTGGGAGTGTACTATAGGCCCCCAAACAGTCAGGGGGAGATAGAGGAACAGATATGTAGGCAAATCTCAGAGAAGTGTGAAAATAATAGGGTAATAATAGTGGGGGATTTCAACTTCCCCAATATAAATTGGGATAGTCAGAGTGTGAAAGGCTTAGAGGGTGCAGAATTCTTAAAGTGCATCCAGGAGAGCTTTTTGAGCCAACATGTAGAAAGTCCTACAAGAGAGGGGGCGGTACTGGACCTAATTCTGGGGAATGTAGCCGGGCAAGTGGTGGAAGTATCAATAGGAGAGCATTTTGGCGACAGTGACCATAATTCGGTGAAATTTAAGGTGGTCATGGAAAAAGACAAAGACGGCCCGGAAATAAGGGTTCTAAATTGGGGGAAGGTCGATTTTAATATGATAAGGCAGGATCTGGCCAAAGTGGACTGGGAGCAGCTACTTATAGGAAAATCCACATCAAAACAGTGGGAGACTTTCAGAAGGGAAATAGAGAGAGTACAGCGCCAACATGTTCCTGTAAAGGTCAAGGGTGGGACCAACAAGCAAAGGGAACCTTGGATGACAAGGGAGATACAAAAATGCATTAGAAATAAAAGGGGGGCTTTTGGCAGTTACAAAAGACTAAAGACGGAAGAAGCCCTAGAGGAGTATAAAAAGTGCAGGGGCATACTCAAAAAAGAAATTAGGAGGGCGAGGAGGGGCCATGAAATAACACTGGCGAGCAAAATAAAGGAAAATCCTAAGATGTTTTATAAGTATATTAAGGGCAAGAGGATAACCAGGGAAAGGGTAGGGCCCATTAGGGACCAAAGTGGCAATCTGTGTGTAGAACCAGATGATGTAGGTGGGGTTTTAAATGAATTTTTTGCATCTGTGTTCACTATGGAGAAAGACGATGCAGACATAGGAATCGGGCAAGGGGATTGTGACATACTTGAACATATTAGCATCGAGAGGGAGGAGGTGCTAGCGGTTTTAGCAGGCCAAAAAGTGGATAAATCCCCAGGCCCGGACGAGATGTATCCCAGGCTGCTGTGGGAGGCAAAGGAGGAGATTGCAGGGGCTCTGACACAAATTTTCAGAACCTCTCTGGCCACAGGGGATATACCAGAGGACTGGAGAACAGCTAATGTAGTACCATTATACAAGAAGGGTAGCAGGGATAAACCAGGGAATTACAGGCCAGTGAGCCTAACATCTGTGGTAGGGAAATTATTGGAAAAAATTCTGAGGGACAAAATTAGTCTCCACTTGGAGAGGCAAGGATTAATCGGGGATAGTCAGCATGGCTTTGTCAAGGGTAAATCATGTCTGACAAATCTGTTTGAATTTTTTGAGGGGGTGACTAGGGAGGTGGATGAGGGAAATGCTGTGGATGTGGTTTACATGGACTTCAGTAAAGCTTTTGACAAAGTCCCGCATAGGAGACTGGTCAAGAAGGTAAGAGCCCATGGGATCCAGGGTGCCTTGGCGCGTTGGATCCTAAACTGGCTGAGTGGCAGGAGGCAGAGGGTGATGGTCGAAGGTTGCTTTTGTGACTGGAAGCCTGTGTCCAGTGGGGTACCTCAGGGATCGGTGCTGGGTCCCTTGTTGTTTGTGATCTACATAAATGATTTGGATGAGAATGTAAAAGGGATGATCAGTAAGTTTGCAGATGACACGAAAATTGGTGGGGTGGTAAATTGCAAGGAGGAAAGCCTCAGGCTACAGGACGATATAGACGAGTTGGTCAGATGGGCGGAAAAGTGGCAAATGGAATTTAACCCTGAAAAGTGCGAGGTGATGCATTTTGGACGGACAAATAAGGCAAGGGAATACACAATGAGTGGTAGGACCCTAGGAAGTACAGAGGGTCAGAGGGACCTCGGTGTACATGTACATAGATCTCTGAAGGCAGCGGAACAAGTAGATAAGGTGGTTAAAAAGGCATATGGGATACTTGCCTTCATTAGCCGAGGCATAGAATATAAGAGCAGGGAGGTTATGATGGAGCTGTACAAAACGCTGGTGAGGCCACAGCTGGAGTACTGTGTGCAGTTCTGGTCGCCTCACTATAGGAAGGATGTGATTGCTTTGGAGAGGGTGCAGAGAAGATTCACCAGGATGTTACCTGGGATGGAGCGCCTCAGCTATGAAGAAAGACTAAACAGGCTGGGGTTGTTTTCCTTGTGGTGGATACGGGGGCATCGTGCACCGTGATCCACGCAGCTAACCCTACCACCTCAACTCTGTCCACCGGGGTTCCATATGTTCTGTCGGGCTTCATGGATAAAGAACAGGCTGGCGCATTCACCATCCCTCTCTCCATTCATTTAGGACCACTCCGCACCACGTGGAAGTGTGTACTGATGAAATGGGAGATGGAGGGGGTAAAAGGGAACCTTGGGTCCGATTTCTTAGTGGAATACGGGATTCTCGTGGATCTTAGAAATCACTGTCTCTGGGGAACGAGTGTGGGTGAGAAAGGAAAAAGGGGTTTCACGGTGAAACCAAAGAAGGCATGGATCGGCCAGCAGGAAGTAAAATTCCTGGGTCTGACCATCCGTGCTGGAGAGAGGACCATAGACAAGGCCAGATGGGAACCGGTACAAGATCCACCGGACCCCGCCACTTGCGTAGTGGAGGTGACCCAGCGCAATAAATGGTTTCGCATAAATCAGTGCAAACTATTTAAGCCGGGTGCAAAAGAAACAACAACCGAAGCCAGGTCTGACGGTAAAAATCCTCAGCCTGAGGCGTGCAAAGAGTCACAGACCACACAGGCTGGAACCGCAGCCTGCTTGAGGGGAGGAGCTATCCCGCCCACCTGGGAGGTTTCCCCATTGGCCTGGGACTCAGACGGGGAAGATCTCGAACAGCTAGGCCCCGCCCTTGACACGATTCGGGAGGAGGTGGAGTCGGAGGGCGGAGGTCCCACCCTTGACTCAAGCTTAGGGGCGGTAGAACTTGGGGGCGGAGATTCTCCACCTGTAGGGACAGGTAGGGAGGAGTCGTCCGCCACAGACCCTAATCCCAAAGGGGCGGAGCCTGAGGGAAGGGAGCCGAAGCCGGCAGTTGTGGTGGAGCCACGGGCTGTGAGGGCTAAAGTCCCAACCACAGGTCCACTCGCCAAGGGAGCCTCGCCCAAGGCACCCCCTTGCAGGTCGTCTCGAACGCCTCAGCCAGTGAAGGCCTGGCCCGATTCCCCCTACTTCAGCAGACACCGATTTGGGAAATCCCTAGAAAGACGCAGTCCCCAATTGGCAGCAAAAGGCTGCAGGGGACTCAAGCTACAGGTCAGTGCGGGCCCGCCACAGGGAGTGGTGAGCTGCAGCCCAAACAGGGATTAGGTAGGCCGCCCGGGGACAGGCGGCGCTGTACATAAGTTTAAGTTTGGTTAAGTTTAAGGTGTGTAAATTTTTAAGGTGATGGGTGTTATAAGGAATAGTTTTAGAATCTGCCCAGCATGTGTGTTTGTTTTGGATCGAGGTCGAAAGACCCGATCATGCCTTCACCTCGGCCAAAATCTCTCAGGAGCCTGGCTGTATCGTTTAATCTGTTGCAGGAACCAAAGGCACTATGGAAGGGATTCTCGTCATGTTCGCGGTGATCGGGTGTAGCTTGGCCTATCGGGGCTACACCAAGGACTCCATAGTATATGGGTGTTCCGGGCACACAGCCCACATCGCAACTGATGGGACAGGAGTACGGGACGTGAAGAAACAGCTACCTATTTCCACGAAGGGAGGTGGCCAGGATGGCTGGGGTCGAACTCTACGGAATACTCCAGCCAGTCTCCGGATTCGCGTACGGAGAAACTTCTCTAATGTGTCCCAGGGTGAGGATCATCGAGCCCAGGGTCAGCATCACCGTCGGAAGAAAGATTTGCTCGGTGTGTAACGGACATGTTCCTTTGGACAGATTGGTGGTGGTTCAGGAAGCTGAGCAAGACCATGAAAAACTCCACGGTCGAGTGGGAGCGACTGGGTAACAACACCCATTGGACTATTACGGGGACTCATGGGGGATTGAGTGTCTGTTGGGACAAATGGTGGGAACCAGATGAGGGAATTTACATCTGTATGTGGGGTTCAGAACGCGTCTGCCCCACAGGTGTCTCCATCTTTTTCCAAAGACAGTGGCAGGATGCTGGGAAAGGGATGAGGTGGGACATCAGCACATGGGCGTGCGGAGTCCCATACTCTCAGATCCCGGTGAATGCCACTGAGCTCATCACCCGCCCCCACAAGCCCCTGCCCATGATTCCGGTAGCCAAAGCCCGCAAGGAAGGGTGCCCCACCACTACCAAGGGACCCGGGAATGGATTGGTATTAGTGCTCACAGATCAGGTGCTGTACCAAGGGGTGCACTACGTGGTGGCCTCGGTGATTTTAAACCTCACCGAGGTGCGATTGCCAGAGTGGTGCCCCAAGGAAACGGAGCAATTGTACCAGGTCCTGTTAACAAACATGTTCAGACAATTTTATGAGTTCGACTTTGCCGATGTCGACAGAGCCGGATTATACACCACACCACATGAGGTCTTGGACAGGGTAGGGAGACAAAGAAGGGGTACAGTCAATGATATTTTTACCGCTTTTAACACAGGGACTTCCGTCATCAACATTCTGGATGACGTGGAGCTGCAGACCCAGATCAATGGTTTAAAAGGGCGGTTAAGAAAGATACTGACGGACGAGAATAAGGTAGTGGGTTCTGAGTTAAATGAGGATCAGGCCATGACACTACACTTAAAAGAAATCATAGCTGAGCTGGAGAAACACGCTAAAATGGTAAATGCTCTCATCAGAGAGGATCGGAATGCGTCAGATCAGGCTGCGCAGAACGAAGCGTGCGTGTGTACGCGGCGTGGTTACTGGGCGAGGGCCGCAGTAATCTGGAGGATTTAAAACAAGGTTTGGTCCCCTCCTGGATCGGCAATAAGCACCTCGCAGCCCTACATCCTTTTGAGAACGCATTAAGTCCGTGCCAGCTCAGACTAGCTTCAGAGGCCTACCCAGTCCCAGTGGACTGTGGGAGGTCTAATCACACCATTATGGGTATACTGGTAAGAATGCCGGTTATGGGAAAGGCAGCTAAACCCGCCCCGTTATACAGGGTGGAGAACATTGGAGTAATTCAAGGGGGTGCACACATTCGCTACACAGCGGTCCCACCTTACGTCATTCGATGGGAGCATGCAATGACGGGTACCGACCTCTCGGGGTGCCAGAGCCGGAGAGCACACATCATCCTGTGTCCCCAGCACTTGAATGCCTATTCGAAACCACAGTGCGGGTTCAGAACTGCTGGCGTGAAGCCTATAAATTGCACCATGGAGGCAATGGCACAAGGCCATGTGCCCCCGCAGGTGGCATATATAGGAGGTGGGATATACTGTGTCACCACCGCAGTGCCCCACTACCAACATGGACAGCACGGCTGGTGTCCGGTCAGTGACAGCAGTTTCTGCTTCAAACCCAAGGCAGAAGTTCAAGTGGCCCAAGAGCGAATTGTCCCTATTCCTGAACCTTCCACTGTTCACCTCACTGTCAAGGAAAATTTCACCGATCTGCAATGATTCGTTGCACATTTTGGCTATATCATTCCCCCTCTCCCTGAACACCTCACCAAGATATTAAAAGCCGTTGCCGTTTCACAGAAACATTTTTACACGCTGGAGCAGAAGACATTAAGATAGAAACATAGAAACATAGAAGATAGGAGCAGGAGTAGGCCATTCGACCCTTCGAGCCTGCTCCGCCATTCAACGAGATCATGGCTGATCATCCAAACCCTAGCACCCGGTCCCTACACCGACAGCCATCCCACCCAAGCCCTACCCCCGTAACCCCGTAAACCCACGTATTTAATCCCCCCTAACACTAAGGGCCAATTTTTATCATGGCCAATCAACCTAACCCGCACATCTTTGGACATAGGGGCAGACATATTAGATATAGTGACCCCACAGTGGTGGGACCTGTTCACTAATATAGAAGTCCCTTCTTGGATTAAGATAGCCTCCCACATCCTCGTAGTATGTCAGATTTTTATTGTGATTTATTTACTCTTTGTACATTTTAAGAGGGACAAACGTTTCCAGAAGTATGAGAACAGGGGAGAATGGAGGGAGCATTATGTGCGGGTAGACCCGTTTGAATATTTGGCTGCTATGCATAGAGTTAAAGTTTCCCTCCCTCCTCTATTTTTGATAGTATTCATGTGTGATTTTGTGTGTATTTTCTTTCTTTATTATTTTTATTGAAGTTTTTAAGTTACGTTGTTGTTAATAAAAATAATATGTATGAACCAGGTGGTGTAGGGGTATTAGGCCCTCCTCCACGTCTGGAAATGTGTGTGCATCAGATTTTAATTCCAATGTATTGCAATCTATAGATGCTTAATGTACACTGTAGGTTTTCTGAAATGGAAAATGCATGTGTCGTGGGGTCATAGATAGGTAAACACGGGGAATGGTTTGATTATGGAGGGTCAGCAAATTTTGCTCACCCAGAATTATGATACTTCAAGCAAGTTATAGTATCATCAGGGGGGACTGTAGAATTTGCAAAATTGAACATTGTCCTATAAGGGTCTATTGGCAGAAAAGGCCTTAACTTTTAAAGACTGTTTTAAAAGAAGCCCAGAAAAAGGGACACACAAAATGGCTGCCAGACCCCGTGACCAGATTTTGGGACACTTTAAAATGGTTCCTGCAGTCCCCAGACAGCTTTTTGTGGATTCAGCCCACAGTAGGTTCTGGAAGGCAGTTTCAGGGAAAACAATACCAGACAGAGCCCCATACATATAGATTGGATGCAGATCCGATCAGATTGGCCTGTAGATAAAGGCCATCAAAATGTTTACCCAGACAAAGGGAAACAGTTTCATATTCATAGGGGGGACAGCAAGCACCGTTTAAAACATCAGAAGGACATTAAAGACAATACAGGGTCGTTCCAGGCCAGAGATGGCAGTTACCGGCCATCCCGAAGATACTTTAAAAACAAAGACTACCCCGCTGTGCTACAAGCCCACCAAAAGTTAAACAAAGACTAACCTTGATTTGGCGGGAGGTAAGGGCTTCTTTGAGAAGTATAACTGGAGTCCCGGGGTAGCCATCGGGAGCTTGGAGCTTATGCAGCTTTTTGGAGCTTGGTGGAGCGAAGGGTAGCGTAGCGTGGCGCAGCTTGGCTTAGCTAGCTTGTCTTTTCGAGAGCTGTGGAGGAACGTCGATCCGGAGGCCAGTCAAGAAGGTGATTCGAGTCTGCGTCCCGCCCCGAGGTAACCATCGGGAGGTCATCGATAAACCCCGGGCCGTTGACAAGACAAAGGACAGCAGCCCTCCAGAAGAAACCTATCTGAAAATGGTAAACCAGCTGGGCTCTGCGAAGAAACCTATCTAACCATGGTCAAACAGTTAGTCTCCGTCCACGCTGACGTCCAGGCCTGCCAGCATCCAGCCTATCCGTGACCTTCACCTCGAGGAAGAAGAGAGAGTGTCGCAGCCCGCAGCATTGACCACGTGGAGACAGGACACCTGAGGGGATCAAAACGCAGACCTTTCAAAATCTTATACTTTCTCATTGGATTGGTGAGCATGTTTCTGGCCCCTCATAATCTGATCTAGTTAGGTTTAGGGGGTGGGCATTTTGGGTATAATTGATTATGAGTTGTTGTCCCTCGATGTTCCGTGTGTTTCCCCATTTCGAGATGACCTTTGTAAAATATATCATGCCTGTATATATGTTGGTAAATACTGTATTATGATTTGTTTTTTTTCCCTCCCATGTACCTTATTGGCTTACATTCAATTTGTTCCTTTATGCAATAAAATTTCATTTCCTTTTCATTAAACCTGATCTATAGAGTATTCTCTGCATTGTAGTTCCTGCCTCAAAGTCCAGTGTATAGAACCTAAGGGGCGAGTGGGTCGAACCACTCAAGGTTTTTACTGTGCAAGAGAGAGAGGCCTCTAGAGAGAGAAACCTCTGCAATCGAAAACCCCTTACATATCTGAGGAAGGGTATTCTTGCCCTGGAAGGAGTACAGCGAAGATTCACCAGGCTGATACCTGGGATGGCAGGAATGATGTATGAGGAGAGGTTGGGTCGATTGGGCTTGTACTCACTGGAGTTTAGAAGAATGAGTGGGGATCTCATTGAATCTTATAAAATTCTGGCAGGACTGGACAGACTAGATGCAGGGAGGATGTTCCCAATGGTCGGGGAATCCAGAACCAGGGGTCACAGTCTAAGGATAAGAGGTAGGCCTTTTAAGACAGAAATGAGGAGGAATTTCTTCACCCAGAGAGTGGTGAACCTGTGGAATTCTCTACCACAGAAGGCAGTAGAGGCCAATTCATTAAATATATTCAAGAAGGAGTTGGATATATTTCTTAAGGCTAAAAGGATCAAGGGGTATGGGGAGAAAGCAGGGACCGGGTACTGAACTTGGATGATCAGCCAGGATCGCATTGAATGGCGGAGCAGGCTCGAGGGGCCGAATGGCCTACTCCTGCTCCTATCTTCTATGTTTCTACGGCTGGGGCCTCAAAATGGTTCTGGCCCCTTTGCCCCCCGGAATGGGTGGGCTCCCAACATGCTATGTCAGTCGGCTGCCCAAATGTTAAACTCAACCCCAACAAATCTCTTTAATGGATCTGAAAATGGCTTTTGAGCACTGAGATCTTCATAGAGAAGCTTCAACTGCACATCTAAACTTTTCAAGCACGATCTTGTTGAAGAAATGGCAGTAAATCCTTAGGGCCTGAAATTCTGGGGAGGGAGGTGTTGTGTATGTACCTTTAAGAGAAGAACTGATTCTACACTGCAGTACCGGCAGTGGCCACCCCTGTATATAAAGCTATAGCAGGCTTCTGTATTTCAGTCTTAAGTTACCCTCTGTTCAGTAAATACCTGTTATTATTGTTCACCTGCAGTCCGTGTATTATTTATACTCGGACACTACATTGGCGACGAACAGGTTCGAACTCACCTGCAGTACTACATCACCTCACGGGGATCTTTCCCTGAGAAGAAGCTTCTTGGAGGTCGAAGTCAGAACAACGGGCGTCGACCGCGGGCAACCACCCAAGGATCCATCGGAGTTCGGAAAGTGGCAGGAGAGGCTGTGGAGAGCTGGGCTTGGCTCCCCAGTCAAGGTGTTCCAGCAAATCGTGCTGGTAGCAGGTAGTGCGCTGACCCTTCCGGACTGCGGCGGGCTCGAGCTCGATCGAGCGGCTCTGCAAAGGGGCCGTGCAGCGTCGTCGGGAGGAAAAGAGAGAGAGAGAGAGGGTGGAGCGCACAGGGCGCAGTCGGTGCTCAAGAACTGGGCAGCGTAGCGAAAATAAAACAAGGGGAAGGAAAAGTGAGACGCGCCGAAGCCGCAGGTCGCTGCCATTACCCTGCAGAATGTGGCAGCAAGGGGAAGAAGGAAAAGCGCTGGAGGCGCCATTTTATTCCATTGGGGAAGACCATTTTAATCCATTGGTGAAGAAGAAAAAGCACGGGAGGCGCCATTTTAAACCACCCAAGATGCCAAAAAGTGGCAGTATCACTGCTTTTGACAACGAGGTAGAAGACTGGACCACGTATGTGAAAAGAATTGAAGTGTACTGCAAGGCAAATGAGGTGGCCGATGGAAAGAAGGCGTCGGTATTATTAAATTTGATGGGCGCGAGAACGTACGGCCTATTGCGAAATTTAATTACCCCAGCTAAACCAATGGAGAAAAGTTTGAAGAGATTGTTAATATCTTACAGGAACACCTAAACCCTACACCGCTGCTGATAGCAGAAAGATTCAAGTTCCATAAAAGAAACCAGCACAAAGATGAGAGCAATGCTGACTATCTTACGGAACTACGCAAGTTATCGAAGCACTGCCAGTTCGGAGCAGGACTGGCAGACACCTTACGGGATAAGTTTGTCTGCGGGCTCCAGAGTGAAGGAACCCAGAAACGACTACTTTCGGAAAAGGACCTGACGCTAGAACAGGCTTTCAGCGTGGCAGTATCCTACGAAGCAGCAGCACAGGGAGCTGCGGAAATACAACAGAAACCACAGGAATACAGTGCTAATGAAATGGCGTATGGAGCAGAAAAGTGCTATCGCTGCGGCAGAACAACCCATGATCAGAAGGACTGCTGGTTTAAAGACAAAGTATGCAGGCAATGTGGGAAAATGGGACACATAGCAAGAGTCTGCAGGTCGGGAAAGAAAACCAACACGACAAGAACTACTAAGGAAAAGTACAAGAAAGTAAAGAAATTGACAGACAGTAGTTTGGAAGATCAGGAGAGTGATAAGGACTCCGGGAGCAGGAGACTAAGTTGTCTAAACTTACACAACGTGATCACAAAGGAGGATCACTGAACCATTTGGGTCACCCTCATGATAGCAGGGTCCCCAGTAAAGATGGAATTGGACACAGGATCAGCCCTAACTGTCATGAATCGACGAGACTATGAGCGGCTATTCTCACACATACCCTTGAAGGACACGTCCATTGTCTTGAAGACACACACGGGGCAAAAAGTCTACTCCAGAGGAAAAATAAGGGTGCCAGTTGAATACAATGGCAAGGAAACACAGAAACTGTATCTATATATACTACCAGATGGAGGACCACCATTATTGGGACGTGAATGGATCCGAAAAATACAATTGGATTGGCATTCCATTCAAGCGCTAACTGTGACTGATAAAAAGGATGATGACGTCACACCTGGATGACTGTCAAAAATTCTAACTGACGTGAAAGAGGTGTTCCAACAAGGACTTGGGACTCTAAAAGGAGTAACGGCAACGATAAAAATCGAAGATAATGCAAACCCAAAATTTTTAAAGGCCAGACCGGTACCTTACGCGATCCGCCCAGCCGTTGAAGCAGAGCTGGAGAGTCTGGAGCATTTGGGTGTGCTGTCCAAGGTGGACTGGAGTGAGTGGGCCACACCCATCGTTCCTGTAATGAAGAAATCATTGAGCAGCGCGCCTGGGGTACTGAAGAAGGTTCGCATCTGTGGGGACTTCAAGGTAACTGTGAACCCAGTCCTGCACACAGTACAATATCCACTTCCACCGATAGAAGATATTTTCGCCTCACTATCTGGAGGGAAACGCTTTACAAAGATTGATCTGGCCCAAGCGTAGCTACAAATGGAGGTGGAAGAACCACCTGGGAAATACCTCACGATAAACACTCACAAAGGCCTTTACCAGTACAATCGACTGGTACTCGGGGTAGCATCAGCCCCGGCTATTTGGCAGAGGGCGATGGAACAAGTCCTGCAAGGGATCCCGGGGACCCAGTGTTATTTGGACGACATCCTGGTTACGGGCGAAAATGACAGTGAACACCTTGCCAACCTGGAGCAGGTGCTCACTAGATTACAGGAATATGTGCTACGAGCCAACCGCCTCAAATGCGAGTTCTTCTGGAGACAAATCTCATATTGTGGCCACATGATTGATGAGGAAGGGTTGCATAAGTCGCCGGACAAGATTGAGGCTGTAGTCAAGGCTCCAGCACCGGAAAATGTATCGCAACTGAGGTCGTTCCTCGGGTTGGTGAACTACTACCATAAGTTCTTGCCGAATTTATCGACAATTCTGCACCCACTGAATGCCCTACTGCAAACTGGAGTAACATGGAAATGGAGTGATGAGTGTAAGCGTGCCTTTCAGAAGGCCAAATGCCTAATCACTTCAAAAGAAGTGTTGGCCCACTACAATCCAACACTACCGATTCGGTTAGCATGTGATGCGTCTCCCTACGGCATCGGAACGGTGCTGTCACACAAATTCCTTGACGGTTCAGAGAGGCCAATAGCATTTGCGTCGTGCTCGTTAACCTCAGCCGAGTGTAACTATGCCCAGATTGACAGGGAGGCCCTCAGCCTGGTGTGGGGGGTGAAGAAGTTCAATCACTATCTGCACGGGCAGAAATTCACCCTACTGACTGATCATCAGCCCCGAGTCTCCATTTTTAACCCAAAGAAGGGCATTCCGGTGATGACGGCGCAATGGCTGCAAAGATGGTCACTTTTTCTAGGGGCACATCAGTGCGACATAGAGTACAAGGGTACGAAACAGCATGGAAACGCTGATGGGCTATCGCGCCTACCGTTGCCTACGGTAGAGGAAGCACCTGCAGTGGACCCTGTTGAGATATTCCATGCGACCATAGTCGAATGTCTACCTGTTACAAACTCAAGTATAGAGAAGGAATCCCGAAATGACCCGACACTCTCTCGGGTCTATGATTTGACGGTGAAGGGATGGCCAGCACATGGCGACTCACTGTTGCCAGCATTCTCGCCAAGGAGAGAACAGCTGTCAGTGTGCCGGGGGACCTTGATGTGTGGATCCTGAGTGGTAATTCCACCCAAGTTGAGAGATAGAGAGCTCAATGAGCTTCATGAGGGTCATCTGGGAGGGGTAAAAATGAAGAGCCTAGCCAGGGCGTTTGTGTGGTGGCCGGGAATCGATAAAGAAATCGAGGATATGACCAAGAGATGCACAGGATGCCAGAAGGTCCAAAACGCTCCACCACAGGCCCCGTTACATCCATGGGAGTGGCCCTCATCTCCATGGCAACGGGTACACATTGATTTTGCTGGTCCATTTATGGACTCAATGTTCCTAATCGCTGTGGACGCCCATTCGAAATGGCCACAGGTCATCAAAATGTCCTCCACCACCATGGAGCAAACTATTGCAGTCCTACGGACCATCTTCGCCAGGAATGGCTTGCCAGAACAGATTTGCTCCGACAATGGGCCACAGTTTGTGTCCGAGGATTTCCAGAGGTTCCTGAAGAATAATGGGGTGAAACATTACACATCTGCCCCATATCATCCAGCCACAAATGGATTAGCTGAGAGGTTTGTTCAGACCTTTAAAAAGGCAATAAAGGCAATGTATAATGATGACATACCACTACAACACAAGGTGGATAATTTCTTGTTTGCTTACCGGAATGTGACACATGCAGTCACCAACCAAGCTCCAGCCATAATGTTCTTCAACCGAAGGCTAAGATGTCACCTGGATTTGCTCAAACCAAACATAAGACGAGATGTTGAGGATAAGCCATTCCAGCACATAAATGAGAAGCCAACCAGGAGCTTCAAGATAGGGCAACCAGTCTTGGCCCGCAGCTACCGAACAGAAAAACGGCAGCCAGGAATGATATGCACACAGCAGGGACCACTAATGTACACAGTGGACGTTGGAGAGAGCATCGTGAGACGCCATGCTGACCAGATTCTAGCGTCACAGGAACAAGCCAAACCCATACCACGAGCAGGTGCACCTGGTAATCAACCCGAAGTACAGTTTGTGTCTACCTCAGAAGCAGTGGTATTGGAAGCTGACGAACCAACCAATGGCAATGAGCCAGAATCAACTCCGCCGCAAGAACAGGATACTCGAGAAAGGCGCTATCCAGTCAGGATCAAGAAGCCTCCTCAAAGACTGAACTTATAAATGGTTATTTCAGTTGATGTATATAGTACAGAGAAAATTGTAATTGTAATTAGTTATTATTTAGTTGTTAAATGAATGTTATGTACTGTTTATCTAAAAGGGGAGGAATTGTTGTGTATGTACCTTTAAGAGAAGATTTGATTCTATGCTGCAGTACCGGCAGTGGCCACCCCTGTATATAAAGCCATAGCAGGCTTCTGTATTTCAGTCTTAAGTTACCCTCTGTACAGCATTCACAGCATTGCTGGCTGTGCAGCTGCAAGCACAAGCAGAGGGAGCAGCCAGACTTGGAGAGTGGACTAAAGTGGTGGTCCCCTGACCAGGCAGAGGAGAAGAACGCTGGACCACCACCACCACCTCCACCTCCACCATCATCACAGCAACTGGGGTGCCTGGAGAGAGAGGACAGAGGAGGAGAAGGAGAAGGGAGGCCAGCAACAACACCAACCAGGGGAGAGGCCTTTCCCATTACTGCCTCCCCAAATTGGCCTCCAGTTCAGGAGAGGGAGAGAGGGGAGAGAAACCACCATCAACCAAAACCAACTGTTTGGAAGGAGGGAAGAACAACATCATCTTTCAGGTGGGTGTTATTTGGTGCACTCTCCCAAAGACTTTGTATTTTAGGTGGGGGGGAGAAAAGAAGAAACAAGGCCGGAACATCAAGGGGTGGCTGTGTGTGTGTGTGGATCTTGCCAAAACTAGGCCACACACACCAATAATAAGCATCCCTTCTATTGCCTGACCTGGGCCAGCTGGAGCTGCCTAGGTGAAGTGGTTAATTCCATTAATTACATCGTTAAGACCTGGTGCAGGACTGAGCCTGGGCAGCTCCAGCTTTCCCAGGTGAAGACATCTTCTCCCCCTGCCAGAAGAACACCATTGTCAGAGACTTTAAATTTCCATCAGGAGAGTGCACCCCTGCCAACACCCACCCACCCGCCATCCTGAGTGGCGACCCAGCCTTTGCGGCCTCCCTCCTTCCCACCCCACCTCTCTCTCTCTCTTTGTCTCTCTTTGCCTCTTTTTCTAGGGCACCTCAGTTTACTTTATTAATTAATTGCCTATTGAGCAGAGGGGAGAAGGCCCCTCTCCCAATCTCAGTCAATAAGGGGAGAGGTGTGCCTTCATTTTAAACAGCTCCCTCTGCTCAATAGAGGACCAAAAAATACCTGAGGCCATTTCCATCTTCAGGCCTGTGACTTGGGGTGAGTGTAGCCCTTTATAATACCACCCCAGAATGGCGACTGCATCTTCGCTGGTGACGGGGCCAGCCAAGACGTATGTGGGAGTGGCAGCCACAGCCACAGCTGCTCCCGCTGCTTCTGCTGCCCCGTCACCTTTCAGGCTGATGACAAAAAAGCTTGGGGTGAAGAGCTACACTCACCCCACTATGACTATTGAGGCCTGCGTTAAAGCCATGGCTGGGATTGTCGGCCCCTCAGCCATTGTAGCAGCCTCAAAAATGTATGGGAAGGCTGTGTTCTTCCTGGGGTCGGAGCAGGCGGTCTCCCTGGCCGTCGCCAAGGGGCTCACCATGGGTGGGACCTTTCTGCTGGTGGGCCCCCTCGAGGCCACCGCGCAGAGGGTGGTTATTTCGAACGTCCCGCCCTATGTTCCTGGTGAGCTCCTCCTTCCCCATCTTCGTCAACTTGGGGAGGTGAGGTCGGGGATCACACCCATCCCGCTCGGCTTCCGGGAGCACAGCCTTCGCCACGTCTTCTCCTTCCGGCGCCAGCTGTTCATCCAGCTGGCGCGGGAGGAGGACACTGACGGGGCATTCGTCGTCCACCACGAGGGGACCGCCTATCGCGTCTTCTGGACGTCGGACGCCTACAAGGAGGTGGGGCACATCCGGAAAAACTGCCCCGCCTCCAAGGCCGCCGGATCATCTCGTGCGGCCGAGGCTGGCGCCGCCGACGCTCCTCTCCCCGGATCTGCCCGCGCGTCGGGAACGTCTGATGCGCGGTCGACGTCGGAGGCCGATGCCACCAAGGCCTCCGGCAGGGGGGAGGGAGCGTGTCCGGCCGGAAAGAAGGCGCGGTGAATAAATAAACACCTTAGGGCGGGTCCCCCCGTCGATGGCCAGCCCTTGCCCCTTGAGCCCCTTACACCCGCGCTCCTTGCGGAGTTAATCGGGGCAGACGCGAGCGGGAGGGGCCTCGTGCCCGAGCCTGTGGCCGCAACAGCCGCAGCGGTAACGCCGATACCTGCGGCCGGGCTCGGGCCCGAGGAACCCGACAAACCTGCTCCGCCGGAGGGAGCTGAGGAGGCGGCCTCTGCAGGCATGGAGGTCTCCCTCGCTCCCTCCGTGCTAAAAAGAAGGCGCAAACCCCTGGAAGAGGAGGAGGACCGGGAGGAGGAAGGTCACTCCGAGCAGGGGGAGTCGTCGCCCGCCGCGGGTACTGCGCCCCTCCCCCCGCTCTCACCATCACCAGCGATCGGCGGGGGTCGCCTGTCCCTCGGGAGGCTGAGGCAGATGTGTCTGTCCAGCACATGCCTCCCGGGGACGGGGACGAGACCCTGCCCGTGGGGGGGGTCGCCGAACAACCCGCGGTGGAAATAGATATTCTATCGGTGCCGTTACCCCTCGCCGGGTCGGGCGGTCTGGGGTCTGAGTCGGGCGAGCTGGAGGATAATGAGTTCGCCCAAGGCGACCCGGACATCTCCCAGGGGCTGCTCGACCTGGTAGAGGTTTTAAATACCCCATCCGCTGGGTCGGAGGTTCGTGGCGGGGAGGAGGATGGCCCCCTGGCTGCGTCTCTGGTGCCGGACGTACTGGAGGAGCTGGGAATTGTTCTCTCCCCGGTTTCTCCGGTCGTTCCGGCGTCTGAGGCAGAGGGGAGCTCTGAACTGCCGCCGTCTTCTGGCCCAGCACCCATAGAGGAGCCCAGGGAGAAATCCTCTGCCGCCGATCCTGGGGGTGGGATCCGGGCGGAGGCGGGGCTGGCTGGTGCGGCCGAGCCGTTCGCTTCGCACTGCGCGGCGGACAGGTTGGCCGCTGGTGACAACCCCCTGGAGGAGGATGGGGACTCGGTGATGGGCACGGAGGACGATTCGGACTCCAGCGCCGACAAGGCGATGGATGACCTCGTGCCCCTTGCCGAGTCTCCCCTCATTCCCGTAAGGGAACTCTGAGATTATATGGCCACGTGCCTGGGTCAGCGCAATAAGGTCCGGCTGGCCCTCGACAGGTGGTCGGAGCTGGCGCTGCTCATCGTATCCGTCCGCGCCGCCATTAAGATCATGGGCGCGGACGAGGGTGTGAACCCGCTCGAGCTGTGTCGGCTCACAAAGTTTCTCACTGGGCTGCTGAGGAAGTGGCGGCTGACCAGCAGCTGCGCTTCCTCCCCCCGTTAGGTGTAGGTAGAGGTTGCACTATGCTTCTGACATGAAGATAACCATAGCCAGCCTCAACATCAACGGCAGCAGGGAGGCGCGCCGCAGATTCAATAACTTCTCAGTCCTTCGGGACGGGAAGTATGCGGTGTGCTTCCTGCAAGAAACCCACACCATTCCGGGAGATGAAGCCACGTGGCTCCTGGAGTGGCAAGGTGGGTTCAGCATGAGTCACCTCTCCAACAATTCCAGCGGGGTGGCGATCTTGCTAGCCCCGCATTTGCAGCCGGAGATCTTGGGGGTCAAGGAGCACGTGCCGGGCCGCTTGCTCCAGGTCACTGTTCACCTGGGGGGCGTGCCGCTCCATCTAGTGAACGTGTACGCCCCTCAGACCGGTGCGCAGCAAGTGCGCTTCGTCGAAGAAATGTCCGCTCTTTTGGGCTCCGTCGACGTGGGCGAGTGCGTCACCCTTGGGGGGGATTTTAACTGCACCCTCGAGGCGAGGGACCGTTCGGGTCCCCCGCGAAGACCGGCGGCGATGGAGAAGTTGAGGGACCTGGTTGGTCGTTTGACTTGGTGGACGTCTGGTGAAATCTCCACCCCGACTCCAGCGCCTTCACTAGCGTGAGGTCTGGGGGAGGAAGGTCCAGAATCGACCGCCTTTACATTTCCCGGGTGTACGTCTCCTGCGCTCCGGCAGCTTCCATGCGGCCGGTGCCGTGCATGGACCACCATCTGGTGTGGGCGGAGCTCGCTCCGCTGCGCGCGCGGGGGGTGTCCGCGTACTGGCATTTTAACAACATGCTGCTGGAGGACGCACGGTTCCGGGATTTGTTTCGTCGATTCTGGGCCGACTGGAGAAGGAAGCAGGGGGGCTTCCCCTCCTTGAGGCTATGGTGGGATGTGGGCAAGGCTCACATCTGTCTCTTCTGTCAGGAGTACGCGAAGGGGTCGACCAAGAGGCGGGAGGCCCGGGTCGGGCGGTTGGAGAAGGAGGTGCTCGACCTGGAGTCCCGTCTCGGTCAGGTCGCCGAGGACCCGGCCCTGCGGAAGGTGTACGAAAAGAAGAAGGGCGCGCTGAAGGACCTGCAGCTCGTCGGGTCCCGAGGCGCGTACGTGAGGTCGCGGATCCAGCTCCTGCGGGACCTGGACCGCGGCTCCCCCTTCTTCTACTCACTGGAAAAAAGACGGGGGGTCCGTAAGCAGCTCTTGGGGCTGCTGGCCGACGACGGATCACTGGTCTTGGATCCGGAGGGAATCAACGCGGAGACCCGCGCCTATTACGGGGCTCTGTTCTCTCCGGATCCATCCAGCGAGGATGCACGCAGAGTTTTGTGGGAGGACCTGCCGAAGGTCGGCCCGGAGGGCGCCGAAAAATTGGACGCTCCGCTAAGCCTGGCGGAGCTGACCGGCGCCCTCCGCCAGCTCTCTAGGGGAAAGTCCCCGGGGCTGGACGGGCTGACCGTGGAGTTCCACAGGGCGTTCTGGGACGTCTTGGGGGGCGACTGCGCGCGGGTCCTGGGGGAAAGTTTGGCGACCTGGGAGATGCCCCTCTCTTGGCGCAGGGCGGTCACTGTCCTGCTGCCTAAGAAGGGTGATCTCCGCCTCCTTAAGAACTGGCGCCCGGTCTCCCTCCTCAGCACGGACTATAAAATCTTGGCCAGGGCCATGTCTGCTCGCCTTGGCATCGTGCTGGCCCACATGATCCACCCCGACCAGTCCTACACAGTCCCGGGCCGGACCATCCACGATATCATCCATCTGGTCCGGGACCTGGTCCACCACTCCCAGAGGGCTGGTCTGTCAGTCGCCTTCCTTTCCCTGGATCAGGAGAAGGCGTTCGACAGGGTGGATCACGAGTATCTCTTCGGGACTCTGCGCGCATTCGGGTTCGGGACGCATTTCGTCGCCCGGATCCGACTTCTGTACGCCGCCGCGGAGTGTCTGATTAAAGTTAATGGGTCCTTGACGGCGCCCCTTCGCTTCGGGAGGCGGGTGCGTCAGGGATGCCCCATGTCCGGTCAGTTATACGCCGTTTGCGTGGAGCCATTCCTGAGCCTCTTGCGGAAGAGGTTGACGGGATTGGCTCTGCAAGGGCCGGGCGTGGAGGTGGTCCTCTCGGCTTACGCCGATGACGTGCTCCTCACGGTCATGGATCCCGCTGACTTGCGGAGGATGCGGGAATGCCAGCAGATTTACTCGGACGCATCCTCCGCCAAGATCAACTGGGAGAAATGTTCCGGACTCCTGGTGGGTCAGTGGCGGGTGGACTCCCTGCCGGAGGAGTTCAGGCCTTTCACCTGGAGCACCACGCACCTCCTCTATTTGGGAGTCTACCTTAGCCCTGCCGAGGACGCCTGGCCGGCGAACTGGCAAGAGCTGGAGGCCAAAGTCACTGCTCGCCTAGGACGCTGGACAGGACTGCTCCGAGTGTTGTCCTACAGGGGTCGAGCGCCGGTCATAAACCAGCCATGTTGTGGTACCGGTTGGTCACTTTGATCCCAACCCCTGCGTTTGTCGCCAAGATGCAGAAGAAGCTCATCGACTTCTTCTGGGACAAAAGGAAGCACCGGGTCTCTGCCGCGGTTCTGTGTCTCCCGCTTAGGGAGGGCGGTCAGGCGCTGGTGTGCCTTCACACCCAGGCTGCGACTTTCTGTCTTCAGATGCTGCAGAGATACCTGTACGTCGAGAATCCTCCGAGATGGTGTGCGCTGGCGACGTTTTTCTTCAGCCAGCTGCACGGCCTCAATTACGACACGCAACTCCTGTTCGCGAAAGTGGGCGGCAGGCGTGCTGGCCTGCAGGAGCTGCCTGTCTTCTACCAGGAACTACTATGGGTTTGGAACTACGTCGCTTCCAGGCGGAGCTCTCCCCCGTCAGGAGCGGCGGCTCTCCTTCGGGAGCCGCTGCTCAGGAATCCGCACCTCCACGAACACGGTTTCGGGCGGCTGACGGAGGGCAGGGCTGTGCCTGGCAAGGTGACCAGAGTCAGGGACCTACTCGATGGTGGAGGAGTGGGCTGGATGGTGCCGGAGGAGCTGGAGCGGCGCCTGTCCTGGGCCAACGTCCGGCTCGCGGTCGAAGCCATCGAATCGGTGAAAGCGGCACTGGGCCCCGACTCCACTAGGTGTATCGAGGCGGCTCAAGCATGTGGGGCGATCCCATCCGAGCTTACGCCCGTTCGGACGGAATTCCTCATCGGCGCCCGGCCCCGAAACTCCCCTCGGGAACCGGCGCCTCACAACTTTAGCCGTGTCGAGGAAATACCCTCCGTGCCTTTTCATTCCGCGCGGAGGGGTTTCCTGTACGGGCTGCTCCTGCACACTCTCCACTTTGCCATCTTCGTCTACCGTCCGGACACGCCTTAGCGTGGCGTCTTGCCGACTGGCGGTGGCGGAGGTCCCCAATGGAGGGCTCTCTACACGGGAGTCCGCCCTTGTTCCATCGGGGACTTGGCCTGGAGGGTGTTGCACGGAGCGGTCCCGTGCAATAAGGTTTTAAGTAGGTTCACGGACTCCCAGGCCGCCTGCATTATTTGCGGCCTGGAGGAGTCCGTGCTTCACGTTCATATGGAGTGTGAAAGGTTGCAGCCCCTCTTTCACTACTTGAAGGGGCTGCTCCTCGATTTTTGGTTGCACTTCAGTCCCACGCTCTTGATCTACGGTCACCCGGTGCGGAGGGGAGCGGACAGGTTGGAGGACCTCCTTGTGGGCCTGCTCCTGGGCCTGGCTAAAAGAGCCATCAATTGGTCTAGGCAGCGGGCGGTCGAGGGGGTCGTCCAGCCGGATTGCCTGCCTCTCTTCCGTGGCCATGTTCGCGCCCGGGTGGCACTCGAGATGGAGCATGCAGTGTCCGCCGGTGCGCTTGAGTATTTCCGCGGCCGGTGGGCGCCGCGGGGACTGGAGTGCATCATCAACCCGGATAACCAAATTTTAATTTGATTTGTTAAGTTTTAGTTGAACTTTTGTTTACAGTCAATTTGGTTTTTTTTGGTACGAAGAAAAAGAGTACCCTCTGTTCCCGCATTTCCTGACTGTGCAGCTGCCTCAGTCAGCAGGAGGAGACGGAGCAGACAAACCAGGAGAGTGGAGAGTGTAAAGTGGTGGTCTCCTGACCAGGAAGAGGAGGATATCGTTAGACCACCACCACCTCCACCTCCACCATCATCACAGCAACTGAGGTGCCTGGAGAGAGAGGACAGAGGAGGAGAAGGAGAAGGGAGGCCAGCAACAACACCAACCAGGGGAGAGGCCTTTCCCATTACTGCCTCCCCAAATTGGCCTCCATTCCAGGAGAGAGGGGAGAGAAACAACCAACAACTACCAACTGTTTGGAAGGAGGGAAGAACAATAGCATCTTTCAGGTGGGTGTTATTTGGTGCACTCTCCCAAAGACTTTGTATTTTAGGTGGGGGGAGAAAAGAAGAAAAAAGGGCCGGATCATCAAGGGGTGTGTGTGTGTGTGTGTGTCTCTTGTAAAACACTGGGCCACACACACCACTAATGAAGCACCCCTTCCTATTGCCTGACCTGGGATAGCTGGAGCTGCCTAGGTGATCAGCCCAATTGTACATCGTTAAGACCTGGTGTGGGACTGAGCCTGGGGCGTCTCCAGCTTTCCCAGGTGAAGACATCTTCTCCCCCTGCTAGAAGGCCATCTTCAAAGACTTTAATTTTTCATCGGAGAGTGCACCCCTGCCGACACCCACCCACCCACCATCCTGAGTGGCGACCCTGCCTTTGCGGCCTCCCTCCTTCCCACCCCCCCTCTCTCTCTCTCTTTGTCTTTCTCTGCTTTTCTCTCTGAGGCACCTCATTTCATCTTTAATTATTAATTGCCTATTGAGCAGAGGGGAGAAGGCCCCTCTCCCAATTTCAATCAATAAGGGGGAGAGGTGAGCCTTCAATTTAAACAGCTCCCTCTGCTCAATTGAGGACCAAAAAAATACCTGAGGCCACATTAACACCTTCAGGTCTGTGACTTGGGGTGAGTGTAGTCCTTTTTTAGAAAACACCCCAGAATGGCGACTGCATCTTCGCCGGTGACGGGGCCAGCCAAGACGTATGCGGGAGTGGCAGCCACAGCCACAGCTGCTCCCACTGCTTCTGCTGCCCCGTCACCATTCAGACTAATAACAAAAAAGCTTGGGGTGAAGAGCAACACTCACCCCACTATGACCATTGAGGCCTGCGTTAAAGCCATGGCTGGGGTTGTCGGCCCCTCAGCCATCGTCGCGGCCTCAAAAATGTATGGGAAGGCTGTGTTCTTCCTGGGGTCAGAGCGGGCGGTGTCCCTGGCTGTCACCAAGGGGCTCACCGTGGGTGGGACCTTCCTGCCGGTGGACCCCCTCAAGGCCACCACGCAGAGGGTGGTTATTTCGAACGACCCGCCCTATGTTCCTGGTGAGCTCCTCCTTCCCCATCTACGTCAACTTGGGGAGGTGAGGTCGGGGATCACACCCATCCCACTCGGCTTCCGGGAGGCCAGCCTTCGCCACGTCTTCTCCTTCCGGTGCCAGCTGTTCATCCAGCTGTTCATCTAGCTGGCGCGGGAGGAGGACACTGACGGGGCATTCGTCGTCCACCACGAGGGGACCGCCTATTGCATCTTCTGGACGTCGGACGGTGTGCGGTGCCACGCCTGCAAGGAGGTGGGGCACATCCGGAAAAACTGCCCCGCCTCCAAGGCCGCCGGATCATCTCGTGCGGCCGAGGCTGCCGCCGCCGACGCTCCTCCCCCCGGATCTGCCCGCGCGTTGGGAACGTCTGATGCGCGGTCGACGACGGGGGCCGATGCCACCAAGGCCTCCGGCGGGGGGGAGGGAGCGTGTCCGGCCAGAAAGAAGGCGCGGCGGAAAAATAAACACCTTAGGGCGGTTCCCCCCATGGATGGCCAGCCCTTGCCCCTTGAGCCTCTTACACCCGCGCTCCTCGCGGAGTTAATCGGGGCAGACGCGAGCTGGAGGGGCCTCGTGCCCGAGCCTGTGGCCGCAACCGCCGTAGCGGTAATGCCATTACCTGCGGCCGGGATCGGGCCCGAGGAACCCGACAAACCTGCTCCGCCGGAGGGAGCTGAGGAGGAGGCCTTTGCAGACATGGAGGTCTCCCTCACTCCCTCCGTGCTAAAAAGAAGGCGCGACCCCCTGGAAGAGGAGGAGGACCGGGAGGAGGAAGGTCCCTCGGAGCAGGGGGAGTCGTCGCCCGCCGCGGGTACTGCGCCGTCCCCCCCCCCGCTGTCGCCATCACCGGCGATCGGCAGGGGTCGCCTGTCCCTCGGGAGGCTGAGGCAGATGTGTCTGTCTGGCGCGTGCCTCCCGGGGATGGGGACGAGACCCTGCCCGTGGCGGGCGGCCTGGGGTCTGGGTCGGGCGAGCTCGAGGATAATGAGCTCGACCAATGCGACCCAGACATCTCCCAGGGGCTGCTCGACCTGGTAGAGTTTTTAAATACCCCATCCGCTGGGTCGGAGGTTGGTGGCGGGGGGGAGGATGGTCCCCTGGCTGCGTCTCTGGTGCCGGACGTACTGGAGGAGCTGGGAATTGTTCTCTCCCCAGTTTCTCCAGTCGTTCCGGCGTCTGAGGCGGAGGGGAGCTCTGAACCGCCGCCGTCTTCTGGCCCAGCACCCCTAGAGGAGCCCAGGGAGAAATCCTCTGCCGCCGATGCTGCGGGTGGGATCCGGGCGGAGGCGGGGCTGGCTGGTGCGGCCGAGCCGTTCGCTTCGCACTGCGCAGCGGACGGGTCGGCCGCTGGTGACGACCCCCTGGAGGAGGATGGGGACTCGGTGATGGGCACGGAGGGCGATTCGGACTCCAGCGCCGACGAGGCGATGGATGACCTCGTGCCCCTTGCCGAGTCTCCCCTCATTCCCGTAAGGGAACTCCGGGATTTTATGGCCACGTGCCTGGGTCGGCGCAATAAGGTCCGGCTGGCCCTCGACAGGTGGTCGGAGCTGGCACTGCTCATCGTATCCGTCCGCGCCGCCGTTAAGGTCATGGGCGCGGACGAGGGTGTGAACCAGCTCGAGCTGCGTCGGCTCACAACGTTTCTCACTGGGCTGCTGAGGAAGTGGCGGCTGACCAGCGGCTGCGCTTCCTCCCCCTGTTAGGTGTAGGTAGAGGTTGCACTATGCTTCTGACATGAAGATAACCATAGCCAGCCTCAACATCAACGGCAGCAGGGAGGCGCGCCGCAGATTCAATAACTTCTCGCTCCTTCGGGACGGGAAGTATGCGGTGTGCTTCCTGCAAGAAACCCACACCGTTCCGGGAGACTAAGCCACGTGGCTCCTGGAGTGGCAAGGAGGGGTCAGCATGAGTCACCTCTTCAACAATTCCAGCGGGGTGGCTATCTTGCTGGCCCCGCATTTTCAGCCGGAGATCTTGGGGGTCAAGGAGCACGTGCCGGGCCGCTTGCTCCAGGTCACTGTTCGCCTGGGGGGCATGCCGCTCCATCTAGTGAGTGTGTACGCCCCTCAGACCGGTGCGTAGCAAGTGCGCTTCTTCGAAGAAGTGTCCGCTCTGTTGGGCTCCGTCGACGTGGGCGATTGCGTCATCCTCGGGGGGGATTTTAAATGCACCCTCGAGGCGAGGGGCCGTTCGGGTCCCCCGTGAAGCCCGGCAGCGATGGAGAAGTTGAGGGACCTGGTTGGGTCCTTCGACTTGGTGGACGTCTGGCGAAATCTCCACCCCGACTCCAGCGCCTTCACTAGCGTGAGGTCTGGGGGAGGAAGGTCCAGAATCGACCGCCTTTACATTTCCAGGGCATATGCCTCCTGCGTTCCGGTGGCTTCCATGCGGCCGGTGCCGTGCACGGACCACCACCTGGTGTGGGCGAAGCTCGCTCCGCTGCGCGCGTGGGAGGGGTCCGCGTACTGGCATTTTAACAACCTGCTGCTGGAGGACGCGCGGTTCCGGGATTCGTTTCGTCTGTTCTGGGCCGACTGGAGAAGGAAGCGGGGGGCCTTCCCCTCCTTGAGGCTATGGTGGGATGTGGGCAAGGCTCACATCCGTCTCTTCTGTCAGGAGTACGCGAAGGGGTCGACCAAGAGGCGGGAGGCCCGGGTCGGGCGGTTGGAGAAGGAGGTGCTCGACCTGGAGTCCCGTCTCGGTCAGGTCGTCGAGGACCCGGCCCTGCGGAAGGTGTACGCAGAGAAGAAGGGCGCGTTGAAGGACCTGCAGCTCGTCGGGTCCCGAGGCGCGTACGTGAGGTCGCGGATCCAGCTCCTGCGGGACCTGGACCGCGGCTCCCCCTTCTTCTACTCGCTGGAAAAAAGACGGGGGGTCCTTAAGCAGCTCTTGGGGCTGCTAGCCGACGACGGATCTCTGGTCTCGGATCCAGAGGGAATCAGCACGGAGACCCGCGCCTACTACGGGGCACTGTTCTCTCCGGATCCGTCCAGCGAGGATGCGCACAGAGTTTTGTGGGAGGACCTGCCGAAGGTCAGCCCGGAGGGCGTCGAAAAATTGGACGCTCCGCTAAGCCTGGCGGAACTGACCGGCGCCCTCTGCCAGCTCTCTAGGGGAAAGTCCCCGGGGCTGGACGGGCTGACCGTGGAGTTGCACAGGGCGTTCCGGGACGTCTTGGGGGGCGACTACGCGCGGGTCCTGGGGGATAGTTTGGCGACCGGGGAGGTGCCCCTCTCTTGGTGCAGTGCGGTCATTGTCCTGCTGCCTAAGAAGGGTGCTCTCCCCCTCCTTAAGAACTGGCGCCCGGTCTCCCTCCTCAGCACGGACTATAAAATATTTGCCAGGGCCATGTCTGCTCGCCTTGGCACTGTGCTGGCCCACATGATCCACCCCGACCAGTCCTACACGGTCCCGGGCCGAACCATCCACGATAACATCCATCTGGTCCGGGACCTGGTCCACCACTCCCAGAAAGCTGCTCTGTCGGTCGCCTTCCTTTCCCTGGATCAGGAGAAGGCGTTCGACAGGGTGGATCACGAGTATCTCTTCGGGACTCTGCGCGCATTCGGGTTCGGGACGCATTTCGTCGCCCGGATCCGACTTCTGTACGCCGCCGCGGAGTGTCTGATTAAAGTTAACGGGTCCTTGACGGCGCCCCTTCGCTTCGGGAGGGGGGTGCGTCAGGGATGCCCCATATCCGGTCAGTTATACGCCGTTTGCATGGAGGCATTCCTGCGCCTCTTGCGGAAGAGGTTGACGGGACTGGCTCTGCAAGGGCCGGGCTTGGAGGTGGTCCTCTCGGCTTACGCCGATGACGTGCTCCTCATGGTCACGGATCCCGCTGACTTGTGGAGGATGCGGGAATGCCAGCAGATTTACTCGGACGCATCCACCGCCAAGATCAACTGGGAGAAATGTTCCGGACTCCTGGTGGGTCAGTGGCGGGTGGACTCCCTGCCGGAGGAGTTCAGGCCTTTCGCCTGGAGCACCACGCACCTCCTCTATTTGGGAGTCTACCTTAGCCCTGCCGAGGACGCCTGGCCGGCGAACTGGCAAGAGCTGGAGGCCAAAGTCACCGCTCGCCTAGGACGCTGGACAGGACTGCTCCGAGTGTTGTCCTACAGGGGTTGAGCGCTGGTCATAAACCAGCTGGTGGCCGCCATGTTGTGGTACCGGTTGGTCACTTTGATCCCTCCCCCTGCGTTTTTCGCCAAGATGCAGAAGAAGCTCATCGACTTCTTCTGGGACAAAAGGAAGCACTGGGTCTCTGCCGCGGTTCTGTGTCTCCCGCTTAGGGAGGGCGGTCAGGCGCTGGTGTGCCTTCGCACCCAGGCTGCGACTTTCCGTCTTCAGACGCTGCAGAGATACCTGTACGTCGAGAATCCTCCGAGATGGTGTGCGCTGGCGACGTTTTTCTTCCGCCAGCTGCACGGCCTCAATTACGACACGCAGCTCCTGTTCGCGAAAGTGGGCTGCAGGCGTGCCGGCATGCGGGAGCTGCCTGTCTTTTACCAGGAACTACTATGGGTTTGGAACTACGTCGCTTCCAGGCGGAGCTCTCCCCCGTCAGGAGTGGCGGCTCTCCTTCGGGAGCCGCTGCTCAGGAATCCGCACCTCCACGAACGCGGGTTCGGGCGGCTGGCGGAGGGCAGGGCTGTGACTGGCAAGGTGACCAGAGTCGGGGACTAGCTCGATGGCGGAGGAGCGGGCTGGATGGCGCCGGAGGAGCTGGCGCGGCGCCTGTCCTGGGCCAACGTCCGGCTCGCGGTCGAAGCCATCGAATCGGTGAAAGCGGCACTGGGCCCCGACTCCACTAGGTGTATAGAGGCGGCTCAAGCACGTCGGGCGATCCCGTCCGAGCTTACCCCCGTGCGGACGGAATTCCTCATCGGTGCCCGGCCCCGAAACTCCCCTCGGGAACCGGCGCCTCACAACTTGAGCCGTCTCGAGGAAATACCCTCCGTGCCTTTTCATTCCGCGCGGAGGGGTTTCCTGTACGGGCTGCTCCTGCACACTCTCCACTTTGCCATCTTCGTCTACCGTCCGGACACGCCTTGGCGTGGCGTCTTGCCGACTGGCGGTGGCGGAGGTCCCCAATGGAGGGCTCTCTATGCGGGAGTCCTCCCTTGTTCCATCGGGGACTTGGCCTGGAGGGCGTTGCACGGAGCGATCCCGTGCAATAAGCTTTTAAGTAGGTTCACGGACTCCCAGGCCACCTGCATTTTTTACGGCCTGGAGGAGTCCGTGTTTCACATTTATATGGAGTGTGAGAGGTTGCAGCCCCTCTTTCACTACTTGAAGGGGCTGCTCCTCGATTTTTGGTTGCACTTCAGTCCCACGCTCTTGATCTACGGTCACCCGGTGCGGAGGGGAGTGGACAGGTTGGAGGACCTCCTTGTGGGCCTGCTCCTGGGCCTGGCTAAAAGAGCCATCAATTGGTCCAGGCAGCGGGCGGTCGAGGGGGTCGTCCAACCGGATTGCCTGCCTCTCTTCCGCGGCCATGTTTGCGCCCGGGTGGCCCTGGAGATGGAGCACGCGGTGTCTACCGGTGCGCTTGAGTATTTCCGCGACTGGTGGGCGCCGGGGGGACTGGAGTGCATCATCAACCCGGATAACCAAATTTTAATTTGATTTGTTAAGTTTTAGTTGAACTTCTGTTTACAGTCAATTTGTTGTTTTTTTGGTACGAACAAAAAGAGTACCCTCTGTCAAGCATTTCCTGCCTGTGCAGCTGCCTCAGTCAGCAGGAGGAGAAGGAGCAGACAAACCAGGAGAGTGGAGAGTGTAAAGTGGTGGTCTCCTGACCAGGAAGAGGAGGACATCGTTAGACCACCACCACCTCCACCTCCACCATCATCACAGCAACTGAGGTGCCTGGAGAGAGAGGACAGAGGAGGAGAAGGAGAAGGGAGGCCAGCAACAACACCAACCAGGGGAGAGGCCTTTCCCATTACTGCCTCCCCAAATTGGCCTCCATTCCAGGAGAGAGGGGAGAGAAACAGCCAACAACTACCAACTGTTTGGAAGGAGGGAAGAACAACAGCATCTTTCAGGTGGGTGTTATTTGGTGCACTCTCCCAAAGACTTTGTATTTTAGGTGGGGGGAGAAAAGAAGAAAAAAGGGCCGGATCATCAAGGGGTGTGTGTGTGTGTGTGTGGCTCTTGTAAAACACTAGGCCACACACACCACTAATGAAGCACCCCTTCCTATTGCCTGACCTGGGCTAGCTGGAGCTGCCTAGGTGATCAGCCCAATTGTACATCGTTAAGACCTGGTGTGGGACTGAGCCTGGGGCGTCTCCAGCTTTCCCAGGTGAAGACATCTTCTCCCTCTGCTAGAAGACCACCTTCAAAGACTTTAATTTTTCATCGGAGAGTGCACCCCTGCCGACACCCACCCACCCACCATCCTGAGTGGCGACCCTGCCTTTGCGGCCTCCCTCCTTCCCACCCCCCACTCTCTCTCTCTCTTTGTCTTTCTCTGCCTTTCTCTCCGAGGCACCTCATTTCATCTTTAATTATTAATTGCCTACTGAGCAGAGGGGAGAAGGCCCCTCTCCCAATTTCAATCAATAAGGGGGAGAGGTGTGCCTTCAATTTAAACAGCTCCCTCTGCTCAATTGAGGACCAAAAAAATACCTGAGGCCACATTAACACCTTCAGGCCTGTGACTTGGGGTGAGTGTAGCCCTTTTTTACAAAACACCCCAGAATGGCGACTGCATCTTCGCCAGTGACGGGGCTAGCCAAGACGTATGCGGGAGTGGCAGCCACAGCCACAGCTGCTCCCACTGCTTCTGCTGCCCCGTCACCATTCAGACTAATAACAAAAAAGCTTGGGGTGAAGAGCTACACTCACCCCACTATGACCATTGAGGCCTGCGTTAAAGCCATGGCTGGGGTTGTCGGCCCCTCAGCCATCGCCGCGGCCTCAAAAATGTATGGGAAGGCTGTGTTCTTCCTGGGGTCGGAGCGGGCGGTGTCCCTGGCTGTCACCAAGGGGCTCACCGTGGGCGGGACCTTCCTGCCGGTGGACCCCCTCGAGGCCACCACGCAGAGGGTGGTTATTTCAAACGCCCCGCCCTATGTTGCTGGTGAGCTCCTCCTTCCCCATCTACGTCAACTTGGGGAGGTGAGGTCGGGGATCACACCCATCCCGCTCGGCTTCCGGGAGGCCAGCCTTCGCCACGTCTTCTCCTTCCGGCGCCAGCTGTTCATCCAGCTGGCGCGGGAGGAGGACACTGATGGGGCATTCGTCGTCCACCACGAGGGGACCGCCTATCGCCTCTTCTGGACGCGGACAGTGTGCGGTGCCACGCCTGCAAGGAGGTGGTGCACATCCAGAAAAACTGCCCCGCCTCCAAGGCCGCCGGATCATCTCGTGCGGCCGAGGCTGGCGCCGCCGACGCTCCTCCCCCCGGATCTGCCCGCGCGTCGGGAACGTCTGATGCGTGGTCGACGTCGGGGGCTGATGCCACCAAGGCCTCCGGCGGGTGGGAGGGAGCGTGTCCGGCCGGAAATAAGGCGCGGCGGAAAAATAAACACCTTAGGGTGGGTCCCCCCGTGGATGGCCAGCCCTTGCCCCTTGAGCCCCTTACACCCGCGCTCCTCACGGAGTTAATCGGGGCAGACGCGAGCGGGAGGGGCCTTGTGCCCGAGCCTGTGGCCGCAACCGCCGTAGCAGAAACGCTATTACCGGCGGCCGGGCTCGGGCTCGAGGAGCCCAACAAACCTGCTCCACCGGAGGGAGCTGAGGAGGAGGCCTCTGCAGTCATGGAGGTCTCCCTCGCTCCCTCCGTGCTAAAAAGAAGGCCCGACCCCCTGGAAGAGGAGGAGGACCGGAAGGAGGAAGGTCCCTCCGAGCAGGGGGAGTTGTCACCCGCGGCGGGTACTGCGACGCCCCCCCCCCACTGTCGTCATCACCAGCGATCGGCAGGGGTCGCATGTCCCTCGCGAGGCTGAGGCAGATGTGTCTGTCCGACGCCTGCCTCCCGGGGATGGGGACGAGACCCTGCCCGTGGGGGGGGGTCGCGGAACAACCCGCGGCGGTAATTGAAATTGACCTTCTATCGGTGCCGTTGCCCCTCGCCGGGTCCGGCGGCCTGGGGCCTGGGCCGGGCGAGCTCGAGGATAATGAACTCGCCCAATGCGACCCGGACATCTCCCAGGGGCTGCTCGTCCTGGTAGAGCTTTTAATTCAAAACCCCCCATCCGCTGGGTCGGAGGTTGGTGGCTGGGAGGAGGATGGCCCCCTGGCTGCGTCTCTGGTGCCGGACGTACTGGGGGAGCTGGGAATTGTTCTCTCCCCGGTTTCTCCGGTCGTTCCAGCGTCTGAGGTGGAGGGGAGCTCTGAACCGCCGCCATCATCTGGCCCAGCACCCCTAGAGGAGCCCAGGGAGAAATCCTCTGCCGCCGATCCTGGTGGTGGGATCTGGGCGGAGGCGGGGCTGGCTGGCGCGGCCGAGCCGTTCGCTTCACACTGCGCGGCGGATGGGTCAGCCGCTGGTGATGACCCCCTGGAGGAGGATGGGGACTCGGTGATGGGCACGGAGGACGATTCGGACTCCAGCGCCGACGAGGCGATGGATGACCTCGTGCCCCTTGCAGAGTCTCCCCTCATTCCCGTAAGGGAACTCCGGGATTTTATGGCCACGTGCCTGGGTCGGTGCAATAAGGTCCGGCTGGCCCTCGACAGGTGGTCGGAGCTGGTGCTGCTCATCGTATCCGTCCGCGCTGCCGTTAAGATCATGGGCGCGGACGAGGGTGTGAACCCGCTCGAGCTGCGTCGGTTCACAACGTTTCTCACTGGGCTGCTGAGGAAGTGACGGCTGACCAGCGGCTGCGCTTCCTCCCCCCGTTAGGTGTAGGTAGAGGTTGCACTATGCTTCTGACATGAAGATAACCATAGCCAGCCTCAACATCAATGGCAGCAGGGAGGCGCGCCGCAGATTCAATAACTTCTCGGTCCTTCGGGACGGGAAGTATGCGGTGTGCTTCCTGCAAGAAACCCACACCGTTCCGGGAGACGAAGCCACGTGGCTCCTGGAGTGGCAAGGTGGGTTCAGCATGAGTCACCTCTCCAACAATTCCAGCGGGGTGGCTATCTTGCTGGCCCCGCATTTTCAGCCGGAGATCTTGGGGGTCAAGGAGCACGTGCCGGGCCGCTTGCTCCAGGTCACTGTTCGCCTGGGGGGCGTGCCGCTCCATCTAGTGAACGTGTACGCCCCTCAGACTGGTGCGCAGCAAGTGCTCTTCTTCGAAGAAGTGTCCGCTCTGTTGGGCTCCGTCGACGTGGACGAGTGCGTCATCCTCGGGGGGGATTTTAACTGCACCCTCAAGTCGAGGGACCGTTCGGGTCCCCCGCGAAGCCCGGTGGCGATGGAGAAGTTGAGGGACCTGGTTGGGTCCTTCGACTTGGTGGACGTCTGGCGAAATCTCCACCCGGACTCCAGCGCCTTCACTAGCGCGAGGTCTGGGGGAGGAAGGTCCAGAATCGACCGCCTTTACATTTCCAGGGCGTACGTCTCCTGCGTTCCGACGGTTTCCATGCGGCCGGTGCCGTGCACGGACCACCACCTGGTGTGTGCGGAGCTCGCTCCGCTGCGCGCGCGGGGGGTTCCGCGTACTGGCATTTTAACAACTTGCTGCTGGAGGACGCCCGGTTCCGGGATTCGTTTCGTCTGTTCTGGGCCGACTGGAGAAGGAAGCGGGGGGGCTTCCCCTCCTTAAGGCTATGGTGGGATGTGGGCAAGGCTCACATCCGTCTCTTCTGTCAGGAGTACGCGAAGGGGTCGACCAAGAGGCGGGAGGCCCGGGTCGGGCAGTTGGAGAAGGAGGTGCTCGACCTGGAGTCCCGTCTCGGTCAGGTCGCCGAGGACCCGGCCCTGCGGAAGGTGTACGAAGAGAAGAAGGGCGCGCTGAAGGACCTGCAGCTCGTCGGGTCCCGAGGCGCATACGTGAGGTCGTGGATCCAGCTCCTGCGGGACCTGGACCACGGCTCCCCCTTCTTCTACTCGCTGGAAAAAAGACGGGGGGTCCGTAAGCAGCTCTTGGGGCTGCTAGCCGACGACGGATCTCTGGTCTCGGATCCGGAGGGAATCAGCGCGGAGACCCACGCCTACTACGGGGCTCTGTTCTCTCCGGATCCGTCCAGCGAGGATGCACGCAGAATTTTGTGGGAGGACCTGCCGAAGGTCAGCCCGGAGGGCGCTGAAAAATTGGACGCTCCGCTAAGCCTGGCGGAGCTGACTGGCGCCCTCCACCAGCTCTCTAGGGGAATGTCCCCGGGGCTGGACGGGCTGACCGTGGAGTTCCACAGGGCGTTCTGGGACGTCTTGGGGGGCGACTACGCACGGGTCCTGGGGGAAAGTTTGGCGACCGGGGAGATGCCCCTCTCTTGGCGCAGGGAGCTCATTGTCCTGCTGCTTAAGAAGGGTGCTCTCCGCCTCCTTAAGAACTGGTGCCCGGTCTCCCTCCTCAGCATGGACTATAAAATCTTTGCCAGGGCCATGTCTGCTCGCCTTGGCACCGTGCTGGCCCACATGATCCACCCCGACCAGTCCTACACGGTCCCGGGCCGGACCATCCACGATAACATCCATCTGGTCTGGGACCTGGTCCACCACTCCCAGAGGGCTGGTCTGTCGGTCGCCTTCCTTTCCCTGGATCAGGAGAAGGCGTTCGACAGGGTGGATCACGAGTATCTCTTCGGGACTCTGCGCGCATTCGGGTTCGGGACACATTTCGTCGCCCTGATCCGACTTCTGTACGCCGCCGCGGAGTGTCTGATTAAAGTTAACGGGTCCTTGACTGCGCCCCTTCGATTCGGGAGGGGGGTGCGTCAGGGATGCCCCATGTCCGGTCAGTTATACGCCGTTTGCGTGGAGCCATTCCTGCGCCTCTTGCGGAAGAGGTTGACGGGACTGCCTCTGCAAGGGCCGGGCTTGGAGGTGGTCCTCTCGGCTTACGCCGATGACGTGCTCCTCACGGTCACGGATCCCGCTGACTTGCGGAGGATGCGGGAATGCCAGCAGATTTACTCGGACGCATCCTCCGCCAAGATCAACTGGGAGAAATGTTCCGGACTCCTGGTGGGTCAGTGGCGGGTGGACTCCCTGCCGGAGGAGTTCAGGCCTTTTGCCTGGAGCACCACGCACCTCCTCTATTTGGGAGTCTACCTTAGCCCTGCCGAGGATGCCTGGCCGGCGAATTGGCAAGAGCTGGAGGCCAAAGTCACCGCTCGCCTAGGACGTTGGACAGGACTGCTCCGAGTGTTGTCCTACAGGGGTCGAGCGCTGGTCATAAACCAGCTGGTGGCCGCCATGTTGTGGTACCGGTTGGTCACTTTGATCCCTCCCCCTGTGTTTGTCGCCAAGATGCAGAAGAAGCTCATCGACGTCTTCTGGGACAAAAGGAAGCACTGGGTCTCTGCCGCAGTTCTGTGTCTCCCGCTTAGGGAGGGTGGGCAGGCGCTGGTGTGCATTTGCACCCAGGCTGCGACTTTCCGTCTTCAGACGCTGCAGAGATACCTGTACGTCGAGAATCCTCCAAGATGGTGTGCGCTGGCGACGTTTTTCTTCCGCCAGCTGCACGGCCTCAATTACGACACACAGCTCCTGTTCGCGAAAGTGGGCGGCAGGCGTGCCGGCCTGCAGGAGCTGCCTGTCTTCTACCAGGAACTACTATGGGTTTGGAACTACATCGCTTCCAGGTGGAGCTCTCCCCCGTCAGGAGCGGCGGCTCTCCTTCGGGAGCCGCTGCTCAGGAATCCGCACCTCCACGAACGCGGTTTCGGGCGGCTGACGGAGGGCAGGGCTGTGCCTGGCAAGGTGACCAGAGTCGGGGACCTGCTCGATGGCGGAGGAGCGGGCTGGATGGCGCCGGAGGAGCTGGCGCGGCGCCTGTCCTGGGCCAACGTCCGGCTCACAGTCGAAGCCATTGAATCGGTGAAAGCGGCACTGGGCCCCGACTCCACTAGGTGTATCGAGGCGGCTCAAGCATGTGGGGCGATCCCGTCCGAGCTTACCCCCGTTCGGACGGAATTCCTCATCAGCGCCCGGCCCCGAAACTCCCCTCGGGAACCGGCGCCTCACAAATTGAGCCGTCTCGACGAAATACCCTCCGTGCCTTTTCATTCCGCACGGAGGGGTTTCCTGTATGGGCTGCTCCTGCACACTCTCCACTTTGCCATCTTCGTCTACCGTCCGGACACGCCTTGGCGTGGCACCTTGCCAACTGGCGGTGGCAGAGGTCCCCAATGGAGGGCTCTCTATGCGGGAGTCCTCCCTTGTTCCATCGGGGACTTGGCCTGGAGGGTGTTGCACGGAGCGGTCTCGTGCAATAAGGTTTTAAGTAGGTTCACGGACTCCCAGGCCACCTGCATTTTTTGCGGCCTGGAGGAGTCCGTGTTTCACGTTTATATGGAGTGTGAGAGGTTGCAGCCCCTCTTTCACTACTTGAAGGGGCTGCTCCTCGATTTTTGGTTGCACTTCAGTCCCACGCTCTTGATCTACGGTCACCCGGTGCGGAGGGGAGCGGACAGGTTGGAGGACCTCCTTGTGGGCCTGCTCCTGGGCCTGGCTAAAAGAGCCATCAATTGGTCTAGGCAGCGGGCGGTCGAGGGGGTCGTCCAGCCGGATTGCCTGCCTCTCTTCCGCGGCCATGTTCGCGCCCGGGTGGCCCTGGAGATGGAGCACGCGGTGTCCGCCGGTGCGCTTGAGTATTTCCGCAACCGGTGGGCGCCGCGGGGACTGGAGTGCATCATCAACCCGGATAACCAAATTTTAATGTGATTTGTTAAGTTTTAGTTGAACTTTTGTTTACAGTCAATTTGTTTTTTTTTTGGTACGAACAAAAAGAGTACCCTCTGTTCAGTAAGTACCTGTTATTATTGTTCTCCTACAGCCCGTGTATTATTTATACTCGGACACTACAGGAGGTCCTACGCTGTCAGAGCCAAAGTGACGGAGTGAAGTCCCATCCACTCAAATCCATGGCTGCTGAACACCCCACCCCACCCCCCACACAAATTCCAGGGGGTGGGGTCACTTAAATGGTCAGAGTGGGCTTCTTGTGCCCGGAGGGGCACATCAGTGATGTCCACCTCGAACTCTCAATAGGAATATCAGAGTTGAAGCCATGCTGATATAATGGCGGAGGGCCAACAGGAAAGAAATAGTTTTACTCCAATTGGAGCAAGTGGGCAATTGTGGAATGTAATTGATCTGCTCTGGGGTCAATTACCTTTTGCTGGTTACTGTCGGAGCCTTTGTAAGGCCCCGAGCAGGACTCAGGTGAGCACTCAGCTGGCATGAGTTACCCTAAGGTCCCAGGACATACTGGCAACATTTCCAAGATAGTCAGAAAACTGCCCAGACATGCCTTCTTGACGTGGAATGGGGCACATAGAAGATTTGCCATCTCTTCCCTCTATCAGAATTTAAAGGGGCACTTTGGTTTCTTGGAATCCTAGATGAACTGAGTTCAATTTCAAATTGCTGTCAGCAGAAATCTTCCCTTCCACCCTGCCCCAACTCCAGAATTTTATCCCCTTAGTCTATAGGACTCAATCCCTATCTTGGATAGTCCCATTTCTCAAGTTGACATATATTTAGAAACAGAAATTCCTAACTCGCAAACAAAATAATTATATTCATGGGTAACATACCTTTCTATTTTAGTTATCTTAGCCTATAAAATAGTTTAATATCTGCCATTACAAAATGACCGCTGTAGCATGGCACAAGATTAACCTTAATCTAGTAAACAGATTACTGTAAGTAGGGTAATTGTTAATCTCAGTTCATGCAGCTCTGCAAAGCCAGAATTTTGCAAAGGATCAGCTTCTCAATTTAAGGCTCAAGTCAGAAATGCTGTTGAACCATTGAGAGAGGAAATGGTTCCATAAAAACGTAAAATTATAACAGTAGCCAAACTTGAACATCATAGAGTGATACTCAATTTGGTCTTTTACTTGGGGACCCAATGCTGTACCATTATTCTCACACTTCGTCATTAGCTGAATTTAGCTTAGATGCTTGCATCTAAGAAATATATCAGCGCAAATACTATTCATTTATGTCATACAGCTATATGTTTTATCAAACTTCATTTTTGATCTGGAGCCTTATATTCATGGATCCTTGTATAGATTTGTGTTGCTGCCGTACACAAACACCCACAGTTGCGTGCAGGGAGATAAGAATCAGACTGGGCAGCGAGATGGCAAAGGGAAGGCAGAATAGAAAACTATGACATTAAGGGGGAGAAATTCGATGTGGCCCCGTTTGGGGAGCTAACTTTTAAATAATTTGGGGTTTGCGCTCCAGGAAGGAAGTGGAGTGCTAAATTAAGCACTCCACTTCCTTCCTGGAGCTCAACAGGCAGCAGGCGGGGCGGTAGGTGAGCAGCACTCCACAATGGGCCATGCAGCACTGTCGCATTGGAAGGCTCCTTCCCTCCCTTAAAGGGAAGGGCCATCACTGCAGGCTCTGCAAGGGGAAAACTGACCTGGTCCCCGACGGCAGCCGCGATCCAGTCCGATCAGCCCGATGCACTGCAGCAGAGTGCCGGGCTGATCGATCGCTGGCGAAGAAAAATGAAAAAAAAGAGAAAGAGCATTTCAGAATGTTTTTTACTTACCTCGGCCACCTCGCGTTTAAGTATCGCCCCCAAAGCGCCCGGCCTCCTGATGAATGCCTCCTGCAGCTGCCGATGTTTTCATCCGGCGATGCTGCAGGTGCGGGAACCGAAGTTCAGGTCCGGGGCGCTACCGGGGCGATGCTCACGGCGATGAGGTCACGATCTCCGGGCGAAGGAGATCGGGGCGCAATGTCATACTGCCGCCGTAAACTTCCTGCTGAATATAGCGGGAGTCGATCTTCTTGCCGCGCCCGGTTGGTAAGTGCTTAGCGCCCCGTTATAGCCCCCCGGAGGCGATAACGGGAGGCACTAAGGATGCCAATTTCTCGGCCTAAATCTTAAAAAGCAGAAAAATTCTCTCTGTTTTTGAATCCTTTGGATGCTCAGAATAAATCACCCACTCTCAAATACTCTTTCAGGAACATGCAAAAAGCAATAAGAAAACATTTTCTAATTTTTAAAACATAAAATTCAGAGTGAGGATACGTCATTCAGCCCATTAAAGCTCGCTCCATTGGGAGAGCAGTTATAATTATTCTATTGTGGATTCCCTTCCTACACCTTCTGCTAATCCGCACTTTAGGGAACGTGCATTTCATTCTCTGACTTCCCCTTAAAAAAAATCAAGCAATATTGTTAAATATCTCCATAAACTGCTAAATCTGCTTCTCAGCAGCTCCTTTTTAAAGGTGCCTATCGCCCTTCCCTGGGAGTTTGTTCCACTTACTAACTGTCCTCTAGAAAACAATGGCCCTGATTTTAACTGGAGGCCAGTTTTCAGCAGGTGTGTTCAGGGGTCAGTTCAAAACTCATCCACTGCAGTAAAGAAGAGGCCAAGAGTCTTTTTACTCCCAGGACTCATTTAAATGCTGCTGATCGAGTTCCTCCACTCAGCCCCATCCCGGATGCTTGGCAGCCAATCCTGTGCAGTTACCTACTAAGAATTTCTTGTTGGGCATAAAAGAGCATTCCTGCTACTCCTGGCCCCACAAGGAAATTAAAAAAAAATATAAGCTTGCCTTTGGCCCCGATCCATTCCCATGCTGGGTTGGCTTGGTGGGAAACTCACTGCCGTTCCCTGCTCTGGCCTTCTAGTAAAAATTGCAGTCAGTCCCGATGACATCATTGGGATATGACATCTATATGTTAATAAAGACCCTGCTGGCTTTGGGTGGCTGCCCTTGTCGCCTGGTTAAAGCACAAGCCTGCCAGTTACTGGTGGCTCCTGGCCAGGTAAGTAACTTGGGCAATTTTAACTGCCCACCCATTCAGTTTCTACTGGGCAAGTAGGGTTAAAAAGTTATTTCTAATCACTATACGTGCTTGAGGCTTGTGGTTGAGGTTTTCATTGAAGAAGCCATTCCTAGCATATCTGAGGCAAAAGTTGGTAAGTATTAAGGCATAATGATTCTTTACTATCAAACATTCTGATCCAACGTTCAAATTCTAAACTAGCCATCAGAAATTTGTCATACCATGCCAACTATATTTATTTCTCCCACAGGGTGCTACTATTTTCTGCCATTCCCATACTGATCTTCGGCTTATATATATATATATATATGTATGAACTAATATTATAAAAACACTGCAGACTTCCATATATTCTGTGCACTAAACTATTTTTTGGATCACAGGTAAGTGTGGTGTATGTAACCTGTTCCACCTTAAGAGAACTTAAGCCTGGTCCACCTTAAGAAAGGTACTACTTTCTTTGGCTGCTGTATACGTAATACCGGTGGTGACCACACCAGTATATAAGCACAGTGTAATAATATTGTATTCAGTATAGTCCGACCTCCAACCAGTAAAGACCTGTTGAATTTACTCTTGTGGTCTGTGTAGTAATTCTCACTATAACACACAGACTTAACAGTGGCGACGAATCCGATTCTTACCCTGCTGCAGTAATTTCCACGGCGACTTCGTCCACAGACAGGACGTCGAAGAGAGGTTTCCACCCTCATCACCTACGGGAAGACACGTCGAGCGGCAGGCATCGAGCAATCGGAGTGCAGAAGGCATCCTGACCTCGAAGCCTCCATCAGCGACTGTCAGCTTCTTCTACTACCTCGTGGTGGGTAAGCCGGGCAGCGACGCGACAGAAAGTCAACCGCGTTGGCTGTACAGACGGGGCTGGGAAGACGGAGGAATAAGGGCGGTGAGGTCGATCGCGACCAGAGATAAGGGCCGGGCCGCTTTCGAGCGAGAGGCGCAGCGCGGGACATCGATCGCGACCGGAGATAAGGGCCGCATTCGGGCTAAAGGCGCAGCGTCTGGGGAAACTGAAGGCGCGAGAGCCACGGTGAAGCGGAGACAGTGTCGGGGGGACGGGTGAAGACCGCCAAGTGCGGGAAAACCGCCATTTTGTGGGCGCAGGACGACGGCAAGAGCGGGAAGCCGCCATCTTAGATAACATTAAAAATACGATAAATTGCTACGATGCCTAAACATGGGAACATTAATGCCTTCGACAGTGATATAGAAGACTGGACTATGTATGTAGAACGCATACAAAACTATTGTAAGACAAATAAAATTCCTAAGGCAGATAAAGCACTAACATTACTAAACTTAATGGGTGCGAAGACATACGGGCAATTGAAACACCTGTTATCACCAGATGAACCGGCGGATAAGACGTTCGAACAGATTGTTACTGTCCTAAAAAATCATCTTAACCCCACGCCGCTGATGCTAGCGGAACGATTTAAATTTTACGACAGAAGACAGCTGCAAAATGAAAGCAATGCTGAATATTTGATGGAATTACGTAAGCTAGCAAAATATTGTCAGTTTGGAACGGGACTGACAGAGGCACTTCGAGATAGATTTGTGTGTGGTTTATTTAAACAGGATACACAAAGGCGACTGCTCGAGGAGAATGAGCTGTCTCTCGAGAAGGCGGTCACTATGGCAGCAGCACACGAGGCCGCAGCGAGAGGCACGGCAGTAATGCAGCTACGGCCACCGGAACTCAGTACAAACAAATTGGGTTTGAGTTCTGTCAAATGTTATCGTTGTGGAAAGACAACGCACGATCAGAACCAGTGTTGGTTTAAAAACCAAGAATGCAGAACGTGTGGCAGGTTTGGCCACATAGCTAAAGTATGCCGGTCAGGAAAGAAGACCAGCAATAAAAAGTCACCGCAAGGAAAATATGCAAAGGTACACAAGGTGACAAAGAACAGTTTGACTGAACAGAAGTCAGATTCAGACGCTAGCAGTAATGAACTGGATAGCTTAAGAATACACAACGTTGGTAAGGATACAGACCTCCAGACAATTTGGGTCACTCTTAAGATAGCAGGAGTCCAAGTAAAAATGGAATTGGACACTGGATCGGCATTGACGGTCATGAATAAGAAAGATTACAGAAGGTTATTCCAACATATTCCCTTACAGGATACGGAGATTATATTGAAAACGTACACGGGGCAAAGAGTGTACCCCATCGGAAAAATAGAGGTAGAAGTGGTCCACAAGGGCGAAGGAAGCCAAGTAATGGACTTATATGTGCTACCTGAAGGAGGTCCACCACTACTAGGACGGGAGTGGATTAGGAAAATGAATATGGACTGGCACTCCTTGAAAGCACTAACGGTAGATTCCGGGGAAACAGCTGTCAAACCTAAATGATTGTCCAGAATATTGGATGAGGCTAAAGAGGTGTTCCAGCCGGGACTGGGAACACTAAGAGGAATTACGGCAAACATCAAGATTGATGAACATGAACAACCAAAATGTTTTAAAGCCAGACCGGTACCCTATGCAATACGACCTGCGGTTGAAGCGGAGCTGGAAGCACTAGAATGTTCAGGGGTACTGTCTAAAGTAGATTGGAGTGAGTGGGCTACGCCCATTGTTCCCGTTATGAAACGTCCTGCGAACAATAAGCCAGGAGATCCAGGGAAGGTTCGCATCTGTGGAGATTTCAAGATCACCGTTAATCCGGTGCTTCACACGGTGCAGTATCTGCTTCCACGGATTGAGGATATTTTCGCTTCACTGTCTGGCGGGAAACACTTCACCAAGATAGACCTGGCGCAGGCGTACTTGCAGATGGAGGTTGAAGAAGAGTCACGCCAATACCTCACGATCAACACGCATCGAGGGTTGTACCGGTACAATAGGCTGGTTTTTGGTGTGGCATCGGCTCCAGCAATTTGGCAGAGGGCCATGGAGCAGGTATTACAGGGAATTCCAGGCACACAATGTTACCTGGACGACATTCTGATCACAGGTGATGGTGATGAACAGCATCTCGCTAACTTGGAACTGGTGCTCAACAGACTGAAAGAGTATGGACTTAGGGTAAACCGGCAGAAATGTGAGTTCTTCCAGAAGCGGATCTCGTACTGTGGTCATGTCATTGACCGGGAGGGGCTTCATAAGTCTCCTGACAAGATAGCGGCAGTTGTAAAGGCTCCTGCTCCGGAGAATGTCTCTCAGTTGAGGTCGTTTCTAGGATTAATTAATTACTACCATAAATTTCTGCCAAATCTATCCACGGTGCTGCATCCGTTGAATGCTCTTTTACAGAAAGGGGTACCATGGGACTGGGGCGAAAACTGTCAGAAGGCATTTCGCAAAAGCAAAGAATTGATCACCTCAGAGGAAGTGTTGGCTCACTTCAACCCGACACTGCCTATTCGGTTGGCTTGTGATGCTTCTCCATATGGTATTGGGGCAGTACTCTCACATAAATTGCCAAATGGCACGGAAAGGCCAGTCGCGTTTGCATCCAGATCATTGACCTCCGCTGAGCGCAACTATGCGCAGATCGATAGGGAGGCCCTTAGCCTTGTATGGGGAGTGAAGAAGTTTAATCATTACCTACAGGGCCAAAAATTCACACTTCTGACGGACCATCAACCGTTGGTGTCCATTTTTAACCCTAAGAAGGGTGTTTCGGTGATGACAGCACAGCGTCTCCAGAGATGGTCTCTTTTCTTAGGGGCACATCAATATCAGATAGAATTCAAAGGTACGAAACAGCATGGCAATGCTGATGGCCTGTCGTGCCTGCCACTACCTGAAGATGAAGACACGACGGAAGTTGACCCTGTTGAGTTATTTCATTCGACCATTATCGAGTGTTTACCTGTCACCAACGCAAGTATTGAAAGAGAAACCAGGAACGACCCGACACTGTCCAGTGTCTACGAGGTGACAGTGAAAGGATGGCCAACACGGGGTGATCCTCTGTTACCGGCATTCTCGGCAAGGCGAGACCAGCTGTCCGTCTGCCATGGTACTTTGATGTACGGGACAAGAGTGATTATTCCTCCCAAGTTAAGGGAAAGAGTTTTAAAAGAACTACATGAAGGTCATCTGGGGGGAGTTAAAATGAAAAGTCTTGCTAGGGCTTACGTATGGTGGCCGGGTATTGACCAACAGATTGAGGAGTTAACGAAAAGCTGCGCTGGGTGTCAAAAAGTGCAAAATGCACCTCCGATAGCACCGCTACACCCATGGGAATGGCCTTCAGCCCCATGGCAACGCGTACACATTGACTTTGCTGGTCCATTCATGGACTCCATGTTCCTAATCGCGGTGGACGCACATTCCAAATGGCCAGAAGTCATCAAGATGAATACCACTACTTCAGAAAAGACAATTGCGGTGTTAAGAACAATATTCGCAAGGAACGGATTGCCAGAACAGATCTGTTCGGACAACGGACCACAGTTTGTATCGGAAGAATTCCAACAATTCTTAAAGAAGAATGGAGTTAAACATTATACCTCTGCCCCATATCATCCAGCGACAAACGGGTTGGCTGAAAGATTTGTCCAGACATTCAAAAAGGCTATTAAGGCCATGAATGATGATCAGATTCCGCTGCAACACAAGGTCGATAAGTTCCTGATGTCATATAGAAACGCCGATCATGCCGTGACTAACCAAAGTCCTGCTATGATGTTTTATAACAGGAGGTTGCGGTCCAAGTTGGACTTGTTAAAACCAAATGTGCGGAGGGAAGTGGAAAACAAACAGTTTCGGCATATTAACAGCAAGACCACTCGAACTTTCGACGTAGGACAACCAGTGATGGCAAGGGGCTATGGAAACGACAAATGGCAGTCCGGAACAAGCCGGGCCAGACAAGGACCTCTGATGTACACCGTAGATATTGGTCATAATGTGATAAGGCGTCATGCGGATCAACTGGTAGAGTCGAGAGCAAGGGTCGAACCCATGGTTGTGACAGAGACAGCTGTGGAAGACGTTCATGAACCTGAAGCATCTACCTCGGCCGAGAATGTATTTGATGATGATGACACCCAATACATTGGCAACCAACTAGAGGAGGCACCTCAACAACAAGAATCAGAGACCACTGAAAGGCGTTATCCAAGCTGAATCAGAAAGCCTCCTGAGAGACTGAACCTTTGAACTGTTATACCTGAAGTTATATATATGTATATATGTTATGTTTATTTGGGGATATGACTGTTAAGCTAAAAAGGGAGGATTGTGGTGTATGTAACCTGTTCCACCTTAAGAGAACTTAAGCCTGGTCCACCTTAAGAAAGGTACTACTTTCTTTGGCTGCTGTATACGTAATACCGGTGGTGACCACACCGGTATATAAGCACAGTGTAATAATATTGTATTCAGTATAGTCCGACCTCCAACCAGTAAAGACCTGTTGAATTTACTCTTGTGGTCTGTGTAGTAATTCTCACTATAACACACAGACTTAACAGTAAGTATAGCGACACTATACATTAGCAGCAGAATGTGTAAAATGCCCGATTATGCATAGTGGCAGGCCTGCAGGGGATTTCCCCACACTCAGTTACCAGCTGCTGAACCGCACCTGCAGCAATCAGTCCAAAGGAAAAGATTTAAATGATTCCCATGTCATTTCCTAAAGTACAGCCATGGCAGCACTGCACGCTATGCTGTGAGGGAAATGACTGCTTGTTTGCAGTGAGGTAGTGACAGAAGCACTCCATTACTCTCTTAGCATATTACATGACAGCATGTAATTCAAAGCACAATTTATTATAGTTTCAGAGAAAATTTCATCAGAGCTTATACTGAATTTTTTCAGTTAATGTTGTGGATTGAGTTAGCCCTAAAAAATGAGAATAAGCTATTCATCAGACAGGATGTGATAGAAGTTTTCTAATGGTTAGCCGTGGAAGTTACTTTCACTCTTTTAAAAGACATGCCTTGTTCCTGAGCACTCCAGGCAGGATTAAATCATATTATTTCATTGTATGAATAAAGTGCACCTGGAACTCACCATCATGACAAAATACACTATTTATCCCATAGACATGGAATGCTATTAAAGTCATTAATACAACTTTAAATAAATGGTGGAACAGTTCACCAGAGTTAGCCACCACTTAAAACATATAGTAATATACTGATTTTCAGTTTTCACAGTTATAAAACATTGATCCTGTGGTCAGTGAACTTCCAATATGCTGCTCAAAAAGTAATACCTTTTAACTGCACATCTGGTTAAAGTTGTTTTAGGGGTGAAAATGATTGATCTTTAGAGAAACATGGGGCTGAATTTCCCCCTGACTGACAGTTTTGTGGCAGGGTAGGACATCTGCCCATCCACGTGATACCCAGTGAGAACCCACAGTATTTTACTGGAGAGAGCCTCATTTCATACACAGGGCAGTTTTGTAGCAGTATTCCTGTCCCTGACTGGCTAACCACCACTGAGACGAAGGGAAATGTGGTTTACCTGCAGCATGTAAAAGATTGCAAGGGCAAAGGGACGAGCAGGATCCAGGGTGTCTGCAGTTGTAAGGGTCTCCAGATTTTTAGATAAATCTGTAGTGTTATTATTGGCATCGTTTAGAGCAAGTAAAGATCAGCTCTTTGGCACCCCTGATCATAAGCCCTAAGAGAGTGGAGCAGGCACCATGGAGGGAGGTGTTACAGGAAGTCAGTGCTATCTCAACCATCTCAGCAGTGGCAATACAGTGCAGGAAATGGTTTAATGACCTCATGAGGTTGGCCAAGGGAAGTCCCAAATGCATGATGTAACTCCATACCCACCATGCCCTCACAGTGTAACAATAGCTGGATGAATATTCATAATAGACCTCTCCCCACATATGCCCTCTCCCATTCCAGTGTACCTTATCCGACGCCCTATTAAAATGAAAAATTAAGAGATGGCTGCACAGCCTGTGTCTGAAAACATTCTCATTGTGAAATGTCTGCAGACACTGGGGTGAAATTAAACATTTAGTCAATCAACTGCCTTTCTCAATTTGTATTCTCCTTGCAAAAGAAAAGGGTACTCACCATCAATGCCAATGAAATGCTGCAGGGATTCGATTGGAAACCATCAGTTCATTAAGCATTCACAAGGAGGAAGCTCTTCAACTGCTCAGCAGAAATACTGGGAAAGCAGTGGGAGATGGAAAAGTTGGAGTTGAACTGCAGGTTCTTAACAGTGTGGATTACCTACAGTACAGTGAGTTGTGATTGTCTTCCCTTAATTCTAATGCCTTCCATCATTGCTCAGTTACTTCTCCTAAGTCATATGACCTAAAATATAACCTTTGTTACCATCGTAGGTGCAGCACTCAGAAAATGAAGGGTCTGAAGCCAGCCTGGCAGCTCTGCAACAACCACTCATACATTATCCTCACTGACTCCAGCACCAACCCAGGTACCCCCATCAGGGGGCATGTAGATAGTGAGAGAAAGAAGTATATCATGATGATGCACAGAGCACCAGAGAACAGGAGGAGCTTGGAGAGGGAGACGAGGAACCAACCATGTCTCCCCAGAGATGGGAGAAAGGTCTTTCCTTTGCTAAGGAGCTGAGAAACTCAGATCTCAGGGGCCTGGTTTTCAAAAGACAAGTGATCAGAGAGCATTAATTTCATGTCTGGGTAGTGAAGATGGTTTCCTTGCATGTGTTGGAGGTAGTAAATCTTATGTTCATTAGTAAATAGACATTCTTATTATGAACACAGCTAGCTTTTTCTAGTTACTCCATTGAGCACATGTGGACTAGGTACAGTATCTGTAGAGGCTTCCATCTTGACTGACGCCTTGTGGGTAGCCTAGTGCCTCATGAGTAATGTAGTCTTAATATATATACAGCTGGGTAGTGTAGTCTTATATACAGCTCTACACAGCTCTACGGCTCCACCTAATGTCCACAATAGAATGACATGTTATTGATCATTACATCCCCCTTTCTTTGAGGTGTAACAAAATCAATATCAATCAACTTTCAATATAAACATAAACATTTTCAAAACAGTCAACACATTTTCAAAGCTTTACATTGTACTCAAAGATTAAGTCTATCAGGCTTTTTTACTTCACGTGTGGATCTTCTCAACACGGGTAAGTCTGATGTGTCTTCATGAGATTGTTCTGGCGGTAAATGACAAGATGCAGTTGCGGCATTGTCATCAATCTGGTCTTGAATAGTCTCTTGTGTTTTTAGGAGGGAACGGCGGTTCCTCCTGAGAATCTGTCCTTCCTCAGTTCTAACAGTGTATGACCTTGGTCCTACTTCCTCAAGAACTGTAGCTTTCCTGTTCCATGCATCTGGACCCTCAATCCTGACAACATCATCCCTTGTCAATGGTTTTAGAGTTTTGGATGACTTGTTATAGTATGATTTCTGTTTCAGCTTTAACAGTTGAAGTCTCTGTCTCAGTTCCTCACTTTGCTGTTCTTTTGCACAGCAGGGTAGCGTGGTGCGCAACTTGCGACCCATTCATAGTTCAGCAGGTGAAGAACCACAGTCTAAAGGTGAGGCTCGGTAGCTCAGCAGGGTGAGATAAGGATCAGACTTGCTTTCTGTTGCTTTCTTCAGTAGCTGCTTGAGAACTTGAACACCGTTCTCTGCCTTACCATTTGACTGAGCATACAAAGGACTGGATGTGATGTGCTGAAAGTCATAATGTGCTGCAAACTGTTGCCACTCCTTACAGTTGAAGCACGGACCATTGTCGCTAATGGCAATCCTGGGAATTCCATGTCTGGCGAAGATGGATTTCACATGCATTATGACACTGCTTGCTGATGTACTTGAGAGCAGCGCCATCACAGGATAGTTAGAATAGTAGTCAATCACTGTTAGATAGTCTTTACCATTTAAATGAAAAAGGTCCATACCAACCTTTTGCCATGGTGCTGTTGGTATGTCAGCTACTATCATTGGTTCCTTTGCTTGTTTGTTTTGGTGATTCTGACATGTCTCACATTTGCCTATCATGTTCTCAATGTCCTTATTTATGCCAGGCCAATAAACAGTGCCTCTTGCCCTCCTTTTGCATTTTTCAATTCCGAGGTGTCCCTCATGAATCCTTTTGAGCATGTCTTGACGTAGAGCCTGTGGAATGACTATTCTGTTCTGTTTTAGTAATAGTCCACTTGCAACACTCAATTCTGACCTTATGTGAAAATATTTTGGACAGGAACCTTTTGGCCAACCATGATGAATGTTCTCTATTACTGTTTGTAATACTGTATATTTTACTGTTTCTTCTGCTATTTGCTTTGATTTTGTGTCTGACACGGGCAGCGCAGCAGTGACCATACTCACATGAACATCCATGTCTTCTTCAGTAGAGCTCACATGACTCATTGTGGGTGCTCGGGATAGTGCATCTGCTAACACTATGTATTTGCCTGGTGTGTAGATCAGTTCAAAGTCATATCTTTGCAGCTTCATCATGAGTCGTTGAATCCTTGGAGACATCTCATTCAGGTTTTTTTTTATGATGGCAACCAGAGGGCTGTGGTCTGTCTCAACTGTGAAGGTGGGAAGTCCATATATGTAGCCATGAAACTTTTCTAGTCCAACTACCAAGCCTAGACATTCCTTTTCAATCTGGGCGTATCAACACTCAGTATCAGTCATAGACCTGGAGGCATAGGCAACAGGCTTCCAATCTTCACCCTCTGCTTGTAGCAAGACCGCACCTAGGCCATCTTTTGATGCATCCGTTGACACTTTGATTCTTTTTGTTGGGTCAAAGAAGGTGAGTACAGGTGTGGTTGTCAGCACTGTTTTGAGGTTTATCCACTCTTGTTCACGTCTTTCTGTCCATGCGAACTCATTTGTTTTATGTAGCAGGTCTCACAGACAGGCTGTCTTGGCTGACAAGTTAGGAATGAACTTTCCAATGAAGTTTATCATCCCCATGATGCGTAGCACTCCTTTTTTGTCAGTGGGTCGGGGCATTTTGAGTATGGTGTTTACTTTTTCCATATCTGGCTCTATTCCTTTACCAGATAGATTATCTCCTAGGAAAGTGACTTCCTGGATGCCAAACTGACACTTGGCTTTGTTGAGCTTCAGTCCATTCCGGCGTATGCACTGTAGCACTTTAGTCAGTCTCTCATTGTGTTCTTTCAGTGTGGAGCCCCAGATGATGATGTCATCAACATAGACCCGAACTCCTTCCAGACCTTCAATTATGTGTTCCATCGTTCTATGAAAGATTTCAGATGCAGATATTATCCCGAAAGGCATTCTGAGGAAACAATACCTGCCAAATGGTGTGTTGAAGGTGCAGTATTTGGTGCTCTCTTCATCCAGTTTTAGTTGCCAAAATCCTTGTGAGGCATCGAGCTTTGTAAAGTATCTGGCACCTGACATTTCACTGGTGATTTCTTCTCGCTTGGGAATCTGGTAGTGTTCACGTTTTATGTTTGCATTTTAGTCCTTTGGATCCATGCATATTCTTAGGTCATTGTTCTTTTTCTTTACACATACCATGGAGTTAACCCAGTCTGTTGGCTCTTTGACTTTCCTGATGACTCCTAGTGTGGTCATTCTGTCCAGTTCATTCTTGAGCCAGTCATGCAGGGGTGCTGGAACTCTTCGTGGAGCATGTACCACTGGCTGAGCATCCTCCTTTAGCTGGATCTTGTAAGTGAATGGTAGAACTCCAAATCCTTTGAACACATCCTGGAAATTATTCACTACAGAATCCACCGAGTCATCTGGTCTGCTTGTGGCACAGTTTATACGGTAGACTCTCTTGACCAGTTCTAAGTCCTCACAAGCTTTGTCACCCAGTAGTGAATCAAGTCGTTCAGCCACAACAGAAAACATGAGATGATGCACTTTGTCTTTGACTGTCACTTTAAGTCTGCATACACCTAAGCTATCTATTTTCTGTCCATTATAGTCCTTCAGTAGTACTGACTTTTTCTGTATTTTGGGCTTTTCTTTCATATTGTTAATGTCACTCATACTGATTAAGTTTGCTTTTGCCCCAGTGTCTAGTTTCAAGGTAACTAATGCTCCATTTACCTGCAGTGGGATCATCCATTTGTCCTCCTTTACTGCATTAACTTTATGTTCAGCATTGTCCATTTCTGAGGGCTGGACATTTTCTGTATCCTTTTTGATATTGTCACATGACACCACTCCTACAAAAAATGTCTCACTTAAATCAGTGTCCTCAATTACATTAACTCATTGCCCTTTCTTAGTTTTTACTTTTGAAAAGCATTGTTTGGCAAAGTGATTCTTTCCATTACACTTTGTGCACATTTTTCCAAATGCTGGGCATTGTCTTAACTGGTGTTTGTAACCACAGCGTTTACAATTAAAAATTTCATCCTCCAATTGCTTTTCATTTCTGTTCTGCCCATGTTTCTTCCCCTTGTAGGACACAGCACCGACAGCAGCATTATCACTCATTACAATTGCATCATTATTGATTTCACTGAAAGTCTTCGCGTGCTTTTGAGCTAGCTCGCTGGCTTGGCATATTTTCACTGCATTTTCCAAATTTAGTTCGGTTTCTCTCAACAGACGTTCCCTGACTTTTTTATCATGAATACCAAACACAATCTGGTCACGAATCATGGATGATTTCAGCTCAGAGAAATTACATGTCTGTGCTTTCAGTTTCAGATCAGTTACAAAGCTATCAAAAGTCTCATTTTGCTGCTGTGTCCTTGAACAGAACATGTATCTTTCATAGGTCTCATTCTTTTTGGGAGAACAATGTGCATCAAATTTCTGTAGCACATCGTCCAATTTGTCTCTGTTCTCTGCTGGATTAAATACAAATGTATTAAATATCTCTATCGCCTGTGGGCCTGCAACCGTGAGCAGCAACACTATCTTCCTTGCGTCTGGCTTCGTACCGAATCCGATGGCTGCAATGTAGAGTTTGAATTGTTGTTTAAATGTCTGCCAATTGTAGTCGATTTATTTTGTGAGTTTCAAACACTCTGGTGGCTTCTAGTTCTCCATGTCGCTTTTCACAATTTTCAGCAGATCTTCACCACCCTGGTACCATCTTATGTTCATTAATAAATAGACATTCTTATTATGAACACAGCTAGCTTTTGCTAGTTACTTTATTGAGCACATGTGGACTAGGTACAGTATCTGTAGAGGCTTCCATCTTGACCGACGCCTTGTGGGTAGCCTAGTGCCTCATGGGTAATGTAGTCTTAATATATATACAGCTGGGTAGTGTAGTCTTATATACAGCTCTACACAGCTCTACGGCTCCACCTAGTTGTATTGATTTCTTTGTGGGTTCAATGACGAGACATTTATGAAAGAGAATGTCTTTTAATCTAAAGTCTGTTCAACTCTTTATACAGCATTTACAGGAGACATCATGCTCGTGATGCATCTAGAACAAAACTGAAACGAAACTAAACTGCCTTGCTTGTCTTTCTCACATGCCCTCTGCTGGTCAGGCACAAGCAATCAATACATGCAAACATGCTGCTAAGGCATCATAATCAAACAGGCAAATACCATCTCTATTTGCTGATATCATTACATCTCCTTTTCTTAAAACAAAAGTATTTTACTTTTAACTAACAACATGTTTTCTTTGTATTAATCTGCATTTTAACTGTAACACTTAATGAACTTACATTATCATTATTATGATCAAGGTTTTTTAACCTTGCTTTGTGTGTTCACATGAAATATGTCAATACACTAGAACTTGAAGAAAGAATAAGATAACATTACTTCCTTCTTTAACAATAGTCCTTAAATTTGCTCAATGAGTCTCTCAGGAGGCTTCACGTGTCTTGAGGATTTTCTGATTGATTGTCATTGAATCTGAGTTGTTGCCTCAGATGAAGTGTTCTCAGCTGTGTGATCAGGTTGTTCAACAGTATCAGTCTCTTGACCTGCTATGGCTGGTCCCATGAGAAGATCTCGATGATTCCTTCTCAGAACAGCACCCTCATCTGTCTGAATGGTGTATGATCTTGGTTGAACTTCACTCAGGACAGTTCCCTTCTGAGTCCATGTGTTTGTTTTGTCTTTGAACCTTACTTGGTCACCAGTGTGGAGTTCAGGTAGGTTTTGTGTTCCTCTGTCATAGTAGTACTTTTGCTTTTCTTTCTGTTGTTCTTTGAACTTCCTCACTTTCTCCCCCTCTTTTGTTTTCAGGAGGTTCTCCGGGATGGGTAGGTTTGACCTTAGCTGACGTCCCATCAGGAGTTGGGCTGGTGACTTACCACACTTGAGCGGCGTTGTGCGGTATACAAGCATGCTTTGGTAGAAGTCAGTTCCACTGTCTTTTGCCTTGTACTTCAGTCTTTTCACTGTCTGGACCGATTTTTCCACTTGTCCATTGGACTGTGGATAGTGAGGACTTGACGTTGTGTCGACTAAGTCCCACTCTTTGGCAAAGTGTCGGAAACTTGCATTGTAAAACTGAGGTCCGTTGTCTGTGAAGACCTCGCTTGCCACGCCATGTCTGGAGAATATGGCTTTCATACATGTTATCACAGCATCTGCAGTGGTGGTGTACAGTCTACAAACCTCTGGATACAGGGAGTAATAGTCTGTGACTACAAGATAGTCCTTCCCTTGACATACGAATAGGTCAGTGCCTACCTTCTGGTAAGGTCTGTCTGGCGCTGGGTGTGGCTTTAGTGGTTCTACCGGATTGCTTGCTCGATATTTCAGGCATATTGTGCAGTTTGACACCTCATTTGTCACATCTTGATTGATTCGTGGCCAGTACATCACCTCTCGTGCTCTTTTCTTACACTTTTCGATTCCCAGATGTCCTCCATGGATCTTTTTTAGCATCTCTTTTCTCAGGCTCTTTGGGATAACTATTTTACTTCCTTTGTAGATGATGTCTTCGACCACTGATAGTTCCACCCTGCAGTTCCAGTACTCTGCCATGTCAGGTGAGCAGTCTTGCTTCATGTTGGGCCATCCATCCAAGATGCTTTTCCTCAGTCGTCTCATTGTTTCATCTTTGTTTGTCTCAGTCTTTATGAGCTACATTTTTGCATCTGCTATGGGCAGTGCACTTGTGATCATGTCCACGTAGGCGTTCACTTTTTCATCCATTGTGGTGTTTGCGGGCTCACTTGGGTCAACAGCTCTGGACAACGTGTCTGCTGTATACATCAGCTTACCCGGTGTGTACGCAACATTCAGTGTAGAGCGTTGCAGCCTGATCATCATTCTTTGTATTCTAAGCGGACAGCTATTTAGTGGCTTTTGGAACAATGCAATCAAGGGCTTATGGTCAGTCTCTACACTGATTGCTTGTCCTGCCACAAACTGGTGAAATCTTTCACAGGTGTATGTGATGCTGAGCAGCTCCTTTTCTATTTGAGCATATCACGTCTCCGCGTCTGTCACTGAGCGCGATGCATATGCAATAGGTTGCCAGTAGTCATATTTTTGCAGAAGAACGGCACCGAGCCCACTCTGTGATGCATCTGATGATATCTTGATGGGTCTCGCTGGGTCATATAACCTCAGAACTGGTTCCTCTGTGAGCAGTTTCTTTAGATCGCTCCATGACTTCTCATGCTCATGATTCCATTCCCATTCTATGTTCTTTTCAGTTAGTCTTCTCAGTGGCGCCATCTTTTCTGAGAGGTTGGATATGAATTTCCCCATGTAGTTGATCATTCCATTAAACCTCTGCACGTCCTTTTTGCATTGTGGCTTTGGCTTATTCTCAATGGCGGACACCTTTCTGGGATCTGGTCTGATGCCCTCACTGCTAAGGATATCTCCCCCGAATGTCAGTTCTGTCACCCCGAGCTGGCATTTCTCTCTATTCAGCTTCAGGTTTGTTTTCCTTGTTGCTTCCAGCACTTTTTTCAATCTCTCGTCATGCTCAGTTCTCGTGGTTCCCCATACTATGATGTCATCCATTGATGTATCAACTCCCTCCAGGTGCTCATAGATCATATGGATAGTTTTGTGATACACTTCAGGAGCTGAGGCAATGCCAAATGGTAACCTTAGGAATCTGTATCTGCCAAATGGACTGTTGAACGTGCACAGTCTTGAACTTGCTTCGTCCAATTTCATCTGCCAAAATCCTGATGATGCATCTAACTTGCTGAAATACTTTGCATTTGCAAACTGTGCCATGATTTCCTCACGTGTAGGAAGCTTGAAGTGCTCTTTCTTTATTGCTCTGTTTAGATCTCTTGGATCCAGGCAAATTCTGAGCTTTCCATTCTTTTTGTCCACTACGATGAGGGAACTCACCCACTCAGTTGGCTCATCTATCTTCCGAATCACGTTCAGGCTTTCCATCCTGTCCAACTCTGCCTTCAGTTGCTTTTGAAGAGCAAACGGAACTTTTCTGCATGGATGTATGACCGGTGTCATACTTTTATCTACTCTGATTGTGTGTTCTCCTGGAATGCAGCCTAGACCCTTAAATAGGTCTTTGTACTCTTTCATGAGTTCATCATAGACTGTCTCTCCTTCACTTTCCACAACGAGGACTCTCTTTACCAGGTTCAGTCTTTCACAGGCTTTTAAACCTAGTATGGCTTGCACATCCTTTGGCACCACGATTAATGCTAGCGTGTGCTCTCTGTCCTTGTGTGTTACTTTGACAATGCATCTTCCTTTCACTGGTATATCAGTACCTGAGTATCCTGTCACTTTCACTTTTATTCCATGTATCTTTGGTCTGGGTCTAATTTTCTTAAAATCAGTCTCTGATATCACATTAACTTGTGCTCCAGTATCCAAATTAAATGGAATGTGTATGTCATTCACTTTTAGTGTCAACATCCAGTCTCTTTCTTCTTTTTTGTTTTCAGACACAACATCTACATAGAACTCCTCTATCTCGCTTTCATCTACTGTATGGACCTTGCTTTGTTGCGCTTGGTTCTTACAGCAACGGGCATAATGGTTGTTCTTGTTGCAACTATTGCATGTTTTACCATATGCTGGACACTTTCGTGGTGTATGCTGTGTACCGCGTCGACTACATGACTTCCGATTGTCCCTTTCATTTTCGTTCGCTGGCCACGCCTCTTTTGTCACATTGGCGCTCTTTTTGTTAAACGGTTTGTATCCGTTCTTTCTCACTGCATCCACGTTGCAGCTATTGTCACTGAACAGCTCCTTTGCCTGCGACTTCACAGCCTCTGTAGCCCTACACAGTGCTATGGCTTTTCCCAGGTCTAGATCTTGCTCTCTTAGCAGTCTTTCCCTTAGACCATTATCTGGAATACCACACACCAGTCTGTCTTTTATCAACGAGTTTGTCAGTCCCCCAAATTCACATGTTTTGCTTCGGTTTCTCAGTTCAGTCACATACTGATCAATAGTCTCACCCGTTTTCTGTACACATGTGAAAAATCTGTGCCTCTCAAACATCATGTTACGTTTAGGTATGCAGTAGGCCTCAAACTGTTCCATTATTTTATCTAGCTTAATTTTGTCTCCATCAGCAGTGAATGTGAAGTTATTATACACCTCCAGCGCTTCATCACCCACGACATGTAAGAACAGTGACGCTTTCATTTTATCACCTTTCTCGTCAGCTCCGATTGCTGATAAATACAACCCCAAACGTTGTTTGAACCTCCTCCAATTTTCAGCCACATTACCTGTCAACTGAAGCGTCACCGGTGGGTGTAAACCTTCCATTTTTTCACTTCGTTAGCTATTCTCCAGTGGTAAGCAACGATGTTCTCTTTTGGCTTGCTAATTTGTGGAGAGCTGATTTAACTTCAGATTTTTTCTCTTCATCTCTTTCAATCACTTCTGACACCATGTATTGATTTCTTTGTGGATTCAATGACGAGACATTTATGAAAGAGAATGTCTTTTAATCTAAAGTCTGTTCAACTCTTTATACAGCATTTACAGGAGACATCATGCTAGTGATGCATCTAGAACGAAACTGAAACCAAACTAAACTGCCTTGCTTGTCTCTCTCACATGCCCTCTGCTGGTCAGGCACAAGCAATCAATACATGCAAACATGCTGGTAAGGCATCATAATCAAACAGGCAAATACCATCTCTATTTGCTGATATCATTACACTAGTGTCCGCTATAGAATGACATGTTATTGATCATTGCAGTAAATAAGTCAGAAGAATGCACTACATACAAAACTAAGCAGGAGGTTTGTCAAATGCAGAACATCCTGGAGAATGTGGCACTCCAGGAGAATTTTGCAGCACCAAGGAGTCAGGAGGAGGTTCTGAGAGCAATTTGGGCTTCCAGAGTGGCAGGTGCAATTGTTTCCATAGATTCCGTTAACAGCAATGTAGCTCAGGGTTGAAATAAAGAGTAGATTGCCTTTCAAAAGCTAGGCTTTATTAACCTTAAAAAACCAGCAAGTACATGTTGAGCACCCAGTCTCAACCACTGTAGAAAGCTGAATTTAAGATGGCCACCACAGGTCACATGGAATCAACTAACCAATAAGTTTACAGCATATATCTCAAGGCAGGAAAACAGGCAACCAATTACAATGCTTCTTATAAAACAAGAATAATCACCACATTCACCCCTCCTTTTAAAATATACTTCAACCTAGGTAGCCTTTACAGTTTACAATTAGTTATTTATGACTAGAGCAATACATGTATAATGCCTTCAACAATTTTAAAATTTTACTATTAATTTATTAATTATTTTAAAAGTCCATTTTTAATCGGTCAACCGGATATCTTGTTCGTGTCGACCTTCTTAGCCTTGATGGAGTTCCTTGCCCTCCCACACCAGGAGACACAGAAATATCTTCTGCAGGGAGGCTATCAATATCCCGATTATCAACGGTTTCCGGATTGGAAGTCCCATTAGAAGGTAGACTGGGAGGGTCATGAACATCCATTGGGGGCAGACTAAGAGAATTGTAAGTGTCTGCAATAGGATTGGAAATGTTCGTAGTATCTGTGACGACATCAACATTATCTGAATTATGGCTATTGTTAATGTCCTCAGGAGAGGGCTGGCCACCACAAGGAGCTAAGTCTTTAACTGAAACCATACTTTCTTTCCCATCTTGGAATCGAATGTGAGCATATTGGGAATTTGCCTCCAATAGCTCCACCACCTCCACTAAAGGATCATACTTTGACAGTCTAACATGGCGCCGGAGCAGCACAGGTCCCTGCATAGTAAGCCATGAAGGTACCGAATATCCCGTAGTAGATCTCTGCGGATAGTTGAAGAGCCTTTCATGGGGGGTCACATTAGTAGCCGTTGAAAGCAATGATCTAATGGAATGCAGGGCATCAGGCAGTACCATTTCCCACTGTGTATTCTTAAGGTTCCGGGATGTCAAAGCCAACATAACTGCCTTCCAGATCACCCCATTGTATCGTTTGCACTGTCCATTACCCTGGGGATTATACGGGGTAGTTCTGCTAGTGGAAATTCCCCGACTCTGAAGGTATTCCTTCAACTGGGAAGACATAAAAGAACTTCCCTGATCCGAATGGATATACGCAGGCATCCCAAAGATGACAAAAAGTTGAGTCAGACATTTAATAACTGTAGCAGCTGATACATCTGCACAAGGAAAAGCAAAAGGGAACCTTGAAAACTCATCCACAACAGTAAATATATATCGATTCTGAGTCGTTGAAGGAAGAGGCCCCTTAAAATCAACGCTCAGGCGTTCAAAGGGAGAAGTAGCCTTTATAAGATGAGCTCGTTGAGGCTTAAAGAAATTTGGTTTACACCGGGCGCAGACAGAGCATGACAAAGTCATCTGCTTGACGTCTTCAACTGAAAAGGGCAAATTCTTACTGCGTACGAAGTGTATCATCCTCGTAACCCCAGGATGGTACAAAGCATTATGAAGATTAATAAGCGTATCTCCGTGAAGCACAGAACAATAAGCCCTCGACAGCGCATCAGCGGCAACATTATCCTTCCCCGGACGATAGACTATATCGAAATGATAGCATGCCAACTCGATCCTCCACCTCATTATTTTATCATTCTTAATCTTTCCGAAATGTTTGACATCGAACATGAAGGACACAGATTTTTGGTCAGTTACTAACGTAAAATGTCGCCCAGATAAATAATGTCTCCATTTACGCAGTGCTTCTACTATTGCGTACACCTCTTTCTCTATTGATGAATGTCTCTGCTCACTATTGCTCAGAGTACGTGAGAAAAAGGCCACAGGTCTTCCATTTTGGTTCAGGGTAGCCCCAATTGCAAAATCGGAAGCGTCCGTCTCAATCACAAAGGGAACCTGCTCATCAATAGAATGCACAACTGCTCCAAGGATATCCTTTTTAAGATTATCAAAACACATCCTGGCCTCCCATGATAGAGGATATGTCATAACCCGAATAAGGGGCTGGATCTTCTGTGAGAAGTTTGCAATCCAATTAGAATAATAAGAAAACAGTCCAACAACTCGTTGCAAGGCCTTAGAATTAGTAGGGCAAGGTAACTCAATCAGTGGTCGCAGCCGTTCTGGATCTGGTTTAATCTTGTTTCCCGAGATAATATACCCCAGTAAATTTACCTCGGTGGTCGAAAAGATACACTTCTCTTTATTGAAAGTTAAGCCAACTTTTTCTGCAACTTGAAGGAATCTTTCTAGATTAAAATCGTGCTCCACCCTTGATTTGCCACACACCGTGATGTCATCTAAATATGAGAAGGTGTCAGAGAGAGAGTTATCACTTATAAAAGCATCCATTGCCCGTTGAAAACAGGCGACACCGTTAGTAACACCGAATGGTACTCGGCAAAACTGGTACAGCTTTCCGCCAGCTTCAAAGGCCGTATATGGTTTGTCCCTCTTAGCGATAGGAATCTGATGATAAGCACTCTTTAGGTCAATAGTGCTAAAAACCTTATATTGAGATACTTTATTGATAAGCTCATCAATCTTAGGCAGGGGGTACGCATCTAATTGAGTATACCTGTTAATAGTTTGAGAGTAGTCTATCACCATTCGCTTCTTATGTCTCTCATTAGTGGTGACAACTACCTGTGCCCGCCAGGGTGAAAAACTAGGTTCAATGATTCTTTCCGATAAAAGACGTTGAACTTCAGAATTAATAAATTCTTTATCCTGACTGCTATACCTTCTTGACTTGGTAGCAATTGGCTTACAGTCCGGCATCAAATTGGAAAAAAGTGATAACGGAGAAATGAATAAAGAAGTTAATCCACAAATAGACAAAGGTGGCTTGGTTCCTCCGAAAGAAAGGCTGAGGGATTCATGTAATTGAAGCACATCATGACCAATCAAAATGTCCGCACAGAGATTAGGCAGAACAGATAGGCATATATCAGTATACGTATTACCTAGGAGAATTAATTTCACAAGGCAACAACCAGCTACTTGTGAGGTGAGAGTCGTCTGAGCCATACACACCTGATAGGAAACAGGCAAAATTTTCAAACGCTTCTCCCTCACAAACTGAAGACTTATAAAGCTCTCAGTACTGCCCGTATCTATAAGGGCCTTCACTTCTAACCCACACCCACAGCACGGTGGCATAGTGGTTAGCACTGTTGCCTCACAGCGCCAGGGACCCGGGTTCAAATCCGGCCTCGGGTGACTGTCTGTGTGGAGTTTGCACATTCTCCCCGTGTTTGCGTGGGTTTCCTCCGGGTGCTCCGGTTTCCTCCCACAGTCCAAAGATGTGCGGGTTAGGTTGATTGGCTATGATAAAAATTGACCCTTAGTGTTAGGGGGATTAAATAAGTGGGGTTACTGGGATAGGGTGGGATATGTGTTGGTGTAGGGGTTACGGGGATTGGGTGGGATATGTGTCGGTGCAGGCTCAATGGGCCGAAATGGCCTCTATCTGCACTGTGGGGTTTCTGTGATTCTGTGATTAACTTGGGCCATAACTATCGCTTTGTTTAGGCCATGGGAAAAGGCGGCAGAAACTGATGCAATAAACACCCTATCTAAAGGCTGAATGGTCGCAGAGGAGGCAACCGATTTGCAAACACGTGCATAATGACCTCCCTTGCCGCATTCACTACACACAGCCTCCCGGGCAGGGCACTTCAGATGGGGGTGCCGGGCGTTCCCGCGAAAATAACACTTCTGAATCCTAGAGGCAACAGCTGCCGAAGTAGAAACTGTTTCGGAATCTGGTAAACCACTCCTATTAAATCCACGTAACTCCCTTTCATCCGGAACTGCCGAAACGGTCGCAGGCCGATCAAAAAGAGCATAAGAATCCGAACTTCTCTGAGCCAAATCCAATGTAGAGGCTTGCTCAAAAGCACTCTTAAGATCCAAAGTCTTATTTTCTAATAACCGCTGACGAATTGATCTAGACAGTAATCCATTAATAAATGCACCCCGTACCGACTCTTCCTTATGTTCTTCTGCAGACACGGCCTTATAATTACAGTTAGCACCAAGGCGCCAGAGTGCTTGTAAATAAGCATCCAAGGATTCTCCCGCCTGCTGCCTACGGGCAGATAAAAGGTGACGTGTAAATACCTCATTTTTGGGTTTAACAAAAAAAATTTCCAACGTAGCAATAGCCAATTCATAAGTTTCACAGTCCAAAATATACTTATACACATCCGGAGCAATGTAGTTGATTAGTATATCCAACTTATTCAGAGATTGCTGATCCAACACACCCAAAAAGTTTTTAAATGTACAATACCAATGTTTCCATTGATCATCCACTCCTGCAGAATTAGGGTCAGCATTAAATCGTTCCGGTCGAAGATATCGTTCCATTATATCAAAAGGTTAATAAATTGAAATAAAGAGTAGATTGCCTTTCAAAAGCTAGGCTTTATTAACCTTAAAAAACCAGCAAGTACATGTTGAGCACCCAGTCTCAACCACTGTAGAATACTGAATTTAAGATGGCCACCACAGGTCACATGGAATCAACTAACCAATAAGTTTACAGCATATATCTCAAGGCAGGAAAACAGGCAACCAATTACAATGCTTCTTATAAAACAAGAATAATCACCACAAGGGTTAATTGGGATTACTTGGTCAGTTCTTCAGCCGTCCAGTCGCTCAAATGGACGTGTGCCCAGTACGAGTGGTCTGCAAGGAGTGGTAACAAATGTTACTGTCCCTCTGAATAGTGTCAACTGCTGGTACCTCCCTTCTTAGCTCTGGAATTCCCTCCTTAAACCTCTCTGCCTCTCCACCTCTCTCTCCTCCTTTAAGATCCTCATTAAAACCTACCTCTTTGACCAAGCTTTTAGTCACCCCACTAATATCTCCTTCTTTGGCTCAGTGTAAATTTTTTCTTATAACCATTCTGTGAACCTTGGGATGTTTTTCTATGGTAAAGGCGCTATATAAAAGCAAGTTGTTGTTGCTGATGCTGTCATTATACCTTTAGGGGTTCTTCTCCTTCTGCACATTAGCATGTTTATTCCAATTTCACCAGTTTATAGGATACAGGCAGCAGATTCTTGGATTTGCTGAAATTTACAGAGGGTGGAGGATGGGAGGCCAGTCAGGAGAAAATAGTCAAGTTTGGAGATGACAAAGACAAGGCTGAGGCTTTCAGCAGCAGCTGGGCTGCAGTGGAGTGGAGGCAGGAGATGTTACAAATGTTGTTGTTAGCGGTCTTTTTGATGGAGAAGAGATGGGGTCGGAAGCTCAGCTCTGGGTCAAATAGAATGCTGAGGTTGCAAACAGTTTCGTTCAACCTAAGATAGTGACTGGGGAGGAAAATAGAATGGGTGGCAAGGGAACAGAGTTTGTGGTGGGGCTGAAGACAATGGCTTCAGTCTTTTAAATGTTTTACTGGTGGAAATTGTGGTACATCCGAGACCGGACATTGGGTAAACAGTTTGATAGCACAGAGACAGTTGAGAGGTCAAGAGAGAGATAGTGGAGAGGTAGAGCTGGGTGTCATCAGCACACATGTGGAAGCTGAACTCATATCTGTGGCTGATGTTCCCAAGGGGAAACTGAGGAGAGGTGTTGGAGGAGGTTGATTTGATCGACTGTGTCAAAGGCTGCAGAGAAGTTGAAAAGTAAGGAAGGTAAAGAATGATCATTATTGGTATGGAACTACTGGTAATGCAGCAGTGGACTGCCATCACATCCTGGCCTAGAAATTTAGTAGCCCCGGAAACGGGCGCAGGGATCGCGATGTGACAGCACCCGTTCGAAGACTGCAGGCAGCACTTAAAATTTGTGCTGCCTGCTACATTGCATGATTGTAGCGTTCAGCCAAGTGCTGAAAGCACTGCTGAGTAGCTGAATGCTCAGCAGTGGCCCAAGTTGATGCGAGGCTAGCTCCAATTAAAGCTAGTCTGCACAACTTAAAGGCAGTCTGCACCTTGTAAAGTGGAGGTGCCATCTGCCTGCAACATGTGCTGGATGTGCTTGTGGAGGCTACTGTCAGAAAAAGAAGACTGAGTAATAGCTTAACAGGCCAGAGAAATAGTCTGCGATTCTCTGATGCAGCACTGGAGGCATTGGTCCAGGAGGTCAACTCCAGGAGAGAAGTCCTCTTCCCACAGGGGACCAGGAGGCCCTCCAGGCAACAGACAAGACTGCATTGGGGACAGATAGCCAATGTGGTCAATGCCAACAGTATAGCTGCGAGGACCTGCACTCACACGCGTGGTCAAGGTCAGTGAATTAATCTTCAAATGCCATATCCCACCACTAGCCTCACACACTGCTCAATGCACCACAACCCCATCACTCACCTACCAACAATCACTCCCAAACACGACTCATGCCTCACATTCCTAGCTTCACCTCACCTGCATACACTTAGTGCTGCTGCAAGACTCACACCCATATCTCACAGCTTGAACACACTGTCAGTTATTCAACCATGACAGGCACATCACCTGAACACATTGCACTACACTCACTGACACACTTCCCTTTCTCTTGGAGGAAAAGGTGGCGCATAACCACAGGCAGCAGAGCTTAACTGGCGGGAGACAGGCTCGCCTGCATGACCTCACCCCCTTGGAGGACACGGTGCTGGCCATCCTTGGCAGGGGCATGGCTGAGCCCGTGGCCAGCGGTGGGGCTGAAGGAATAGAAGATGCCGGTATCCTCATACGTTATCCTCCTTCTCAAATCCCACTTCCCCCTCATCCCACAATCTATTCTGATTTACAATCTGCACATAGTGTAAGCATGCAGCTCTAGCTTCCCCACCCCTGCCTCCCCTCACCACAACCCTTTCTCATTTCAGACACCCAAGAATTCCAGCCTGCCCAGCCAGTGCTGCAGCAACAAGAAGGATAGGAGAGTGAAGAAGAAGAAATACCATCACTCGATTTCACACTCCCAACCACCAGCTCAGATACTGACTATCTGCATACTTTAGAGGATAGGTTAGACGCGGGATCTGCACATGGTGAAACACCAGCCACGTGTGGCCTGCAGCCAGGGCAGGGGGAAAGGGTAGCTCAGGTGCCAACTCCTCGGAGGGCGAGGTCGTACACGAGTTCTGCTGCACAGGACTCAGATGAAAACCTAGATGGGGCGGCGCTAGAAGATGCTGATGGGCATGCACAATGAAATGCTTGGTGCAGTGGCATGTCTGCCAGAAAGCCTGAATGCAATGTCAAGGAGCATAGATTAGTCCAGCTCTATCCTTGCACAGGGCTTGGATAGAGCTTAGAGCCTTATCCTTTCCAACGCACTTGTAGACCCAACCATCATGCCGCGTTTGATGGCTGAAGTCTCAGTTTCCATTGCAGCACAAGCAGAAGCCATTCAATGTCTGAGTGCTGCAATGGAAGCTCAGACTGAAATCATGCAAGCACAGACTGCTGACATCATGGTTGGATTTACCAATGTTGAAAGGGGCTTGCAGGGGTGTCACAACAGTCCAGCAGTCTGCACTCCAGCAGATTATTCCAAGGGCACTTAGAAAGTAATAATAGGATTGGGTCGAGTCAACACGGATTTATGAAAGGGAAATCATGTTTAACAAATCAACTAGCAGGATAGATAAGGGGGAACAAGTGGATGTGGTGTATTTGGATTTTCAGAAGGCATTCGATAAGGTGCCACACAAGAGGTTATTAAACAAAATTAGGGCTCATGGGATTGAGGGTAATATACTAGCATGGATTGAGGATTGGTTAATGGACAGAAAACAGAGAGCAGGAATAAAGGGGTCATTTTCAGGTTGGCAGGCTGTAACTAGTGTGGTACCACAAGGATCAGTGCTTGGGCCTCAGCTATTTACAATCTATATCAATGATTTGGTTGAGGGGACCAAATGTAATATATCTAAGTTTGCTGATGATACAAGGCTGGGTGGGAATGTAAGTTGTGAGGAGGATGCAAAGAGGCTGCAAAGGGATATAGACAGGCTAAGTGAGTGGGCAAGAACATGGCAAATGGAATATAATGTGAAGTTATCCACTTTGGTAGGAAAAATAGAAAAGCAGAGTATTTTTTAAATGGTGAGAGATTGGGAAATGTTGGTGTTCAGAGAGACCTGGGTGTCCTTGTACACGAATCACTGAAAGTTAACATGCAGGTACAGCAAGCAATTCGGAAAGCAAATGGTATGTTGGCCTTTATTACAGGAGGAGTAAAGACGTCTTACTGCAATTATATAGGGCCCTGGTGAGACCACACCTGGAGTATTGTGTACAGTTTTGGTCTCCTTACCTATGGAAGGATATAGTTGTCATAGAGGGAGTGCAACAAAGGTTCACCAAACTAATTCGTGGGATGGGGGGATTGTCCTATGAGGAGAGATTGAGTAGGCTAGGCCTATATTCTCTTGAGTTTAGAAGAATGAGAGGTGATCTCATTTAAACATACAAAATTCTTACAGGGCTTGACAGGGTAGATGCAGGGAGGATGTTACCCCTGGCTGGGGAGTCTAGAACCAGGGGCCTCAGTCTCAGAATAAGGGGTCGGCCATTTAGGATTGAGATGAGGAGAAATTTCTTCACTCAGAGGGTGGTGAATCTTTGGAATTCTCTACCCCAGAGGGCTGAGGAGACTCAGTCGTTGAGTATATTCAAGACAGAGATCGATAGATTTTTGGATATTAAGGGATATGGGGATAGTGCAGGAAAGTGGAGATGAGGTAGAAGATCAACCATGATCTTATTGAATGGTGGAACAGGCTCGAAGGGCTGAATGGCCTACTCCTGCTCCTATTTCTTATGTTCTTATGTTCTTATTACTAGGATTGCTGAGGCGCTGCCCTGGGGAGTGGCAATGGATCCGTGGAGGCCGACCCTGCTGTCCTCTCTCAGCATGACAGCATTTGTCCTCCCACCACTGCCACTTCGCCAGCACATTTGCTGCTGCTTGTTAGCCAGCCAGCCAGACTGCTTCCGCCCATCCTGAGGTGGTACAGTCCAAAGCCGGGCCTACAAGGTCCAGAGGTGCTCCAGGTCATCCTGCAAGGCCATCTGCAGTCTCCCCCACTGAAAGTCAGCAGCTTTCAATCAGCCACACTGCAGCCACTGTGGTAGCATTGTGTAGGAGCACTAGGATACGCAAAGGCACATGCAAGATAGCCACTAAGGGAATGCACAAGGGTGATGTAATATTGGATGGATATATGGATTAAGTTGGATTGGAAAGTTTGCTTTGTGGTGGCTTTTATTTCAGCATTGTGGCCAAGATGATGTTCTGATTATCAGTAACAGAGGGAAGGTAAGGTGTGGGATTAATATTGAATGGGGAAAAGGGTTTCTGTTCACTTGGACCGCAGGCGGATGATTCGATCCTGGCCAGAAAGGGGCTGTCTGGGTTGCCTCCTTCCTTCTGCTTCCTCCTTTTTGCCTCCTCCTCTTCCTCCTCCTCTTTTTCAACCTCTTCCTCCTCCGTCTCCTCCTACTCCTGATCTGATGCTCATATCCCTGGTGGCAAGGGCTTTGCTCTCATGATGGCTAGGTTGTGGATTATACAGCAGACCATGACAAATTGGGACACATGCTCTGGTGAGTACTGTAGGGCTCCTCCAGAGAGGTCCAGGGAGCTGATGGGTGTCACAATCTGCCTACCTACCATATTTCTAGCCCACACTCCTAATGGCCGTGCTTCTGCCCTCACCAAGATGGCGTCTGGCACAGCCCGCACCAGAAGTGTGCACACATTGCTTGGATGCCATTTTGGGCCCAATTCAGCACCCGTAGCGCCCAAATATAGGGCTCTACACAACCGAATTTCTAGGCCCCGTGTTTAAAATTCTATTAATGTGTTGGTAACCCGAAATATGATTATGGTCCATAGGACATGAATGATACTTGTTCTGTGATTAAAAAGTGCTAACCTTGGCTCACACATGCAGATAAAACTGTAATTTCTGTCCACCTACCTTTATCAGTGCTATTTGTTAAACTTGAGGTATGTGCTTCCTCAAGGCCAATTTGGCAGATCAAAGATAATATTCTGACTTCGAGCGACCAGAGAAGTGCCTCAACTGCCAGCTATACATTTCGGAAACTCAGACAAATGCTGTTCAGCACTTTCCAGCCATTTAAAATAATTATTGGAAACCCGTGCATAGCCGTACCTGAATTTCTGATATGTGCTGCCGGCAAGAGTCCCTGTTGCTCAGAAAATTACCCCGGCAATGCAGGAGCACAATTGACAACTGCAGGGAATGCTACTGAGTTAAGATTGTGCTGCCCTGGGAGTCCCCCACTGAGTGGAACATATTGGCTGCGAGAACCTTCTAGAGTAGGGCTGTCTGAGATGGATAGTCAGAGACCCTGAGAAGGTAAGCCTAATATGCTCAGCATTCTGTGTCTGGGGCATGCATCCATTTAAGGAAAACATTCAGGCAGCATGTAATGCCAAGACCTTACAGTAATAATATCGTGCTATTCATTATGTATGCCGTCCTATTTGCTTTCTTTGTAGTTGAAAGGTCGAGAGGTCTGTCCTGTGGCTCCTCGTCAAGAGAAAGAAAAGATGAGAATAATGAGCTTTTGTCATTCCTGCAGCTCACATGATAGCAGACATATTACCTATTTCATAGATTAGCAGCGTAGAAGGGGTTCACTTGATGAAAGGAGCAGCGCTATTGAACCAGTTCAGCAGGCAATCCTTCTGAGGGGTTCAAAGAGGCAGGTTGGAGGCCCAGCCACTCAAGCCTCTTGTGAAATGCCTGACGATGTATAGGTCTCAATGGATCCCTTTGAGGAGAGCATATGGGCCTATGTGTGCAGTGTGTTCACTTCACGGCACTCTGCAAAAAGCAGTATGAGGAAAAGTCTGGATGCTCTGAAAGAATCTTTGCCTCAGTTCTCAAGTAGCCTGAACAATGTGGGCAAGGTGCTTGGGGTAGTCCTCTCTAGCTGGAAATCTGAGGTGCAACAAAATCCAGATGCTGTGGTATGTGACACTGTAGACACATGTGTATCCACATTGCAGTTATGGAAGCCTTGGGAGAGAAAAACACAGGAAGCTGAAAAGATTTGACTTTCACAGTCTAGACTACACTGCAGACTATCATTGGAAGGGAATCCAGGAGCTCAAACTGCTGCGTCATTCTGAGCTCCAGCAGATCAGCATCCCTCATGAAGCCATGGCTTGATGTAATAGCACTCAAAGTTTGCCCATTCTTCTGTTGCTCTTAAGCTGGCAGCAAATACCAAACCCAGCACAAGTATCAGCTAAACACCTCCGGCTCCACAGATGTTGGGGGCAACAACATCTCAGGAAGCTCCTGCAACTGCATTGCGGCGAGAGGTAGAGGGCTATTTGTATTTCTAGAAGTAAATACACGTAGTCCTGTGGTAAGCAGCAACTAGCAGTAGGCTAGGACTTAGAGCTGTAAGAAGGAACAAGAGGACGATGTTGTGTATGTCCCTTTAAGGGAAGAACTGGTTTTAGACTGCAGTACCGGCAGTGACCACCCCTGTATGAAAGGCCCTAGCAGGCTTCTGTATTTCAGTCTGATGTTGCCCTCCTGTTCAGTAAAGTACCTGTTAAACTGTTCTCCCGAAGTCCGTGTATTATTGAGGCGCGGACTTTACAGTGGCGACGAGTAAGTTCGAACTCACCTGCAATGTTGCATCATCTCACGGGGATCTCACCCTGAGAGGAGGTTTCTTGGAGGTCGTAGTCTGAGCAACGGGCGTCGACCGCGGGCAACCGCCCAAAGGATTCATCGGTGTTCGGAGAATTGCGGGAGAGGCTGTGGAGAGCTGTGCTTGGCTCCCCAGTTAAGGTGTTCCAGCAAATCGTGCTGGTAGCAGGTAGCGCGCTGACCCTTCCGGACTGCGGCGGGCTCAAGCTCGATCGAGCGGCTCTACAAGACGGGCTGCGCAGCATCGCCGGGAAAATAAAACAAGAGAGAGAGGGTGGAGCGCACAGGGCGCGGCCGGTGCTCAAAAACCGGGTAGCGGAGAGAAAATAAACGGGGGGAAGGAAGGCGAGATGCGCTGAAGCCGCGGGTCGCCGCCATTACCCTGTAGAACGCTAGGAGCAGCGTGGCAGCAAGGGGAAGAAGGAAAAGCGCCGGAGGCGCCATTTTATCCCGTTGGGGAAGAAGGAAAAGCGCGGGAGGCGCCATTTTATTCCATTGGGGAGGAAGAAAAAGCGCGGGAGGCGCCATTTTAAATCACCCAAGATGCCGAAAAGTGGCAGTATCACTGCTTTCGACAATGAGGTAGAAGACTGGACCACGTATGTAGAAAGAATTGAAGCGTACTGCAAGGCAAATGAGGTGGCCGATGGAAAGAGGGCGTCGGTATTATTGAATTTGATGGGCGCGAGTACGTACGGCCTATTGCGGAATTTAATTACCCCAGCTAAACCAATGGAGAAAAGTTTTGAGGAGATTGTTAATATCTTACAGGAACACCTAAACTCTACACCGCTGCTGATAGCAGAAAGATTCAAGTTCCATAAAAGAAACCAGCACAAAGATGAGAGCAATGCTGACTATCTTACGGAACTACGCAAGTTATTGAAGCACTGCCAGTTCGGAGCAGGACTGGCAGACACCTTACGGGATAATTTTGTCTGCGGGCTCCAGAGTGAAGGAACCCAGAAGCGACTACTTTCGAAAAAGGACCTGACGCTAGAACAGGCTTTCAGCGTGGCAGTATCCTACGAAGCAGCAGCACGGGGAGCTGCGGAAATACAACAGAAACCACAAGAATACAGCGCTAATGAAATGGCGTATGGAGCAGAAAAGTGCTATCGCTGCGGCAGAACAACCCATGAGCAGAAAGACTGCTGGTTTAAGGACAAAGTATGCAGGCAATGCGGAAAAATGGGACATATAGCAAGAGTCTGCTGGTCGGGAAAGAAAACCAACACGACAAGAACTACTAAGGAACAGTACAGGAAAGTAAAGAAACTGACAGACAGTAGTTCGGAAGATCAGGAGAGTGATAAGGACTCCGGGAGCAGAAGACTAAGTTGTCTAAAGTTACACAACGTGATCGCAAAGGAGGATCACCGAACCATTTGGGTCACCCTCATGATAGCAGGGTCCCCAGTAAAGATGGAATTGGACACAGGTTCAGCCCTACTGTCATGAATCGACGAGACTATGAGCGGCTATTCTCACACATACCCTTAAAGGACACGTCCATTGTATTGAAGACATACACGGGGCAAAAGGTCTACCCCAGAGGAAAAATAAGGGTGCCAGTTAAATATAACGGCAAGGAAATACAGAAACTATATATGTATATACTACGAGATGGAGGACCACCATTATTGGGACGTGAATGGATCCGAAAAATACAATTGGATTGGCATTCCATTCAGGCGCTAGCTGTGACTGACAAAAAGGATGATGACGTCGCACCTGGACGTCTGTCACAAATTCTATCTGACGCGGAAGAGGTGTTCCAACAAGGACTTGGGACTCTAAAAGGAGTAAAGGCAACCATAAAGATTGAAGATAACGCAAACCCAAAATTTTTTAAGGCCAGACCGGTGCCAAAGGCGATCCGCCCAGCCATTGAAGCTGAACTGGAGAGTCTGGAGCGTTCGGGTGTGCTGTCCAAAGTGGACTGGAGCGAGTGGGCCACACCCATCGTTCCTGTAATGAAGAAAGCATTGAGCAGCTCGCCTGGGGAGCCGAAGAAGGTTCGCATCTGTGGGGACTTCAAGCTGACTGTGAACCCAGTCCTGCACACAGTACAGTATCCACTTCTGCGGATAGAAGATATTTTCACCTCACTATCTGGAGGGAAACGTTTTACAAAGATTGATCTGGCCCAAGCGTATCTACAAATGGAGGTGGAAGAAGCATCTAGAAAATACCTCATGATAAACACTCACAAAGGCCTTTACCAGTACAATCGGCTGGTATTCGGGGTAGCATCAGGCCTGGCTATTTGGCAGAGGGCGATGGAACAAGTCCTGCAAGGGATCCCGGGGACCCAGTGTTATTTGGACGACATCCTGGTTACGGGCGAAAATGACAGTGAACACCTTGGCAACCTGGAGCAGGTGCTCACGAGATTACAGGAATATGGGCTACGAGCCAACCGCCCCAAATGCGAGTTCTTCAGGAGACAAATCTCGTATTGTGGCCACATGATTGATGAGGAAGGGTTGCATAAGTCGCCGGACAAGATTGAGGCTGTAGTCAAGGCTCCAGCACCGGAAAATGTGTCGCAACTGAGGTTGTTCCTCGGGTTGGTGAACTACTACCATAAGTTCTTGCCGAATTTATCTACAATTCTGCACCCACTGAACGCCCTGCTGCAAACTGGAGTAACATGGAAATGGAGTGATGAGTGTAAGCGTGCCTTTCAGGAATGTAAATGCCTAATCACTTCAAAAGATGTATTGGCCAACTACAACCCAACAGTACCGAATCGGTTGGCATGTGATGCGTCACCCTACGGCATTGGAGCGGTGCTGTCACACAAATTCCTTGATGGTTCAGAGAGGCCAATAGCCTTTGCGTCGCGCTCGCTAACTTCAGCCGAGCGTAACTACGCCCAGATTGAAAGGGAGGCCCTCAGCCTGGTGTGGGGGGTGAAGAAGTTCAATCACTATCTGCACGGGCAGAAATTCACCCTACTGACTGATCATCAGCCCCTGGTCTCCATTTTTAACCCAAAGTAGGGCGTTCCGGTGATGACGGCGCAACGGCTGCAAAGAAGGTCACTTTTTCTAGGGGCACATCAGTACGACATAGAGTACAAGGGTACAAAACAGCATGGAAATGCTGATGGGCTGTCGCGCCTAGCGTTGCCTACGGCAGAAGAAGCACCTGCAGTGGACCCTGTTGAGATATTCCATGCGACCATAGTCGAATGTTTGCCTGTTACAAACTCAAGTATAGAGAAGGAAACCCGAAATGTCCCAACACTCTCTCGGGTCTATGATTTGACGGCGAAGGGATGGCCAGCATATGGCGACTCACTGTTGCCAGCATTCTCGCCAAGGAGAGAACAGCTGTCAGTGTGCCGGGGAACCTTGATGTGTGGATCCCGAGTGGTAATTCCACCTAAGTTGAGAGATAGAGTGATCAATGAGCTTCATGAGGGTCATCTGGGAGGGGTAAAAATGAAGAGCCTAGCCAGGGCATTTGTGTGGTGGCCGGGAATTGATAAAGAAATCAAGGATATGACCAAGAGATGCACAGGATGCCAGAAGGTCCAAAACGCTCCACCACAGGCCCCGCTACATCCATGGGAGTGGCCCTCATCTCCATGGCAACGGGTACACATTGATTTTGCTGGTCCATTTATGGACTCAATGTTTCTAATCGCTGTGGACGCCCATTCGAAATGGCCAGAGGTCATTAAAATGTCCTCCACCACCACGGAGAAAACTATTGCAGCCCTAAGGACCATCTTCGCCAGGAATGGGTTGCCAGAACAGATTTGCTCCGACAATGGGCCACAGTTTGTGTCTGAGGATTTCCGGAGGTTTCTGAGGAATAATGGGGTGAAACATTACACATCTGCCCCATATCATCCAACCACAAATGGATTGGCTGAGAGGTTTGTTCAGACCTTTAAAAAGGCCATAAAGGCAATGTATAATGACGACATACCACTACAACACAAGGTGGATAATTTCTTGTTTGCTTACCCGAATGCGACACATGCAGTCACCAACCAAGCTCCAGCCGTACTGTTCTTCAACCGAAGGCTAAGGTGTCGCCTGGATTTGCTCAAACCAAACATAAGACGAGATGTTGAGGATAAGCAATTCCAGCACATAAATGAGAAGCCAACCAGGAGCTTCAAGATAGGGCAACCAGTCTTGGCCCACGACTACCGAACAGAAAAATGGCAGCCAGGAACGATATGCACACAGCAGGGACCACTAATGTACACAGTGGACGTTGGAGAGAGCATCGTGAGGTGCCATGCTGACCAGATTCTAGAGTCACAGTAACAAGCCAAATCCATAACCCGAGAAGGTGCACCTGGTAATCAACCCGAAGTACAGATTGCGTCTACCTCAGAAGCAGTGGTATTGGAAGCTGACGAACCAACCAATGACAATGAACCAGAATCAACTCCGCCGCAAGAACAAGATACTCAAGAAAGGCGCTATCCAGTCAGCATCAGGAAGCCTCCTCAAAGACTGAACTTATAAATGATTATTTCAGTTGATGTATATAATATCCAGAAAATTGTAATTAGTTATTATTTAGTTGTTAAATGAATGTTATGTACTTTTTATCTAAAAGGGGAGGAATTGTTGTGTATGTACCTTTAAGGGAAGAACTGGTTTTAGACTGCAGTACCGGCAGTGACCACCCCTGTATAAAAGGCCCGAGCAGGCTTCTGTATTTCAGTTTGATGTTGCCCTCCTGTTCAGTAAAGTACCTGTTAAACTGTTCTCCCGAAGTCCGTGTATTATTGAGGCGTGGGCTTTACAGACTACACACAGTAAATTTATCACACCCATTTACTTGGTGATACCCATAACCTCAAACAACACTCTTTGCAGAGTAATATGCTTTTCAGTATCAACACTGATCTGCATGTATAACAGTAAAGAGCACAGACTTACCAGGGGTCAGCATAGTAAGTTACTTATTAATGCACAATAAATGTTGCCGCTGACTGAAATATTGTGCTGTCCATACTGGTGCTGCAAGGGTCAAGGATGTCTCAGAGTGGCTGCAGAACATTTTGGAAGGGGAGGGTGAACAGCCAGCTGTCGTGGTGCATATAGGTACCAACGATATAGGTAAATAATGGGATGAGGTCCTAAAAGCTGAATATAGGGAGTTAGGAGGTAAATTAAAAAATAGGACCTCAAAGGTAGTAATCTCAGGATTGCTACCAGTGCCACGTGCTAGTCAGAGTAGAAATAGAAGGATATTTCAGATGAATACGTGGCTAGAGGAATGGTGCAAGGGGGAGGGATTCAAATTCCTGGGACATTGGAACCGGTTCTGGGGGAGGTGGGACCAGTACAAACCGGATGGTTTGCACCTGGGCAGGGCCGGGACCGATGTCCTAGGGGGAATGTTTGCTAGTGCTCTAGGGGAGGGTTTAAACTAAAATAGCAGGGGGTTGGGAACCTGAGCAAGGAGACAGAGGAAAGGGAAACAAGGATAAAAGCAAAAGATAGGAAGGAGAAAAACAAAAGTGGCAGTCAGAGAAATCAACGGTTTAAATCAAACATGGCCACAGTAAATAATAATTCTAATAGGTCTAAGAGCGTTAAAAAATCAAGCCTGAAGGCTTTGGCGGAGAAATTGGGTATAGCCCCACTTGGGGCGCTAGAATTGGCGGTGCGCAAATTGTATCGCCAGGCGCAACTTATCGCCACCTCGCGCAATATTGGGTTGCATCGCCCCTAAAGTTGATTGTGGCGTAAAATCAGGCGCTGCATGGGACTCCTAAGGCGCTAACCTGGCGGCGCTACTCAATATCTGGGCGGATGGGCGCAGCGCAGGTGCTGTCAATAATCGATGACCACGAGACATGCTGCCGCCGGCCAGCTCTTAAAGGGGCGAGTCATTTAGGATCAGCAGCCACACTCATCGCCCTGTAGGCCTCAAAATCGGCGCTGTGCATTCTGTGGCGTTACAAACTTTGACCAGATGGAGAGGGTGAGGCAGAGAGCGGAGCGCTTTACCGATGGGGCATTGGATGCTTTGGTTGGCGCAGTGGATTGCCGGCGAGCAGTGCTGTACCCCGACAATGGCAGGAGACCTCATCAGAACGAGTACCGCAGAGCTTGGAGGGAAGTTTCTCAAAGAGTCAACTTCAGCAGCGTGGAGCCCAGGACTCCTGTGCAATGCAGGAAGAAGTTCAACGATCTCACTCGGGTCGTTAGGGTGAGTGACTTTTTGGCAATCTTCTTCATCCCTCCATCTGCACCTGACTTTATGGCCAGAGGGTGCGCGATGCCCCAATGGCCATCTGTCAGCCAGCACCCATGGCCCTTTCTGGGAACGCATACGCACATTCAACTCAGGGCATACTGTAAGGGCTGTTCCACCATGGGGGGCATGAGATGACAACTCAGGGCATACTGTAAGGGCTGATCCACCATGAGGGGCATGAGATGACAACTCAGGGCAGCATGTTTCATCACTTCCAGTCCTTTCTCCTGCAGGCCAAGCTGGCCAGGAACCGAAGGGAACAGATTCGTACCGGAGGAGGCTGTCCTCAGCTGCAGACACTGACAGACCTGGAGGAAAGAGTCCACCAGATTGTTGGAGGCCGGATGAGTGGTCCTGTCACCACTGGAGCTGCCGACCCCATTGTGCACAGCGATGGTAAGGTCATCACCTTTTTGAACTGTCTCCTTCCACTTGTTGCCCCCACCAGCATGCTTTTTCACTCTGGACCCATGTCAGAGCATTGCAGCACTCTTGCATCCCTTGCTGCCACCCTGTCCTTTCGCTAAAGCCACTCTTCAACCTCCCTGCTTTCAGATGCTGCATCACCAGCTCGGGAGTCGGGCCATCAAGCTGCCAGGGACACTGACTCCGGAGGCGATGAGCAGGAGGAAGCCGGACCATCCGTACCACCCTCAGGCGAGCCAGCCCATCTGCAGACTGGGGATAGTGCTTCCCTGGAGGGGAGCGGGGGGGATGGCTCTGAGGAGGAACCAGTTGCAGGAACCAGCGGGCTCCAGCAACACAAGGGGGGTAGGGAAGCTCAGGGGCCGTCTCCCCGGAGGGCGAGTCAGGCCACGATGACTGCTGCACAGAGCGCAGAAGAGTTGCGTTCCCTCACAGAAATGAGCGCCCAGGCTCGGCTCAGGCACACTGAGCTGATGGCTGCAGTGGCAAGGATGCCTGAATCCATCGAGACACTGGCAAGGGGTGTGCAAGACTTTGGGGCAGCACAGGCGAGGAGTGTACAAAACTTCGGGGCAGCACAGGAAAGGAGTGCCCAGGGCTTCGGGGAAGCTCTGGAAAAGACTGCCCAGGGCTTCAGTACATCACTGGAAAGGACTGTCCAGGGCTTCGGTACATCACTGGAAAGGACTGTCCAGGGCTTGACCAAAGCACTGGAAAGGATTGTCCAGGGCTTCACCGAAGCACTGGCACCTGCCATGCAAGTGCTGAGTGCTGCCACGCAGTCACTCGCTGGCCTCATGCAGAGGCAGATTGAGGCCACGCAAGCACTGACTGCTGCCACCCTCGATGGATCAGGCAGGATTACCCGGGGCCCTTGCAGCACCACAGCAGGCCAGCAATCTGTGGACCAGCCGATTGGTTCGCATGCTGCGGTGCTACCCCGTCAGAGTGCCAGTGTGTCGGCCGACCACGGAGCAGGTGTCCGCTCTCAGGATGTCAGCATTCCTGATGCCACTGCTGGCACATCTCCACTGCAGCTGCCATCACCTGCAGGACAGACTGCTTCCACCCATGCCCAGTTGGAGCAGTCAGCATCTAGGCCCTCCAAGCCCAGGGTCCGTCCAGGCCATCCCTCAGGGGCATCTGCGCTTTCGGACAGTCAGCAGGCATCCCACAGCCTTCATGCAGCCACTGTGGTCCCATTACGGAGGAGCTGCAGGGAGGGAAGGGGCCGTTCCCGCAAGAGAAGTAGATCACCATCAAAGGGGAAAGAGTAGAAGGAGCTGCTGAGACGTCTTATTTCTAGAAATCAAGGTCGTGGATGCTGGTCTGAATGTTAGTAATGTTTTGGCTAGTCTCCCGGGTGTGCGAGCTACTTGGTCTGAATGTTATTAATGTTTTGGATAATCTCCCGGGTGTGCGAGCCACTTATGTGTTAGTTTGTTAGTCAAGCTTTCTGTTGCCATTGCTTTGTCATGTTGGAAGGAAGCACATTTTTCAAAATAAACAAATTATTTTATTGACATTGGCCATGTCTGCTATTTACATTCATACTGGCCTTCATAGGCTTTGGGTTATCCGAATGGTTCCATTCCTGGTCTTCGATTGGCACCAAGCATTCCATGAGAGGGGCCTAGAACCGACTCCTTTTTAGCCTCTGACGGACTGCCCTTCCAGTTTCTGGGACCCTCCCGTCTTGGTCCTCCTCCTCCTCCTCCTCCTCCTGCTCCTCCTCCTGCTCCTCCTCCTCCTCCTCCTCCTCTGCTGGTCCTTCAATGTCTGCTGGCATTGGCTGGGTGCGCAGGGTGGCGAGGTTATGGAGCATGCAGCAGACAACGACGAAGTGGGAGACTTGCTCTGGTGAGTACTGCACGGCGCCTCCCGAATGGTCCAAACAGCGGAACTGCTGCTCCAGCACACCGATTGTGTGCTCCACAATGTTCCTCGTCGCCTGATGGCTGACGTTGTAGTGCTCTTCTGCAGGGGTGCTGGGTGAACGGAGCGGGGTCATCGGCCATGGGCACAGAGGATATCCCTTGTCACCGAGAAGCCAGCCTTCTGGGTGAGCCGGGGCCTCGAAAAGGTCTGCTACTGAAGTCTGGCACAGGATGAATGCATCGTGGCTGCTGCCTAGGAACTGAGCATTGACCGCGAGGATCAGCTGCTGGTGGTCACAGACCAGCTGCACATTCAAGGAGTGGAACCCCTTGCGGTTACGGAAGTCCTCAGGATTCAAAACAGGCGCCCGCAAAGCCACGTGCGTGCAGTCAATGGCGCCCTGCACCATGGGGGAGTCCGCTATTGCCGCGAAGCCCTCTGCGCGCTCCTGCTGCTTCTCCGGTGTCGCAGTGAAGGAGATGTACTGCCACCGCCTTTTAAACAGGGCATCTGTTACTTGCTGGATGCAACTATGCACCACAAACTGGGAGATGTTGGCAATGTCCCCAGTTGCTGCCTGAAAGGAGCCGGTCGCATAGAAATTCATTGCTACTGTAATCTTGACAGCCACCGACAGAGAGGTCCTGCACCTTATCTGCGGCTGAAGATCTGCCTGAAGCAGGTGGGACAACTCAGTCACCACCTCCTTTCTGAATTGCAGCCTCCTAAGACACTGCTCCTCCGACATGTTGAGGTAAGAGAACTGCTGCCTGAATACCCTGGCAGCGTAAGGTCTGGTGTGGCGACGTCTGTTGGCCCTCCTCCATCTGGCCATTCCTGGCCCTCTCTCCCTCCATCTCTGTGCCATTTCCAGATGGTCGAGCAGCAGGACGTTCCCCTCCAAAGCAGCCCCCATAAGAATAGGTAACAAGAAATTATACAGGGTGTAATCGCTCACCAGCAGCAGGGTGATGGTCTGAAGGCTGAAGGTCCTCTGGCAGCGCTGGGCCACTAGTGATATGGCTCTCAGAGTGCAACTCTGCAACTCTGTGAAAATCTCAAAGAAGTTGTGCTCCCAAAATGGCTGCCGCTTTTATACCCGTGCAGTCCCCTTTAAAGAGCGCCCCCCTAAGCCCGAGAACGACTGGGGAACGTTCCAGTAAGCTGTCCTTATTAGCGCCAGGCGGAAGGAAGGGGCGCACCACTGAATTTCCGGTCCGGGGCGCCAAAAAAGGTGTTGCACATTGAAATAACGTCATGATCTGCCTGTGCCCGCGAGCGGGCGCTAAAATTTAGTGCCAGCGCTAAAACCCTCTCAATATGGCAAGAGGCGCTGGGTTCACTGCGCTCGGCCGAAAATTGGCTAACGCCCCACTTCTCGGCCTCTTTAGGCGCTAATCGCTGGTGCTACCAACCGAATTTCTCCCCCTTTGTCTCTTAATGCGAGGAGCATTCGTAATAAGGTGGATGAATTAGCTGCGCAAATAGAGGTAAACGAATATGGTTTGATTGGGATTACGGAAACATGGCTTCAGGGTGGCCAAGGCTGGGAACTCAACATCCAGGGGTATTCAATATTCAGGAAAGATAGGCAGAAAGGAAAAGGAGGTGGGGTAGCATTGCTGGTTAAAGAGGGGATTAACACAATTGTATTGAAGGATATTAGCTCTGATGTTGTGCAATCTGTATGGGTAGAACTGAGACATACCAAGGGGGAGAAAACATTAGTGGGAGTGGTATATAGACCTCCAAACAGTAATGCGGAGGTTGGGGATGGCATTAAAACAGAAATTAGAGAAGCGTGCAATAAGGGCACAGCAGTTATCATGGGTGACTTTAATCTACATATTGATTTGGCTAACCAAATTAGTAACAATACTGTGGAGGAGGAATTCCTGGAGTGTATACGGGATGGTTTCCTGGACCAATATGTTGAGGAACCAATTAAAGATCAGGCCATCTTAGACTGGGTATTATGTAATGAGAAAGGATTAATTAGCAATCTTGTTGTACGAGGCCCCTTGGGTCGGAGCGACCATAATATGATCGAATTCTTCATTAAAATGGAGAGTGAAGTAGTTGACTCAGAGACTAGGGTCCTGAATTTAAATAAAGGAAACTACCATGGTATGAGGCGCGAGTTGGGTAGGATTGTTTGGGGAATGTCACTCAAAGGGTTAACGGTGGATAGGCAATGGCAAACATTCAAAGATCGCATGGATGAACTACAGAATTTGTTCATCCCAGTTTGGCATAAAAATAAAACAAAAAAGGTGACTCAACCGTGGCTGACAAGGGAAGTTAGGGATAGCATAAGATCCAAGGAGAGGACATCTAAAATGACCAGAAAAAGCAGTAAACCTGAGGATTGGGAGCAGTTAAGGATTCAACAAAGGGCTTAATTAAGAAGGGGAAAATAGAGTATGAGAGTAAGCTTTCAGGGAACATAAAAACTGACTGTAAAAGCTTTTATAGATATGTGAAGAGAAAAAGATTGGTGAAGTAAAGCGTAGGTCCATTGCAGTCAGAATCAGGAGACTTTATAATGGGGAACAAAGAAATGGCTGACCAATTAAATACATATTTTGGTTCTGTCTTCACAAAGGAGGACACAAATAACCTCCCAGAGATGTCGGGGAACATAGGGTCTGATGAAAGGGAGGAACTGAAAGAAATCAGTATTTGTAGGGAAATGGTGTTAGGGAAATTGATGGGATTGAAGGCCGATAAATCCCCAGGGCCCGATAATCTACATCCTAGGGTATGTAAGGAAGTGGCCCTAGAAATAGTAGATGCATTGCTGATCATCTTCCAACATTCGATCGAATCTGGAACAGTACCCATGGATTGGAGGGTAGCTAATGTTACCCCACAATTCAAAAAAGGTGGTAGAGGGAAAATGGGGAATTACAGGCCGGTAAGCCTGACATCGGTAGTGGGGAAAATGCTGGAGTCCATTATAAAAGATGTAATAGCAGAGCACTTGGAAAACAGTGACAGGATCGGACAAAGTCAACATGGATTTACAAAAGGTAAATCGTGCTTAACTAATCTACTGGAAGTTTTTGAGGATGTAAGTGGTAAAATAGATAAGGGAGAACCAGTGGATGTGGTATATTTGGACTTTCAAAAGGCTTTCGATAAGTTCCCGCATAAGAGATTAGCTTGTAAAGTTAAGGCACATGGGATTGGTGGTAAGGTATTGACTTGGATAGAGAACTGGTTGGTAGACAGAAAACAAAGAGTTGGAATAAACGGGTCTTTTTCCGAGTGGCAGGCAGTGACTAGTGGGGTACCACAGGGATCGCTCCTTGGACCCCAGCTGTTCTCAATATATATTAATGATCTAGACGAGGGAACTAGATGTAATATCTCCAAGTTTGCAGATGACACAAAGCTGGGTAGGCATGTGTGCTGTGAGGAGGATGCCGAGAAACTACAGGATGATTTGGACAGGTTGGGTGATTGGGTAGAAGCATGGCAGATGCAATATAATGTGGATAAATGCGAGGTTATCCACTTTGGTGTCAAAAACAGGAATCTGAATGGCAATAGATTGGGAGAAGGGGAAGTGCAACGAGACCTGGGTGTCCTTGTGCACCAGTCGCTGAATGTAAGCATGCAGGTGCAGCATGCGGTTAAGAAGGCTAATGGTATGTTGGCCTTCGTAGCGAGAGGGTTTGAGTACAGGAACAAGGATGTCTTGCTTTTATAATGGGCCTTGGTGAGACCACATCTTGAGTATTGTGTGCAGTTTTGGTCGCCTTATCTGAGGAAGGATGTTGTTGCCATGGAAGGAGTGCAGCGAAGATTCACCAGGCTGATACCTGGGATGGCAGGAATGACGTATGAGGAGAGATTGGGTCGATTGGGCTTATACTCGTTGGAGTTTAGAAGAATGAGAGGGGATCTCATTGAAACTTATAAAATTCTGACTGGACTGGTCAGACTGGATGCAGGAAGGATGTTCCCGATGGTCGGGGACTCCAGAACCAGGGGTCACAGTTTAAGGATAAGGGGTAAGCCATTTAGGACAGAGATGAGGAGGAATTTCTTCACCCAGAGAGTGGTGAATCTGTGGAATTCTCTACCACAGAAGGCTGCAGAGGCCAATTCATTAAATATATTCAAGAAGGAGTTGGATATATTTCTTAAGACTAAAGGGATCAAGGGATATGGGGAGAAAGCAGGGACAGGGTACTGAATTTGTATGATCAGCCATGATCTCATTGAATGGCGGAGCAGGCTCGAGGGGCCGAATGGCCTACTCCTGCTCCTATCTTCTATGTTTCTATGTTAAATGATATTAGTACATGCTGGATAGTAACCATTACTGTAAAGATGTAGGGCAGCATTAATTGCAGCAATTAAAGTCAATAGAAATAAAAATTTAAAATGAACTGCCAATTTGCTATGCCACGTTTTACACTATCGCACAAATTCAGAATTACCCCCAAAGTGTGCAAAAATGGCCGAGGGTGGTTGTCCCACCAACTCTATCTCTCACCCTGTGGGGAGGTGCTTGATGAGAAATTTTACATGACCACGTACCAGTGGTGCGTCTTGTGCATAACAAGTGGCTTATTGGGAGATGATTTCAATGGATGGAGAATCATGGCCTGCGCACCTGGGATTTTTCCAAAAAGGTGGCCACCACTTTCAAGACTCTGCCAGTGGTGTGGAGATCTCAGAAAGTGTCATGTTTGATCTCTACTAGGTGCCCTCTAAGTCCTGCTTAGGTCACCTCCCTCACTTCTTTTTCCGATATATTGATGACTGTTTTGGTGCCATTTCCTGCTCTTGCCCTGAGTTAGAAAATTTCATTCACTTTGGGGACAATTTTGCCAGCCCTGGGGAGGCAAGTATGGAGGCAGAACTGCCGGGAAAATGGCAGAATTTGGGGGCGGGTGGCAAACCCACCCCCAACCCACCTCCATGCCATCTTCCTAGGAGGCAGGTAGCCGTCCTGCGCCGGGTCCGGTCTCCTTGGAGGCGGGAAGGGATTAAAGCCTATTAACTGCCTCTTAACAGGTAGTTAAGAGGCAGAAAATAGGATTACCCCTTTTTGCCCTCACACGTGCAGGCTTCCCGAAGGCTCCAAAACCCGCCAGTGTCACCGAGGCGAGTAGTGGGTCTGCAGGGGTCATGGGGGGTGGGGGTGCAAAAGTGTGGTGTGAAGGTAAGTGATGGGTGCAAGAGTGTAGAGGTGAGTATCTGAGGGAGTGCAAAGTGTTTTTAAAAGTGTACTTACCTTTATTTCATCCTGCAGGCTTCAGTCGGTTTGTTTGTGGAGACTCTCGGACCTCCGCGTTGGGATTGACAGGTGGCCGTTGCATTCACAGATGCAACAACCATCTCAATTCTGTTAAAGAAAGAAGTTTGATGGAGTCTTGTATTCAAGACCTCATCAAACTGCAGAGAATGTCACTGTTTGACAGCTTCACCAAGCTGTCAAACGATGAGAATTCATCTGTCAAAAATTTTTGACAGATGAAACGTCACACATTGACGTGCTCTGCAATCAGCTTTCCCTTGATTGGCCTGCTGAGCCCACTGGGCGGGCTTAACAAGGTCAATCAAGGGAAAATAGCATGGGTTGGCCACAAATCGATTGAGGCGGGACATCGACCCAACAAGCAGCAGTCCCGCCTCCAACTCGCCCCCAGTCACAAAATTGCCCCCATTGCTTCCAATTTCCACCCTTCCCTCGCCTTCACATGGTCCATCTCTGACTCTTCCCTTCCCTTCCTCAACTTCTCTGTCACCATTTCTGGGAATAGGATATCGACAAACATCCACTATAAGCCCAGTGACTCCCACAGCTACCTGGATTACACTTCCTCCCACCCCAGTTCCTGTAAGGACTCTATTCCATTCTCCCAGTTTCTCCATCTCCGCCGCATCTGCTCTGACAATGCCACCTTCCAAACTAGTGCTTCCGACATGTCTTCCTTTTAACTCACCCGAGGATTCCCCTCTATCATGGTTGACACGGCCCTTGACCGTGTCCATTCTATTTCCTGCACTTCTGCTCTCACCCTTTCCCCTCCCTCTCAGAACCACGATAAGTTTCCCCTTGTCCTCACCTTTCACCCCACCAGCCTCCACATTCAACGTATGATCCTCCACCATTTCCACCACCTCCACCATGATCCCACCATCAAACACATCTTCCCCTCACCCCCCCTTTCCCTTAAAATCTGTTATATCTCTAACTTATTCCAGTTCTGACGAATGGTCATCGACCTGAAACGTTAACTCTGTTTCTCTCTCCACAGATGCTGCCTGGCCTGCTGAGTATTTCCAGCATTTTCTTTTGTTGCAGATAAATTTCCCATCTTGGCCACCTTGGAGGCTCTTTAGTGGCTAAACTACTACTGGCACTAGAGCGAGGTAAATAATTCCCCCTTTTAGTTCCTCATGCTTCAGATTTTCTTCCAAGTCTATGGGACGAGATAAGTCTGATAAAATTCACAAGTATGGAGTTCATTAAGTTTGTTTTACAAAACAGACTTTGGTCATGCCTGAATTTACATTGGAGACTAATGTGTGTTTAACACATTGGCCCAGAAATTCCAGAACGGGGCTTGCAGCGCGTGCAAGCCCCGTATTTACACTTACCCCGCGCTACTGCCGATCAGCTCCAGGGACACCTGGAATTGGTGTTTCCAGAAGAAGAATCCCGGGCAGCGTATGACGTCACGCCGCCCAGGAGTGCAGCCAGCGCGAAGCCAGGAGCGTGCAGTGCAAGTGAGACACGCCCCTTGAGGTCTCAGTTTCACTGGACACGCCCCCAATGTTTCTGTCAAGCTGCTAACCATTTTTACATGCAAAGCAGCAGTTTAAATAGGTTTTTGGAAGTTTTTTGAAGATTTTGGTAACTTTCATAAACTTTTTAAAATGTTTACATTATTTTGAGTAATCTGAAGTAGTTTTAAACAGAATTAAAGCAATTTAAAGACTTTTAAACGCCCTAAAAGAATTTTTTTAATTCCATTTATTTATTTAGCAATGTCGTCGTCATACGTGTCTTCACACTGTTCCCTTTGGGGAACTGTATGAAGTGGTGGAAGGATTTATGGCCATGATTAACGCTCATTCCGTGACCGTAACCATCTTTGAACCAGGCATTAGGGCGGTTAGTCCTATGGCGGGAGGGTTTTACGGGCTCCCACAAGCTATACAAGGAGGGGGGGCCACCCACACCCACGGACGCAAATGTCCCACTGGATGTCAACCCAGAATTTAGAGCCGGAGCTCCGACTCCACTTGCCGGGACTGTCTGGAGCGGGGTTCGAAACCCTACCCTGATCTGGCCCAGCGGCGGGGATCCTACTGCCATGACAAAGGCCCAATCCGATTAGCAACGTGAAATGGCAGCATAGGGCTCCAGTCACGTGGAGGGAAAAGGCGCAGGAAACGTATGGGTGTCACCTTTTGTGCGGAGTGGGCCTTTTGCGTAGCAGTAAGCATCCCCGCCGCTGGGCCAGAAGGAGTAGGGTTTTGAACCCCACTCCAGACAGTCCCGGCAAGTGGAGTCGGAGTTCCAACTTAAAATTCTGGGTGGACATCCAGCGGGATACTTGCGTCCGTGGGTGTTGGTGGCCCCCCCCCCTCAGATGGGTTGTGGGAGCCCGTAAAACCCTCCCGCCATAGGACTAACCACCCTAATGGCTGGTTCAAAGATGGTTACGGTCACGGAATGAGCGTTAATCACGGCCATAAATCCTTCCACCACTTCATACAGTTCCCCAAAGGGAACAGTGTGAGGATACGTACGATGATGACCTCTTGCGCAATGCACCTCCTTGAACCCTCAGTCGCAGATGCGAGGGGGCAAGTCGTGCAATTGTTAAATTTTTCATTTTATTGACATGTAAAATGTTGGCCCAGTAATTCCCTTCCAAATGCGCGAGTACGGTCGGGGTACTTACGCATCTGGCTGGATGAAATGCCGGTTTTCAGCATGCACAGTGCATGTGGGGAAAACCGGCATTTCCTGTCCTCTGAACGAAGGGGTTCAGAGGCAGAACGCGTGCGACTGCACAGGCAGCGCGTGCGCAGTATAATTCGCCGCTTTCATTAATGCTTTCAGTGAGGTCAAGTCATTACAAGTTACACATGAAAAAAGCATGGGTACAGTTGCTCCAGAGGCTGCGGAGGAAGATATTTATTATCGTGGAGCTTCTGAAAGTATGTATGTCTGTATATATTCCTTTGCGTGTTATGTATATATTCCTTTACTTATGTGTATGAATGTATTATTTAATTATGACTTTCAGAGAAAGTAACTTATTGGAAAATCATAATTAAAAACATACATTCATACACATTAGTAAAGGAATATAAAACATACATACATATACGTAAAGGAATATATGTGGACATACATACATAACTCATTTTCACATTCCATTCACACAGCCACAATTGCTCCTTCGACCTACCGTTCTGAAAACCCTTTTAAAAAAAAAAAATTTTAACTTTAAAACTTACTTAAAATTTCTTAAAATAACTTCCCTCCCTTTCCCAAACAAAAATATTGCATTTCAGAAGCTCCACGATAAAATGTTTCTTCCTCCGCAGCCAATGAACCACTTTACACTTGCTTTTTTCAAGTGTAAATTCTGAGGACTTACCCTCACGGATTTCATGAATGAAATCTACGAAGTTCACTGCGCAAGCGCTGCCTGTGCAGTCGCACGCGCTCGAGGTCTGGAAATGCCGGCGTTCCCCGCATGCGCTGTTCATGCTGAACGCCGGCATTTCCAACGGCCAGAAGCGTGAGTAAGCCGACCGTACTCACGCTTCTGGCCTGGAATTTCTGGCCCACTATCTGGTGCTCCTTATCAACAAAAAAAATAAGGTGCATTTTACTTTTTTTTCCAAGGTGCATTTTATTTCCTATAATTCATTGTGTGTGATCTGTTTTGAGATATTTCAACATGATAAATGCAAGCGTTATTTATTACATATTTTTATGTTAAGTTGATAAATTTGCCATCCAGAAATTACTGGCCTTATCTTTTCAAATACTATTAATTGTTCCTCCAACTGAGTCAGTTGAACACTTCATTATTCATTAACAATCGGAGTGTAGCCAGGTTACTGTCACACTGACTTGGAAATTCTTTAAGCAGCCTTAAACATTTGTATTGTTCTAATGACAAAATGACTTTTCCCCAAAAATGTATTATTTTTAGTACTATGGCACACTTTCCCTTTCTTGTGGTGTTTTTAAGTATCTGATCCAGATAAATGTGCAGAAAATAACAAAGTGGTTATACCTTTCAGTGCAGTTCAATGTACTTGGCACTTGCCTAGGCCACATGTGCAGTGAATTCCCAAATTGCTGTGCCGTGTTGGCACTGAACCCACACCTCTGCTTTCATCTGTTCATTACAGATGCCGTCTCGATACCTGAAGACCATTTTGTGCAACTGTACCTAACTTTGCCTGGCAGAGTCAGTCATTAATATCTGGCTTCATTAGGAAAGTAACTTGGGGGTAAGTTTACACAGAGGTTCTCCCGCTCTGCTGTCATAACTTTGGTAGAAGTGCCGCGGGAACCCCGGAAAAACGGTGTAAATGACAGGGGAACCCTTGTGAATATTTACCTTCCCCTCCTCCTCCTTTTGTCGGGGGAATGAGAAGGCATAATTTAGGCTGGCTCTCAAACAATCTCTAGCAGTTTAAGCTCACTCGTTCACTACCTAACATTGAACATGATTTTTATTTACGTTACCACAGGTATAGAGTATGATGCAGTTTCTCAGTCAGGGCTGTTTGTATCTAATACTAATCGTTAAAATAAATATCTCTGCAACTCCACACCTCCTCCTCCTCCTCTTCCTACACCTCCTCAACCCCTTCCTCCTCCTCAACCCCTTCCTCCTCCTCTTCCTCTTTCTCCTCTTGTGGCTCCTGAGCTTGGCCTTCTGGCACAATTGCTGGTGGTAACGTCTGGTCTCTCATGATCGCCAGGTTGTGGAGCATGCAACAAATCACCACGAATCTGGAGCCCTCCTCGCCCTCCTCTCCTTCCTCTCCCTCTCTCCTCCAGCAGCTGGTGCTGCTCTGCCTGACCTCATCTCCTCCTCCCATTGCTCGTCCAGCAAGATCCCCATTGTAGTGTCCACGTATCAATAACACACGGACTGCAGGAGAACGGTAATAACAGGTGTTTACTGAACAGAGGGTATGCTGGAACTAACTGTACAAATTACTACACGGTGTTATATACAGGTGTGGTCACTACTGGCACTGCAGTATACAGGGGCTGTAAAAGATAGTTCCTCTCTTAAAGGTACATACATTACAATTCCTCCCCTTTTAGATAAACAATACATAACATTCTTTTAACAATTAAATAATAACTAATTACAATTACAATTTTCTTTGTACTATATATATCAGCTGAAAGTAATCATTTATAAATTCAGTCTTTGAGGAGGCTTCCTGATCCTGTCTGGAAAGTGCCTTTCTCGAGTATCCTGTTCTTGCGGTGGAGTCGATTCTGGCTCATTGTCATTGGTTGGTTCGTCAGCTTCCAATACCACTGATTCTGAGGTAGACGCAGTCTGTACTTCGGGTTCATCACCAGGTGCATATGATCGTGGCATGGGTTTGACTTGTTCCTGTGACTCTAGAATCTGGTCAGCATGGTGTCTCACGATGCTCTCTCCAACGTCCACTGTGTACATTAGTGGTCCCTGCCGTGTGCATATCGTTCCTGGCTGCCATTTTTCTGTTCGGTAGTCGTGGGCCAAGACTGGTTGCCCTATCTTGAAGCTCCTGGTTGGCTTCTCATTGATGTGCTGGAATTGCTTATTCTCAACATCTCGTCTTATGTTTGGTTTGAGCAAATCCAGGCGACATCTTAACCTTCGGTTAAAGAACATCATGGCTGGAGCTTGGTTGGTGACTGCATGTGTCGCATTCTGGTAAGCAAACAAGAAATTATCCACCTTGTGTTTCAGTGGTATGTTGTCATTATACATCGCCTTTATTGCTTTTTTAAAGGTTTGAACAAACCTCTCAGCCAATCCATTTGTGGCTGGATGATATGGGGCGGATGTGTAATGCTTTACCCCATTATTCCTCAAAAACCTCCGGAAATCCTCGGACACAAACTGTGGTCCATTGTCGGAGCAAATCTGCTCTGGCAAGCCATTCCTGGCGAAGATGGTCCGTAGGACTGCAATAGTTTTCTCCGTGGTGGTGGAGGACATTTTGATGACTTCTGGCCATTTCGAATGTGCATCCACGGTGATTAAAAACATTGGCCTAGAAATTCAGTTGGGCGCGCCAGCCATTAGCGCCTTAGGAGGAGTAGATCTCGAGCACTAGGCGCTTAGCGCCCGGGCGCAGCGCGATCTGCGCCTCGCCCCAACTTCAGTATACATTTAGCGCCGGCGCAAAGTCTTAGCGCGCGCCCTGCTGTGCGTGCAGATCATGATGTCATTTACTAGTGCAACGCCCTTTGTGCGCCCCGAACCGGAACTTCACTTGCGCCGGCCCATTGTGCGCCGGGCGGCCCTAACGACTGTGAAGTGGAACGGTACACAGCCGAGGCGGGCCGCGGGGAGCTCTAATTAAAGGGCACTTACCCTGCACTATAAAGGGCCGCCATTTTGCAGCATTCACTCTTGTGCAACGGTTTTTTGGACAGAGAGCAAGGAGGAGAGCTTACTGGTTTGGACCAACACTAGGACAGGTATTTTTGGCTCAGGCCAGAGCTTAGCAATTATCTTTGCCTTCATTGAGAGCTCAGTGTTTGCCAGCATATAATGGGGGCTGCATTGGGTGGCAACGCTGACTTTTAGCCTTATGCCAGAAGGGCTTACAGACGCCGTGAGAGAGTGGCAGCCCTGGCTAGACGCAGAGGGGGCAACAGGCGTCGCCAACTGAGGCCTTACCCACCCAGGGTATACCGCCAGCAGACCTCCTATCTGACCATGTCTGCCGCGATGTGTGTTAGGAGGCTGCGATTCAGAAGGGAGGTGGTTGCAGACATCTGCCGGCTGCTTCACAGAGATCTGCAGCCACAGCTGATGCGCAGGACGTCTCTGTCGGTGGCAGTGAAGGTGACGGTGGCTCTCAACTACTATGCCGCCGGCTCCTTCCAATCCGCTACTGGGGACATCGCTAACATCTCCCAGTTCGCCGTGCATTGCTGCATCCGCCAGGTGACTGAAGCCCTTTACACAAGGAGACATCAATTCATCTCCTTCCCCATGACCCTGGACAAGCAGCAGCAGCGTGCAGTAGGATTTGCAAGAATAGCGGGCTTCCCTATGGTGCAGGGCGCCATTGACTGCACGCATGTGGCTTTGCGGGCACCTCTTGAGCATGCCGAGGATTACCGCAACCGGAAGGGCTACCATTCCCTCAATGTACAGCTGGTGTGTGACCACAGGCAGCGCATCCTAGCTGTCAATGCCCGCTTTCCAGGCAGCAGCCACGATGCCTTTATCCTGCGACAGGTAACTGTGGCTGACATGTTCCAGGCACAGCCTCCCCCAAGAGGATGGCTTATCGGGGACAAAGGCTATCCTTTGTGTACCTGGCTCATGACCCCGCTCCGCGCGCCCATGACCCCTGCTGAAGAGGCATACAACGAGAGCCATCAAGCGACTAGGAACATCATAGAACAAACAATCGGCGTCCTCAAGCAACAGTTCCGCTGTCTCAATCGCTCCGGGGGAGCCCTCCAGTATTCGCAGGATCGAGTCTCCCAATTCGTCGTCGTTTGCTGCATGCTGCACAACCTGGCTATCCGCAGGACTCAGGCACTGCCACCTCACGTTGGACCACCACCTCAGGAGGAGGAGCAGGAGGAGCATGAGGAGGAGGAGGACGAGGAGTACCAGCCCAGGAGGGAGGCACAAGGTCCAAGGGCCGCCCGTCGGCGGCTTATTGAACGTCACTTCTAGGCCCCCTGTCAGGGAATGGCTTGTGCCAATGAAAGAACATGATTGCAGCCGCTCCGCAAGCCCTCAGCCGGTTAAGGCAACAAACACTTCAAAGATCAAACATGGAGGCCTAGAAATTCAGTTGGCGCCGCGCCAGGGCTTTAGCGCCGGAAATTTAGCGCCGGTGCTAAGTCCCCCTGCGCGCGCCAAAAATTCAGTAGCGCCGCGCCCAAACGGCTGCCGGCGCTACAGGAGGGTGTCAGCGCCTCGAAATGGGCGCTGACTGCCGCATTGCGGCGCAATTCCGGCGCTGCGGCACCCGATGCGGTGCGGCAGGCTGGGGAAGTGCAGGCCTCCTCCTTCAGTTAAGGAGGAGCTGCCTGCACCCGCCCGCTGGCCGTTGAAATCTTGAAAAAAATGAGCCCGGCACCTCGGAGAAGTGCTGGGCTCGCAGGCCAGACGCATCTGTTCCGCGGGGGGGCGGTGGAGGAGTCCGGGGAGGGAGGTGCGGGCAGGCGGCCGGCGGGAAAGCGGCCGGCCGCCGCGCGACCTTAATGCGCCGGCGCTAACTCGCGTAGGACTCTGCTGAAACATCGTTAGTTGCGGCTGCCACGGGCGAGGCGGCCGCAACTCAATTTCGGCGTTGGGGCCCGTCACCACGACAACTGGGACGCTGTGCACACCGATGACGTCATCGGTGCCGGCGCAGCACAACCGGTCTAACGCCGATGGCAGGGCCCCACTGAATTTACAAACCGGCCATAACTCCGGCGCTAGGCCCTCTAGCGCCTCAAATGGGGTGCTAACCCTACTGAATTTTCAGCCCGGACAATGTTAATAAATAAAATGCTTTATTGTTCAAACTCAGGTCCCTTCCCACATGAAAACCAAAAACAGACGAAACCCCCAAAAAACACTCAAACACATTACTCGCTCCCACAACCTGGAGAGGATTAACAAAATAGTGCAACTAAAATGGCCGTCATTCTCGGCCTTCGTAAAAAACAAACATCACATCATCGGCCTTCAAAAAACAAACATCCAATTCTCGGCCTCAAAAAACAAACACAACTGGCCACACATTCGACTATTTGGCCCGCTAGGGCGATGCCTTGGCCATCTTTGTGTGGCCCCTGCCCGCCCTGCTGCTCCTCCTCAAAGTAAGGCCATTGGCTGCTGCAAGGCTGGGGGCAGGCTCCTGAGGGGCACATGTCGTGACGGCAGATGCCCTTGGGGGTCGGCCTAGTCGAGGTCTGGCCGTCGAGCGGGCGGCTGTTGAATGCTGCAGCTGTGGCTGGCCAGCATCAGTCGCTGCAGCAGCCCCTGGCAGCTCCACTGGGGGAGTGGCAGTGGCGGCTGGAGGAATGGGGGCAAGCTGGCGGATGGCAGGCGCTCGCTGGTCGTCTGAGACACTGGCACTCGCCCGGGCCAGCACTGCAGCATGCGCACCAATCTGCCGAGGGACAGGCCGCTGTGCTGCTGCAGCGCGCCGGGTGCCCTGGCGATGCCTGGCTGACACAGCGAGTGTGGCAGCAGTGAGTGCCCGTGTTGACCTGTTCACTGACCGCATCAGAGTAGCCAGTGACTGGACGGCACCGCTGATCACCTGGCCAGTCGCTGCCAGAGCTGCCCCGAATTCCGCCCGACTCGCTGCCTGATCTGCCCCGAATTCCGCCCGACTCGCTGCCAGAGCTGCCCCGAATTCCGCCCGACTCGCTGCCTGATCTGCCCGGAATTCCGCCCGACTGGTGGCCTCTGAGGGCCCGAACTCGGTCACACTCCGAGAGAGGGACTCGCTGGCCTCAGGCAACCGTGCCACTGCCGCCATGAGCTCCGTGTGCCGGCGCTCTGAGTCCGCGGACAAGTCCTCGAGGCGTTCCAGCTCCTCGGCGAAGACCATCTCCGGTCTGGAGGCCGGACTCTCCCTCTGGGGAGAAGGCCGCCGAGCTGGCCGACCCTTCCTGCGTTGCTGGACGCCGCTGGGCCCAGCAATTGGTCTCCCTCTGACGCATCCCCCCTCTGGGGAGAAGGCCGCCGAGCTTCCACCCCCCTCCCGCGTTTCTGCAGGCCGCAGGTCCCATGAGCTCCCCTCCCCTTCGACACTTCCGCCACACTCCCCTCCAGGGAAGACGTGTCCCCTACATTGGCCTGGGTGGCCGCGGCTGAGGGTTCCCCTGATGGGCCGCCTTCCTCTTGCTCCTCCTCCTGCTCCTCCTCTGAGGGGCTGTCACTGGCAAGTTCAGGGACCTCCTCCTCACCATCTGAAAGCAGGAAGGCACAAGAGTAGCTTTAGAGTGAGGAGAGGGCATCAGCAAGGGATGCATGAGTGGTGGCATTCAGCGCATTGGTCGGACAGTGGCAAAGGATGTAGATCTGATGCGCAAGTGGGACGAGAGAGGTCCAAAAGGTGATGTCCTAACCATTGCTGGCCAGAACAGGGTCGGCATCTCCACATGCAATGGGCCCAATCACCCGGCCACCCATGATGCACTCCACGCGATGTTGCAGCTTGGTGAGTGGCTGGATATGGGGTCGGCCTCCCCCGGTCGCAGTCCGGCTCTTCCTATTATTCGCCAGCTTGGCCTGCAAGAGAAAGGACGGCCTCTAAGTAGTGTGTCGCCCTGATCTTGTGTGCACTGCCTCCCATGGTGGAATCGCCTGGCCAGTGTGTCGCCCTGATCTTGTGTGCACTGCCTCCCATGGTGGAATAGCCTGGCCAGTGTGTCGCCCTGATCTTGTGTGCACTGCCTCCCATGGTGGAATAGCCTGGCCAGTGTGTCACCCTGATCTTGTGTGCACTGCCTCCCATGGTGGAATAGTTTGGCCAGTGTGTTAAGTGCAGAATGTGCAATTGATGTTCATGCCTGTCCCATCGCTGCTGGATGAGGGCTGGCCATTAGGGCTTTCAGGTCCCTTTGCCCATAATGTGAGGTGCACATGCAAGGATGAGGAGGTCACTGGAAAGGGTACTCACCCTGACAATGCGAGTGAGGTCATTAAACATTTTGCGGCATTGGACACCGCTCCTGGGGACCTCGCTGTTGGCTGACAGCTTGCTGGTGACATGCCTCCAGGCTCTCCTGTAGACGCGGAACGGCGCCTTCTTGCCATTGTCCGGGTACAAAACATGGCGCCCCTTCTCCACAGCACCAACCAGCACACTCAGATCACGCTCTGAGAAGCGCTGCGCACGTTCACGGGCCTTCTGCATGGCTTCAGGTGCTATTTGGGTCCAGCAGCAGTGTTCAGGCCTAGCTGGAGGGCTCCACTATCCAGGGCGTGGCAGCAGACACAGTCGACCCTTCCCCCTTAAGAGCTGGCCGGCGCCAGGGTGTCTGCTGTCAATCACGAGATGGCCGCACCTGCGCTGCGCCCGGCCTCGGCGCTATTGATCAGCACCTCCGGCTTAGCGCCCAAAGAGAGGCGTCCAGCACCAGTTTTAGCGCTCGAGGGAACTCTTAGGGCGAAGCTAATGAATATCGGAGAAGTGGCCTCGATTTGGCGGCGGGCGCAAACTTTAGCGGCCGCCCCACTTTACCGCCCCAAAAGTGGCTACAATGAATTTCTAGGCCATTGAGTCCATAAATGGACCAGCAAAATCAATGTGTACCCGTTGCCATGGAGAGGAGGGCCACTCCCATGGGTGTAGCGGGGCCTGTGGTGGAGTGTTTCGGACTTTCTGGCATCCTGTGCATCTCTTGGTCATTTCCTCGATTTCTTTATCGATTCCCGGCCACCACACAAATGCCCTGGCTAGGCTCTTCATTTTTACCCCTCCCAGATGACCCTCATGAAGCTCATTGAGCACTCTATCTCTCAACTTGGGTGGAATTACCACTCGGGATCCACACATCAAGGTCCCCCGGCACACTGACAGCTGTTCTCTCCTTGGCGAGAATGCTGGCAACAGTGAGTCGCCATGTGCTGGCCATCCCTTCACCGTCAAATCATAGACCCGAGAGAGTGTCGGGTCATTTCGGGTTTCCTTCTCTATACTTGAGTTTGCCACAGGTAGACATTCGACTATGGTCGAATGGAATATCTCAACAGGGTCCACTGCAGGTGCTTCCTCCACCGTAGGCAGCGGCAGGTGCGACAGCCCATCAGCGTTTCCATGCTGTTTCGTGCCCTTATACTCTATTTCGTATTGATGTGCCCCTAGAAAAAGGGACCTTCTTTGCAGCCGTTGCGCCGTCATCACTGGAACGCCCTTCTTTCGGTTAAAAATAGAGACAAGAGGCTGGTGATCAGTCAGTTAGGTGAATTTCTGCCCGTGCAGATAGTGATTGAACTTCTTCACCCCCCACACCAGGCTGAGGGCCTCCCTGTCAATCTGGGCGTAGTTACGCTCGGCTGAGTTTAACGAGCGTGACGCAAAGGCTATTGGCTTCTCTGAACCGTCAAGGAATTTGTGCGACAGCACCGCTCCAATGCCGTAGGGAGACGCATCACATGCCAACCGAATCGGTAGTGTTGGATTGTAGTGGGCCAATACTACTTTTGAAGTGATTAGGCATTTACATTCCTGAAAGGCACGCTTACACTCATCACTCCATTTCCATGCTACTCCAGTTTGCAGCAGGGCATTCAGTGGGTGCAGAATTGTAGACAAATTTGGCAAGAACTTATGGTGTAGTTCACCAACCTGAGGAACGACCTCAGTTGCGACACATTTTCAGGTGCTGGAGCCTTGACTACTGCCTCAATCTTGTCTGGTGACTTATGTAACCCCTCTTCATCAATCACGTGGCCACAATACGAGATTTTTTTCCTGAAGAACTCGCATTTGGGGCGGTTGGCTCGTAGCCCATATTCTTGTAATCTAGTGAGCACCTGCTCCAGGTTGGCAAGGTGTTCACTGTCATTTTCGCCCGTAACCAGGATGTTGTCCAAATAACACTGGGTCCCCGGGATCCCTTGCAGGACTTGTTCCATCGCCCTCTGCCAAATAGCCGGAGCTGATGCTACCCCGAATACCAGTCGGTTGTACCGGTAAAGACCTTTGTGAGTGTTTATCGTGAGGTATTTTCTAGATGCTCCTTCTACCTCCATTTGTAGATACGCTTGGGCCAGATCAATCTTCGTAAAGCGTTTCCCTCCAGATAGTGAGGCGAAAATACCTTCTATCCACGGAAGTGGATATTGTACTGTGTGAAGGACTGGGTTCACAGTTACCTTAAAGTCCCCACAGATGCGAACCTTCTTCGGTTCCCCAGGCGTGCTGCTCAATGATTTCTTCATTACAGAAATGATGGGTGTGGCCCACTCACTCCAGTCCGCCTTGGACAGCACACCCGAATGCTCCAAACTCTCCAGCTCTGCTTCAACGGCTGGCCGGATTGCATACGGTACCGGTCTGGCCTTAAAAAATTTTGGGTTTGCGTTATCTTCAATTTTTATCATTGCTGTTATGCCTTTTAGAGTCCCAAGTCCTTGCTGGAACACCTCTTTCGCATCAGTTAGAATTTTTGACAGTCATCCAGGTGTGACGTCGTCATCCCTTTTGTCAGCCACAGTTAGCGCCTGAATGGAATGCCAATCCAATTGTATTTTTCGGATCCATTCACGTCCCAATAATGGTGGTCCTCCATCTTGTAGTATATATAGATACAGTTTCTGTGTTTCCTTGCCGTTGTATTTAACGGGCACCCTTATTTTTCCTCTGGGGTAGACTTTTTGCCCCGTATATGTCTTCAAGACAATGGACGTGTCCTTCAAGGGTATGTGTGAGAATAGCCGCTCGTAGTCTCATCGATTCATGACTGCTCGGGCTGATCCTGTGTCCAATTCCATCTTTACTTGGGACCCTGCTATCATGAGGGTGACCCAAATGGTTCGGTGATCCTCCTTTGCGATCACGTTGTGTAACTTTAGACAACTTAGTCTCCTGCTCCCGGGGTCATTATCACTCTTCTGATCTTCTGAACTACTGTCCATCATCTTTTGTACTTTCTTGTACTTTTCCTTAATAGTTCTTTTAGTGTTGGTTTTCTTTCCCGACCTGCAGACTCGTGCTATGTGTCACACTTTTCCACATTGCCTGCATACTTTGTCCTTAAACCAGCAATCCTTCTGGTCATGGGTTGTTCTGCCGCAGCGATAGCACTTTTCTGCTCCATATGCCATTTCATTGGTGCTATATTCTTGCGGTTTCTGTTGTATTTCCACAGCTCCCCGTGCTGCTGCTTCGTAGGATACTGCAACGCTGAAAGCCTTTTCTAGCGTAAGGTCCTTTTCCGAAAGTAGTCGTTTCTGGGTTCCTTCACTCTGGAGCCCGCAGACAAACTTACCCCTTATGGTATCTGCCAGTCCTGCTCCGAACTGGCAATGTTTCGATGACTTGTGTAGTTCCGTAAGATAGTCAGCATTACTCTCGTCTTTGTGCTGGTTTCTTTTATGGAACTTGAATCTTTCTGCTATCAGCAGCGGTGTAGGGTTAAAATGTTCCTGTAAGATATTGACAATCTCTTCAAAGCTTTTCTCCATTGGTTTAGCTGGGGTAATTAAATTCCGCAATAGGCCGTAAGTTCTCGCGCCCATCAAATTCAATAATACCGATGCCTTCTTTTCATTGGCCACCTCATTTGCCTTGCAGTACACTTCAGTTCTTTCCACATACGTGGTCCAGTCTTCTATTTCGTTGTCGAAAACAGTGATGCTGCCACTCTTCGGCATCTTGGGTGGTTTAAAATGGCACCTCCCGCGCTTTTCCTTCTTCCCCAAAGGATTAAAATGGCGCCTCCTACGCTATTCCTTCTTCGCCCGCTGCTGCCAATGCTGCTCCTAGCATTCTAAACAGTAATGGCGGCGCCCCGCGGCTTTCTGCGCGTCTCTCTTTTGTTAATTAATTTTCTTAGTTTTATTCTTCTTCGACGCTGTCCACTGTGTGTCTCTTTTCCTTCCCCCTTTTTTATTTTCTTTAACGCTGCCCGGCTCTTGAGCACCAGCCGTGCCCTGTGCGCTCCACCCTCTCGCTCTCTTTTTCTTCCCGACGACACTGCTTGGCCCCCTTGCAGAGCCGCTCGATCGAGCTCTAGCCCGCCGCAGTCCGGGAAGGGTCAGCGCACTACCTGCTACCAGCCCGATTTGCTGGAACACCTTGACTGGGGAACCAAGCCCAGCTCTCCACAGCTTCCCCTGCGATTCTCTGAACTCCGATGGATCACTGGGCGGTTGCCCACGGTCGATGCCCGTTGCTCTGGCTTCGACCTCCAAGAAGTTCTTTTCAGGGATGGATCCCCGTGAGGTGATGCAGTATTGCAGGTGAGTTTGAACCTGCTCGTCGCCACTGTAGTGTCCGCATATCAATAACACACGGACTGCAGGAGAACGGTAATAACAGGTGTTTACTGAACAGAGGGTATGCTGGAACTAACTGTACAAATTACTACATGGTGTTATATACAGGTGTGGTCACTACTGGTACTGCAGTATACAGGGGCTGTAAAAGATAGTTCCTCTCTTAAAGGTACATACATTACACCCATGACCAAGCGCTCCCTTTCTCCTGGTGACGTGGGTCAGTTAGTAAGCTCATTGCATACTGAGCCTTTCAGAGCAGGAAGGTCCCAGGTATGATACTCGGTCTGAGTTAAGTTACCAGATCACAACTAAATTGCAGTAGGGTGTTACAATTGCCTTGAGCATTTCCTGGGTTAGTTAGGGAGAAAATCACCCATGGTTCATATTACTTCTCAATAACTCGTGACCCCTTTTGGAAATGCACATGTGGATGCATGGGTCTCTGTTTAGGACAGGATCAGGTTCAGTTGGATGGCCCTGTTAGGAACTTTTGTTACAATGTGAACAGTGCAGCATTGGTTTTTGAACATGTCAGAGCTTTGAGATGTCTGATGAACAAGCAGGATTATCAAATTCCAGACCAAGTAGAGGGGTGAACCACTCTGCTCAGCCTGTGAATGCAAATGTCATTTGTATAACATGCTATAAACTTAACACTGAAACACCAGTAATCAGGGAGTACACTCGGTGCCGAGCAGTAGTACTTAGGTATTCTGGAAACAAATCTCCAGTGATATCTTTCAAGAAGAAAGCACTTAAAATAACTAAAAACCAGTATGTTAGTCTCAGAAATCAATATTAACACCAGGTATACTATTAAAATAGGAATCTGATACACTGGGGCTGACGAAAGGTGGAAATTGATAAAAAGACCACAGAGCTCAGTACTTTTTCTTTTGCTAAGACCAATTGTAGGTAAGTGGTTAACCTTCTGATAACCTTAAGCATTAATGACGTTTTTGCTTCTCAGCCAAATAATTATCTGTTGAGTTAGGTACATTTTAAAATGTGAACATTTAACCAATAGCATTAACTTTATGATCCAGCTCAGGAGTAATATAAAGCTACTCTTGGACAGCAAGCCAGTTTACTGTTATGCCATTCTTTCGCATAGCACAAGTCTCCTATAACATAGCAGCTCGAGGGAGTGACATTACATTTCATGTTCTGGTTCGGTTACTGCACCGCAGCTAAATCATTTGGTGACATTCAGTGTCCAATCAACAATAATCAAACATCGGCTCGTGTAGGAATCTCTAAGAGATTAAGTTAATTTCAACGAAATACTTCTTGTGTGATATAATTACCAGAGTCACTGAGCTTAATTAATTTATAAGATAGCAATTCCCCCAGAGTTTATGCACATGCGATTTGCTTTCTGCCAAACAGCATCATATAATTATGATCCAGAAAAAAATAGATTTTTTATTTATCTTATGAAGGAATCTTTGCAAAACAGATGAGATTGTTAAGATTTATCTTACTGAGTTTTTGTGTACAATAACATAATTTAGGCAAAAGAACCAAAATTATTTGTGATACAAAAATCAGAAATTTAACAGAACGGAGCTGCATTAATGTTCATTTTAATATTAACAAGTGATACCAAGTGTATATGATCTATTACTGTGATGCATGAGAATTTGGGTATGTCAATTTGAATGCTGAAGAAAGGTCTTGAGTATAGGGCGAGCCATCATTTTCATAAGAGTACCAAAAGCATTGCTGGGTTGCCAGTATGGCGAGCAGTAATAATCCAAGTACTGATTTACTTTTTCAATTTCATAATTGGTTCAAAGTACACTTTGGGGGTAGGAGGAGGGTATTATAAATAAGATATGCTCCACTGCTTTAAATACAGTAAAAGTTAAGGATGGCTCCTAATACTTTCCTACTGACGTCATGGAGGGAATTTTAACATTCTGACATGCTGGGAGCGGGGACGTGGGGGTCCGGTAGTGCGCAAGAAACCCAGAATTCCATGACAGGTTTCCAGTCAGGCGGGGAATGCTGGAGAAGAGGCCACAGGCCCAGGTAGGTGTGAGCCCAACCCTGAGGGGGGTGGTCTGATCTCAGGGGGTGAGGGGCAGGGGGTGGTGGGGAGGTGGGGAGGTTTGTTTGTGGGGGCTGGCTGATGATGAGGGAGCTTGGGGGGCTGGGAGGAAGCTGTTCCTGCCGGCCCAGAGGAGTGCTCTCCGAGACTGTCCTCACCTCGCTGCAGCTGCTGGGATTCCCGGGGCCCAGGAACCCCGGCTGGCCGCAGTTAAACCTGCAAAGCGCCAACCTGCCTCCTGGGAATGTGTTGACTGCCCACCCCCCGTCCTGCCTCCGTTAAAACCCATTGGGCGGGTTCGAGGCGGGTTGGGGTTGGGTTTCAGATTTTTAACACTTTAACCGCCCACTTGACACAAACCCACTCATTTTCTGGGGTTAAAATTCCCCCCATATTGCTGGTAAACCTTGCAATGCACAACCAGATTTTCTATAACCTAATGTGTAACAAAAAATACTGTAAACCAAAACATTTTTGAAGAGCTTTCAAACAAAAACATGAAACAATTTGCAGTTGTTATGATTGAATATATTTGACCCTGAAATGTCACCAGTTTTCTCCCAATCTCCTGCCGTAGCTTTGGTGGTAGGTTACCTCAACCCACAGGGAAACGGCATAAAGGCCTGAACGTGGTTGTTCAGACCATTTCTCTGAAGTCAGAGGGAGACTGGGAGAACCCTGTCAAATTTCTGGGCCAAATTTGTGTCCAATAATGTGATTTGCTGGTTCTGATTAGTGCAAATATTTTCAGACATGCAAATTGCTGGGTTTATATTATTTGCTATTTTTTTGTCAGTGATATGAGGGAGACCAGCTGAGAGGCTGTATTACAAATTTCACATCTGCCGTAGATACCTTCTCGAGTTCAGTGACATCACATGCTTCCGTAAGTAGATTTCATGTCTCTCACATTCTCTGCCCGCTATCTTCTGATACAATAGTGTATTGCAGGGCATGTAACAATGTATCCTCCTTGACATACAAACTGGATTCCGAAGATTCACACATGTCACCACGTGCTCCTCTCCAATCCTTCGATAGGCAGACTGATGAACACTCTGGTAAGACAAGGTTGATGACAAATCAAGGAGCTGGTTTATTTTGAAGAATACATATGACTGAACAAAAGTAGCAAATCTGGACTTCTGCATTTAAACTTCTACAGCGCTTCCCGTAACAATACAAAACCACATAAAATATGTTATCCTGAATAGTGGATGGAATATTCGCATTTTATTTTATTTCCTTTCGGATCAGTTTCTAGCTGGGAATACCAAACAGCTGACTCTTAATAGCTAGCTCAGGCCAAGTCCTGCCTTCTCACAGTCTTTGTTACACCTGACTGACCCTGAACATGGGCTTTTTCTCTCGCTTCTGTTCATTCTCACCCCAGATGGTGGAATCTCACCAGCCAGCCACTGGCAACTATCCCTGAGAAGCGCAAATGGATCATATCATCTCAATCAGAATAGGTATGAATGATCACTGAAATGTCCAAACAATCTTCCATTGTCTGAAGCACGCTGGTCCAGATTCCCTGCCTAAACCTTAATCTACATCTAGCAGCCCTGCTATTCTGTGAATTTAACCCCTTGAGAGCTCACTTTAACTCAATAGTAGCATTTTTAACATATATTACACCAAGGCCCTCCTGTGATGGCATAGTCAGAAATCCTGAAACATGACACGCAGTGATACAAAACTAATACTGCAATCACATTGTGCACTTTCTGTCACTTCAAAACAGTCTCTGCTTCATAGAGACACAAGAATCACAGTACAAGTGTAGCCAAACTCATGTTGTTTTGGCATTTGATGAAACTACCTCAAGGAGATATTGTCACCACTTTAAGTTCGAAAGATATAATGGCAACTTTTAAGTTTAAGATATTAAAGCGAGCTGTTGGACCACCTTTAAGTAGCTAATGTTTGATTCTAATGGAAAACAGTCAACTGTCTTGTTCATTTGTAACCGTAGAAATGTCATTGAAATCAGGCAGGTTCTACAATGGGTGGCCAATTTGCTTTACCAGGCTGCCACCCATTAATTTTTGTTTTGTGTGGGAGGAGAAGGATTTACTCATTGCTCCTGTTATATTTGCTTTTGTTTCCTGGGATTCACATGTAGGTCCCCCATTCCAAGCCTTACTGCCCGAACATTTAAATGTCGCACCAATTCTCCCACATGGCAAATGCCTCATTCTAATCTCATTAACATTATGGGGGAGAAATTTTGTATCTCCCCATTTGGGGCGCAATTATCGGCTGGGTGCAAAGTTTAGCGCCTGCCGCTAATTATCGTCTCCGACTGCAAACTTGGCTTCTATCACCCCAGGAGGTGATTGGAGCGCTAAATCAGGCGCTTCACCTCTCTTAAGGCGCTAACGCCGAGGAGCGAGGTGCTACCTCAGAGCACTGGGGAAGCTCATGTGATGTCAGTCAGCAATGGAACACAGACACACTGGCACCGTCCAGTTCTTAAAGGGAAAGGTTGATCCTGCTCTCCATCCACACCCTGCTCATTGTAGCCTTGAACCTCGGCCTGGAGAGACCTGTACATCAAATCTGCTGGAAAGAACAATGGAGGGGCCCAGGGAAAGAGCTCAGAATGCAGACCCCATAGTCTCTTCTAAATCGATGCAAGGAAGGTCAAATCAAAATGAACCTGAAAAGTGCTGCTCAGTACCCAAAACTCCTTCACACAGCATTGAATCTCTCCAGAAGTCTCTCTCTCTCTCTCTCAGAATGCGTGCTCCCCTCTACCTGTCGTTGCTAGCGGCAGACGGTAAGGCAGGGGGCGCCACTCAATATCCGGTCCGGGATGCTACCGGGGCGTTGCATGCTTGACTGACATCACGATCTGCGGGCGCAGGAGATCGTGGCGGTAGTGTTTAGCACCGCCGCAAAATGTCTGGTCAATTTCGTCAGCGGTGCAAACATCGCTGTGCCCGGGTGCTAGTTGCTTTGCGCCCCATTCACGCCCTTTTAGGGCGCTAACGGGAGGTGCAAAGCAACCAAATTTTTCCCCCTATACATCTTATTGGTCTGTCGTCGCACCAAATGGTTTTTAATTCTTACACAAGTTCTGTTAAAATGAGGAAATGCAGTAACTATTGTGTGGCTTAGGGACAAGAGAAAAATTGATTTATATATGTCAACAAAAATCCAAACCAAATAAAAATGACAAAGGACAGACAGAACTGTAGGAAGATACATAAGAATTAATGGACCCCACCGACCACATAAGGTCCCACGTAAGATAACAACAACAACAACTTCTATTTATATAGCACCTTTAACGTAGTAAAACGTCCCAAGGTGCTTCACAGGAGCGTTATCAAATTAAATTAGACACCGAGCCATAACCATAGCCACAGTCACAAAGTAGAGGATGCAAAACACAACAAACCATTTTATAATGGCCCAGTAATTCCGTTCCAAACGCGTGAGTACGGTCGGGGTACTCACGCATCTGGCCGGAAGAAATGCCAGTTTTCAGCATGCACAGCGCATGCGGGGAAAACCGGCATTTCCTGTCCTCTGAACGAAGGAGTTCAGAGGCAGAACGCGCGCGACTGCACAGGCAGTGCGTGCGCAGTAAAATTCCTTTTTTTTTTCAGAGTTGCGCGCGTGTAAAGGCCTCCGGTCTTTACGCATGGAAAAACAAAACGTAAGTATTTAGTTTTTCAGGTAAGTGGGCTTTTAGTACAATGTAGAAATTTTTTTTCCACAGGTTTGTTATTTTTAAAGAATTTACAGGATGGTAAGTTTAGTTTTAGACCCTATCTTTTTTTAATTTATTTTTTTCAAAAAATTGATTAATTGTTTAAAACTTTTTAAAAACTTATTTATAGTTATTATAATCAGTGGGATGTTTTTTAAAATTTTATTTAAAGTTAAAGTAGTGTTTTGGCAGCCCATACTTTTCGTGAGTTTGACAGCTCTTACTGTCAAACTCATGAATGAGTTTCCCCTCCCCTGATTGGCTGCACAGTGCTCACCTGATCCCAGCCGGCACATCGCACTAACTACGCCGCTGGATCAGGTAAGCACATCGCGCCGACAGCTGAACCGGGCCTGTGACAGGAAATGCAAGCAGGCCCGGGCTTCAGATGTCGGCGCGCAGGGTGAGTGCAGATCGGGGGCTTGCACGCGCGGCAAGCCCCCGATCCTAATTTCAGTGCCAATGTCTGACAACACTCTGAGCAATGGAGTTGCATAAGACAGAGGAACTTATGCTGTTAAGCTTTAACCTGATCATGAGTGTAAACTACCTCTATTAACCAGAGCAATGCAATCAATGCCTGATAGTAATTTTAAATGGCAATTAACATGGAAACATTAGTGAGACAAAAGAAAGAACAAACAGCAAATTGTGCCAACACATTTTCAATTATTTGTTTGTATAAGAGTTTGCAATTCTATCTTTAGAACACATTTTCACTTAAGTGCCCATGTTGAAACTATCTAAAAATTGTCGACCTAATGACTTCAAGGTGAAGCTCACACACGTCCCACACATGTAACCAGCTGGTAAGTTACAGTCATTAATTTGCTCTCCCTTGGTTTTAGTCTCCCTCCCAAGCTGGAACAAAGGTTACTCTTAGCATGCAAATAATATGCTGACCCAGTTATTAAATGAAATTGCTGCTTCTTGTAGTCAGTTGCAGCTGCTTCCTATTTTGCTCGTAGCATTTTCCACGTAATCTGTTTTGTTGCTTGTCATGAGGTTTTCTGCAGCCAATGTGAATATTTGATGTACATACTGTAACATACTTCTGTAAATGGGGACGTATTATTAGTACACTCATATGCTGAGTATAAATGGTGATGATTGCAAATACCTTTTAACTGTTACATTTATTTAAACCCATGCATGTTCCATATGTTGGAAGTTCATCTAGGTGGTACGGAGGCATCTATGGGGCAGATGTTCAACTCGCTGCTGAGGGTAGAATTGGCCGCCCATTATAGAAACCACTTGATTTTCATTTCCATTGGAATCATTGGAAAATTGGGTAATTTGTATAACGGGAGGTCAATGTGCAACAGTAGTTTTACACCTGGGCCGCAAGTTGAAAATCTATCCCTACCACTCAGATCTATACTTCTATATACAACGTGGGTGGTGCTTTGATGGATCAGTTGTCTGCCTTACACACTGTTGTTGACTGGCAACATTAGTGGCATTTATAAGTGAGACCACTATTGTGCTTTCAAGTACTGAAGAATGGCCACCTGCTGTTTTTGAGGAGCTGAAGGCACTTCACCGGAGCGTAATCAGGCAAAAATTGACACTGAGCGAAAGAAGGAGATATTTGGATGGGTGAATAAAAGTTTGGTTAAACAGATAGGTTTTAAGGAATGTCTTAAAGGAGGAGAGAGTGACAGAGAGGTGGAGAGATTTAGGGAGGGAATTCCAGAGCTTAGGGCCCATACCTAGTTTTAGTTAGTGGCTGTCCTTCTGAATCCAGTTAGTGTACTTAAACAGTTTTTAAAAAATGACTACAGTTCAGATCCCTGTACCAAACATATTTTGAGATGCTGTAATGTCAGTTAAAACTGGCATTTGAACTATAGGCTTGTAGAGAGCAGCCAAGATAACTTTAAGCAAACATAGAAGGTGTGATTTGTTCAGTTAAGTGCATGACAACAAATTGTTTTGAATCTGATTGTCAGTTATTAAAAATCCAAACCAGCCATAGTAATGAGTGAAAGGCTATCTGTACTGGTGTACTGGCTGGATCTGTTCATTAAGTTGAGTTATTAGAAGGGAGTCAAACTGATTAAAAACTTCACAGGAAAAGATTAAATAGACTTGCGAGCTCTCGTAGTCAGTGAGGATTATAAGAATGACAGGGACTAAAAGATATCTAAAAAAAGAATAGCTTAGTTTTGGTTATGGTTTTTAAAATTATTTTGCTAATTTGAGCAGTTAGATAAAAGACTTTCTGCAATAAATATGTGACTGCATTATATCACTGTTAGATTATTCACTTGTACATTCTTTATTATTAAATTCACTTGATATCCTAAACTAAAAACTGAGATATGTATGATGTGATTCTTTACTGTTTCTGAAGATTGAAGTGAGATTTTTTGAAGGCATACAATTGTATAGAAACCATTACCTATTACCAAACAGGGCTGTTACCGAAAGCTGACCTAGATAGTAAGACCAGGACAGACACTTTCAAAGGTCTTGTGAGTTAGGACTCACCTAAGATACAAGGGCCCAAATAATACCAGGGTAAGATTTGAAAAGACCCAGAAATGTTACAGCTACCTTCACAGTCCTGAGGTTATTGAGGTGTTTTCTACATACATATTGATTTTTTTAAATGTTGTTAATTTTTCTCGTAATCATTTCAGCTCATACATTTAGTTGGCCACTAAAAGGACAATAGAGGGCCAACAAACTTTTCACAACAGAGAAAGGCATGCTTTTTGCTAATATTAATGAGATACTAACAAAATTGCAGGAATGTCTGGATATTAAACCTGTAATTTTTGAGAACGCGATTTTGATAGTGCCAAAATTTGTAATAACGATTCATTAAAGCTTCTTAAGAAGCTAAGGATCCACTTAGCCACTATACTAAATATCAAAAGAACACAAAGATCCAGTGGTGGAGTGTACAGTTACTGGACAAAGTGTCTGGATGCCAGCAAAGACCCTGCAATTGCTCTTAAGTACAGTAATAGCATGTCCTGAACACGATTTGATAAGGGTGGACATACAAAGATACATGCCAGAAATGGTACGCTGACACAGAGAAATGCTAGTAAGGGTGCAGCAAGGAAGATATTATGGGGTATGTAGTGTATGTACCTTTAAGAGCCCCTGTGTACTGTAATACCGGTAGTGACCACTCGGGTATATAAGCCTGTATAGCGTCTTGTATCTTTTAGTTCACCTCCAGACTTTGTTCAGTAAACACCTGTTAAACCAACTCCTGCATTCCATGTCTCCATTAACACACGGATACAACAGTGGCGACGAATTGGAAACGGACTTACCTGCAATTCGGCAGCACCTCAAGGAGATCGATTCCTCAGACGAAGGTCGAAGAAAAAAAAATAAAAGAAAAAGAAAAAACTGTGGTTTCACCAGCTAGCCGGGCTGGTGGCAGGTACTGCACTAATCCTTCCTGGGCAGCGGGCTGGGGCTCGATCAGGTGGCTCTGCAGCGGGGCCGAGCAGCGAGTCGGAAGGCGGAGGCAAACAGAGACGGAGGGTGGAGCACTCGGGAGACGGCCGGCGCTGCAAAGCAGGTCGGCGTTCGGACCAAGCAGAGGGAGGGAAAAGTCCCAGAGAGTCCGGCGGGAACGAGTCTCCAACTATTAAAAATATCTCAGTAAATAAAAACCGTGGAGAACAGCATTGTCAGCAGCGGCAGTGGCGGGAAAGCGCGGGAGGCGCCATTTTTTCTCGGCAGGGAAGAAAGGAAAGCGCGGGAGGCGCCATTTTTGATTTTCAGGATGCCTAAGACTGGCAATATTACTGCTTTCGATAGTGATATAGAAGATTGGACCACATATGTGGAAAGAGTGGAGGTATATTGCACAGCGAATGAAGCAGAGGATGATAAAAAGGCATCGGTACTTCTAAATCTGATGGGCGCAAGGACATGCGGGCTGTTACAAAACTTAATTACTCCAGCCAAACCGATGGACAAGAATTTTAAGGAGATTGTTGATACCCTACAGGAGCACTTAAACCCAACACCGCTGCTGATAGCGGAACGATTCAAATTCTTCAGGAGGAATCAGCACAAGAATGAAAGTAACACTGATTACCTCACCGAATTAAGAAAGCTGTCAAAGCACTGCCAATTCAGGGCAGGACTGGCAGATTCTCTACGAGACAAATTCGTCTGCGGTCTCCTAAGTGAAGGAACACAGAAAAGGCTACTTCCTGAGAAAGACTTGACACTGGACAAGGCTTTCAGTGTGGCTGTATCATACGAAGCAGCAGCAAGAGGAGCTGCAGAGATACAGCAAAAGCCACAGGACTTCGGCACCCATGAAATGACACGGGGTTTCGAGAGATGTTATCGCTGCGGCAGATCCACCCATGACCAGAGGGACTGCTGGTTCAAGGACAAAGCATGCAGGCAATGCGGAAAAATGGGACACATTGCACGTGTATGCCAATCTGGAAACAAAAAATCCACTGACAGAAAAAAAATCAATAAGGAAAAGTACAGCAAGGTACAAATGATGACGGACAGTAGCTCCGAAGACCAGAAGAGCGATAGCGACTCCGGAAACAAGAGACTAAGCTGTCTCAAATTACATAATATAATTGCCAAAGAAGATTACCAGACCATTTGGGTTACCCTCACGATAGCGGGGTCCCCAGTTAAAATGGAGCTAGATACAGGATCAGCTCTGACCGTCATAAGTCGACGGGATTACGAGCGGCTATTTCCGCATATACCTTTGAAAGACACATCCATTATCTTGAAGACATATACGGGGCAGAAAGTATACCCCAGAGGGAAAATAAGGGTGCCTGTTGTATACAACGGCAAGGAAATACAGAAGTTGTATTTATACGTTCTGCAAGATGGTGGTCCACCGCTGTTGGGATGTGAATGGATCAGGAAGATACGTTTAGACTGGCACTCCATTCAGGCACTGACGGTGACCAGTAAGAAAAAAAATGATGATGACATCATACCTGAACGATTAAAAGACATCTTGGCCAACGCCAAAGAAGTGTTTCAACAGGAACTAGGAACCTTGAAAGGCATCACCGCCTCAATAAAAGTGGAAGATGCGGCAATTCCCAAGTTTTTTAAGGCAAGGCCGGTGCCATACGCAATTCGTCCAGCAGTCGAGGCAGAGCTGGAGAATTTGGAAAAGGCAGGCGTGTTATCCAAGTTAGATTGGAGCGAGTGGGCAACACCCATCACCCCGGTCATGAAGAAAATGTTGAATTGTAGCGGTTCGTGTGGATCGCCACTAAATAAGAGAGTTTGACTTCGACGAACTATTAACAAGTTGTTTATTTACAGGAACAGACTAATTACATCAGGTAAGATGGCAGGTAAGATGGCTGACTGTAGGAGCACCGTGGTATAGGTCTTGTCCCAGCGGGGACTCCACGAGGACTAACTAGAAGTTTCCCAGCTCAACTGCCAGCAGGTTCCGAGCTCAACTGCCAGCAGGTTCCAAGCTCAACTGTTGGAAGGTTCCGAGCTCTGATGTCATGACATCAGAGTACAGGAGAGAAGCCTGAGTATAGTAACAGACACATACAGTAAGGTAAGTTAAAGGGAATTATGTATCTCAATGTAAGGGACAACCGGTGGTACCGCCACATAGGCCCCCCCAGAATTCGCTTTAACGAAAGTCCAAGGATGAAATGATCTGATGAGCTGGTGGTCTTGGCGGTCGTGCTGTCTCGGCTTGGCGAGCGAGTTCCGAAGATGCTGCTCGTGAGGGGATCCGTACGCGCGTCGTGGCGAATAAAGTGTATCCATCAAGCGAAGGACCGTGGAGACGTGCGAAACAGCAGGCCTTGTCAGAGTGACGGGCAGGTTGGGCGGACGCGGGCGATGACTCTGTTGATGTTGGAACAAGTCCTTGTTATAACGAACTCTGCAGGAATGCCAAACGAACGTTCCAGAAGGACTTGACAGGCGAGGTGAGTGAACTCGCCGACAGGTGAGCGAAACCTTCAGGTGGCTGGAACACGCAGAACGGTGCGTGCCATAGTGCTACGACATTAACACAACAGAGGGTGAAGAGTTACTGCGTTAATCTGTGATCGGTGAGGCTAGCAACTTTCATGTGGCTGATCGCGGCCGCAGGATGCTCGTTGGACCCGTCCTCGATGTGTGCAGCTTCAGTAGACGTTTGCGTTTGTTAAAGGGAAAACTGGAGAAAGGGCGGCAAGATCCAGGTTGTTGTTGCTTTCAGGAGGGGTTAACTCTGCCTGGAGGGCGGCAACACTTGTAACTGTTGTAGATTTAGGAGAACACAGCCGGGAGGGTGGCACACCTTTTGTTCACGCCGAATCGTTTAGTAGGTAACACAACCAGCAGGCTGAAGGGCTGATGCGTCGTTGGCGGAGAAGGAGTCGTCGTTTTTCACGAGGGATGGGTCCTCGTGGTTCGCGAGGGATGGGTCCTCATGCGCGAGGAGTGCGTCCTCGTGTTTTGTGGGGGTGAGTCCTCATGGTATCCCCGCAGGGCGCGCTCCGATTTTGTGGGCCCGAACATGCTGTACCCCGCGCTTGGAGAGATGTATACTTGCTATTGCTTTGGACGTAGAGGCGGACGATCCGTGTGGCGGTAGGAAAAACGAGTACGGGGTCGGTGCCACATCGATGTTCTCGTCAAACGGGGCTTCTACCTTTATAAAGCACGAGGGAGATTGTGGCTCCCTCGATTGCAGCAGCGACAGCAAAACGGCTGGTGCTTCCATGGCGTGCTTCTTTTGTGAAAATTGCTCACAAAAAAACGGGGTCCAGTTGAGTTTTGTCCGTGTCAAACGGGATCTGCTCCAGACTGCGCTTACCTTGCGAATACGATCGCAAAGACGGGGTTGCCTTTGGAGGAATCAGTGTTAGGCGGTTGCTGTTCTGTGGTTGTGCGTCAGTCGTCTTGTGGGAAAACGAGGTTCAGGCGCGCGTTGCTACCGTGAAAATCGTTCACGGATACGGGTTCACCAATTGTAGTGTTGAAATTGATGAGCTCCCGTACTCATGTCGTTGGGTCACCAATGTAGCGGTTCATGTGGATCGCCACTAAATAAGAGAGTTTGACTTCGACGAACTATTAACAAGTTGTTTATTTACAGGAACAGACTAATTACATCAGGTAAGATGGCAGGTAAGATGGCTGACTGTAGGAGCACCGTAGTATAGGTCTTGTCCCAGCGGGGACTCCACAAGGACTAACTAGAAGTTTCCCAGCTCAACTGCCAGCAGGTTCCGAGCTCAACTGCCAGCAGGTTCCAAGCTCAACTGTTGGAAGGTTCCGAGCTCTGATGTCATGACGTCAGAGTACAGGAGAGAAGCCTGAGTATAGTAACAGACACATACAGTAAGGTAAGTTAAAGGGAATTATGTATCTCAATGAAAGGGACAACCGGTGGTACCGCCACAGAATAATGATAAATCTGAAGAACAGAGAAAAATTTGCATCTGTGGGGACTTCAAGGTGACTGTAAACCCGGTCCTTCACATGGTACAGTATCCTCTTCCGAGGATAAAAGATATTTTCGCCTCACCATCCGGAGGGAAACGTTTCACCAAAATTGACTTGGTACAAGCATATCTACAGATGGAGGTTGAGGAGGCCTCTAAAAAGTATCTCACGATAAACACACACAAAGGCCTGTACCAGTACAATCGACTGGTTTTCGGAGTAGCATCAGCTCCAGCTATCTGGCAAAGAGCTATGGAGCAAGTCCTGCAAGGGATTCCGGGGACTCAATGCTACCTAGACGACATCCTTGTAACAGGAGAAAACGACACCGAGCACCTTGCCAATTTGGAGCAGGTGCTCACTAGGCTGAGAGAACGGGGCCTATGAGCAAATCGCCCCAAGTGCGAATTTTTCCAGAAACAAATATCATATTGTGGCCATATAATTAACGAAGAAGGGTTGCATAAGTCACCTGAAAAAATTGAAGCGGTCATAAAAGCCCCAGCACCTGAAAATGTTTCACAATTAAGGTCGTTCCTGGGATTGATAAATTACTATCATAAATTTTTACCAAACTTCTCAACTGTTCTGCACCCTCTTAACGCACTGCTACAAACGGGAGTAACTTGGAAATGGAGCGAAGACTGTAAACGTGCCTTCCATAAATGCAAATGCTTGATCACGTCCAAGGAAGTGTTGGCTCATTACAACCCATCACTGCCAATCAGACTGGCGTGCGATGCATCCCCTTACGGCATAGGAGCGGTATTATCGCATAGATTCCCTGATGGCTCGGAGCGGCCGATAGCTTTTGCGTCACGCTCATTGAACTCAGCTGAGCGTAACTATGCCCAGATCGACAGGGAAGCACTCAGCCTGGTATGGGGAGTGAAGAAATTCAACCATTACCTACACGGACAAAAATTTACCTTGCTGACTGACCATCAACCCCTCGTCCCCATATTCAACCTTAAAAAGGGCATTCCCATTATGACAGCGCAAAGGCTACAGAGGTGGTCCCTTTTCCTAGGGGCACACCAATATGACATAGAATACAAAGGATCAAAATAGCATGGGAATGCTGACGGTTTATCGTGCCTACCGTTGCCAACGGTAGAAGAGGCACCTACAGTGGACCCAGTGGAGATGTCCCACTCAACCACAGTGGAATGTCTACCAGTAACAAATTCTACCATTGAAAAGGAAACGAGAAATGACCCAACTCTCTCACGAGTCTACGATTTAACGGTGAAGGGATGGCCAGCACATGGCGAACCACTGTTGCCACCATTCTTGCAAAGAAGAGAACAACTGTCAGTGTGCCGAGGAACCTTGATGTGTGGATCCAGAGTGGTGATTCCACCCAAACTCAAGGATAAAGTGCTAAAGGAGCTTCACGAAGGGCATCTGGGTGGAGTGAAAATGAAGAACCTAGCCAGAGCGTTTGTGTGGTGGCCAGGTATCGATGGAGACATCGAAGAAATGACCAAGAGATGTCTAGGATGCCAGAAGGTCCAAAACGCCCCACCACAAGCCCCTCTACATCCATGGGAGTGGCCCTCATCTCCATGGCAAAGGGTACACATCTACTTTGCTGGTCCATTTATGGACTCAATGTTCTTAATCGCGGTTGATGCACACTCCAAGTGGCTGGAGGTAATAAAGGTGTCCTCCACCACCACGGAAAAAACCATCACAGTATTAAGGACCATATTTGCCAGGAATGGGCTGCCTGAACAGATCTGTTCTGATAATGGACCGCAATTTGTGTCCGAAGAATTCAGGAAGTTCTTAAAAAGCAATGGGGTTAAGCATTACACGTCCGCCCCATACCATCCCGCCACCAATGGATTAGCTGAAAGGTTTGTCCAGACCTTCAAGAAGGCCATAAAGGCCATGGGTAATGAAGACATAAATCTACGGTAGATAACTTCTTGTTTGCGTACAGGAATGCAACACATGTGGTTACAAACCAAACTCCCGCCATGATGTTTTTCAATAAAAGACTAAGATGCCGGCTGGATTTGATCAAGCCAAACATCAGAAGGGACGTAGAGAACCGGCAATTTCAAGGCATGAATGAAAGGCCAACTAGAACCTTCCAGATAGGTCAACAAGTTTTGGCCCGGGACTACCGTACCGAGAAATGGCAGCCTGGAACTATTTGCACACGACTAGGACCGCTGATGTATACCGTGGACATTGGTGAAAGCATAATAAGGCGCCATGCTGACCAGATCATAGAGTAATCCGAAAAGGGACAACCTACACCACAACTCTATACGCCTAATGATGAAGCAGAGATACCCATAGTATCTACCTCCGATCCGGTGATACTGGAACCAGATGAACCCGACACTGGCATTCAAGCCGAATCGACCTTGCCAAAAGAACCTACTACACCACCGAAAACTACTACACCACCGAGGCATTATCCGGACCGAGTCAGGAAGCCTCCAGAGAGACTGACTTATAATTGATTAACTGCAGCAAATGTGTAGATTATTGTTCTTGTAAACATATTAATTAATGATTACTTAAAATGTTATGTACTAATTATCTAAAAGGGGAGGAATTGTAGTGTATGTACCTTTAAGAGCCCCTGTGTACTGTAATACCGGTAGTGACCACTCGGGTATATAAGCCTGTATAGTGTCTTGTATCTTTTAGTTCACCTCCAGACTTTGTTCAGTAAACACCTGTTAAACCAACTCCTGCATTTCGTGTCTCCATTAACACATGGATACAACAGGGTAGATGATCATCTTTACCTCCTGGGTGTTAAGCACAGAGAGGTAAATCAGGTGGGGAGGATTGCATTTACATTAATTGAAGGTAATTGAGTGGGCTCTGTTACAGGCCTGCAATCCTCACCACCCAATTTTCCTATCTGCATTCTTTGCAGGCGATGCTTAACAACCAGGCATTAAAGACAAAAATCTACTCTATAATTGAAAACAGCAGGGTTACACAACTCATATTATACATGCCACGATGCTGCAAGAAGAAATTTCTGTGGAAAATATCAACATGTCTTAAGCCTCCTTGTTGTTATGTTTAAAGGCAAAATTGCCACATAATTTGGGAGGGAGAGTTCAGCAGTTAGTTGTGGAACTATCCCACTAGCAGATGCACTTATTAATATGGCGCAACCAGGACAAACATGGAAAAATTCATGACACATAGGGGGCAAATTTAACTTTTGCCGATAGTGTACATGGGGCGATATCAGATCGACTGCCAATTATACACCTTTACCGATTTTCATTCCCATTAACTTCAATGGAAACAAAAATTGGTGTACAACAGACGGCCGATCTGCTATCGCCCCATATACACCATCGGCAAAAGTTAAAATTATCCTCACGAGGCAAAAATGCAGTAGTAAAACATATTAGCCCACATTTTGTGGTGGTAATGATGGCGAAACTGTTAGCGTTCACTATCATTACACCTCTAAAAGTGACAGCAACTTCTGAACTCAGTGCATGTGCAATTAAACACGAAAATCCTGAAGTTGCTGTCAGACATTCCCTGCTCCTCCACAGGTTGCGGTGTGGAGCTCCCCAGAGCCGGCAATCAATTCAAGTCACAGTTCCTGATGAAAATGTCCCCTATTATGCTGGAGTATCACTGTTAAACCGCAACCCCCCCCACCCCCCGAAAATGTTAAGCCTTGTTGAACTGGGTTTTTAACCGTTCTGGCCCTGAAAAATGAATGTTATATTTGTGGGATAGAATGTCAAACTTTCCCATTAATATGGTAAAGATTATATGACTTTTACTATAATAATATTTTTGTTAAAGTTTGCTTATAATATTTCAGCTTCTACCTTAATCCTGTGTGTATGTCCCAATCTTTATTTTGCTCTCTGTAAAATTTATAAAAAGTGAATTATGATCTGTGCATTTTACTTCCTGGCTTGCTGTCTGTGAGAATTCTTCAATGTGATAGGCTGCTTAGCCTGCTTGATTACATCACTGTTGCTGGATGTTGGAGATTCGCTTGATTTGGCACCAGATTTAAACTAAGGTCGGGAGAGTTGAAATTCACACCACAGAGATTGCTAGATCTTTGTGGGCAGCTTTCTTTGAGGTCAGTGGCGAGCTCCATCAGTTCGCTGCTGACTGCAAATTCTGGGCCATTAAACATCCACATTGCTAGCACTGCACAATTTAATTCACTTTTAATATATCTTGCATGCTGCCATTTCTTTAATTAATGTATCAATTGCTCAAAGGCCAAACAAACAAAAGATATACAATATGCATCAAAAACTAAATGCGGATGGAAATAGCAATTCCATGATTCTAATTAAGTGAAAAAGAAAATAGGAGTTATCTAATTGCAGAGCTCACTGGAAGCACTGACTGGACAATAGATTCTTGCATACCTGCCTCCCAGCAGCAGTTGAGCTAAGCTGGCTCTTGCAGGGTAATGATATCGGGCTTCAGATACCTCCTTAAAGCAGCTACACAGGGCAAAGTGACTGACTTCTCGGATGTTCTCTGACATTGCCTGCAGGGTCCCTGTGTTATAATTGTTGGGGGGAATGGTGATTTTCACTGTCATTGCAGATAGTAGGCTCATCTTGCAGGTCTTCATGGAGCAGCACTTAAATCTTAGCCCCGCCCCCCCGATGAGCCTGAGCACACACATGCATTGCTCTTGTGCAACACCCAGTTAGCTGGCTCTGTTGTTTTAAACCCAGTGCCTGGAGTAGTACCTGTTACATATTGAACACCTGGACTTCCCTCTTCTCCCTATCCTCCTGCTGCATTAGACCTGTCCATGGGGATTTTACAGTTTGGTGCTTTTGTACAACTGTCAACAATTCATCAACAGTTCCTGTGATCAGATCTTGTCCAGTATGATCCAGAATTGTAATCTGACCTAGCAGATGTACATACACCAAGAATTAACAACACTCGACTTGTAGTAATCCAATTACTGAACTTAGCTACACTACCAGTCTCACTTTAGAATGGTAGATATTAAATGTGACCAGATTTACAGATTACAGTAGTATTCCATCTATAAAGAAAATAGAAATAGGAGGGATAATTTTCTGACTTTGTGCTCCCAGTGGGGAGCTTGTTCCGCTGGGAGTGCATAATTTTCTGTCCATTAATTTAAATGGTTGAAAAATGATGTGCAGTGTGCACCCAAATTGCTGGTACATGATACTGGCAGGCACGGCTCCCTGGCAGGGGGACAATGTCAGACAATTAGCCCTATGAAGCACAAAAGATCAGCAAATACTAACAAAATGGAATAAAGCTAGAGAAAGCCTTACAATCGGTCAATTACCTTTCACATGAACATCTTAAAATGAAAAGGAAATTCTCTTATATTTGTTGAATAAAGTTCTGTTTCAGTCTATTTTGACCTTTGGTGCATTTTTGTTAATGGCATATTGCTTTGTGTTTTAAAGGAACAGAATGGAATATTTTGGCCTAGAAATTCAGTGTTGCCACGTTTGGGGCGCTACAGCCGGGCGGCCGCTAAAGTTTGCGCCCGGCGCAACTTCGCGCCACCTTCGCCGATATTCAGTGGCATCGCCCCAAGAGGTTGCTGCTGCGCTAAAACAGGCGATGCGCGACTATCATTAGGTGCTAAGCCGGCGGCCCGGGGCGATACCCCCGAAGGCTGGCGCAGCGCAACTGCGGCGAGTTGCTGATTGACGGCAGACACTCTGGCGCCGGTGAGCTCTTAAAGGGGGAGGGTGGATTTGTTTGCCTGCCACGCCCTGCACACTGCAGCCCTGAAGCAAGGCCTGACCACTGCTGCTTGATCTGTACAACGCCCAGGACTAAGGAGAAGGCCAACGTTTGCACCCATTGCAGCCCCCATTATATGTTTCCAATCAATGCTATGGCTCTGAAGTTAAAGACAAGTGCAAAGCTGTGGCCTGAAGCCACAAGTACCTGTGCGAGTGTTGAGCCAAACCAGAAAGCTCTCTACCTTTGTCTCTCTGCAAAGATCCGTCTCTCACAAAGAAGGAGTGTTGCAAAATGGCTGCCATTTCTACTGCAGGAGGAGTGCCCTTTAATTTGCGCCCCCCTCGCCCCGCAGTGACTGGGAACCGTTCCCCTCTACCAGTCGCTAGGGGCGCCAGGCGCACAATAGGCCGGCGCCACTGAATTTCTGGTTTGGGGCGCACAAAGGGCGTTGCACGATGAAATGACGTCAGGATCTGCGCGCGCAGCTGAGCGCGCGCAAAGGCTTTGCGCCGCCGCTAAATCTTTACTGAAGTTGGGGAGAGGCGCAGATCGCGCTGCACCCGGCCGCTAGCCGCCTAGCGCCCCACATCTCCTCCTCCTAAGGCGCTAGCGGCTGGCGCAAACAACTGAATTTCTAGGCCTTTATGTTTTATCTGATTATATACCAGGACTTGAAGGAGGCTGAACTTGAATAAAGTCCCAATCTTAACCTATTAATTTTTTTGAAGTAGAGATTTTCAAATAAACTTAATGATATTCAAATCAGATACACAATAAGCAATGCTAAATGTAATATGCAAATAAAATACATTGGGGGAGAAATTCAGTATCACCCCATTTGGGGCGCGATTATCGGCCAGGCGCAAAGTTTAGCGCCTGGCGCTAATTATTGCCTCCGACTGCAAACTTGGCTTTTATTGCCCCTGCAGGTGATTGGAACACTAAATCAGGCGCTACACACCTGTCTTAAGGCGCAAAGGCCGAGGAGCGAGGCGCTAACTCAGAGCGCTTGCAAAGCTCATGTAAAGTCAGTCAGTGATGGAACACAGACACACTGGTGCCGGCCAGTTCTTAAAGGGGAGGGTCGATCTTGCTCTCCATCCACACCCTGCTCATTGCAGCCTTGAATCTCGGCCTGGAGAGACCTGTACATCAAATCTGTTGGAAAGAACAATAGAGAGGCCCAGGAAAGAGTTCAGAGTGCAGCCCCCATAGTCTCTTCTAAATCGATGCAAGGAAGATCAAATAAAAAACAACCTGCAAAGTGCTGCTCAGTACCCAAAACTCCTCAACACAGCTTTGAATATCTCCTGCAGTCTCCCTCTCTCTCAGAATGTGTGGTGAAAAAATTTCCCCGAGAAAAAAAGGCAGGAAACAGTCGCCTTTAAATAACGCTCCCCCAGTCCCTTCCCGACTGCAAAACACTCCACTCAACCTGTCGTTGCTAGCGGCAGACGGTAAGGCAGGGGGCGCAACTCAATATCTGGTCCGGGGCGCTGCCGGGGCATTGCACGCTCGACTGACGTCACGATCTGCGGGCGCAAAAGATCGTGGCGGTAGTGTTTAGCGCCGCCGCAAAATGTCTAGTCAATTTCATGAGCGGCGCAAACATCGCCGCGCCCTGGTGCTGGTTGCTTTGCACCACATTAGCGCCCTCTTAAGGCGCTTACAGGAGGCGCAGACCAACTGAATTTTTCCATTGAATATATATGGAGCTAGACAGGATTCACACCACGTACAGCAGGAAAATAAATTTGTATGTGGAAGAACCAAATACTTTTAACAAGTATTAATCTTGCTCTTGGACAAGAAACTTCTCTATCCTATTAATTTGTCTAATTTCTGCAGTAATACTTTGAAACCTTGCCTTTTGTAAGCTCAGTAGTGCTAGGCCTGACCTGGTCTAAAATGTTCACTTTTTGATGTGACTCTGCAGCTGTGGAATGCTACATGAATTTCTTTTAACAAGGCTGTGACAATTTAAATTAACCTCTTTTATTTCACTATTCACGAGGCTTTTCTACTGTTTTTTACAGCACATGAAAAGAGGCCTAAACATGGACAAATTGCTCATTGGTGCTTTCTTCTGACATTTCACAATACTTTATTCCTGTATAATTTTTTCTAAGATTAGCCATTCACCACTGCCCCCTTTCACTCTGTGAGCAGATCAACAATCACCGCTCCTGTCTGTATTTCCCTCCAGAATGTCCATTCACTTGTGAATAAGGCCCTTGCCATCATGACCTTATTGTGAACGATTGCATTGACAGCATGGCTTTGACAGAAATATGGCTCATGAGTGGTGATACCTTGCCCCTTACTGAAGCCTCCCCACCTGGAAGATAGGAGCAGGAGTAGGCTATTCGGCCCCTCGAGCCTGCTCCGCCATTCAATGAGAGCATGGCTGATCATCCAAACTCAGTACCCTGTCCCTGCCTTCTCCCCATATCTCTTGATCCCTTTAGCCTTAAGAAATATATCTAACTCCTTCTTGAATATATTTAATGAAATGGCCTCAACTGCCTTCTGTGGTAGAGAATTCCACAGGTTCACCACTCTCTGGGTGAAGAAATTCCTCCTCATCTCTGTCCTAAATGGCTTACCCCTTATCCTTAGACTGTGACCCATGGTTCTGGACTCCCCCGCCATCGGGAACATCCTTCCTGCATCTAGTCTGTCTAGTCCTGTTAGAATTTTATAAGTTTCAATGAGATCCCCTCTCATTCTTCTAAACTCCAGTGAGTATAAGCCCAATCGACCCAATCTCTCCTCATACGTCATTCCTGCCATCCCAGGTATCAGTCTGGTGAATCTTCGCTGCACTCCCTCCATGGCAAGAACATCCTTCCTCAAATAGGGCGACCAAAACTGCACACTCAAGGTGTGGTCTCACCAAGGCCCTGTACAACTGCAGCAAGACATCCTTGTTCCTGTACTCAAACCCTCTCGCTACGAAGGCCAACATACCATTTGCCTGCTTAACTGCCTGCTGCACCTGCATACTTACCTTCAGCGACTGGTGCACAAGGACACCCAGGTCTCATTGCACTTCCCCTTCTCCCAATCTATTGCCATTCAGATAATAATCTGCCTTCCTGTTTTTGCCACCAAAGTGGATAACCTCGCATTTATCCACATTATACTGCATCTGCCATGCATCTGCCCAATCACACAACCTGTCCAAATCACACTGGAGTTTCTCGGCATCCTCCTCACAGCACACACGCCCACCCAGCCTTGTGTCATCTGCAAACTTGGAGATATTACATCTAGTTCCCTCGCCTAGATCATTAATATATATTGTGAATAGCTAGGGTCCTAGGACTGATCCCTGCAGTACCCCACTAGTCACTGCCTGCCACTCGGAAAAAGACCCGTTTATTCCAACTCTTTGCTTCCTGTCTGCCAACCAGTTCTCTATCCAAGTCAGTACCTTGCCCCCAATCCCATGTGCCTTAACTTTACACGCTAATCTCTTATGCGGGACCTTATTGAAAGCCTTCTGAAAGTCCAAATACACCACATCCACTGGTTCTCCCTTATCTATTCTACCAGTTACATCCTCAGTAAATTCCAGTAGATTAGTCAAGCACGATTTACCTTTTGTAAATCCATGTTGACTTTGTCTGATCCTGTCACTGTTTTCCAAGTGCTCTGCTATTACATCTTTTGTAACAGACTCTAGCATTTTCCCCATTACCGATGTCAGGCTTACCGGTCTATAATTCCCCGTTTTCTCTCTACAACCTTTTTTGAATAGTGGGGCAATATTAGCTACCCTCCAATCCATGGGAACTGTTCCAGAGCCTATAGAATTTTGGAAGATGACCAGCAATGCATCTACTATTTCTAGGGCCATTTCCTTAAGTACCCTAGGATGTAGATTATCAGGCCCTGGGGATTTATCAGCCTTCAATCCCGTCAATTTCCCTAACACCATTTCCCTACAGATACTGATTTCATTCAGTTCCTCCCTCTCATTAGACCCTATGTTCCCCGACATCTCTGGGAGGTTATTTGTGTCCTCCTTTGTGAAGACAGAACCAAAGTATGTATTTAATTGTTCAGCCATTTCTTTGTTCCCCATTATAAATTCCCATGATTCTGACTGCAAGGGAAATTTATCATTTTTTCATCACCTCTCCTAACTCCCTCCGAGGTTCAGTAACTGTTCTTCTTCCTCCCCTGCGAAGCAACTTGGACCATTTTTTTGTATTTAAAGTGTTGTTATTATAATTGAATAAAGGCAATTTTCCTTTAAATTTAGAATTTTTCTTTGATTTTCTTTGGTAGCTGTATTAAAAGCTACAAAAATGTTTAAATCAATGCGGTGAACTTCCTCATAGCAATTAATCTCAGTGAATTTTAGTGCGTGAGACTTGAAAAAATTCTTTCCCATCAATGGTGAGAATCAGGGGCGGAGCTAAGGTCAAAGAATTGGGTGGGGGCCGAAATGCAGATTTCGGTGGGCTGGTTTGTTATCACGCCCTATCGGCACCCAACACGAAATTCTCCCCAGTGCTTTGTGACTAAGCACAAAATTGGCTGACCGCTAAGTGACGGGGGTGGGGTCATGAACCCCCTTGACCTCCAGTGGCTCTGCCACCTGGTGAGAAACAGCTTGGCAGGGATGAGATGAACAGAGTGTAATTTGTTACTAACATTTCACTCCACCATCATAGTTCCTCAGTTTAACCAACTATACTCCTAAACTTTGGAATTTCCTCCCTAAACCTCTCCACCTCTCTACCTCTATTTCCTCCTTTAAGATGCTCCTTAAAACCTACCTCTTTGACCAAGCTTTTGGTCATCTGCCCTAATATCTCCTTCTTTGGCTCTGCATCAATTTTTGTCATTATGCGCTTGTGAAACGCCTTGGGATGTTTTACTACGTTAAAGATGCTATATAAAGTTGTTTTTATTATTAGTTTGAATGAATGGAAAATCATGGGAGACATTCATTGCAAGTCCATCTAAATTTCAATGTATGCTCCTGGAATGCAAAGCTCTGTGCCAGTGCACTAATGATGAAAAATTCCTCCATCAATGAAGTTATGTGTAAGATCAGAAAATGATATATTTTCCTGCGTAAAATATGGAGCTATATCTTTTAAGTTATTCTAAACTCTTCTTTATATTTTTTTGACCCTGTCTATTGTTAAAGAGGAAGTGCTTGCTGTACACTGGTCTTTGTTCTTTCAAACATGTCACTCAGGGAGTTTCTTCTAATGATAGTCTGGGGCTCACTTCGCTGTTTACTAAAAAGTCAATATCCTGTTTGTAGCTTCACCTGGGCTTGCTTAATAACTATCACAAATCACACAGACTTTCATTTCTCTTTCAGCTTACCCTGCAATGTTCTTCCTATATTAGATCAAATTTTACTGCACATTTTTTTGTATCAGAACATTTAGATGTTACAATGAAACACATTATATCCTTTAGCAGAGTATAGATAAGGTTAATGTACAGTCAAAATAAGATGAGAAGTTGTTAATACTACAAATCGGATGCATTTTATCCAATCTTTTGAAACCAAGTATATTACATTAAAACTGGTTTATCTAAATAGCAATGTGAGTTCTTTTGATAAGTTGGTTATATGATGGGTTCTGTAGATTTTAGTCCTCTGCTACAGTGCCAAAAACTCCATGTGGCACAAATATAATTCATAAATTCATTTGAAAAATATTATCTGATATAACCTCTAAAGTATATCATACAAATGTGATTCACTGATTCTTTGAAAATTAATTTTGTGTGCCCTGCTTTATTTTACAAAGACAAACAGCAAAAACACAAAAACAACCTTGAATTGAAAAAATATCTATCATAAACAGTTCCTATTTAAAGAAAGCAAATCTCATATTCATTGTCACTTTATCTGTCTCGTATTAAATGATCTTTGGTCCCATGACATGCTGAAACTCCAGAAAGTGTCTGCTCCGTCTTGGAGGCTGTGTCATTTTTCCAATTTTATTATTGCATATTTTATTGGTGGAACAAAATCATTATGCAAGACTCCTCATAGCAACCTGTCCATTCTGACCCCAAGGGAGTAAAGCAATAAAGAATCCTGCTGATCTAATTGTCACTGTTACTATAGCAACTCTTATCCGTCACACAAAGTAAGATTGAATTTTACACTGATGCTGCCACCTAATTACACGAAAATGTGATCTATGTTTGCGTTCAGTTAGTAGTCAGGTGGACGTGCTTTGTACAGTTCAAACAAAAACGTGTACCAAGTTCTAATTTCTCAAATGTTTAAATACATGATTTATGAATTTCATACCAGTGATACTTTGATGCATTGTATTAGTAATCTCCATTACTGCTCATGCCATAAACAGTTATTTAACTCTGCGTTCTCAGTCAGTGCCATCAATCACCTTATTCTTGTCTGAATGCGCCAGAAATTCTCACGGAATTACTAGTGTATTTATTGTATTTTACTGATCTGCTGGTGCGTCATCTTAGTAACAAGCTAACAGCGGCAAATTCTTCTCATCAAAATATTTATACAAATACTTGATAAAAGTCATGGTAATTCTGTGGGCACTGATGGCTTCATTTATATGATGCGATTTTGTTTCTAGAGGGCAGGGAGGTGGAGGGGTTTCCCTGTGTATTATTGAGTTTAGCTCCACTGTTATATAGACCAGGACATTCCTTTGGTGTGTACTGAGGCAGTGCAACATTTTCAACGGTGCCATTTTCAGATAAGATGTTAAACCAAAGTCCTGGCTGTTGCTTGCTTCAGGTTGTAGTACTTGTCCTCCCTCCAATCAAGACCACCAAAAAAAAAGGGATCTTGAGGGATCTTGCTGTGTACAAAATGACTGCCACATTTTCCTGCGTAACAACACTTCAAAAGTAATTCATTGTAATGTGAAGCACTTTGAGATGTTTCTGAGATAAATTATAAGGACCTACATAAATTTAAGTCTATTTTTCTTTAACTGTACAAAAGATTGAATTACAATATTGCCTCAAAATATAAAATGTAATGGTATCTATAAACTGCTATTGGACCTATTAAATACAAGATTAAAAAGATAGAAGAAACAAAGATGCCTTTTTAGCCAAAATAGTTCTAGACTTGTTTAAACTGTCACGTATGATAAAGAAATGCCTGCAGGATGCTTTTATGTTTTTCCCTTTCTGAAAAAAAATAAGATTGAGAAAGCAAAAAAAAAACTCTTCACATCTAGAAATGAGGAAAAGAAACTGATTTATTGGATTTCTCATGAACAATTGATATTTTTTAAACTGTGGGTGTCTGAGGGAGTGCTACTTGTGCTCATTGTACACACAAGGGAGTCATGTCTTGTATCTTTTATTTGCTCTGAAAGCACAGCTTTGTGATTATTCCTGTTAGTAACATCCTTGCACAAATCAAAGGCAACTTATTTGTTACTTTCTGTTCAAGGACTCAGTGGAAAATAAAATGACAACTGAAAGAACGCATTTATAGTTTAAAATGACAAGATAGTACAATGATATTTTCTCTTCCTCCTTAAACCAGATGTTTGTTAGCCCAGCTAATATTTTCAATACGTGTGAAATTACTGACCTCCTTCCAACATAACAAGAAAGGCCTTCCAAATTTATCACACTCTGAGTGGGAGCCGAGGTGGCGGGGGGTGGGGTGGGGGAGGGATGTTTGGTGGTACCAAACCGTTCTGATCTAGGCAACGTGAGGCCCGGGAGATTTTAACTCACGGGCCACATTTGCACAGGCCAGTCAACTTCCCAAAACTAGCTGAAGTAGCTGGAGGCCTGGGGACTGAAGGAACTCAGGTAAGCCGCTGGGGCGGGGGAGGGAGGTTTTCGATTGGGGGAAGGGGGTGTAGTTCAGGGCAGGGAAGACCTAACCTTCCCTTGTGGGGCCTGGAGGAATGCTCACCCAGGCCCCACTCCTGGAGGGACAGCCTCAACAGCTTCTCCACACATGCCTCTGGTTAAATTAGCTGTATTCGGCAGGTGTTCTTCCCACTGTTGAGTCTGTGTCTACAAGTGCAGTTATACTGAATAACAGGACACAGACTACAGAAGTAAGTAAACAGGTCTTTAGTGATTGAGGGTCAGGGCGGAACTGAGGTACACTTTGCTCCGCAGGGTTTATATACCGGTGTGGTCACCACCGGTACTACAATGTACAGGAGCCATTGAAAAGTAGCCCATCCCTTAAGGTATCCTCTTAAGGTAGTACAGGTTACATACACTACAATTCCTCCCCTTTTAGCTTAACAGTGGACACCCCCAATTAATACACTACATGGATAACATTTACACACAATAACTGTTCAAAGATTCAGTCTCTGAGGAGGCCTCCTGATCCGGCCCGGATAACGCCTTTCAGGGATCTCTGGTTCCCGTTGCTGGGGTGATTCATCCACTTGATCTCCTATGGATTCAACATCATCCAATACGTTCGAGTCTGAGGTAGATGCTACAGGCTCAATAAATTCTTCAACTGGTGTCTCTGCCGTAGACAAGGGGTCGACCCTTGTTCTCGATTCCACAAGTTGGTCAGCATGACGTCGTATTACGTTCTCTCCAACATCTACCGTGTACATCAAGGGTCCCTGTCGTGCATGAATTGTCCCATATTTCCATTTATCATCCCTATAGTCCCTGGCCAACACTGGTTGTCCTATTTCAAAACTACGAGTGGCCTTTTTATTTACATGCTGGAATTGCTTGTTTTCGACTTCCCATCGCACATTGGGTTTTAACAAATCCAACCGGGACCGCAACCTTCTGTTACAGAACATTATGGCAGGGCTTTGATTTGTCACTGCATGCGTGGCGTTTCGATACGCCATTAGGAAATTGTCCACCTTGTGTTGTTGTGGAATATGATCTTCACTCATGGCCTTTATCGACTTTTTGAACGTTTGTACAAATCTCTCGGCCAACCCATTTGTAGCCGGATGATATGGGGCAGATGTATAGTGTTTCACCCCATTCTTTTTCATGAATTTCTGGAATTCTTCTGACACGAACTGTGGTCCGTTGTCTGAACATATTTGCTCCGGCAATCCATTCCTTGCAAATATGGTTCTTAGAACTGCAATCGTCTTCTCAGAGGTAGTGGTCGACATCTTAATCAATTCTGGCCTTTTAGAATGTGCGTCTACTGCTATCAAAAACATGGAATCCATGAATGGACCTGCAAAGTCGATATGCACACGTTGCCATGGGGCTGAAGGCCTTTCCACGGATGCAACGGTGCAATTGAAGGTGCGTTCTGAACTTTTTGGCACCCTGAGCAGCTTTTCGTCAGATCCTCTATTTGTTTGTCGATACCTGGCCACCACACATAAGCTCTAGCAAGGCTTTTCATCTTGACTCCCCCCAGATGACCTTCATGCAATTCTTACATAAGAACATAAGAAATAGGAGCAGGAGTAGGCCAATCGGCCCCTCGAGCCTGCTCCGCCATTCAATAAGATCACGGCTGATCTGATCCTAACCGCCAATCTACTATCACAGAACCATCTCCTGAATCTAACAGAATTAGACACACGAAATAGGAGCAGGATCAGGCTACACAGCCCCTGGGCCCGCTCCGCTACCCACAGGGCCATGACCGATCCGAACCTAGACTCATGTCCAAATTCCTGCCCGCTCCCCGTAACCCTTAATTCCCTTTACTTCTAGGAAACTGTCTAATTCTGTTTTAAATTTATGTAATGATGTAGCTTCTACAGCTTTTTGGGGCAGCATATTCCATGGACCTACCACCCTCTGAGTGAAGTAGTTCCTCCTCATCTCAGCTTTGAAAGAGCAGCCCCTTATTCTAAGACTATGCCCCCTAGCTCTAGTTTCACCCATCATCGGGAACATCCTCCCCGCATCCACCCGATCCAACCCCTTCACAATCTTATATGATTCAATAAGATCGCCTCTCATTCTTCTGAACTCCAATGAGTAGAGTCCCAATCTATTCAACCTCTCCTCATATGTCCATCCCCTCATCCCCGGGATTAACCGAGTGAACCTTCTTTGTACTGACTCGAGAGCAAGTATGTCTTTTCTTAAGTATGGACACCAAAACTGTATGCAGTATTCCAGGTGCGGTCTCACCAATACCTTGTACAACTGAAGCAATACCTCCCTATTTTTATATTCTATCCCCCTAGCAATGAAAGCCAACATTCCATTGGCCTTCTTAATCACTTGCTGCACCTGCATACTAAACTTTTGAGTTTCGTGCATCAGGACCCCCAGATCTCTTTGTACTTCAGTACTTTCCAGTTTCTTGCCATTAAGATAATAACTTACTCTACGATTTTTCCTGCCAAAGTGCATAACCTCACATTTTCCAGTATTGTATTCCATCTGCCAAATCTCTGCCCACTTACTTAGCCTGTCTATGTCCCCTTGCAGGTTTTTTATGTCCTCCTCACTCACTACTTTCCCCCCCATCTTATTATCATCTGCAAACTTTGATATGTTACACTCGGTCCTCTCCTCCAAATCGTTAATATAGATTGTAAAGAGTTGGGGACCCAGTACCGACCCCTGCGGAACACCACTAGTTACTTATTGCCAGTCCGAGAATGAACCATCTATCCCAACTCTCTGCCTTCTGTTAGATAGCCAATCCTCTATCCATGCCAGAATATTACCCCCAATCCCATGATTTTTTATCTTAAGCAAAAATCTTTTGTGTGGCACCTTGTCAAGTGCCTTTTGGAAGTCCAAATACACTACGTCCACTGGTTCCCCTTTATCCACCCTATATGTTACTTCCTCAAAGAACTCCAGCAAATTTGTCAAACATGACTTCCCCTTCATAAAACCATGCTGACTTTGTCCTATTAAATTATGATTATCCAAATGTCCTGTTACTGTCTCCTTAATAATGGACTCCAAAATTTTACCTACCACAGATGTTAGGCTAACCGGTCTATAGTTTCCAGCCTTCTGTCTACTGCCCTTTTTAAATAAGGGTGTTACATTAGCAGTTTTCCAGTCTGCCGGGACCTTTGCCGAGTCCAGGGAGTTTTGGAAAATTATTACCAATGCATCCACAATCCCTACCGCCACTTCCCTCAAGACCCTAGGATGTAAGCCGTCCAGTCCAGCTGATTTATCCACCTTGAGTCCCATTAATTTACCGAGTACCACTTCCTTAGTGATTTTGATCGTGTTTAGCTCCTCCCCCCATAGCCCCCTGTTTGTCCAGTGTTGGGATATTCTTAGTGTCCTCTACTGTAAAGACTGATACAAAATATTCATTCAGTGTTTTTGCCATCTCCATATTTCCCACCATTAATTTCCCGGTCTCATCCTCTAAGGGACCAACATTTACTTTAGCCACCCTTTTTCTTTTTATATAACTATAAAAACTCTTACTGTCTGTTTTTATATTTTTTGCTAATTTACTTTCATAATCTATCTTCCCTTTCTTAATTAATCTTTTTGTTATTTTTTGCTGTCTTTTAAAGTTTTCCCAATCCTCTATCCTCCCACTAGATTTGGCTACCTTATATGCCCTTGTTTTTAGTCGAATACTAGCCTTAATTTCTTTACTTAGCCACGGATGGCTGTCTTTTCTTTTACACCCTTTTCTTCTCAGTGGAATATATATTTTTTGGAAGTTGTAAAATAACTCCTTAAATGTACACCACTGATCATGTATCGTCTTACCCTTTAATCTATTTTCCCAATCCACTCTACTCAATTCCACTCTCATACCTTCATAGTCTCCTTTATTCAAGCTTAGCATGCTTGTTTGAGATCCAACCTTCTCACCCTCTAATTGAATATGGAATTCAACCATGTTATGGTCACTCATTCCAAGGGGATCCTTTACTAGGACATTTTTAATTAATCCTGTCTCGTTACACAGGACCAGGTCTAAGGTTGCTTGCCCCCTGGTCGGTTCAGTTACATACTGCTCAAGAAACCCATCCCTAATACATTCAATGAACTCATCCTCAAGGCAGCCCTGCCCAATTTGATTTGTCCAATTAATATGATAGTTAAAATCCCCCATAATTATAGATGTTCCCTTATTACAAGCCTCAACTATTTCCTGATTGATACTCCGTTCAACAGAGTTGCAACTGTTCGGAGGCCTATAGACTACGCCCACTAGTGTTTTTTTCCCCTTATTATTCCTTATCTCCACCCAAACTGTTTCATTATCCTGATCTTTTGACCCAATATCATTTCACTGTATTACAGTGATTCCTTCCTTTAGTAACATAGCCACCCCACCTCCCCTTCCTTCCTGCCTGTCCTTCCTGATCGTTAAATAACCTGGTATGTTTAATTCCCAGGCATTGTCACCCTGCAGCCATGTTTCTGTAATGGCCACAAGATCATACCCATATGTAGTTATTTGTGCCATTAACTCGTCTATTTTGTTATGAATGCTACGTGCATTCAGATAGAGAACTTTCAAATATGTTTTGTGACACTTAGTTCCTGCTTTTGCCCTTTTTATTACTTTACCTTTTACTCCATACCTTCTGCCCCTTCCTGACACGCTCTGGTTTTTAATTTCCCCACTGCTACCTAAGTCTATGACCTTCTCTGTTGTCATTTTTATAATTTGCTCTCTAGGAACCTCCCCCCAACTAGTTAGTTTTAGAACTCTCTCCCTTAATTTAGGAGGAATAATCACCCTTGTTCCATACATCAATGTTCCTTGACATACGGACAGCTGTTCTCGTCTGGCTGAGAATGCTGGTAACAGTGGGTCGCCATGTGCTGGCCATCCCTTCACTGTCAAATCATAGACCCGAGACAGTGTCGGGTCATTTCGGGTCTCTCTCTCAATACCCGCATTGGTGACTGGTAAGCATTCGATGATGGTCGAGTGAAATATCTCGACAGGGTCAACTGCCGGTGCCTCTTCCACTGTAGGTAGTGGCAGGCGCGACAGCCCATCAGCATTTCCATGTTGCTTTGTACCTTTGAATTCAATATCATATTGATGTGCCCCTAGGAAAAGGGACCATCTCTGAAGCCTCTGCGCCGTCATTACTGGAACACCCTTCTTAGGGTTGAAAATGGAAACCAACGGCTGGTGATCTGTCAGCAGCGTAAACTTTTGGCCTTGCAGGTAATGGTTAAATTTCTTAACTCCCCACACTAGGCTGAGAGCCTCCCTATCTATCTGAGCATAGTTGCGCTCAGCGGAGGTCAATGATCTGGATGCGAAAGCGACTGGCCTTTCCGAGCCATCTGGAAACTTATGTGAGAGCACTGCCCCGATACCATATGGAGAAGCATCACAAGCTAAGCGAATAAGCAGTGTTGGGTTAAAGTGAGCCAACACTTCCTTAGAGGTGATCAGTGCCTTGCTCTTCCGAAAAGCCCGCTTACAATCATCGCTCCCCTTCCATGGTATTCCCGTTTGCAAAAGAGTGTTTAGTGGGTGTAACACCGTGGATAAATTTGGAAGAAACTTGTGGTAATAGTTAACCAACCCGAGGAACGACCTCAACTGGGATACATTTTCCGATGCTGGAGCTTTGACAACAGCTTCGATCTTGTCAGGTGACTTATGGAGCCCCTCCTGGTCTATGATGTGGCCACAGCATGAGATTCACTTTTGAAAGAACTCGCATTTCTGGCGATTAACTCTTAGCCCATATTCTTTCAATCTGATGAGCACCTGCTCCAAATTCAGTGGTTAGCACTGTTGCCTCACAGCGCCAGGGACACCGGGTTCGAATCCGGCCTCGGGTGACTGTCTGTGTGGAGTTTGCACATTCTCCCCGTGTTTGCGTGGGTTTTCTCCGGGTGCTCCGGTTTCCTCCCACAGCCCAAAGATGTGCAGGTTAGGATGATTGGCTATGATAAATTGACCCTTAGTGTTAGGGGGATGAAATACGTGGGGTTACGGGGATCGGGTGGGATATGTGTCGGTGCAGGCTTGATGGGCCGAAATGGCCTCTATCTGCACTGTCGGGTTTCTGTGATTTCTGTGAAATTCGCGAGGTGATCATTATCGTTATCTCCTGTAATCAGGATGTCATCCAGGTAACATTGTGTGCCTGGGATTCCCTGCAATACCTGCTCCATGGCCCTTTGCCAAATCGCTGGAGCCGATGCCACTCCAAAAACCAGTCTATTATACCGATACAAGCCCTTATGTGTGTTGATCGTGAGAAACTGTCGTGACGCTTCATCAACTTCCATCTGTAGGGACGCCTGCGCCAGGTCTATCTTGGTGAAGTGCTTCCCACCCGACAGCGAAGCGAAGATATCTTCAATCCGCGGAAGCGGATATTGCACCGTGTGAAGAACTGGATTAACAGTGATCTTGAAATCGCCACAGATGTGAACCTTCCCAGGTTCCCCCGGCTTGTTGCTCAACGAACACTTCATGACAGGAACAATGGGTGTAGCCCATTCGCTCCAGTCCACCTTGGACAGTACCCATGAACGTTCTAGCCCTCCCAGTTCTGCTTCCACTGCAGGTCGTATCGCATAGGTCTGGCTTTGAAAAATTTTGGGTTTGCATGTTCTGCAACCTTGATGGTTGCCGTAATTCCTTTCAGTGTTCCAAGTCCCTGTTGGAACACCTCCTTAGCATCGTCTAAGATTTTGGACAGTCGTTTAGGTTTGACGTCGTCCTCCTTACAGGCATCCACAGTCAGTGCTTGTATGGAATGCCGGTCCAAATTTATTCTCCGGATCCATTCCCGTTCCCAGTAGTGGCGGACCTCCATCAGGTAACACATACAAGTCCATTTTCTGACTTTCTTTACCATTGTAGACCACATTTACTTTTATCTTTCCTTTGGGGTATACTATTTGCCCCGTGTATGTTTTCAATACAATCTCCGTATCCCTCAGGGGAATGTGCGAGGAAAACCTTTTGTAATCTTGCTTATTCATGACCGTTAATGCCGACCCTGTGTCCAATTCCATCTTCACTTTAACTCCTGCTATCCAGAGCATGACCCAGATAGTTTGGTAGTCCGCTGTGTTACCCACATTATGTATTTTCAGACAACCCAGTTCCTTACTGCTGGAGTCTGAATCCATCTTCTGTTCATCCGAACTGTTCTCTGTCACCTTGTGTACTTTTTTGTACTTCTCCTGCGGTGACTTTTTGCTGCTGGTCTTCTTTCCTGACCGGCATACTCTCGCTATGTGACCAAGTTTGCCACATTGCCTGCATTCTTTGTCTTTGAACCAGCACTGGTTCTGGTCATGCGTTGTCCTTCCGCAACGATAGCACTTTACTGCGTCCAATGCCATTTCATTGGTGCTGAATTCCAGTGGCCTTTGCTGTATCTCTGCAGCGCCCCGTGCTGCTGCCTCGTGGGATGCTGTGATGCTGAAAGCTTTGTCCAGCGTAAGATCCTTTTCCTCTAGCAGTCGCTTCTTGGTTCCTTCCCTTAGGAGCCCACACACAAACTTATCTCTCACTGCGTCTGCTAGTCCTGTTCCGAACTGGCAGTACTTTGATAACTTGCACAGTTCTGTTAGGAATTCAGCGTTGCTTTCTTCTTTAAGTTGAATTCTTTTGTAGAATTTAAATCGTTCCGCTATCAGCAGCGGTGTGGGGTTTAAATGCTCTTGCAGGATAGTAACAATATCCGCGAAACTCTTCCCTACCGGTTTGTCTGGGGTTACCAGGTTCCTTAATAACCCGTACGTCTTCGCACCCATCGAGTTTAATAGGGTTAGTGCTTTCATATCATCCGGTACATCATTCGTTGTACAGTAAACTTCGATGCGTTCCACATAAGTGGCCCAATCTTCCACATTGTTATCAAAAGCAGTGATGTTACCCGTTTTTGGCATCCTTGCTGAGTTTCTCCTTTCCCTTCAGATATTATTTAATATGATGACTTTTTAATTTTTAATTTATTTATTTAAGATGGCGGCTTTTCCCGCGCTTGGCGGCTTTTCCCGCGCTTGTCTTCCTCCCCCGCCGACTCAAGATGGTGATTCCCGCGCTGTTGCCGTCCATGCCTCCCAGCGGTCCTTCCTGCCTTTATTTTCCTTGCGCTGCTGCGCGTCTCTGCCCCGATTGCAGTCCGGCCCCTGACACTGGCTGCGGTCATGTTCTCCGCCCTTTTCTTCATTTTCCCTCCCCTTCTCCCACTGACAACTCGGCCGACTTCCCCCCCGTGCCACTCGATCGGGCTTACCCGCCGCTGTCGTAGAAGGGATGATCACTGCCTGTTGCCGATGTTGGACTTTGTGGCCAGAAAACGAACCCGGGTTCCCGATGGCCTCCCGTGCGATGCAGTGCTCAGCAGGATGTTGAGGGCGGATGCCCTTTTTCGACACCCATTCCTGAGGATGAAGCTTCCTTGGATGCAAAACTGCCGCTAGGTATGATCAGACTCGTCACCACTGTTGAGTCTGTGTCTACAAGTGCAGTTATACTGAATAACAGGACACAGACTACAGAAGTAAGTAAACAGGTCTTCAGTGATTGAGGGTCAGGGCGGAACTGAGGTACACTTTGCTCCGCAGGGTTTATATACCGGTGTGGTCACCACCGGTACTACAATGTACAGGAGCCATTGAAAAGTAGTCCATCCCTTAAGGTATCCTCTTAAGGTAGTACAGGTTACATACACTACACCCACCAGCTCATAAGAGCAGGTTAAAATCAGAACCAGCGGGAAGAGAGCGGGACCTCAGGAGTTAAATCTCACGAGCGATTTTAACTGCCCACCTCCCCAGTTTCCGCCAAGCGGGCAAGTTTAAAATTTGATGCTATTCCGAACTGTTGTATTGCAATTAGTTATTGGTAAAGGGGGCTTTGGGGGCTTGCCACCACTTCTAGGCCAATGACCCTATTTCACTAAATCCCTGCGTTCAGACAAAGGACTATTCTGCCTTGTCTACTCGGTGCATTCACATTAGCTCCAGCTCTTAATTCTACCGATCATCTTTTGTTACCCACTGATTGCCATCTCTGCTAAACAATCTGCCACAGCTGAGGCAGCCCCCATGGCTCCTCATATTTCCTTTCATCCTCAAGCTGCTATCAGGCTTAATCTTTAATTATGAGAATTAGAGGATTTTAGTTGCAGAATAGATGTCGTAAGGAAATGCTGAATTTGAGATTTTTATTTGTAAACCTTGTAAAAACCTAGTGCCTGATTGTTAGTCTAATGCCAAGAAGATATTTAGCTGGACTGGTTGAATGTGAGTATCCAAACTTCTGTCTCCACAGACGGATGATGTGCTGAGAACTTATTTATTTCAAGGGCTGGTTTATGACTGATTACAGACAATCTCCCAAACCCTGAAGTCTCGCAGCCACACATTCATAGTTGAGAGTACTGAGGCACGTGATGAGCATACACAATCCTTGGGACCTTGGACTCAGCTATTCACTCTCTTCCAGAAGAACAACATGCAACAATCCTCTTGAAAATACAGTGGCTTTATCTCTCTGAGATCCCTCACTGAACAAATCTCTCACACTACTCATAAAGTACAGATGGGGGAGGCAATTTGGTTCATGTAGCTCATCATTCCATACAAACTTACGATTCTCTCCCTCACTGAATCAGCAGAGAAGTTTCTTTCCTGTAGCAGACACCAGAGAGACCAGCAACAACAACTTGCATTTACATAAGCGCATTTAACATAAGAACATAAGAACATAAGGAATAGCAGCAGGAGTAGGCCATATGGCCCCTTGAACCTGCTCCGCCATTCTACAAGATCATGGCTGATTATCCACCTCAACTCCACTTTCCGATCTCCATATCCCTTGATTCGCCTAGAGTCCAAAAATCTATCTATCTCAGCCTTTAATATACTCAAAGACTCAGGGCTCAATTTTAATTACCGAGGCGGCTTGGAGTCGGGTTGCGTGGTAGGCGGGTTCCGGAGCCGCTTCCGGCGGGATCAGCTGTCCTATATTGATTCAATGAGCTTGTTGATTTCAATGAGGCGCGCTGGCCGGTCCAATGAGTGGGATCGGGTCGGCCGGTCGCCTCTGATGACGTCATAATAGCAGCTGCTTTTAAAGCTGCCATCCAGCCTGAGCCTTTCTATTGTGGTTTCCTGCATTTGATTTAAATGCTATCTTCTAGAGGCAAGGCAGCTCCTCGTTTTAATGATGAGTCCCTCCAAGTTCTTGTGGATGCTGTCAGGGGGCGCAGGGAGATTCTCTTCCCTCCTGATTGCCAGAGGAAGCCTACTCAGCAGACCAAGGCAGCCTGGCTGTGCATTTGCTCAGGTGAGCACAAGGTCCATTTATGCACGGTCATGGATCCAGTGCCACAAAAGGTTTAATGATCTTGTGAGAACATCAAAAGTGAGTATCCCATCGCACTTGCCTTCAATCTGCTTCCCTTCTCTTCTCATCATCAGCCCTTTGTGTTGTAAGCCTCCTCCTTCACATCCCACTTTACTCTTACTTCCCTTGCACCCTTTCCTGTCCATCTCTGTCTCTGCACTGAATCACTGCAGCATCCTGCCTATGCACTGTAAGATTTGCAAAATTTCTGCATTTCCCTGAAGGCTGTTATTAATAAACGGGACCCTGCGTGGACATTTTAAATCAAAAGGGGTACCCAAGATGGCGTCCGTGCCTTATGGCAGAAAGCCTGTGGGATTTTAAAATGGATTCTGCAACGCAGACAGCTTGTGGAGAAATCGAAACCAAAGCTGCAGGTTTTTCTGTGACGAGAGACTTTGTATTTTGCAACCAGACAGGACTCTGAATTATGCATTAGACCGAATTGGAGATAAAATCAAACAGTTTACATATATTATCAGAAACAGATTAACACAGCCATCGAGGCTGGACAGGCCCATCAAGGAACTTTCATGACAATACAAGTCAATTATTGGGCCGGTAGATGCGATTACCGGCCATCTAAAACCAGTTAGTATGGATTGCTACCATTATTTAAACTAGCCCATCAAGAATAAGACAAAGAACTAACCTGATTTGGCGCGCAGATAAGGGTTTTCAACAAGGGTATAATTGAAGGCCCCCTGGTAGCAATCGAGGGTCGTCAGGTGTGTTCGTTGGTTGGTTGGTGTGCTGGTGCTGCTCTTCGGCCCCTCGCCCTTGTGGCTGCCGCTCTTTCCCCATTCCGCGCTTACCCCCTGGCCTTTGCCCGTGCCTTTTCCCACTCCATCTGGAATTGTCCCGGCACCGGGTCGGGCGGACATGGACAATTCAGGCCAGGCAAGGTGGGACGCGACGAGGGGTGGAGGGAAGACCACCGGAGGGAAGGCCACCTGAGGAAGACCGGCTGAAGAAGACCAACTGAGGAGATGAACTGAGGGGAGGCTTCGAATTATCGGGCCTTCAGCCTCGGCCGACCTTCAAATACCTGCACACCAACTCAAACTGGCGGCTGTCGACGAAGAAACATCCCTGCAAGGTAAGGTACCCAAACAGAGACTTTAACTTTGAGGTACTCGAACCTGGACAATGCCCTTGCAGCGCCCAGAGACCATGTGATGACGGCAGGCTCCAGAGAGCACCAAGAGCGAACCCTGAACCCAACCGCTGTTTTGAGTCCAACACACCTTTTGATTGGTGAGCATGAAGTTCTGACCCCTCATAGCTTAATCTAGTTAGGTATAGGGGGTAGGATAAGGATAAGGGGATTGTTAAGATAGTTGTTTTCCCTCGATGTGCCGTGTGTTCCCCATTTCCTGTATAAGTATAGTTATTATGATTCACTTGTAATTTTTGCCTGTAGAAGTGTACACTAGTAATTTTTCCATAAGAGTGTATCAAGTTTTTCCTCTTCAATAAAATCTTGGTTTTTGTTTACATCCAACCACCTGTCTACTCGAGTCTTCTCTGTATTGCCGCCTTGTACCTAAGTCCGGTGTCTAGAACCCAGGGGCGTGGGAGCGATTTGAACCGCTCACAAAACAGTCAGAGGCATAACTGACTGGGCGTACGCGCCAAACACCACCACACGCCACCCCCTACAGAAATGGCAAGCGCGGCAGGACACCGGCAACAAGGTTGCGATACAGTAGACAGTGGTTCGGATGAGCGAACCATGATGGAGGAAAGGATTTCTGATTATGTGTTTAGCAAGGTGAATATCACTAAGAAGTGGATCACCACTCTGTTAAGGGCTGGGTGTCCGATAGATGCAGCAGCTAAATGGACAGAGGGAAAGGAACACAAGAAGTCCTTAGAGAAGGCAGTTTGGCTGATGTGCGTTAAGAAGCAGGTCCAGCTCTTGGACGGGCTCGTTGCAGCACAGGCAGTCGAGTTAAGGGAGTCAGCCCTGGAGATCCGGGATAAGGCTCTCGCAGGGGAGAAGTTATTAGTAGCTTTGCAGGCTCTGAACCAAGAGAGAGTGCATTTAGTAGGAGAACACAAGGCCCAGTTGGAATACCTATGGTGCCAAGTCACCGAGGCCAAGGGAAATGAGTTAAGGTTGCGGGAGAAAAACGCCCGCTTGGCAAGGCAGATCAGGGAACAGGAAGAGAAAGTACAGGAGGTGAAAGCCGCTTACAAGCTTGCAAATGAACAGGGGTTTGAGGAGGCAGACCACGGCCCCTGTAAAGAGAGGATAGAAAATCTGAGCCAGGCCCTCCGGAGAGCAAAAGGCATGGTATGCCTCATAAGCCCAAAGGCAGGCCAGGCAGATTTTATGGGGAACGAGGGGAGGACATTTCCAACGTCACCGTTGGTGCCTAGGGACGACCCGATTGAGAGAGAGGAGACCTCACGGCCACCACCCGTAGCGCCAAGTTTCAGCGAGGTTTGGCAGCAAGGGGGGGTGGAACCGGGGGTGGAACCCGAAGCGGAGCCAGAGGTGGAGGCGGAGGTAGAGCAACCCCCGCCCGCGAGGCCAGAGCCAGGACCGATGTACCCAGCAAGGCATCGGAGGTTCGGCACACCCGCCGATGGCAACAATGAGGGACCCCTCCAAAACCAATTCGTATAACCCTTTAACACCCAACAGCTCAGGGTTATGGTCAACCATATCCCGAAGCTTTCCGCCAAGGGAGACCCCGCGATCCACTTCAGGGAAGTAGAGCAGACCGCCAGCGTCAACGACTGCGATGACGCTGAGAAGGCCAATATGCTGCTAATCTCCCTGGAGAGCAATCTCCCCCAATCCCTTTCTGACAAGTGTAAAAGGGGGCAGAGCGGGTATGAGGAGCTTAGGGATGCGGTTCTAGAGGCCATGGGGATGGATGAGGGAAGTCCCTTCTCCCGCGTGGAGAAGATGATCCAGCTTTCTGGGGAAACCCCTCAGGCTTTTGCGGACCGGTTATGGCCGGTGTAACGGAAAGTTTGCCCGGGGACGCCAGGCCGGACGTTCCTCAACGGGGATTCCCTGACGCATTGCCTCCGTTGTCTGGTGGCGAACAGCTTGCCACAGGCCTGGGCCAAGGCAGAAGCCTGGTTTGACCCCAAAGATCCCCAGACCACAGAGCTCACCGTAATTAGGCAGCTAACCCTAGCCTACAAAAATGGCAGGGGAACCGATGCACACCCACCCAAAGGGAAGGTGCATGAGATAAAACCAGGAGTGCAGAATAGAAAGGAGTGGCACCAGGAAGGGAGTAACCCCCCCAACACAAAGACCAATTGTTACGGGTGTGGGAAGGATGGTCACTGGCGGAAGGAGTGCAAAAACCCTTGGAAGGATAACAAGGGAAAGCATCCTGTGGTGTATGTGCCTTTAAGAGCAATTATGGTGTATGTGCCTTTAAGAGCCCCAGGTGTGCGTAATGCCGGTAATTGCCACGGGCTATATAAGCCTGTGTATTGTGTATATCCTTTAGAAACCCCCCCCAGACTTGCTTAGTAAATACCTATGAACCAACTCCTGTCTTCAGTGTCTTTATCTACACACGGACACTACAGTGGCGACGAAGTGGAAACGGACTTACCTGCAATTCGGCAGCACCTCAAGGACATCGATTCCTCCAGCGTCCAGAAGACTCAAGGAAGTAAGAGAAACTGTGGTTTCACCAGCTGGCCAAGCTGGTGACAGGTACTGCGCTAATCCTTCCTGGGTGTCAGGCTGGAGCTCCAGCGACGGGCTCTACAGCTGAGACAGGCAGCAAAATCGGAGGCAAGCAATAACGGACTGGGAGGGTGCACTCGAGAGACGGCCGGCGCGGCAAGCAGGTCAGCGTTTAGACCTCCGTCGGGAACGAGTCTCCAACAGTGAATAAATGGAAACCACAGTAAAACAGCGTTGTTATCGGTAGCAGCGGCGGGAAAGCGCGGGAAGCGCCATATCGTTGCTACAGAGAAAAAAAAAAGCACGGGAAGCGCCATATCTTTTCTGAAATGCCTAAATCTGGTAATATTGAGGCTTTTGATGGTGAAATAGAAGATTGGACCACATACGTGGAAAGAGTAGAGGTTTATTGCACTGCAAATGGAATAACAGATGAAAAAAAAGCTTCAGTACTTCTGAACTTAATGGGCGCGAAGACATACGGGCTGTTACGAAATTTAATCACTCCAGCCAAACCAAAGGACAAGACTTTTAAAGAAATTGTTGATACCCTGCAGGAGCATTTAAACCCAACACCGCTGCTGATAGCGGAACGATTCAAGTTCTTCAAGAGAAATCAACACAAGAATGAAAGTAACGCTGATTACCTAAACGAATTAAGAAAGCTATCAAAGTACTGCCAATTCGGAGCAGGACTATCGGATTATCTTCGAGACAAATTTGTTTGCGGTCTCTTAAGTGAAAGAACACAAAAAAGACTGCTTTCTGAAAAAGATTTAACATTGGACAAAGCTTTCAGTATGGCTGTATCATACGAAGCAGCAGCAAGAGGAGCTGCAGAGATACAACAAGAGACACAGGACTTCGGCACCCATAAAATGACACAGGAGTTCGGAAGATGTTATCGCTGCGGCAGATCCACCCATAACCAGAGGGACTGCTGGTTCAAGGGCAAAGCATGCAGGCAATGTGGTAAGATTGGACACATTGCACGGGTATGCCAATCTGGACAAAATAAATCCACTGACAGAAAACAAAAAATCAATAAAGAAAAGTACAGGAAGGTACAAATGATGACGGACAATAGCTCCGAAGACCAGAATAGCGATAGCGACTCCGAAAACAAGAGACTAAGCTGTCTCAAATTACATAATGTACTTGCCAAAGAGGATTACCAAACCATTTGGGTTACCCTCACAATAGCAGGGTCCCCAGTTAAAATGGAGCTAGATACAGGATCAGCTCTAACCGTAATAAATCGACGAGATTACGAGAGGCTATTTTCGCATATACCTCTAAAAGACACATCCGTTATCTTAAAAACATATACGGGGCAGAAAGTCCACCCCAAAGGAAAAATAAGGGTGCCTGTGGTATACAACGGCAAAGAAATACAAAAGTTGTATTTATACATTCTACAAGATGGTGGTCCACCGTTGTTGGGACGTGAATGGATAAGGAAGATACGTTTAGACTGGCACTCCATTCAGGCACTGACGGTGACCAGTAAGGAAAAAAACAATGATGACATCATACCTGAACGATTAAAAGACATCTTGGCCAACGCCAAAGAAGTGTTTCAAGAGAAACTAGGAACCTTGAAAGGCATCACCGCCTCAATAAAAGTGGAAGATACAGCAATTCCAAAATTTTTTAAGGCAAGACCGGTGCCATACGCAATACGTCCGGCAGTCGAGGCAGAGCTGAAGAATTTGGAAAAGGCAGGCGTATTATCCAAAATAGATTGGAGCGAATGGGCAACACCCATCGCTCCAGTCATGAAAAAAACATTGAAAAATAACTCTGAGGAACAGAAAAAAATTCGCATCTGTGGGGACTTTAAGGTGACTGTAAACCCGGTCCTTCACACGGTACAGTATCCTCTTCCGAGGATAGAAGATATTTTCGCCTCACTATCCGGAGGGAAACGTTTCACAAAAATTGACTTGGCACAGGCATATCTACAGATGGAGGTTGAGGAGACCTCTAAAAAGTATCTCACAATAAACACACACAAAGGCCTGTACCAGTACAATCGACTGGTTTTGGAATAGCATCAGCTCCAGCTATCTGGCAAAGAGCTATGGAGCAAGTCCTGCAAGGGATTCCGGGGACTCAATGCTACCTAGACGACATCCATATAACAGGAGAAAACGACAACGAGCACCTTGCCAATTTGGAGCAGGTGCTCACTAGGCTGAAAGAACGGGGCCTACGAGCAAATCGCCCCAAGTGCGAATTTTTCCAAAATCAGATATCATATTGTGGCCACATAATTAATAAGGAAGGGTTGCATAAGTCACCTGAAAAAATTGAAGCAGTTATAAAAGCCCCAGCACCTGAAAATGTTTCACAATTAAGGTCATTCCTGGGATTAATAAATTACTATCATAAATTTTTACCGAACTTATCAACTATTCTACACCCTCTTAATGATCTTCTACAGACAGGAGTGATTTGGAAATGGAACGAAGACTGTAAACGTGCCTTCCATAAATGTAAAGACTTAATCACATCCGAGAAAATTTTGGCTCATTACAACCCATCACTACCAATCAGACTGGCGTGCGATGCATCCCCTTACGGCATAGGAGCGGTATTGTCCCATAGATTCCCTGATGGCTCGGAACGGCCGATAGCTTTTGCGTCACGCTCATTGAACTCAGCTGAGCGTAACTATGCCCAGATAGACAGGGAAGCACTCAGCCTGGTATGGGGAGTGAAGAAATTCAACCATTACCTACACGGACAAAAATTTACCTTGCTGACTGACCATCAACCCCTCATCTCCATATTCAACCCTAAAAAAGGTGTCCCCATTATGACGGCACAAAGACTACAGAGGTGGTCCCTTTTTCTAGGGGCACACCAATACAACATTGAATACAAAGGGTCAAAACAGCATGGGAATGCTGACGGTTTATCATGCCTACCGTTGCCAACGATAGAAGAGGCACCTACAGTAGACCCAGTAGAGATATTCCACTCTACCATAGTGGAATGTCTACCGGTGACAAATTCTGCCATTGAAAGGGAGACAAGAAATGACCCTACTCTCTCACGGGTCTACGATTTAACAGTGAAGGGATGGCCAGCACATGGCGAACCACTGTTGCCAGCATTCTCGCAAAGAAGAGAACAGCTGTCAGTGTGCCGAGGAACCTTGATGTGTGGATCCAGAGTGGTGATTCCACCCAAACTCCAGGATAAAGTGCTAAAGGAGCTTTACGAGGGGCATCTGGGTGGAGTGAAAATGAAGAACCTAGCTAGGGCGTTTGTATCGTGGCCAGGTATCGATGGAGACATCGAAGACATGACCAAGAGCTGCCTAGGATGCCAGAAGGTCCAAAATGCTCCGCCACAGGCCCCTCTACATCCATGGGAGTGGCCCTCATCTCCCTGGCAAAGGGTGCACATCGACTTTGCTGGTCCATTTATGGACTCAATGTTCTTAATCACAGTTGATGCACACTCCAAGTGGCCGGAGGTAATAAAGATGTCCTCCACCACCACGGAAAAAACCATCACAGTATTAAGGACCATATTTGCCAGGAATGGGCTGCCGGAGCAGATATGTTCTGATAATGGACCGCAATTTGTGTCCGAAGAATTCAGAAAGTTCTTAAAGAACAATGGGGTAAAGCACTACACGTCCACCCCATATCATCCCGCCACCAATGGATTGGCTGAAAGGTTTGTCCAGACCTTCAAGAAGGCCATCAAGGCCATGGGTAATGAAGACATAAAACTTCAGCACAAGGTGGATAACTTCTTATTTGCATATAGGAATGCAACGCATATGGTTACTAACCAAACTCCCGCCATGATGTTCTACAATAGAAACCTAAGATGCCGGCTGGATTTGGTCAAGCCCAACATCCGAAGGGACGTGGAGAACCGGCAGTTTCAGGGCATGAATGAAAGGCCAACTAGGGCCTTCCAGATAGGCCAACCGGTTTTGGCCCGGGACTACCGTACCGAGAAATGGCAGCCTGGAACTATCTGCACACGATTAGGACCACTGATGTATACCGTGGACATTGGAGACAGCATAATAAGGCGCCATGCTGACCAAATCATCAAGTCATCCGAAAAGGGACAACCTACACCACCACTCTATACATCTAACGATGAAGTAGAGATACCCATATCTACCTCCGATCCGGTGATACTGGAGCCCGATGAACCCGACACTGGCCTTCAAGCCGAATCAGCCTTGCCAGAAGAACCTACTACACCACCAGAAACTACTGCACCCCCGAGGCGTTATCCGGACCGAGTCAGGAAGCCTCCTGAGAGACTAACTTATAATTAATTAATACAGCAATGTATATTATTTTGCATATAACATGTAATTAATAATTACTTAAAATATGATGTACTAGTTAGCTAGAAGGGGAGGAATTGTGGTGTATGTGCCTTTAAGAGCAATTATGGTGTATGTGCCTTTAAGAGCCCCAGGTGTGCGTAATGCCGGTAATTGTCACTTGGGCTATATAAGCCTGTGTATTGTGTATATCCTTTAGAAACCCCCCCCAGACTTGCTTAATGAATACCTATGAACCAACTTCTGTCTTCAGTGTCTTTATCTACACACGGACACGACACATCCCACAGCCCCAGCCCCAGCCCAGGAACCAGCGCAGCCTGTTTATCTGTGTTTGCTCCGATATGATGAGTGGAGGAGACCCCTTTTGGAGATGGAGGTGGAAAAGGTAACAGGGACCTATCTGTTGGACACGGGGGCATCGCGCACCGTGATCTACTCAGCTAACCCCATCACCTCACCTCTCTCCAGCGGGGTTCCATACAGTCTATCGGGGTTCACGGGTAGGGAACAGGCCGGCTCGGTTTCCATCCCACTCGCCATTCGGATAGGGCCGCTCCGCTCCAAGTGGACGTGTGTCCTGATGAAATGGGATGTGGAGGATGGAAGAGGGGTCCTGGGGGCCGACTTTATCGTAGGTCACGGGATCCTAGTGGATTTGAGGAATCACTGCCTTTGGGGGGCAGGAAAAGTAAAGAACAGTGTGATCGTAGTTATCCCGGGAAAGGAAGGGAAGGGGACCCTCTGCACCATGAAGCCCAAAGAGGATTATAACCTCGGGCTCATGGTCAGCAACACCCCACCAGAGTTCCAGGCATTTGAGCAGGCCCACCTGGCCACATTTGCCACTCACAAACACGACTGCGGGAGGGTCACAGGGTTTGAGGTCAGCGTAGACGGGGACCCCATGGCCCGACCACAGAAACAGTATAACTTCCCCAGGGAAGCAGAGCCGGACATGGAAGCAGCCATGTTCTCGTTAGTGCAGCAGGGAGTTCTGAGACCGATAGCCACCCACGTGAATTCTCCATTATGGCCGGTCAGAAAGCCGGACAATTCCTGGAGGGCCACGGTGGACTATCGGGTGCTCAATAGCAACATCCCAGCCTGCGCACCCACAGTAACAGCAGTTGCCGACCTCATCGGGAGTATTCCAGCATCCGCGACCACTTTCACGGTGCTGGATATTTCAAATGGGTTTTGGTCCATCCCTGTAAGGAGGGAGGATCAGTACAAGTTTGCCTTTACGTTTAAAGGGCAACAGTACACGTGGAACTGTTTGCCACAGGGCTTCCACAACAGCGCCAGCATTTTCCATCAGTGCATGGCCGACAGTTTGAAGCATTTTAGCCAGCCCAGACAGTTGGTTCAATATGTGGATGACCTGCTCCTGTTCACTGAATCGAAAGAGGAGCATGGCCCACTATTGGCCGAACTGCTGGAGCTGTTAGGACAGAAGGGTTTCAAGGTAAATCCCAAGAAGGCACAGATCGGCCAGCAGGAGGTGAAATTCCTCGGTCTGACCGTGCGCGCTGGAGAAAGGGCCATAGATAAGGCTGGGGAAGGAGAGTCCCGGGACCCCTATCGGGCAGGTCCGGAAGCCGCAGTCTGGGATAAGGGAGGCACATGGAGGGTAGTTTTGGCCCCGGACCCAAAGCGGGTCCAGGCCCAGGATCCCGTCTGTAAGGCAGTTCTGGTAAGGGAAGAGAAAGGGGAGCCCCTAGAAGGTCCGTTCGGGGCAGCGGGAGAACCTTTAGGGCAGGTTTTAAAACAGGCGGCTGATTATATTAACCAATGTAAGCTGTCCACACCTGAAAAGGGAAAACAGCCAGTTGGGGTAAGGTCTGAGGATAAGGATCCTCAGCCTGCAGCAGGAGCGAGTCCACAGACTGCACAGGCAGGCGCTGTGGCTTGCTTAAAGGGAGGGGCCATCCCGCCCATCGATTGGGACACTCCCCCACACTTCTGGGATCCAGACGAGGGGGAGGGACCTGAGAGTGGAAACCCCGCCCCTAACCCAGGTGTAGAGAGGGAGGGACCTGAGGTCGAAAACCCCGCCCCAGACCCAGCCATGGGACCTGGGGGCGGAGACTCACAGCTCGCAGCAGCAGGCTGTGAAAAGTTACCTGCCCCCAGCCCGGGTTCGGGAGAGGTCAAGCCTGAGGGAGCAGGGGTTAGGGTTAAAGGCCCAGCGGCCAAGAAAGCCCCACCCATCAAGGCCCCCTGAAAGGTCCCCACGGACACCCCAGCCGAGAAAGCCATGGTCACCCGCCCTCCAGTTACCAAGGGCCGCCCCTCGAGTCAGGGAAGGGTCCAAGGATAGAGGTCCTCAGCCAGCAGCCACGGGCTGCGAAGGACCAACAGTGAAGGACGGTGCGGTCACGCCGGGGGTAGCGGCAAGCCGCAGTCCAACCAGGGATTAGCCTGGCCGCCCGGAGACGGGCGGCGGATGTATATAGCTTCGTTTAAGTTTTAGTTTAAGTAAAGTGTTATTATTTGGCTTAAGTTTTGGGTGTTTATAATTTAAGTTAAATAAGATGAAGGGTAGTTTTAAGTTAAGTAGTCTGTTAAGAGTGTATCTTTGGGTCGAGGTCGCAGGACCCGACCATGCTTCACCAAGCCAGAGAATCTCTTAGGGACCTGGCTGCATGTTCTTTTACATCTTTTTGCAGAAAGATTTTTGGGATGGAATGGATCGTGATCCTATTCGCCCTGACTGGGATGAGTGTGGAGAGGAGGGGCGGCGTCCAAGACTCCCACATCTACGGGTGTTTGGGAGACAAGGCGCCCTGGTGATCGATGGGAACGGTGAACGGGATGCGGAGGAGACCGCCGTCTACTTCCACGAGGGAAGGTGGCCAGGATGGTTGGGGTCTAATTCATCTCAGTACTCCAGCCAAACCAGATTCACGTACGGGGAAGCCTCTCTCCTGTGCCCCAGCGTGCGAGTCGTTACCACAAGGGTCAGCGTCACCATTGGAAAGCGAATATGTTTGACGTGTAAAGGACACATTCCACTGGATAGGTGGTGGTGGCTCAGGAAGTTGAGCAAGGACATGAGGAACCCTGAAGTCGAGTGGGAGCGCTTGGGAAACAACACCCATCGGACAATTACCAGGACTCATGGAGGGCTAAGCGTGTGTTGGGACAAGTGGTGGGAGCCGGATCAAGGGATTTACATCTGTATGTGGGGGTCAGAGAGGCTCTGCCCCGCAGACATATCCATTATTTTCCACCGGCAGTGGCAAGACGCCGGGGATGGGATGAGGTGGGATACCAGCCTGAAGGCATTCGCAGTCCCATTCTTCCCGATCCCAGTCAACGAAACTGAGCTGGTAACCCGCCCCCGTAAGCCCCTGCCCACGGCGCAGGCAGCGAGGTTATCCAGGGAAGATGGCCCCACTGCCACCAAGGGATCAGGGAATGGTTTGGTACTAGTCCCCACCGATCAGATGCTGTACCAGTGGGTACACTACGCGGTAGCCTCTGTGATTTTAAGTCTCATGGGGGCACATTTACCGGAGTGGTGCCCCAAAGAAACAGAGCAGGTATACCAGGCCCTATTAAAGGACATGTTCAAGAAATTTTACGAGTTCGATTTTGCCCACGTGGACAAGACCGAACTGTACACCACCCACCGAGAATTTTTGAGTAATGCAGGGAGACAAAGAAGGAGAGTATGTAATGATGTTTTTAATGCATTTAATACTGGGTCCTCTGTCATCAACAGCTTGGATGACATAGAGCTGCAGACCCAGATAAACGGTTTAAAAACACAGTTAAAGAGGATATTGCTGGATGAGAAAAAGGTAGTGGGCTCGGAGTTGCATGAGGACCAGGCCATGACGGTCCATTTAAAAGAGATCATAGCCGAGCTGGAAAAGCACACAAAGACGGTAAATGCTCTCATAAGGGAGGACAGAAATGCTTCTGACCAGGCTGCGCAGAATGAGGTGTGCATGTTATACGGGGCGTGGATACTGGGCGAGGGCCGCAGTAATCTGGAGGATTTAAAACAATGTTTGGTCCCCTCCTGGATGAGTAACAAGCACCTCGCAGCCCTCCACCCCTTTGAGAATGCATTGAGCCCGTGCCAACTCCGCCTAACCTCTGAAGCCTATCCAGTCCCTGTGGATTGTGGGTGGTCCAACCACACAATCATGGGAGTAGTAGTTAGGATGCCGGTCATGGGTAGGACAGCCCGACCCGCACCGGTATACAGGGTTGAGAACATTGGAGTTATTCAAGGGGGTGCACACATTCGTTTCACAGCGGTCCCGCCTTACGTCATTAAGTGGGAGCACGCTATGACAGGTACTGACCTTTCAGGGTGCCGGAGCCGGGGAGCACACATAATCCTGTGTCCCCAGCACTTGAATGCCTTTTCAAAACCGCAGTGTGGGTTCAGAGGTGCTGACGTGAAGCCTATAAATTGTACCATGGAGGCAATGGCACAAGGCCATGTTCACCCGCAGGTAGCATATATAGGGGTGGGACATATTGTGTCACCACCGGCGCATCCCACTACCAGCATGGACAACATAGCTGGTGTCCGGATAGTGACAGCAGTTGCTATGTTAAGCCCAAGGCAGAAGTTCAAGTGGCCCAGGAGCGAATTGTCCCCATTCCTGAACCCTCCACTGTTCACCTCACTGTGAAGGAGAATTTTACGAATTTGCAAAAGTACATAGCGCACTTTGGCTATGAAATTCCCCCTCTCCCTGAACATCTGACCAAAATACTCAAAGCCGTTATAGTTTCGCAGAATCATTTTTATACACTTGAACAGAAAACAGTAGAGGTAGGGACTAAGATATTGGATATTGTGACTCCACCCTGGTGGAACATTTTTAATAACATAGAGGTCCCTTCGTAGATCAGACTGGCTTCCCACATTCTCGTGGTTTGTCAGTTAGGGATTGTGTTGTATTTAGTTTGTATGCAGTGTAAGGGAAAAGGTCGTTGGTCAGAATTCCGAAACCAGAGGATCTGGAAGGAACATTATGTAAAGGTGGAGGGAGATACGCCGGTTTAAGTCTTTTCCCTGTATTATAAGTAAAGGATTGTTGTTTTTAATAAAGGTTTTTTTTCTTTGTTGTTTTTTTTGCGACGCGGTTAATAAAGATATGTGTACCAAGTGGTGCAGGGGTGTTGGACCCCTCCATGCTTAGATGTGTGTGTAAAGTCTGTAATTTTACTTGCTGTATGCTGATGTACACTACATTTTCGCGGAATGGGAAGTGCATTTGTCGTGGGTATATTAGATAGATAATTACAGGGGAAGGTTGACTATGGAGGGTCAGAAAAATTTTGCTCACCTTAAAAGTATGATACTTCAAGCAAGTTTTAGTATCACAGGGGGGAATGTAAGATTGCAAAATTTCTGCATTTCCCCGAAGGCTGTTATTAATAAATGGGACCCTGCGTGGACATTTTAAATCAAAAGGGGTACCCAAGATGGCGTCCATGCCTCGTGGCAGAAAGCCTGTGGGATTTTAAAATGGATTCTGCAATGCAGACAGCTTGTGGAGAAATCGAAACCAAAGCTGCAGGTTTTTCTGTGAAGAGAGACTTTGTATTTTGCAACCAGACAGGACTCTGAATTATGCATTAGACCGAATTGGAGACAAAATCAAACAGTCTACATATATCAGAAACAGATTAACACAGCCATCGAGGCTGGACAGGCCCATCAAGGAACTTTCATGACAATATAAGTCAATTATCGGGCCGGTAGATGCAATTACCGGCCATCTAAAACCAGTTAGTATGGATTGCTACCATTATTTAAATTAGCCCGCCAAAAATAAGACAAAGAACTAACCTGATTTGGCGTGCAGATAAGGGTTTTCGTCAAGGGTATAATTGAAGGCCCCTGGGTAGCAATCGAGGGTCGTCAGGTGTGTTCGTTGGTTGGTTGGCGTGCTGCTCTTCGGCCCCTCGCCCTTGTGGCTGCCGCTCTTTCCCCATCCCGCGCTTACCCCCTGGCCTTTGCCCGTACCTTTTCCCACTCCATCTGGAATCGCCCCGGCACCGGGTCGGGTAGACACGGACAATTCAGGCGAGGCGAGGCGGGACGCGACGAGGGGAGGAGGGAGGACCACTGGAGGGAAGGCCATGTGAGGAAGACCGGCTGAAGAAGACCAACTGAGGAGACGAACTGAGGGGAGGCTTCGAATTATCGGGCCTTCAGCCTCAGCCGACCTTCGAATATCTGCACACCAACTCAAAATGGTGGCTGTCGATGAAGAGACATCCCTGCAAGGTAAAGTACCCAAAGACTTTAACTTTGGGGTACTCGAACCTGGACAACGCCCTTGCAGCGCCCGGAGACCATGTGACGACGGCAGGCTTCAGAGAGCACCAAGCGCGAACCCTGAACCCAACCGCTGTTTTGAGTCTGACAAATCTTTTGATTGGTGAGCATGAAGTTCTGACCCCTCATAGCTTAATCTAGTTAGGTATAGGGGGTGGGATAAGGATAAGGGGATTGTTAGCATTGTTGTTTTCCCTCGATGTGCCGTGTGTTCCCCATTCCCTGTATAAGTATAGTTATTATGATTCTCTTGTAATTTTTGCCTGTAGAAGTGTACACTTGTAATTTTTTCATAAGATTGTATCAAGTTTTTCCTCTTCAATAAAATCTTGGTTTTTGTTTACATCCAACCACCTGTCTACTCGAGTCTTCTCTGTACCACCGCCTTGTACCTAAGTCCGGTGTCTAGAACCCAGGGGCGTGGGAGTAATTTGAACCGCTCACAAAACAGTCAGAGGCATAACTGACTGTGCATACGCGCCAAACACCACCACTCAGTCAAGAATATTTTTGTGGACTTAATGGGATTTTTCTGAGGGTGTTTTCCCTGTGGTGGGATCACCCTGTGCAGAAGCGTGGGGGACTGGTTTGTTAAAACTCCAGAGAACGCAAGGCAGTTGGCTGTGACAAAAGAACTATCAGTCATCCGGAATGTATGGGTTCGCCCGACAGTCCTGGGAAAAGGAAGGGGGCCATTGCCGAAGGGGCTGGGGACCCTGAGGCACCCGTTGAACTTGAACCTATTAGAAAGCCACTCTAATATGCAAAAGCACTTCTCACCTCCATCTCAGAAGAGAAGCAGAACAATGAACCCACTAGCATCAGCCAGCCAAAGAGGAGCCAGTTTTTCCCAACACACAGACCGAAAATATGTCCTAGACTTAGGGCCATTAGCCCAATCATGGAATACTCATGGGTCCGATGATGACCCATCACTGATTAAGCACCGGAGTGCTTACAAACAAAAGGTTTTAAAGATTGGCGGGAAAGATAGGGGTAGCCAGACTCCTATAAAGATAAATCCTTTTCCACCATTCTTTCTCTCTCTCGCTCCTGCTCCACCAAGATCGACCTAAGAAGAAGTACCAGAGGAAGAAGCCGCTGAGCGGAGCGATCGAGACCGACTGTGTGTGGTGGTAAGCATGGTCTCGAGTGTACCAAGCCAATAACCCGATATCCCAGGCGAGCTGGGTGAGCTGTAAGGGCTCAGAGTTTTTCTCAGAAGTGAAGTTTTTGGGCTATTCCAGGGTGGAAGCTTCGTTTGGTTCAGCTAGGCGAAGGGGCTTATGTGACTGGGTAATTCGTTGGTAGGGTGGAGTTAGAGTCCACCATAGCAACAAGGGAAATACTGCATGTTATAGTCCCCAGTTGTGTACTGTATGTATGTTGTTTGTAACCTGGATTTTATTCTCCACAGAGACAGTGATTTTGTTTAGTAGTGCATGTTTTAGCCAGTGTATGTTAGACCAAATAAATATAAGTCTGATTTTTCACCAAAGCATTCCTGACCGTGACTTATTCCATTTACACTCTGAATAATAATTCCTGGGTATAGAACTTTCGTAAGGCGGGGGTGATTCGAACCGTCCATCTAGCAACTGGGCTAGGATCAAAACCGCTTACAAATGACTGGAAGAGGAACACCTACCCTAGCCACATTGACCAGTGCTGAGGAAGCAGCATACGAGATTGTTGGAGATGGCGAGGACCTGGAAGTGGGCGATGGAGAGATGGGCACACTAGAGGAAGCTGGTGACATAATAGAGTTTCATCCCTCTCAGAATGCAATGGCATATGATGTTCATAGAGAATCGCATTGTATCATCTGCTCAAAAGGATTTGTCGGCTACATCAATATTAGATGTCTAAATCATGCCTTTACTTTCTCAAGGACCATCGAGCACCCACCTCCCCATGATCCAGGATGAAAAACCAGACAACTCCTCAGAGGAACCTGAAGCCTCTGAGGGAGTAGTGTCACCAGGACTCAGCTCACCCAGCACCAGCGCAGCAACGCTTACCTCGGTGGGGCCCTCGCGAGTTAGAGTAGTGTTGCCACCTGGTCTATCACAGCACACAAGTGAGCATCAGCAGATGGTGGAGACAGCGACAGCAGTGGAGAGCCCTCGGTGGAGGACACAGCAATCTCCTAGCTCTGCTGAGCTGCATGCAAACGCTGTGCCTCTGAGGCCATCCAGAAAAAGAGCGTCTCGGGAAATACAGGAACAAGTGCAGGAGTCTCTGGAAGGGTTTGCCTCCAGGGTTAATGTGAGTGTGGAGAGAATGGAGGAGTCCATCTGTAACAACAGCACTGCCGTGGTGAACGCAATGGCATATCAACGCACCACCATGGATAGGATGGCTACCGCCATGGAGGCAGTAAGTCGCCAGAGTCAGGAAAACTTGTTCAAAATAGATTGTCATCTCTGGAGGAGCGATGGGCAGCTATTGAGCAGAGAGACCAGAGCTTCATGGATGTCCTTTTGAGGAGGACTGCCAGTGCAGACACGGGTCCTCATGGTCCCCCTGAAGTGCAGCAAGATGCTCTTCTGCCACTTGCCAGCATTGAGGTGCGGCTGACCCATGAGGGGGATGTTGTTGGCAGGACAGAAGGAAGTGTGGGCTGCTCTCAAAGCACTCACTCGACCATGCCACTGCGGAGCTCTCGGTCAGAGGCCCACTTTGCAGAGCCAACTGAGATGGCCGTTTCAGCCCCTGCACAACCACAGGAAGAGCAGACTGTTGAAGAGCCCTCCCAGGCTCCCAAACCTAGAGGACACCCACCAAAGGCATGTAAGCAGGCGCAGCATCCTAGTCAGCAAGGTGCCTCTACATCTGCTGAAGCCACAGGGGAAGCACCACGTAGAAGCACACGTAAGAGAAAGATTAAGCACCTATAGTCACAAGGGGAGTCAATTGGGTGATTTGTCTTTATTTTCTGACTGTTGTTGGTTTATTATCCTTTTGTGATGTGTAAAAGAAAAATTATGTCAAACAGTTGATTGTGTGGCCTATGTGTTCTGGGAAATGGCAAAAGCACATTGAGGGCTCAGGGCGACTTGCTTTTGTAATGCTGATGGTGAAAGTGATAGGAAATAACAGGGTATAGCAGAGATGAAGTATGACATTGGACAAGTGTTGCCTGCAATTACAGAGCCATATGGTGGCCACCTATGGTTGAAGAGTAAGCTTATGCTAATGTGGCATGGCAGTGTGCATACCCTGCTTGACAGGCAGCAGTGAACTGGAGGGATGCTGCATTGACCACAACAGGCATGCAAGGCGCTCCTCATCCTCCACCTACTCCTCTTCCCAGGAAGATCTGTGCTGAGCCATGCATCTGCTGCTCCTCCAATTATGAGGACCAGGATGAGAGGGCATAAATGTTTCCCATCCCCTTGCTATAGATTTCATTTGAGGCAACAAGCTTGCAAGCACACAGTCGAAGTGGCCTGAAATTATTCCATTCATTTCACACTGCAGATTGGTGTCAGCTTGAACAGTCAGAAGGTTAGTAGATGTGCAAAATCTTATCCCATACCTACAGCAGCAAAGTTGTTGCATTTGAATGTCAGCCATGTTTCAGGGGCACTTTTAAAATGCTCCAGCAATGCAGACAAATCATGTCCTCCAGCAACTCATCTCCTTGAACCTGGCCTGTTTCTGACAAGTTGGGAAATAGGATTAGCAAGGCAGTTAACAGGCTGTTAACTGCCTTAACTAAAATAAAAACAGAAAATGCTGGAGATACTCAGCAGGTCAGGCAGCATCTGTGAAGAGAGAAACAGAGTTAACGTTTCAGGTCAATGACCTTTCATCAGAACTGGACAAAAGCAGGAAATTGCACAGATTTTTAAGCAAGTGTAGCAGCTGGGAAAGCGGGGAGGGGATGAAAGAACAAAAGGGAAGGTCTGTGATAGGATAGAAGGCAGGAGAGGTTAAGAGACATGAAGGCAAAAGGAGATGGTAATGGGACAGGTTAAGAAACAAAGTATGGCTCTAGATGAAGTGTAAATTGCGCTGCCAGAATGAAAGACAGCTGCCATGTGGGAGAGAAGAAAAGACACAAACAAAAGGTGTGGATAAAAAATATATATATGATAGGGGCCGAGGTTATGATCTGAAATTGTTGAACTCTATGTTGAGTCCAGAAGGCTGTAAAGTGCCTAGTCGAAAGATGAGGTGCTGTTCTTCGAGCTTACGCTGAGCTTCAGTGGAACAATGCAAGAGGCTGAGGATGGTGAGGTCTGAGTGGGAGTGGAGCGGAGAATTAAAGTGACAGGCGATTGGAAGCTCGGGGTCCCCCTTATGGACTGAACAGAGGTGTTCCGCAAAGCGATCACCCAATCTGCATTTGATCTCCCCAATGTAGAGGAGACCGCATCGTGAGCAGCGAATACAGTATACTAAATTGCAAGAAGTACAAGTAAATCGCTGTTGCACCTGGACAGTGAGAAGGGGGGAGGTATAAGGGCATGTGTTGCATCTCCTGCGCTTGCACGGGAAGATGCCGGGCGAAGGGGAAGAGGTGTTGGGGGTGATAGAGGAGTGGACCAGGGTGTCGTGGAGGGATCGGTCCCTTTGGAATGCTGAAAGGGGAGGTGAGGGGAAGATGTGTTTGGTGGTGGGATCACGCTGGGGGTGGTGGAAATGGTGGAGGATGATCCATTGAATGTGAAGGCTGGTAGGATGAAAGGTGAGGACCTCACTGGTGCAAGGGCCAAGGATGTTTCAGAGCAGCTGCAGAACATTTTGGAAGGGGTGAACAGCCAGTTGTCATGGTGCATATAGGTACCAACGATATAGGTAAAAAACGGGATGAGGTCCTAAAAGCTGAATATAGGGAGTTAGGAGGTAAATTAAAAAATAGGACCTCAAAGGTAGTAATCTCAGGATTGCTACCAGTGCCACGTGCTAGTCAGAGTAGAAATAGAAGGATATTTCAGATGAATACGTGGCTAGAGGAATGGTGCAAGGGGGAGGGATTCAAATTCCTGGGACATTGGAACCGGTTCTGGGGGAGGTGGGACCAGTACAAACCGGACGGTTTGTACCTGGGCAGGGCCGGGAATGATGTCCTAGGGGGAGTGTTTGCTTGTGCTCTGGGGGAGGGTGTAAACTAAAATGGCAGGGGTTTGGGAACTTGAGCAGGGAGACAGAGGAAAAGGAAACAAGGATAAAAGCAAAAGATAGGAAGGAGAAAAACAAAAGTGGCAGTCAGAGAAATCAATGGTTTAAATCAAACATGGCCACAGTAAATAATAATTCTAATAGGTCTAAGAGCGTTAAAAAAACAAGGCTGAAGGCTTTGGCCTAGAAATTCAGTTGTTAGCGCCAGCCGCTAGCGCCTTAGGAGGAGGAGAAGTGGGGCGCTAAGCGGCTTGCACCCAGGCGCGGCGCGATCTGCGCCTCTCGCGAACTTCACTCAAGATTTAGCGGCGGCACTAAACTGCAGCGCCCGCTCAGCTGCGCGCACCGATCCTGACGTCATTTCATGGTGCAACGCCCTTGGTGCGCCCCGAACCGGAACTTCAGTGGCGCCGCCCTTCTTTGCGCCTGGCGCCCCCAGCGACTGGTAGAGGGGAACGGTTCCCAGTTGCTGCGGGGCGCGGGGGGTGCTATTTAAAGGGGACTCCCCATGCATTATAAGTGGCAGCCATTTTGTGCCAATCCTTCTGTGTGAGAGACAAAGGCAGAGAGCTTTCTGCTTTGACTCAGCGCTCGCACAGGTACTTCTGGCTTCAGGCCAGAGCTTTGCACTTGGATTTCACTTTCAGTGCCATAGCCTTGAGTCGCCACATATAATGGGGGCTGCAATGGGTGGAAACGTTGGCTTTCTGCATTGCATTCAAAGGGATCAGAGATGCCGTGAGAGAGTGCCAGTCATGGCCAGATGGAGAAGGGCCAACAGGCGTCGGCACAGGAGGCCTTACACACCCAGGGTATACCGCCAGCAGTTCTCATATCTGAACATGTCTGAGGAGCAGTGTGTTCGGAGGCTGTGATTCAGAAGGGAGGTGGTCACTGAAATCTGCCACCTGCTTCGCACAGATCTGCAGCCACTGCTGAGGAGCAGGACGTTTCTGTCGGTGGCAGTGAAGGTGATGGTGGCTCTCAACTTCTATGCCACCGGCTCCTTCCAATCCGCTACTGGGGACATTGCCAACATCTCCCAGTTCGCGGTACATTGCTGCATCTGCCAGGTGAACAATGCCCTTTTCAGAAGGAGATGTCAGTACATCTCCTTCCCCATGACCCTGGACAAGCAGCAAGAGTGTGCAATGGGATTTGGAAGAATAGCGGGCTTCCCCATTGTTATATCCGTGTATCTTAATGTTGTGCCCTTCAATAATCAGACAACAGACTGCAGGGAACGATCAACAGGTGTTTACTGAATGAGGGTTACTCTAGAACTAACTTTACAGATCACTACTCTGTGTTCATATACAGGTGTGGTCACTGCCGGTACAACAGTATACAGGAGCTGTAAAAAGTAGTTCTCTCCCTTAAGGTATATATACATTACATACATTACAATTCCTCCCCTTTTAGATTAACAGTACCATAATACTCATTTAACAATTAACATTTTTAATATACAATGTTATGTGAAAATAGTCCATTCATATATTCAGTCTCTGGGGAGGCTTCCTGATTCTTTCTGGATAACGCCTTTCCCGAGTGTCTCGCTCTTGGTGCGGAGGCGATTCTAGCACCCTGTCGTCAGTTGATTCATCAGCTTCCAATGCTATTGTTTCTGAGGTAGATGCGACCTTACGTCGGGTTCCTCACCAGGTACGTATGGCCGAGACATGGGGTTGACTCGTTCCTGTGACTCTAGGATCTGGTCAGCATGGCGTCTCACAATGTTCTCCCCAACATCCACTGTGTACATTAGTGGCCCCTGCCGTGTGCATATCGTTCCTGGTTGCCATTTCTCTGTTCGGTAGTCGCGGGCCAAGACTGGTTGCCCTACATTGAAGCTCCTTGTCGGCTTCTCATTGGTGTACTGGAATTGCTTACTCTCAACATCTCTTCGTACATTTGGTCTGAGCAAATCCAGACGAGATCTCAACCTTCGGTTAAAGAACATCATGGCCGGGGCCTGGTTGGTGACTGCATGTGTCGCATTTCTGTAGGCTAACAGGAAATTGTCCACCTTATGCTGCAGTGGAATGTCGTCATCGCACATGGACTTTACTGCTTTTTTAAAGGTTTGTACGAACCTCTCAGCCAATCCATTTGTGGCTGGATGATACGGGGCGGATGTGTAATGCCTTACCCCATTCCTTTTCATAAATCTTCGAAACTCTTCGGACACAAACTGTGGTCCGTTATCAGAGCAAATCTGCTCTGGCAAGCCGTTCCTGGCAAAAATGGTCCGTAGGACTGCAATAGTTTTCTCCGTGGTGGTGGAGGACATTTTGATCACCTCAGGCCATTTCGAGTGCGCATCCACGGCTATTAAAAACATTGAGTCCATGAATGGACCAGCAAAATCAATATGCACCCGTTGCCATGGAGATGAGGGCCACTCCCATGGGTGTAGAGGGGCATGTGGTGGTGCATTTTGGACCTTCTGGCATCCTGAGCAGCTCTTTGTCAGGTCCTCGATTTGCTGATCGATCCCCGGCCACCACACACAAGCCCTAGCAAGGCTTTTCATTTTCACCCCTCCCAGATGACCTTCGTGAAGCTCATTGAGCACTCTCTCCCTTAACTTGGGTGGAATTACCACTCGGGATCCACACATCAAGGTCCCCTGGCATACTGACAGCTGTTCTCTTCTGGATGAGAATGCTGGCAACAGTGAGTCGCCATGTGCTGGCCATCCCTTCACCGTCAAATCATATACCCGAGACAGTGTCGGGTCATTTCGGGTCTCCTTCTCTATACCAGCATTAGTTACTGGCAAGCATTCAATTATAGTCGAATGAAATATTTCGACAGGATCCACTGCTGGTGCTTCCTCCGCAGTAGGCAGTGGCAGGCGTGATAGCCCATCAGCATTTCCATGCTGTTTCGTGCCCTTATACTCGATTTCATATTGGTGCGCCCCTAGAAAAAGGGATCATCTTTGTAGCCGTTGCGCAGTCATCACCGGAATGCCCTTCTTTGGATTAAAGATGGAGACAAGTGATTGGTGGTCAGTCAGCAAGGTGAACTTAGAGTCATAGAGTTTTACAGCACAGAAAGAGGCCCTTCGGCCCATCGTGTCTGCGCCGCCCATCCCTCCCTGTCCAGTCTAATCCCATTTTCCAGCATTTGGTCCATAGCCTTGTATGCAACTTCTGCCTGTGCAGATAGTGATTGAACTTTTTCACTCCCCACACTAGGCTGAGGGCCTCCCTGTCAACCTGGGCAAAGTTACGCTCGGCTGAGGTTAGTGACTGAGACGCAAAGGCTACTGGCCTCTCCGAGCCGTCCGGGAATTTGTGCGACAGCACCGCTCCAATGCCATAGGGTGATGCATCACACGCCAACCGAATTGGTAGTGCTGGGTTGAAATGAGCCAACACCTCTTTTGATGTGATCAATGCTTTGCTCTTCTGGAAAGCTCGTTTACATTCATCACTCCACTTCCATGGTACCCCCGTTTGCAGTAGGGTGTTCAGTGGGTGTAGTACGGTAGACAAATTCGGCAAGAACTTATGGTAGTAGTTCACAAGTCCGAGGAATGACCTCAGTTGTGACACATTTTCTGGTCCTGGAGCCTTGACTACCGCCTCAATCTTTTCAGGGGACTTATGTAACCCCTCTTCATCAATAACGTGGCCACAATACGAGATCTGCTTCTGGAAAAACTCGCATTTGTGGCGATTAGCTTGGAGCCCATATTCCTTCAATCTAGTGAGCACCTGCTCCAGGTTGGCGAGGTGATCATTGTCATTTTCGCCCATGACCAGGATGTCGCCCAAATAACACTGGGTCCCTGGAATCCCTTGCAGGACTTGTTCCATTGCCCTTTGCCAAATAGCCGGAGCTGATGCTACCCCGAACACCAGCCAGTTGTATTGGTAGAGACCTTTATGAGTGTTGATCGTGAGGTACTGTTTCGAGGCTTCTTCTACCTCCATTGGCAGGTACGCCTGGGCCAGATCAATCTTAGTGAAACGTTTCCCTCCAGATAGCGAGGCGAAAATATCTTCAATCCGCGGAAGCGGATATTGTACAGTGTGAAGGATTGGGTTCACTGTCACCTTAAAGGCCCCACAGATGCGAACCTTCTTTGGTTCCCCAGGCGTATTACTCAATGACCTCTTCATTACAGGAACGATGGGTGTAGCCCACTCGCTCCAGTCCACTTTGGACAGTACTCCTGAACGTTCCAAACCTTCCAGCTCTGCTTCGACGGCTGGGCGGATCGCATAAGGTACCGGTCTGGCCTTGAAAAACTTTGGGCTTGCATTTTCCTCTATTTTGATCATCGCTGCTATGCCTTTTAGTGTTCCGAGTCACTGCTGGAACACTTCTTGTGCATCAGTTAGCATTTTTGACAGTCGTCCAGGTGTGACGTTGTCATCCTTTTTGGCATCTACAGTCAGTGCTTGTATGGAATGCCAATCTAGCTGTATCTTCCGGATCCATTCACATCCTAGTTGTGGTGGTCCTCCATCTGGCAATACATATAGGTCCATTTTTGGTGTTTCCTTGCCGTTATATATAACGTTCACCCATATTTTTCCTTTGGGTTAGACTTTTTGCCCCGTGTACGTCTTCAAGACAATCTTTGTATCTCTCAAGGGTATATGTGAGAATAGCCGCTTGTAGTCCCTTCGGTTTATGACTGTTAGGGCTGTTCCTGTGTCCAATTCCATTTTCACTTGGACTCCTGCTATCTTGAGCGTGACCCAGATAGTTTGGTGATCCTCCGTTTTGATCACATTATGTTGTATCAGACAACCAAGCTCCTTGCTTCCGGAGTCTGTATCACTCTTCTGTTCGTCTGAAGTACTCTCCGTCACCTTATGTACCTTCTTGTACTTCTCCTGTGGAGATTTCTTGCTGCTGGTTTTCCTTCCCGACCTGCAGACTCTTGCTATGTGTCCTACTTTTCCACACTGTCTGCACACTTTGTCCTTGAACCAGCAATCATTATGGTCATGTGTGTTATGTATTTTGTGTTCTCCTCCCACCTGTGGTGGCGCTGTCACAGGAGATAAATGGTTGGGTATGCTCTCGGTTAAGTTTAGCTCTCTTTGTTCAAAACTTGCCAGAACTTTCTTTCCTTCCAATAAAGCACTTCATGTTTGAATCTCTGAGTTCTGAGTCCTAAATTGTGTCTAGGTAGAAAGGTACCGACACAACAAGTGGCAACGAGGAGCGGATGAATCTGTGTACGTTACGGGTGCAGTGAGTAAACAGAAATTTTAATTTGAAACGTGAGATGGCTACTATATTAGGAAACATCGGTGATTTTGATGAAAATGTGGAGCAATGGAGCGCATATACGGAACGTTTTGACTATTTTGTATTGGCGAATGCGGTGGCAAATGAAAAGGTCGTGCCTACCTTTTTGAGTGTAATCGGGCCGAAGACATTCAATTTACTTCGCAGCCTCGTGCAGCCAGATAAGTCAGGAACTAAAACATATAAGAAACTAGTGGAAATCCTTGGAGCACATTTTTCACCAAAACCCCTGGTTATTGCTGAGAGATTTAGATTTCACATACGGAATCAAGAGGAGGGGGAATCAGTGACGATGTTTATTGCTGCTTTAATAAGGTTATCAGAACACTGCGAGTTCAAGGAGGTGCTGAAGGACACCATTAGAGACAGACTTGTGTGTGGTCTGCAAAATGCAGCCACACAGAAGCGCCTTCTTACTGAGGACAACCTTCCTCTTGAAAAGGCCATTGAAGTTAGTGTCTCCATGGAGATGGCGGAAAAGGAGGCTCACCAGTTGAGTTCAACAGGGAGAGTTCACAAGGTGTCATCTGAGCCTAAAGGTGCACGGAACGGCACATGTTACCGTTGTGGGAAAACGGGCCATCACACTAATGACTGCTGGTGTACGGAGCTGGAATGCCGAAATTGTGGCAAAAAGGGTCACATTGAACGCGCCTGTAGAGGTAAACAAAGAACAGACAGAGCTGGGAAGCATGGAAGCCAAATGTCTGTATTTGGACAAGAGAGGAAAAAGAGTATTCATTCAGTGCAGTATGATGGAACAAGCAAAACAGAGGGGAGCAACACCTCTGAGGAGGAAGAGGTGCACATACTGACGGTTGCAGGTGATTCAAATGGCTACTGGGTGTCACCACTGGTGGAGGGACAATCAGTGCGGATGGAGGTGGACACAGGCGCGGCTGTGTCCCTTGTTTCAGACACTGTCTACAACAAAATGCTAAAGCATCTTACCCTTCAGCCAACAAACATTGTGCTAAAGACGTATACCGGCGAACCTGTGGCCATGAGAGGCGTCATTGAGGTGACAGTTAAATTGAATGGACAGACTGCAAAACTGCCACTATATGTGGTAAAAGGAAATTACCCATCGCTACTGGGACGTGCGTGGCTGGAGAAAATCACGCTGGACTGGCCTGCAGTCCGCATGATGTCAAAAGGGGAGTCAGGTCTGACTGCAGTGTTAAACAAACATGCAGAACTCTTCAATGGGGAACTTGGGAGCATGAAAAAGATCAGCGTGAGATTGGACATTAAACCTGACAGCAAGCCGAAGTTTCACAAAGCCCGACCTGCACCCTATGCAATTAGGCCAAAAGTTGAGGCTAACTTGGAGGCCTTAGTCGAGAATGGAGTCCTGGAGCCTGTGAGCGTGAGCAAATGGGCCACACCCATTGTTCCTGTCCTGAAAAAGGATGGATCTGTTCGAATCTGCGGGGATTTTAAAGTGACTATTAACCTGGTGCTGTCTGCGGAACAGTACCCTCTTCCCCTCATTGATGATCTTTTTACAGGCCTGGCCGGAGGGCAAAAGTTCAGCAAAATAGACTTATGCCAGGCTTATCTACAAATGCATGTCGATGACAAATCAAAGGAGCTGCTGACAATTGTGACACACAAGGGGCTATACAGGTACTACCGCCTTCCATTTGGAATTACATCAGCCCCTGCTCTATTCCAAAGGGCAATGGATCAGATTTTGAGTGGACTGCCAGGAGTCCAGTGCTACCTGGACGACATCCTTGTCACTGGGACAAATGAGGAGGGTCATCTTCTGAACTTGGATGCGACACTACAACGACTGAAAGAGCATGGACTCAGAGTTCGTAAAGACAAATGTGAATTCTTTCAGTCTTCAGTTGAATACCTGGGGCATGTGATTGTCGCTACTGGCCTGCATAAGACGCCGTCAAAGGTCAAGGCGATCGTGGAGGCCCCAGCACCCCAGAATGTGAGCCAGTTACGTTCATTTCTGGGGCTACTTAACTACTATGGGAAGTTTATTCCAGACTTAGCAACATTGCTGAAGCCATTACATCAGTTGCTATGTCAAGGCAAAACATGGAAATGGACTGAACTGTGCAACGAAGCTTTCGCCCAAGCAAAGAAAGCATTGCTGAAATCGGAGGTCCTGACACACTTTGACCCAAATCTACCCGTGCAGCTAGCATGTGATGCATCACCATATGGTGTGGGAGCAGCCATATCCCACATCGTGCCTTCGGGTGAAGAGAAACCTATCGCCTTCGCATCACGCACCTTGAACAAGGCCGAGAGTAACTATGTGCAGATCGAGCGCGAGGCCTTGGGAATCGTTTTTGGATTTCGAAAATTTCATCAGTACCTGTTTGGGAGAAGGTCCACACTCCTGATGGACCACCGTCCATTGACTTCAATCTTCGGGCCCCACACCGGAATTCCGTCTCTCGCTGCAAGCAGGATGCAAAGGTGGGCTTTACTGTTGTCAGGACACACATACGACATCAAATATCGCAAATCAGACTTGCACGGCAACGCAGACGGTCCCTCGAGGCTACCCTTGCCTGTTACTCCCCCAGAGCCTCGTCAGATAGACATCTTCTACTTTAGACAAGTGGAGGGAGCACCTGTCACTGCAGTTCAGGTGCGAAGGTACACCCGCAACGATCCAGTCCTGTCTGAGGTAATGGACGATGTCATTCGAGGGAGAGCTATAGGAGATTCTCCTAGTTTGAAACCTTATGTTTCAAAAGGAAATGAGCTCTCCATCCAGGCAGGTTGTCTTCTTTGGGGACGCCGTGTCATCATTCCGCCACCTCTGAGGGAACCTATACTGCAACAACTTCATACAGGCCACAGTGGGATGGTTCGGATGAAGGAAATGGCAAGAAGCTACTTCTGGTGGCCAGGTCTCGATGGGAATATTGAGGAGAAAGCCAAAACATGTTCCCCATGTCAAAGGGTCCGGAATGTTCCACAGCTGGCAACCCTACACCCCTGGGATTGGCCTGCAGAAGTGTGGCAGCGAGTACATGTGGACTTCGCCGGTCCTTTCGAAGAGAAGATGTTTATGGTGGTTGTAGACGCTCGTAGCAAGTGGCCGGAGGTCGCTGTGATGAGGTCTACCACGGCAGAGAAAACAATTGAGAAACTTGGTGAGATGTTCAGCCGTTGTGGCTCACCGGAACAACTCGTAAGTGACAACGGTCCACAATTTGTATCACAGGAGTTTGCAACCTTCCTGCATGTGAATGGTGTCCAACACATCAGGTCTGCGCCCTATCATCCCTCTACTAACGGCCAGGCAGAAAGATTCGTGCAAACTTTGAAGCACGCCTTGAAGGCATCGCAAGGTCAGGGCTCAATCCTCCAACGTCTGAACAGCTTCCTGTTGTCCTACAGGAACGAGCCGCATGCCACAACCAAAACTTCCCCCGCTTCGCTCATGATGAAGAGGCAGTTGCGGACAAGTTTTGACTTACTCAAACCTCCAAGGACAGAGCAGGTTGTCCATCGTCAACAACAAGCTCAAGTTGAAAAGAGAGAGAAAAGAGCCAAGGAGAGACGGTTTCATCCGGGAGAGCACGTCCTAGCTCGAAACTACAACACTGGACTGAAATGGGTTCCTGCTACGGTGATTGCGCAGACGGGCCCTGTGTCTTACACAGTTGAGACTGCTGAGGACGTCGTCTGGAGAAGACACACAGATCAACTGTTGCTAGGAGCAGAGACAGCCACAGAGGCTCCAACGGCTGGTTGGCCTGAACTGTTTCCGGATGATACCGCAAACCAGCATCCTTTGCCACAGTGCTCTTCTCCAACACAGGAAGTCAAAGAGAATGTTCCACCTGTGCAAACTCCTGACTTTCGACTGACACAGGCACCTTCTCCATCCAGGCCTGTGTCAATGCCTACTGCTGTAGAAGCCAGCGATGACCGCCGGTATCCTGTCAGAGAGCGGCGGCCTCCAAGATGCTTGTATCTGTAGGCTTAGTGACTTACCCACAAGACTGGGGCAGAATAAACCCCAGGGTAAAGTCAGGGGTTGAGGCAGACTACCTCTATCCTAGGTTCGTTGAGTGCATTGAAAGTACTTTACCTGTTGAGGAATACTGTGGACCTTCCATTTAAGAGGGGAGGAAACGTTATGTATTTTGTGTTCTCCTCCCACCTGTGGTGGCGCTGTCACAGGAGATAAATGGTTGGGTGTTCTCTGTTAAGTTTAGCTCTCTTTGTTCGGAACTTGCCAGAACTTCCTTTCCTTCCAATAAAGCACTTCATGTTTGAATCTCTGAGTTCTGAGTCCTAAATTGTGTCTAGGTAGAAAGGTACTGACACAACAGTGTGTTGTTCTGCCGCAGTGATAGCACTTCACTGTTCCGTATGACATTTCATTTGTGCCATATTCTTGCGGTCTCCGTTGTATCTCTGCAGCGCCCCGTGCTGCTATTTCGTGTGATACTGCAATGCTGAAAGCCTTGTCCAGCGTAAGATCCTTTTCTGATAGAAGTCGTTTCTGGGTTCCTTCACTTTGAAGCCCACACACAAACTTGTCCCTTAAAGTATCTGCTAGTCACGTTCCAAACTGGCAGTGTTTTGATAGCTTGTGCAGTTCCGTTAAATACTCAGCATTACTTTCATCTTTATGCTGGTTCCTTTTGTGAAACTTAAATCTTTCTGCTATCAGCAGCGGTGTGGGTTTTAAGTGGTCCTGTAGGATTGACACTATGTTTTCAAAATCCTTTTCTACTGGCTTCTCTGGGGTTACTAGGTTTCATAGTAAGCCATACGTTTTTGCACCCATTGAATTCAACAATACCAGCGCTTTCTTGTCATCTGGCACTTCATTCGCCTTGCAGTATACTTCTATGCGTTCGACATATGTCGTCCAATCTTCGACTTCATTGTCGAACGCTGTGATACTGCCACTCTTCGGCATTTTTGGGTGTGGTTAGACTGGTTTAAAGTGGCGTCTCCCGCGCTTTCCTTTCTTCCCCGCTGCGGCTTAGAATGGCGTCTCCCGCGCTTTCCTTTCTTCCCCGCTGCAGCTTTAAATGGCATCTCCCGCGCTGCTGCCAATGCCGCTCTCTGCGGTCCTCATGGCAATGGCAGCGCCTCGTGTTTTCCTGCGCGCCTCTCTCCCCCGTTGACGCTGCTCGGCCCTTGAACACCGGCTGCACTCTGCTCTCTCTTGTCTCTCTCCCCATTGACGCCGCTTAGTCCTGAACACCGGCTGTGCCCTGTGCGCTCTGCCCTCTCTCTCTCCCCCGTCGACGCTGCTCGGCCTTTTTCTGTGCCGCTCGGTCGGCTCTAGCCGCCGCTGTCCAGGAAGGGTCTGCGCAGTACCTGTTGCCAGCCCATTTCGCTGGACCACCGTGACTGGAAAGCCAAGCCTGGCTCTCGACAGCCTCCCCTGCGATGCTCAAATCTCCGCTGGATGACTGGGCGGTTGCCCGTGTTCGACGCCCGTGCTTCTGGACTTGACCTCCTTCCACTGTTGTCCAGGAGCGAATCCCTGGGAGGTGATGCAGAGTTGCAGGTAGGTTCGACTCTGCATCGTCGCCAGTGTTATATCCGTGTATCTTAATGTTCTGTCCTTCAATAATCAGACAACAGACTGCAGGGAACGATCAACAGGTGTTTACTGAATGAGGGTTACTCTAGAACTAACTGTACAGATCACTACTCAGGGTTTATATACAGGTGTGATCACTGCCAGTACTATAGTATACAGGAGCTGTAAAAAGTAGTTCTCTCCCTTAAGGTATATATACATTACATACATTACACCCATGGTCCAGGGCGTAGAACTGATGAACCAGCAATGGTCAGGCCTTGCTTCAGGTGTGCAGTGTGCAGGGCATGGCAGCCAAACAAGTCGACCCTCCCCGTTTAAGAGCTCACCGGCGCCAGTGTGTCTGCCTTCATTCAGAAACTCGCCGCACCTGCGCTGCGCCCGCCCTCGGTGGTTGCACCCCAGATCGCTGGCTTAGTGCCTTATGATAGTCGTGCATCGCCTGCTTTAGCGCAGCAGCTACCTCTTGGGGCGATGCAACTGAATATCGGCGAAGGTGGCGCTAAGTTGCGTCGGGCGCTAAATTTAGCGATACGCCCGGCTGTAGCGCCCCAAACGTGGCTATACTGAATTTCTAGGCCTTTGTGTCTTAATGCGAGGAGCATTCGTAATAAGGTGGATGAATTAGCTGCGCAAATAGAGGTAAACGAATATGATTTGATTGGGATTACGGAAACATGGCTCTAGGGTGGCCAAGGCTGGGAACTCAATATCCAGGGGTATTCAATATTCAAGAAAGATAGGCAACAAGGAAAGAGAGGTGGGGTTGCATTGTTGGTTAAAGAGGGGATTAACACAATTGTAAGGAAGGATATTAGCTCTGATGATGTGGAATCTGTATGGGTAAAATGGAGAAATACCAAGGGGCAGAAAATGTTAGTGGGAGTGGTATATAGACCTCCAAACAGTAATGCGGAGGTTGGGGATGGCATTAAAAGGGAAATTAGAGAAGCGTGCAATAAGAGCACAGCAGTCATCATGGGTGACTTTAATCTACATATAGATTGGGCTAACCAAATTAGTAACAATACTGTGGAGGAGGAATTCCTGGAGTGTTTACGGGATGGTTTCCTGGACCAATATGTCGAGGAACCAACTAGAGATCAGGTCATCTTAGGCTGGGTATTATGTAATGAGAAAGGATTAATTAACAATCTTGTTGTACGAGGCCCCTTGGGTCAGAGCGATCATAATATGATAGAATTCTACATTAAGATGAAGAGTGAAGTAGTTGACTCAGAGACTAGGGTCCTGAATTTAAATAAAGGAAACTACGATGGTATGAGGCGCAAGTTGGGTAGGATTGTTTGGGGAATGTCACTCAAAGGGTTGACGGTGGATAGGCAATGGCAAACATTCAAAGACCGCATGGATGAACTACAGAATTTGTTCATCCCAGTTTGGCATAAAAATATAACAAATAAGGTGACTCAGCCGTGGCTAACGAGGGAAATTAGGGATAGCATAAGATCCAAGGAGAGGACTTATAAATTGGCCAGAAAAAGCAGTAAACCTGAGGATTGGGAGCAGTTTAAGATTGAACAAAGGAGGACAAAGGGATTAATTAAGAGGGGGAAAATAGAATATGAGAGTAAGCTTGCAGCGAACATAAAAGCTTTTATAGATATGTGAAGAGACAAAGATTGGTGAAGTCAAGCGTAGGTCCCTTGCAGTCAGAGTCACGGGAATTTATAATGGGGAACAAAGAAATGGCAGACCAATTAAATACATATTTTGGTTCTGTCTTCACAAAGGAGGACACAAATAACCTCTCAGAGATGTCGGGAAACATAGGGTCTGATGAAAGGGAGGAACTGAAATAAATCAGCATTTGTAGGGGAATGGTGTTGGGGAAATTGATGGGATTGAAGGCCGATAAATCCCCAGGGCCTGATAATCTACATCCTAGGGTACTTAAGGAAGTGGCCCTAGAAACACTAGATGCATTGCTGATCATCTTCCAACATTCAATGGAATCTGGAACAGTACCGATGGATTGGAGGGTAGCTAATGTTACCCCACTATTCAAAAAAGGTAGTAGAGAGAAAATGGGGAATTACAGGCCGGTAAGCCTGACATTGGTAGTGGGGAAAATGTTAGAGTCCATTATAAAATATGTAATAGCAGAGCACTTGGAAAACAGTGACAGGATCGGAAAAAGTCAACATGGATTTACTAAAGGTAAATCGTGCTTGACTAATCTACTGGAATTTTTTGAGGATGTAACTGGTAAAATAGATAAGGGAGAACCAGTGGATGTGGTGTATTTGGACTTTCAAAAGGCTTTTGATAAGGTCCCGCATAAGAGATTAGCGTGTAAAGTTAAGGCACATGGGATTGGGGGCAAGGTATTGATTTGGATAGCGAACTGGTTGGCAGACAGAAAGCAAAGAGTTGGAATAAACGGGTCTTTTTCTGAGTGGCAGGCAGTGACTAGTGGGGTACCACAGGGATCGGTCCTTGGACCCCAGCTATTCACAATATATATTAATGATCTAGACAAGGGAACTAGATGTAATATCTCCAAGTTTGCAGATGACACAAAGCTGGGTGGGCGTGTGTGCTGTGCGGAGGATGCTGAGAAACTCCAGGATGATTTGGACAGGTTGGGTGATTGGGCAGAAGCATGGCAGATGCAATATAGCATGGATAAATGCGAGGTTATCCACTTTGGTGTCAAAAACAGGAAGGCAGTTTATTATCTGAATGGCAATAGATTGGGAGAACGGGAAGTGCAACGAGACCTGGGTGTCCTTGTGCACCAGTCGCTGAAGGTAAGCATGCAGGTGCAGCAGGCGGTTAAGAAGGCAAATGGTATGTTGGCCTTCGTAGCGAGAGGGTTTGAGTACAGGAACAAGAATGTCTTGCTGCAGTTGTACAGGGCCTTGGTGAGACCACATCTTGAGTATTGTGTGCAGTTTTGGTCGCCTTATCTGAGGAAGGATGTTCTTGCCATGGAGGGAGTTCAGCGAAAATTCACCAGGCTGATACCTGGGATGGCAGGAAGGACGTATGAGGTGAGATTGGTTCCATTGGGCTTACACTCGCTGGAGTTTAGAAGAATGGGAGGGGATCTCATTGAAACTTAGAAAATTCTGACAGGACTGGACAGACTAGATGCAGGATGGATGTTCCCGTTGGTCGGGGAGTCCAGAACCAGGCATCACAGTCTAAGGATAAGGGGTAAGCCATTTAGGACAGAAATGAGGAGGAATTTCTTCACCCAGAGAGTGGTGAACCTGTGGAATTCTCTACCACAGAAGGCAGTAGAAGTCAATTCATTAAATATATTCAAGAAGGAGTTGGATATATTTCTTAAGGCTAAAAGGATCAAGGGATATGGGGAGAAAGCAGGGACAGAGTACTGAATTTGGATGATCAGCCATGATCGCATTGAATGGTGGAGGAGGCTCGAGGGGCCAAATGGCCTACTCCTGCTCCTATCTTCTATGTTTCTATGTTATGTTTCTATGTTTCTATGACAAGGGGAACTCTATCGTGGTTCCGGGAGGGAGGAGCAGGGGTGAGGGCAGAAGTGTGGGATATAGAATGGACACGGTAAAAGGCCGTGTCAACCACAGGAGAGGGGAATCCTTAACTACCTGTCCCACCAGTTTCCAGTCGGGTCAGTTTTGGAGTGGCTGAACAGACACTCACGAAAATCAGATGGGGGTGGGATGGAGGCGGGTTTGGTGTCTGAAGAAATTTTTTCCGATTTTTGCTACAGACCTGCCTCCAAACCCCCTCCTCAGGGCTATTAAAACGAGCCCTCAGCATCCACAACCCTCTGGGGCAGAGAATTCCAAAGATTCACAACCCTCTGAGTGAAGAAATTCCTCCTCATCTCAGTCTTAAATGGCTGACCCCTTATCCTGAGAGTATGAGTCATAGAGTCATAGAGTTTTACAGCACAGAAAGAGGCCCTTCGGCCCATCGTGTCTGCGCCGCCCATCCATCCCTGTCCAGTCTAATCCCATTTCCCAGCATTTGGTCCATAGCCTTGTATGCAATGGCATTTCAAGTGCTCATCCAAATGCTTCTTGAATGTTGCGAGGGTTCCTGCCTCTACCACCCTTTCAGGCAGTGAGTTCCAGATTCCAACCACCCTCTGGGTGAAAAAGTTCCTCCTCAAATCCCCTCTAAATCTCCTGCCCCTTACCCTGAATCTATGCCCCCTTGTTATTGACCCCCCTACTAAGGGGAAAAGTTCCTCTTTGTCTACCCTATCTATGCCCCTCATCATTTTGTACACCTCAATCAGGTCCCCCCTCAGCCTTCTTTGCTCCAAGGAAAACAACCCCAGCCTGTTTAGTCTTTCTTCATAGCTGAGGCGCTCCATCCCAGGTAACATCCTGGTGAATCTTCTCTGCACCCTCTCCAAAGCAATCACATCCTTCCTATAGTGAGGCGATCAGAACTGCACACAGTACTCCAGCTGTGGCCTCACCAGTGTTTTGTACAGCTCCATCATAACCTCCCTGCTCTTATATTCTATGCCTCGGCTAATGAAGGCAAGTATCCCATATGCCTTTTTAACCACCTTATCTACCTGTTCCGCTGCCTTCAGAGATCTATGTACATGTACACCAAGGTCCCTCTGACCCTCTGTACTTCCTAGGGTCCTACCACTCATTGTGTATTCCCTTGCCTTATTTGTCCGTCCAAAATGCATCACCTCGCACTTTTCAGGGTTAAATTCCATTTGCCACTTTTCCGCCCATCTGACCAACCCGTTTATATCGTCCTGTAGCCTGAGGCTTTCCTCCTCGCAATTTACCACCCCACCAATTTTCGTGTCATCTGCGAACTTACTGATCATGCCTTTTACATTCTCATCCAAGTCATTTATGTAGATCACAGACAACAAGGGACCCAGCACCGATCCCTGAGGTACCCCACTGGACACAGGCTTCCAGTCACAAAAGCATCCTTCGACCATCACCCTCTGCCTCCTGCCACTCAGCCAGTTTAGGATCCAACGCGCCAAGGCACCCTGGATCCCATGGGCTCTTACCTTCTTGACCAGTCTCCTATGCGGGACTTTGTCAAAAGCTTTACTGAAGTCCATGTAAACCACATCCACAGCATTTCCCTCATCCACCCCCCTAGTCACCCCCTTGAAAAATTTAATTAGATTTGTAAGACATGATTTACCCTTGACAAAGCCATGCTGACTATCCCCGATTAATCCTTGCCTCTCCAAGTGGAGACTAATTTTGTCCCTCAGAATTTTTTCCAATAATTTCCCTACCACAGATGTTAGGCTCACTGGCCTGTAATTCCCTGGTTTATCCCTGCTACCCTTCTTGTATAATGGTACTACATTAGCTGTTCTCCAGTCCTCTGGTACATCCCCTGTGGCCAGAGAGGTTCTGAAAATTTGTGTCAGAGCCCCTGCAATCTCCTCCTTTGCCTCCCACAGCAGCCTGGGATACATCTCGTCCGGGCCTGGGGATTTATCCACTTTTTGGCCTGCTAAAACCGCTAGCACCTCCTCCCTCTCGATGCTAATATGTTCAAGTATGTCACAGTCCCCTTGCCCGATTTCTATGTCTGCATCGTCTCTCTCCATAGTGAACACAGATGCAAAAAATACATTTAAAACCCCGCCTACATCATCTGGCTCTACACACAGATTGCCACTTTGGTCCCTAATGGGCCCTACCCTTTCCCTGGTTATCCTCTTGCCCTTAATATACTTATAAAACATCTTAGGATTTTCCTTTATTTTGCTCGCCAGTGTTATTTCATGGCCCCTCCTCGCCCTCCTAATTTCTTTTTTAAGTATGCCCCTGCACTTTTTATACTCCTCTAGGGCTTCTTCCGTCTTTAGTCTTTTGTAACTGCCAAAAGCCCCCCTTTTATTTCTAATGCATTTTTGTATATCCCTTGTCATCCAAGTTCCCTTTGCTTGTTGGTCCCACCCTTGACCTTTACAGGAACATGTTGGCGTTGTACTCTCTCTATTTCCCTTCTGAAAGTCTCCCACTGTCTTGATGTGGATTTTCCTATAAGTAGCTGCTCCCAGTCCACTTTGGCCAGATCCTGCCTTATCATATTAAAATCGGCCTTCCCCCAATTTAGAACCCTTATTTCCGGGCCGTCTTTGTCTTTTTCCATGACCACCTTAAATCTCACCGAATTATGGTCACTGTCGCCAAAATGCTCTCCTACTGACACTTCCACCACTTGCCCGGCTACATTCCCCAGAATTAGGTCCAGTATCGCCCCCTCTCTTGTAGGACTTTCTACATGTTGGCTCAAAAAGCTCTCCTGGATGCACTTTAAGAATTCTGCACCCTCTAAACCTTTCACACTCTGACTATCCCAATTAATATTGGGGAAGTTGAAATCCCCCACTATTATTACCCTATTATTTTCGCACTTTTCTGAGATTTGCCTACATATCTGTTCCTCTATCTCTCCCTGACTGTTTGGGGGCCTATAATACACTCCCAGCAAAGTGCTTGCCCCCTTTTTGTTTTTAAGTTCTACCCATATGGCCTCATTAGAGGAACCCGCTAATATATCATCCCTCCTTACAGCAGTAATTGACTCCTTAATTAATATTGCAACACCCCCTCCCCTTTTACACCCCCCTCTGTCTCGCCTGAAGATTCTATACCCCGGAATATTTAGCTGCCAGTCCTGACCCTCCCTCAACCATGTCTCCGTGATAGCAACAATATCGTACTCCCATGTGTTCAACAACAACTTCAGTTCATCCACCTTATTTGCAAGGCTCCTTGCATTAAAATAAATGCCTTCCAGCCCTGCCATATTCCCTTTTGCTTTCACATATTTGCTCTGCCTTGTTTTTTTCTCTGTATTTGGCTGTAAATCACCCCCTGCTATAGCTCCACTCTGTACCCCATCCCCCTGCCAAGTTAGTTTAAACCCCCCCAGCAGTGTTAGCAAACCTCCCCGCAAGGATATTGGTTCCCCTCTGGTTCAGGTGTAAACCGTCCGACTTGTACAAGTCCCACCTTTCCCAGAAGCAGACCCAGTGATCCAGGAAACTAAAGCCCTCCCCCCTGCACCATCCCTTTAGCCACGCATTCATCTGTTCTATCTTCCCATTCCTATACTCACTAGCACGTGGCACCGGGAGTAATCCAGAGATTACAACCTTTGAGGTCCTGCTCTTTAATCCTTCACCTAGCTCCCTAAATTCTTGCTGCAGGACCTCATCCCTCTTTTTACCTATGTCGTTGGTACCAATGTGGACCACGACCTCTGGCTGTTCACCCTCCCCCTCCAGAATGCCCTCCAGAATGCGCCCTAGTTCTAGACGCTCCAGCCAGGGGAAACAACCTCTCAGCATCTACCCTGTCAATCCCCTTCAGAAATTTGTATGTTTCAATGAGATCACCTCATTCTTCTAAACTCCAGAGAGTATAGGCCCAATCTCCACAATCTCTCATCATAGGACAGCCCTCTCATCCCAGGAATCAATCCAGTGAACCTTCATTGCACCGCCTCCAAGGCAAGTATATCCTTCCTTAGATAAGGAGACCAAAACTGTGCACAGTACGCCAGGTGTGGTCTCACCAAGGCCCTGTACAATTGTAACAAGACTTCCTGTACTCCAACCCCCTTGCAATAAAGGCCAATTTGCCTTCCTTATTGCTTGCTGTACCTGCATGCTAGCTTTCTGTGTTTCTTGCACAAGGACACCTAAATCTCTTTGAACACCAACATTTAAAAAATATTCTGTTTTTCTATTCTTCCTACCAAAGTGAATAACCTCACATTATACTCCATCTGCCACCTTAATTAGTCGATCTATATCCCTTTGCAGACTCTGTGGCTGCGATTTTGCCGGCGCTCAGAGGGCAGGTTTGGAGGCAGGTCAGAGGTAAAAGTCATTTTGATTGTTGGCGGGTTCTGCACCCGCCGTCAACCCACCTCCAAACAACCTTCCCAAGCGTCGGGTCCCCGATTTGTGAATGGACCTGACACCTAGCGGCGGGAAGTGGATTAAAGACAATTAACTGCCTATTAACAGGTACTTGTCAGTAGTTTTCAGGCTATTTTTCGATTTTCCAGCTTCTGGGTCGGGTTTCACGATGTCCAGACAACACGGCAGGCAAGTGTGGTGTGTTGTGAGTCTGCTCTGATACTTGTGAAAAGATGACAGCTGCAGAAGTGGTATCAAGGATGCAATGTTGCACATGGTGAGTTTCAGAGCAAAGAAAATGTTGGTTACTGCATTTTTCATACATATACAAATTTCTTTAGCTTACAACTTTTTATATCCAACTGTATGTCCAGTGCCACCTCATTGGGAGAACCTGTCTCACCATTGACAGATCGCTTCTGTCATCTCACCTGCAGCTGCCATCTATTGCAGCAACATCAGAGCCATTGAAACAATCAGACCTTAGTCCTCCGAATCCTTCCACAATCATCCCCAACACCAACATTAGCAACCTCATCACCAACCTTCTCCGCCATCACCTGATGCTGCACTGGACACAGGGCAATAGTCCCTGACAACATTGCTGACCGGGAGGCCAGCGATGGCATCACCATGGCCAGATTTTCTTCACTTGATGCTGTAAACCCTGGCTGCCACACGATGTGCCAGGTTGATACCATCCCACACCAGCATCATGAAGCATCCCTTTAATGTCCAAGCCACTCTATGCACACACATTACTATAGTGGGGCGGGGGGTGGCGGTGGTGGGTGGGGGGGAGTTATGACTGAACAATCACTGGAACTCAGTAAAACACTTCTCAATGTGTGTTCAGATCTGTCCAATAAAGGGCACTTCTAGAAAAAGAGATTTCACTGTATGACAACACATTACCAGAAACTTCACATGGACATTGGCTAAACCTCTCAAGTGCCTACTTTTGTGTGTTGTTAGTTGGTATGCTTGCAGTAGAATGAGGGTGAGTGTGAGGGGTGGCTAGTGAGATGGGGAATTGACAAAGTAGATAGAGAGGGTTGGGTGGAAGTGCAAGGTAAGTTGGTGTCCTGGGAAGGTCTCTTCCGCCCTTGGAAGGGAAGAGAACTTACCTGCATACTGTGATTCCCCCTATAAGCATATGGAGGGAGTCATTGGAGAGCCTGGGTGCAAGAGTTCACCTTTGTGCAGTGATTGTCAGTGTTTTCAGCACCTCAATGCTGTCAAACACTGAAAAATCAACTGTCAAAATAAAATTGTGCATGGTCCTTTTAAGGAAACCGGCAGATGGCGCGTCATCAAATGATGTCATCAGACCCGCTTCCTGTTAATTGGCCAGTAAGCCCGCAGGGCAGGCTTAACAAGGCCAATCAAGGGAAAATCACGTCTGCAGAACGGAGGCAGCTGGGGGCGGGACCAGAACCCAGAAACCAGCTGACCCGCACCCACCCCGACACCGAGGAGAAAATCGTGGCCTTTGTGTTCTCCTCACAGCTTACTGTCCCATCTAGCTTTGTATCATCAACAAACTTGGATACATTACACTCGGTCCCTTCATCTAGGTCATTAATATAGATTGTAAATAGCTGAGGCCCCAGAGCTGATCCTTGCGACACCCCATTAGTTACAGCCTGCCAACCTGAAAAAGATCCCGTTTAACATAGTAAAATATCCCAAGGTGCTTCACAGGAGCATTAGCAAACAGAATTTGACACCAAAACACTTAAGGAGATGTTAGAACAGGTGATGAGGTAGGTTTTAAGGAGCGTCTTAAATGAGGAGAGAGAGGCAGAGAGGTTTAGGGAGGGAATTCCAGAGTTTAGGAGTACAATTGGTTAAACTGAGGAACCATGATGGTGGAGTGAAATGTTAATAAGTAATTACACCCTGTTCATCTCATCCCTGCCAAGCTGTTTCTCACCAGGGTGCAGAGCCACTGGAGGTCAAGGGGGTTCATGGCCGCACCCACCCCCCATCACTTAGAGGTCAGCCAATTTTGTGCTTAGTCACAAAGCATTGGGGGTGAATTTCGTGTTGGGCGCCGATAGGGCATGATAACAAATCTGCCCACCGAAATCTGCATTTCAACCCCTACCCAATTCATTGATGAGAAAGAATGGACCCAATATGTACTAGGACAGGTTGCTTAAGCGGGGGAGGAGAGGGGAGAGGTTTTGGTCGGGTGCTGTGTAGTTTTTTTCTTTTAAACAGGATCCCCACCCAGAAGCTAGCCTGTTTGATAGGCTTGGCTCCGTGTCGGGCAGGGAGGCCACAGCGCAGGAGCAGGTAAGGAACCTGCTGCTGCATTAATGGGAGTGTGGGTGGCGGGGGGGGGGGGGTGGGGTCCAATCCCTTATCTGGAGGGGATGTCTTTGGATGAGGAGGATCCGATGGCAGGGGGTGGGGTGTGGGCTGCTGGCAGGGAAGAAGGTAGCTTAGTGGACTGGGAGGAAGCGCTCCTGCTTCTTCTGGCCCACAGGCAGTGCTGTAAGAGAACTTACCTTTTCCCCGAAGCTGTCCTTACCTCCCTTGAGCTGTTAGGTTTCCCGAGGCCTGGGAAACCCGGCCGGCCAGGGTTAAACCTGTAAACCAAGTTAAATGTGAGGCTCCTGAGTATTTCCAGCATTTTCTGTTTTTATTTTCAGATTTCCACATTCGCAGTATTTTGCTTTTGTGTTTAAATGTGAGGCTCCCAGCCTCATTATCATATTTAAATGACCAATCAGCCTCGTGGGAGCGGGTTGGCTGCCCGCATTCTATCCCGCCTCCATTAATCCCAGAAGTGGGCGGGTTCGAGGCAGGTTGGGGTCGGGTTTAAAATGTTAAAAATTTTATTTCTCGCCCGAACCAAGCCACCTGTTTATTGGGGATAAAATTACCCCCAATGTTTCAAGTCTCACATACAAAAAAATCACTGAGATTAATTGCTAAGAGGAAGTTCACCCCCTTAGATTTAAACATTTTTGCAGCTTTTAGTACAGCTACCAATGAAAAATCAAAGAACATTTCCACATTTAAAGGAAAATTGCCTTTATTCAATTATAATAATAATACCTTTAATGCAGAAAAATGGTCCAAGTTGCTTCACAGGGGAGGACGAAGAACAGTTACTGAACCTTTGAGGGAGTTAGAAGAGGTGAGCAAAAACTTAGTTGAAGAGATGAGTTTTGAAGAATGTTTTAAAGGTATTTGACTTGTGGGGGCCCTTCTTCAAAGGTACATTTCACTGGACAATGATACTAAATACTACCGACTTAATCTGGTGTCAGAAATCCGCACACGTGCAATTGTGAAAAGGTATGTTTGCAATAGTAAATATAAAAATAGTTGATAAAATGATCAGTGATCAGCTATTACTTAGATGTATTTAAGAGCAAGCTCGATAAGTACATAAGGGAGAAAGAATAGAAGGGTTTATGGATAGGGTGAGATGAAGTAACGTGGGGGGATCCTCATGTGGCGCATAAACACCAGCATAGACCTGTTGGGCCAAATGGCTTGCTTCTGTGTTGTAATTCTATGTAATATAATTACCATTGTGTAGGTGTCCCATCACTGGATCTGCTCAGGGTCCTTGACTGGCTCAGAGCCCTGTGCAATTGCACGGGTTACACGGTCTTAAGGCTGCCCCTGTATAGGTGGGGAAGTGGTGTTGGGGAAGGAGGGGTGCATAGGAGACCAAAGTCGCAGGACCAGAGTGCATGGGAGGGGATGTAAGGTCCGAGAAGGTTGCAATAGTAGGGTGGGACAACGAAATGGAAGGACTTGTAGACGAGGATGAAGATTTAAAATTTGATACATTGTGAGCCTAAGAGCCAGTGTAGCTCATCCAGCAGTAGGCCTGGGGGAAGATTGCAGCAGCCACAGCCACGGTTTAAACGGGATGGTAAGTCCCTCCCTCTCATTTTCAGTGTACTACCATCCCATTTCTGCCAAGTGGGAAGTCTCAAAATGTCTCTCCCCCCAAGCTTAAAGGTGACAAAGGTGTAGATAAGGGTTTCAGCGGCAGTGGGGCAAGGTAGAGGCAGACATCAGTAATGCCGTGGAGATGAAAGCAAGTGGTCGTAAGAGAAAGAACATATGTGTGTCCTGATGCCCAAAAATAGTTCATTAACAGGTTGCATTATTTTTTAAAAAGGGATGTTGCAGAGTGTATAAAAAGAAAGGTAGGCTCTGAGCTGGCAGTGTTCATTTGTAAATCCAACCGAATGACTCAATAGTAGCTCCACTAAATGTTTTTATAAAGCAATTGAATTAAATGTGTTTTCATGGCTTTCCTGGATCAGCAGCTGTATTTGTCAGCCTTTGATTCTGGAAAATATAAAACTTTGAATGGTAACGTGAAAGTTGCCAATAAACTGATTTTCAATACTGACATTTACAATTACCTCATGTCACTGCCAGCAGTTGATTTATATCTTCGAACAAATGTGATTCATCTATGCTAACATAGATGGTACATTTGTTGATTGCTTCTAAAAGTACAATTTTTTACACTACACTGGGCCTCTCGTAGTTACAGGAAGCACATAACATCCAACTATAAGAGAACTCTGCTCTAATCATATAGCTTCTAATGCTAGGATTATTTTAATTGTTAAAAGTTTTAGCTGTATAAGCACTAAATCATTGCCAGGTACTTCAAGAACATACAGGGTAGATTTAAACTCCAGGCAAGGAACGGGCAGGCAGAAGGTGGACGGCCCAAGCCACTTTGAAGGCCAGTCCTCGTTACCATGTCGCCAGTGAGCTACATGCCCTGAACAGGCATCCTGCTACAGCTCCCTGGCTCCAGTCCAATGCAATATCTCCGACATGTCAGCCGTGGCTCAGGTGGTAGCACTCTTGCCTTTGAGTCAGAAGGTTGTGGGTTCAAGACCTGCTTCAGAGACTTGAATACAAAAATCTAGGCTGACACTCTACTGCAGTACTGAGGGAGCACTGCTCTGTTGGAGGTGCTGTCTTTCAGATGAGACGTTACACCAAGTCCCCGCCTGCTCTCTTAGCTGGATGTAAAAGAGCCCATGGCACTATTTTGAAGAAGAGCAGGGGAGTTATCCCTGGTGTCCTGGCCAATAATTATCGCTCAATCAACATTATTAAAACAAATTATCTGGTCATTATCAAATTGCTGTTTTCGGGAGCTTGCTGTGTGCAGATTGGCTGCCATGCTTCCTACGTCACAACAGTGACTACACTTCAAAAGTACTTCATTGGTTGTAAAGTGCTTTGGGACATCCTGAGGTCATGAAAGGTGCTATATAAATGCAAATCTTTAGGGAGGTGCCGATCGTGGAGTGTGGGGGAGCTCAAGGTAGCAACGACCCACATCATTGTTGCGAAGCATGGAGGAGAACTCTTGCTCCTCCTGACCCAACAAAAACAATTATTTAGTTACATTTTGGGGACCTGTTCCTCTTGACTGTTTGGTTTGACTGGATGGAGCACGCACATCTTGTCCCTTTGAATGGCATTGTGCCCCTATGTACGTGATATGTTAACATTTCTAATAGCTTACAGTAATTGAAATTGCAAACCTCTCTGGTAGTTGGAATGTAAACATCTGAATTATCCTGGTCTTTCAAACAACCAATAATTAGATTTACATGGGGTACAAAGGCTGTGGGACTTCAGCCCAAACCTGCTGCCTACAGCTGCCAACACTGATCTCAAGGAACACTTGCATTCCATTTTAAATTCCAGAATTTTGAAAACTGTCTGAAATAAAGACCAACTCTCTGTTTGACACAGAGTGAAAACTCTGCCTCATCACAGATGGTCTTCAATAGCTACACAGAATTCAATCTGTCTGGATTTACTTAAGTTATATTACATAGTTACCATCAAAGTCAAGCTGAGACCGCTTGCGTTGTTGCAAACTGTGCAATTTAACTCCCTGTTAAAATTCAAATGTAAATACTGTTTTATGGATCAGTGGCGGTGATCCAAATTTGAGGAACGGCCATGACAGCATGAATTACTTAAATACATTGGAATGGTTTAGTGCCAATACAAAAAGCAATTCTTACAATGCAAATAATCTAAGCATTAGAAGCTCCATAATTAGAGCTTAGTGTTCTTACAGGGTATGTGTGCTTCAATGAGTATTTCCTAAACAAAGAGCGATGGGCAGAGAACCTGCTGCCTGTGTTTGGAAATGTTAATGAGGAATACTGTAGCTGTCTCTGAACCATTGTTAAAGATGAATACATCTTTTCTCATTGAACATATGGAAGCATGATGCTTTATTCCTCCTCCTGCACTTGATCTCAGACTGCATTTGTCCTATCTCCCCTTTATCATGCGATCATTACTTACCATTTTTCATACTATTTTTGATCATGGTCTCTGGCTTCTTTCTTTTGACTCCCCCATTTGACCAGATCCCTGATCTGCTTACCACAGTTTATTCCTCTTAATTCAAAGTTGCTTCATTCAAATGATCTGATAATTCAGTTTTTCTTAGCACTAAATTCCCACTTAAATGCATTATTTGCATTTCTTAATTCAAATTATTGGATAATTCAAATAAAAAAATGCAAAAATCAACTTTGATTTGTCAGTCGACTGTATCACCTCTTTTCAACCAGTTTTCCTTGTGCAACTGAAAAATCTAAATATAGAAATAAGAGAAAATCATCAGAAAGTGAAATGCAAAATAAGTCTGTTGTTCTGTTTGGTGATAATTTTAACTCAGACTTACAGTCGTTGAATATTTGAAGGTCTCGCTGCCGTGGGTGCAGCAAAGATGAATGATCCTATTTGGGGATGAAATCCATCCTCCAATAAAAACCCAAGGAGGAAGGTCACTGAATAAGTCAATGCAGTCACTCAATGCCCCTTGTACCTGGCTGCTACCGAGGAAGAGGTGTGTTGCTATCAGGAACAAGGTGAAGGTAAATGTTCTCTTCATTTTGACACACATTTGGCAAAAGAACCAGAGGCGACATAAGGAAACATTTTTTTACACAGCAAGTTGCCTGAAGGGGTGGTGGAAGCAGATTCAATAGTAACTTTCAAAAAGGGAATATGATAAATATTTGAAGGGAAAAAATTTGCAGTGCTGTGGGGAAGAGTGGGGGGAGTGGGACTAGTTGGATAGCTATACCAAAGAGCTGGCACGGGCACAATGGGCCGAATGGCCTCCTTCTGTGCTGATTCTATGGGCTCGATTTTGCTAGGCCTGAGGAGGCGGGATTGGAGGCGTGTGAGGTGGTAAAATCGCAAAAAATGGCGGGCAGGCCCAATCCTGCTTCCGAGCAATTTTCCCAAATGCATGTTTTCTGACCCTGTTTCCATCCCGCCTCCAAGAGGTGGGATAGGCCCTTAAGGCCCTTAACAACCAGTTAAATGCCTCTATAATCCCATTTTGAGAGGCCTTTCTGATTTTACAACTTTTCCCACGTCCTGCACGTCTCCTCTGGAACACGCCAGTGAATCCTGGCAGCCTCACAAGTGGACTGCTTACTAACAGCTGCAGCTCCACCATTAAAAAGGAGTTTTCAGCAATCATCATGTGCAGGTGGCAGAACTTTGTTGTCTCAGGTCTGGGGGAACTTTTAGCAGGCATACCCATTGTTGTGGAAGTTTGGCGCCTGACATCCATCTCCAGTGTGACCTCCTGGGAAACCCCTCTCACCACCTTGACTGAGCGCTTCCTCAAGTGAGGTATTTACCAGAAGAATGGGAACTATTTATTTCCTTTCCTCCTGGACATCAGATGAGGATGAAGACCAGCCGTGGCAGCAGCAGAACCATGAACAACAGCACCACCAACAGCAGCAGCAATAACAGAAGCACCAAGCTGCTGCTCACTCACCGGAAGCTGCACAGGCCAGAAGGTGCCAGCGCGCGACCACATTGCTGCCCGGGATGCAAGGGACGCCATCATCTTGGTCAGGTTTGCTTAACCTGCACAATCAAACACTTTTGCCTCGCACCTTCTTACCAGACCATCGACAATGGCCAAGAGCCTGCGGATTCCTATCACTCTGACCACCATACTGACAATTGCAAATCGCCCTCAATGTGGAAGTCCCATTTGCGAAATGACACATGCCACAACTGCAACAGTTTGCCATCAGAATTTTTAATGACAATAAGCAACTGATGGCTTTTCAAAATTAAACACAACATTACACCCAAGTGACTACCCTTGTGATTACTTGTGCATTATCTTCCTCTTACGCATGCTCCTACGTGGTGCTTCCCCTGTGGCTTCAGCAGATGTGGAGGCCCCTTGCTCACTTTCTTGCTGCTCTTGTCTTGACACCTTTGGCAGGCGTCCTCTGGGGTTGCGAACCTGTGAGGGCTCGGCAACAGTCTGCTGCTCCTGCGGCTGTGCAGGGGTTGAGACGCCGATCTCAGTTGGGTGGGGACTCTGGTGTGGCTCTGACCGAGGGCTCTGCAGTGGCATGGTCGTGTGAGCGCTTGGAGAGGAGCCCCCACTTCCTTGTTGTATGCCACCAACATCCCTCTTATGGGTCAGCTCCACTTTAGAGCCAGCAAGTGGCTGGACAGCACTTTGCTGCACTGCACGGAGGCTATGAGGACCCGTTTCTGCACTGGAAGTCCTACTCCAGAGGACTTGCATGAAGGTCCGGTTTGTTTGCAGACCATCGCTCCTCAAGAGATGTCAGTCTATTCTGAACAATTACCATGTTTTCCAAACCCTGGCGACTAAGCTCCTCCATGGGCGTAGCCATCCTCTCCTCTACCGTAGCCATCCTCTCCTCTACGGTAGCCAGCCTTACCTTGGAGGTAACCATCCTTTCCAAGGAGGTTGCCATCCTTTCCGTGGTGATGCGTTCATGCGCCAACGCCTCCACAAAGGCTCTGCTCATGTTAGCGATGGACTCCTCCATTCGCTCCACACTTGCAGTGACCCTGGAAACAACACCTGCCACAGACTCCTGCAACTGTTCCTGGAGTTCCAGCACTGCTCTCCTTCTGGATGGACCCGGAGGCACAGGGTCGACATGCAGCAGAGCCGAGCTGGGAGCTGGGAACGTCCTCTGCTCTGTGACGAGGAATCTCCACTACTGTCCCTGTCTCCACCATCTGCTGATGCTCACTTGTGAGCTGTGATACACTAGGTGACAACTCTACTCTATGGGGGAGAAATTTGGTATCGCCCCATTTGGGGCGCAATTATCGGCCGGGCGCAAAGATTAGCGCCTGGCGCTAATTATCGCCTCCGACTGCAAACTTGGCTTTTATCGCCCTGGAGGTGATTGGAGCGCTAAATCAGGCGCTTCACATCTGTCTTAAGGCGCAAAGGCCAAGGAGCGAGGCACTAACTCACAGTGCTGGCGAAGCTCATGTGATGTCAGTCAGCAATGGAACACAGACACACTGGCACCGGCCAATTCTTAAAGGGGTGTTCTGATGAATGGTCATCGATCTGAAACGTTAACTCTGTTTCTCTCTTCACAGATGCTGCTTGACCTGCTGAGTTTCTCCAGCATTTTCTATTTTTATCTTAAAGGGGAGGGTTTATCTTGGTCTCCATCTACATCCTGTTCATTGTAGCCTTGAGCCTCGGCCTGGAGAGACCTGTACATCAAATCTGCTGGAAAGAACAATGAAGAGACCCAGGGAAAGAGCTCAGAGTGCAGCCCCCACAGTCTCTTCTAAATAGATACAAGGAAGGGCAAATCAAAATGAACCTGCAAAGTGCTGCTCAGTATGCAAAACTCCTTCACACAGTGTAGAATCTCACCAGAAGTCTCTCTCTCTCTCTCTCAGAATGCGTGGTGCAAAAATGTCACCAACAAAAAAAGGCAGGAAGCGGTCGCCTTTAAATAGCGCTCCCCCAGTCCCTTCCTGACTGCAAAACGCTCCCCTCAACCTGTCATTGCTAGCGGCAGGCATTAAGGCAGGGGGCACCACTCAATTTCCAGTCCGGGGAGCTACCGAGGCGTTGCGCACTTGACTGATGTCACGATCTGCCGGCGCAGGAGATCGTGGCGGTAGTGTTTAGCGCTGCCGCAAAATGTCCGGTCAATTTCGCCAGAGGCACAGATATCGCCGCGCCTGGGCGCTAGTTGGTTTGCGCCCCACTTAGCGCCCTCTTAAGGTGCTAACGGGTGGCGCTACCAACTGAATTTTTCCCCCATGTCCCGAAGGTCCCACCGAGGTGTGAGTGTCTGCGCTGGTGCAGGGTGTGCTTAATTCTGCTGATGGAGTGCCCTCAGAGGCTGCAGCTTCCTCTGAGGAGTCTGCAAGCTCAGGCTTTTCCTCCTGGACAGTGGGGACAGGGGCTGTCGATGGTCCTGTGGGGGAGTAAAAGAAAGAGTTGGAGATGTGAGGTAAAGCTTGCATGCACATTAAGTTGTGCAGATGATCATCAGTCAATCTGTTAGAGCATCAGAATCATTATCAGTCACTCATGCAATGTCAATGAGAGAGATGCCAAACTATTCTGTCACCAGCTTGCTGTGATGCGCCCGTCTGTCCGTCCCCCACTTGGGAATCCTCCTCGATCCCAGCGATTTCCAGGGCCGCCTCCTCCGAGGTGGTGAGCTGGGCTACTGAGGGTGGCCCTCCTCCTGTCATGGCTCTTTCCCTCTTATTGTGGGCTTTCTTTTCCTGCAATGAGGGACACAAGTGGAGTTTGAATGCGAATGAAGGAGTGAGTGTGGAGAATCCATAGCATAGATGCTTAGAAGGAGACAAAGGGCCCTCCCTGTGTGTTGTAAGTTGTTTTCATAACATCACAGCGATAGGGAGTGTGAGGGCTGCATAGTCGAATAGTTAGGTGAATGTGACCATAGAGAGAGAGGGAATGGGTAAGGGTGCAGGGATGTCAGTGCCAAGTGGGATGTGGAGGAAGAGGTTGTCAAAGCTGAGTGCTGGTGAGGAGAGGCAATGGGGATCAGATTGAGGGTGATGGGAAAGTCATACTCACTTTTCCAGTGCGCAGAAGGTCATGAAACCTCTTCCTGCACTGCAGCCAGGTTCTGCGGAACATAGAGATGGCATTCACTGCCTGGGCCACTTGCAGCCACACAGCTTTAGTCTGTTGAGGTGGCTTTTTTCTCTCTGAGGAAGGGAAGAGCACCTCCTTATTAGATCTTGCTCCTTCCACCAGAGCTTGGAGGGAGGGCTCATCAAAGCGAGGTGCACACATTTGCTTGCTGGTGGACATGGTCGGTAAATGAAGTCCTTCATACAATGTCCAAAGCGTTTCTAGTCTCCAGAAGAAGCAAGGCTGCTTGCAGGCCTTAAATCCAGCAGCACTGATGACGTCATCGGAGGCGACTTTCAGGATAGAAAGACTAATTGGGCCAGGGGTTCCCACACGTTGGAAATCAAGTGCCCAATTAGGGGAAAATCGCACTTTTTCCCCACTTCACATCAGAGTCGGGGTCCTGACACGAAAACCACCTGACACCCCCCAGCCCGACCCTAATGGCAAAATCGAGCCCTATGATTCTATTGCTTCTGAGGCCCGTGAAGCATGTTAGAAACCTAAGTTGAGAACTTCCGCCACCCTCCAGAAAATACATTTCAAGCACTGTGCATAACCGTTGTCCTTTTCCACGCACTCTTTCATTGTGCTAGAATCTGGAGGGCACACTTTTCTTACAGACGGAGATGTCGGCAAAGTGAATGCAAACAGATGCACAGGCTTTGAAGCCGAGGCGCTCCTCTGGTATTATGGAGTTTCTCAGTGGATTCAGTGGTCACCTCTGGTCTCCTACGAGCCATTGCCCCAGCATCCATTTCCAAAAATACAGATACCAGGCACCACTGCATAATGAAGGCATCATGGCTGCTTCCTGGATAGTCATAGATGTGCATAATGATATTTCTATGGTCAAATACCACTCGTGTAGGCCATGGGTTGTTATGAAAGGACAGATGCATATATGGGTGCCATCTCTAGCACTTTACACTCATGGGAACCCTGCCACCCGGTGAAAAGCTGTACACCCTGTGCAGCTGATGCTTCCTTTCTGCAGGGGAAAGTGATGAAAGTGATGACAGTGTTTCGCACAAGCTGAATTTGCCATGCTAATGAGACACCTGCCCGTCTTTAGTGCAAGCTCATTCTACCCCTCCCCTTGAAACTGAACATTGCAAAATGTAGTCAGCAGCAAATCGAGTATGTGAGGTTGGTTGCTAGATTCTTTGACTCACTCAATCTGAGTCTCATTAAGACCTGAAGAACCTTGGAAAATTGGAGCTGGTGTATCCATTCAAGTTGCTACAGTATTCGGAGCCTGCTTTTATGTTTTGCAACTGTTGAAATCATGATATATTTCTTTTGACATGATATAGCATGCTACAGTACATTTTACTTTTTTATTAACACTTTTGTTTTTAAAGAAACCTTCCTTAGCAGTGCTAGTTCTGAGGTAAATAATGTCCTGGATGCTTCAGTTAGTAGCAATATTGGCATTTATTTTCAAAATGCAGAGAAATCCACTGGTTTTTTCTCCACGTGTTGCTGTAGCTGTTGTGGATGGCATATGAATACTAAATTGTCACATTTCTGTGGAGAATTAGTGGCGAGTGAGGCACATGAATCATAATGGGCCTATGCTGAACTGGAAGTCTTCGACTATGTCAACACGACGGTTATCAACAATTACTGTGCTTTCATTATATGAAAAACTAAGCACTGAAAGCAACTTGATCTTTTGGTAGCTCCATTTTGTAGAAGTTATAATTGCTGTTTGAAATTAAAATTAGTGCTGGCATTTTTTGCAATGCATAAATTTTAGTGTTCTATCACTTCTACCAATTAGGAATTTGGCAGTGTAATAAATATTTTGAATGATATTAATCTGGAAAGACAGGTCATGATGTCTATTTGGATCTGTATGAAATTCATTATGACTCATTAATATCAATCAACATTTCACAAAGAACTAAAATAGAATATTAAAAAGGATATTTTACCCCAATCAGAAAAATATATTTTACTTCACTTGTTCTCTGATTTGTAAAAGAGAAACACCTAACAATTATCATACCAAAATCTGACTTTGCATTCTGGTCTCAAAAATTGCACCAAATTGTTTCCTAAGTTCTTTTGTGAAGATGAGCGGAGACATTGCAATGTTGATTCCACTGGAATTAATTTTGTTGCTGTCGCTGATTGGGTGTCTGATTGGCACAATAAAGAACTGCTAGAAACACAGAACCTTATTCATGTTTTACTAAGGTAGTTTATCATGAATTTTGGAAGAAGGAAGAGATAATAATGGTTTATAATTTATATCATCATCCTGCACACATGCAAAATCACTGGGCAGGTGCGAGACCAATTAACTATTTAAACAATCAAGTGACTCATGCATAAAAACGGATGAGAGGCAAGGTCACTAGATTCATTTAAGACAAAACTAGACACGGTAATGGAAGATGGTAGGATTAGTATTCTGGACAGATGAGATCAAAAGGCCTTCTCATTCCAAAGCTATCTTGGGATGTCACTAACAAAGACCACAGCGCGGATTTTCAGCTTTACCACTGGGTGGGAACAGGGCAGTAGCGTGTTGAACATTGAGGCACAGCACTTACCGCACTGTTTCTGCCTATGTCTGGGCTACCGGCGCTCTGGTGGGGTCCTTGTTATGGGTGAGCCAGGTGCCCACCGAAAACGGGTGGGCGCCTCATTAGCCCATGCAAATTGAGGTCTTATAACGTCACGAGGATGCAGATGAAAATTTCAGGTAACAATGGACAGAGTGCATGCCATTCATGCTTTGCCCATTGGTGCTCGTGTTGAGCAGCCTAACTGGCAGTCTTTAAAGAAACCACTACAGAATGCTCAGAAAAAGGTAAGCGCATTGGGCACCTGGGCCTGAGGCCAAAATTAGCCCCAATATGTCTGACCAGTGCAAATATTATCTGGAGCCTGTGCACAAGCTAAGTGTTTGGCTCATTAGGGCTGTAAAAACCATTTAAATTAGAGGTATCCCCATAAGGTGACTGGAGTATCCAATGAGCACTGAAGGGGAAGCTCAGTAAAGAAGTATTTTTGTCACTTTGGCCTCAGAAGATGTAAGTGAAACAGACACAAAGCCAGGAAGGAAGCGATTAAAAGGGGTAACCAAAGGCTTGATCGAAAAAATGGATTTTGAGAAGATTTTTCAAAGTAGGAAAGAAAGGTAGGGATGCAGAGAGGTCTAGGGAAGGAGCTCCTCAAAGAGGGAGTCAGGTGGTTGGAGGTTCTGCTGCAAATGAGGAGCTGAGGAAGCACAAAAAGACAAACTCAGAAGAACAGAGTGGTCAGAGGAGATATAGTGGTGGAGGAAATTGCTGAGATAGACTAAGGTTAGGCCATGGAGTGAAGAGGATGAGGATTTTTAATTTAGTTCTTGGAGGATAGGGAGCCAATATAGGTTGGTGAAAACAGGGCTGATGGGTGAGTGGGACATAGTACAGGATATGATGCGGCAGCAGAGTATTGCACAAAGTGAAGCTTATGGAGAGTGGAAGAGGGAAAGCCAGGAGAGCATTGGAGTAATTAAGTCTGGAGATGACAAAGGAATATATGAGGGGTTCAATGCAAAGGGGCTGAGATAAAGGTGAAGCGAATTAGTCTTTGCGGTGGACAGGATCTGGGCTATAAATGTAAGATTAAGATTGAACAAGGAATTAAAGTTGTGAACAGACTGGTTAAGTTTGAGACAGTGGCGAGGAGCGGGAAGGAATCAGTTTGCGGTGGGGGTCTAAGCAAAAGGCTTCAATCTTCCTGATGTTGAGCTGGAGGAAGTTGTGAGTCATGCAAGACTGGATGTATAACAAACGGTCTGATGCCACAGAAACAGTTGAAAGGTCAAGGGAGATGGCAGAGGGGCAGAGTTGGGTGTCATGGGTGTACATGTGGAAGTTAACTCCATGCCAAGCTGAATAATGTTACACCTGAGCAGGGATAACATTGTTAGCCAAATATCGTAGAATTTTACAACACAGAGACAGCCCCTCAAGTCTGCACCTGTGTTTCTTTTCCACATGAGCCACTTAGTCTATCCCATTCTCTTGTTCATTCTCCATGCCCTTTAATATTATTTTTCAAGCAACCATTTAATTCCTTTTCTCAAAAAATTTAGAGGCTCTGCTTTAACTATGCAGGGAACTCTATATTCTAACGATTGTCTGTGTAAAGAATTTGGCCTAGAAATTTGCGGGCTTACCGCTCTCCGGTAAGGCCCGTTTCTGGAAAGAAAATGGTAGCTGCCTCACTTCCATTGTAAGATTCTCAAAATTCACAGATCCCCCAAAGCTAGAAGAAAACCCTAATATAGTAATCTGGGATGTTATGATTAAGGTTATCCACCAGGTGGTGCTGTAGCCAATACTGCTGCTAAGGTCAGAGGTTTGCTTCCTGTTAAGGTCAGAGGTTTGCTTCCTGTCTAGGTCAGCAAAGGTGGAATGCCAGGATGCAGGCATGATGTTTGTTACTCTGTTTGTTTAATAAAATACTCGTACTAGTTCCAAGATATCGCCTCTTCGAGTTCTTGTTCCACTACATGGATTTATCACATTTGGCGATGAGGTAAAAAGGACCCTGGATAAAGAAGAGAAGTCTGCCAGGACTTTTAAACAACAAAATCATGAGCTGAAGCTAGCTACCAGTTGGAAGAGAGCATGGCTGCCACGGTAGGAACGGTTTCCACTTTTGATAGTCAAGCACAAACCTGGGAGGAATACTGTGAAGTGTTGGGTTATTTTTTCGAAGCAAATGAAATAAATGATGCCGGAAAAAGGAAAGCCATTCTTCTTAGTTCAGTGGGAAGCCAGAACTATAGTTTGATGAGGAATCTGCTCAGTCCTGAAAAGCCTTGAGACAAATCATTTGTTGAATTAATGGCTTTGCTAAAAGAACATTTCAACCCTAAGCCTAGTGAGATTGTACAGTGGTTCAAGTTTAATTCAAGGAACAGGAAAGAGGAAGAGAGCGTAATGGACTATGTAGCGGTGTTGCATAAATTAGCACAAGATTGCAATTATGGGAACAACCTGAAGGAAATGCTGTGAGATAGGCTAGTTTGCGGAATTATGGACGACCGAATGCAGCGTAGATTATTATCCGAGACTGGGCTTACTTATGAAAAAGCATTGGAACTTGCTCAAGCCATAGAGACAGCGAACCGAGATGTAAAAGAAATACAGGGTTCAGACAGGGCTAATGCTATACAAGTTGCAGGTCAGGTTGTTGTGCACAAGTTGAACATGCTTCAGAAACCACAACGTGAGCATGTGAAGGCATGTTATAGATGCAAGGGCGATCACCTGGCGAGTGAATGCCAGTTTCTGGAGGAAAAGTGCTACAAGTGTGGGAAACAAGGACACATAAAACAAGCTTTCAGGACAAAATCACCTGTGGAGGAATCCAAACCAAAAGGGGAGGACAGCAAAACCAAGGGAGAGAAGTGAAAAAACATGGAGCACACCACATCAGCAGGGAAGCTGAGGAAGAAGAGGACATGTTCATAATGTATAGCATGTTAGAGAACATTCCAAAAGTGGCTCCTATCATATTGCAACTGACAGTAAATGACTCTAAGGTGAACTTTGAAGTGGATACGGGGGGGGCGTGACCATAATGAACAAGGCAGAGTACTCAAAATTGTGGAACCGTGCAAAAGTTCCAGAGTTAAAGCCTTGCTCCCTGCATCTTAAAATATATACAGGTGAACGAGTAGCGACATTTGGTACAGCTAATGTAACTGTGCAACACAGGGACACAGTGGAACAGCTACCTGTAGTTATAGTATCGGGTACCGGACCAAACCTGTTAGGTCGGGGCTGGATAAAAGAATTTAATTTGACTGGGGAGCAGTAAATCAAATAGATGCGGGCAAACAGTTGACTTTGCAAGAAGTGTTGAGTGAACATGAGAATGTGTTCAAGGAGGAACTTGGCACATTTAATGGCCCTCCAGCTAAGATTTATGTAGACAAGGAGGCACCGCCAAGGTTTTCTAAACAACGACCTGTGCCTTATGTCATGAAGCCAAAGGTAGAGGCTGAGCTTGACCGTCTATTGAGAGAGAACATACTGGAGCCGGTGAAATGTTCGGAATGGGCAGCTCCCATAGCACCTGTTTTGAAACCGAACAATTCGGTAAGACTCTGTGGAGATTATAAATTGACAGTCAATCGGGTGTCCAAAGTAGAGCAGCATCCGATTCCCAAAACAGAGGATCTCTTTGCAAACCTGGCTGGAGGAAAGAAATTCACAAAGTTGGATATGAGTCATGCCTACTTGCAGATTACACTGGATGATGAATCAAAGAAGTATGTCGCCATAAATACACACACGGGCTTGTTTACATATAACCGCTTACCGTTTGGTGTCTCATCTAGTCCGGCTATCTTCCAGAGGACAATTGAAGGTGTACTGCAAGGGATTCCACATGTTTCCATCTATCTGGATGACATTCTGGTGACGGGAAGAACCGACCAGGAGCATCTGAGCACTCTGAGAGAGGTACTACAGAGATTGCAGAGGGCAGGGTTACGGCTCAAGAGGAGTAAGTACACTTTCCTGGGGAATGAGGCAGTGTTCCTGGGGTACAGAGTGGACGCCACCGGGCTCCATCCACTCAAGGAGAAGGTACAAGCACTGCAGGATGCCCCTGCTCCTACAAATGTGGCTGAGTTAAAAGCTTACCTGGGACTGCTGAACTATTATAACTGGTTTTTACCAAACTTGTCAACTGTGTTAGCACCTCTTCACAAACTACTGTGCAAGGGGACACAGCGGCAGTGGGGAGAGGAGCAGGGGGTTTCATTTGAACAGTCCAAGAAACTGATGCTGTCGTCGGATGTGCTGGCTCACTACAATGCAGAGAAAGACATCATTCTCTCTTGTGATGCTTCATCTTATGGGGTGGGGGCAGTTCTTTCACACCACATGGAAGATGGAACTGAAAGACAAATAGGGTTTATGTCCCGAAATCTAACACCAGCGAAAAAAAACTATTCCCAGTTAGACAAAGAGGGTTTAGCAGTAATGTTTGGGTTACAGAGGTTCCGCAAGTACATATATGGCAGGAAGTTCACCATATGCACCGATCATAAACCTCTTCTCCCTCTTTTCAATGAAATGAAAGCAGTTCCACAGATGGTGTCACCCCGGATCCAGAGGTGGGCCGTGACGTTGAGGACATATGAGTATGTCTTCGTCTACAAGGCGGGCAAGTACCATGGGAACGCAGATGCCTTGAACCGTCTTCCACTGCCAGGCACACCTATCCGTGCAGCTCCAGAGGACAGAGTGTTGATGTTGGAGGACACTGACATGGCACTTGTGACTGCAGAGCAAGTAAGAACATGGACAGGTAAAGCTCCAGTACTGTCTGGAGTTCGAGAATATGTGGTGAGGGGATGGCCACAGCATCCGGAAGGGGCTGACTTCACACCTTACAGTGTCAGGAAAACAGAGCTGAGTGTGCAGGATGGTTGCGTGTTGTGGGGAGCAAGAGTGATTATTCCACAGCCAGCACGACAGTCTATCCTAGAGCAACTACATCAGTGTCATCCTGGGGTCTCGCGTATGAAAGCCTTGGCTAGGAGTTACTTGTGGTGGCCAAAGTTAGATGAGGAGGTAGAAAATCTAGTTAAGACATGCAGCACTTGTCAGGAACACTGCAAGGCACCAGCAGCGGCCCCTCTCCACCCCTGGGAGTGGCCGGATAAACCATGGAGAAGATCGCACTTGGATTATAGAAATATAGAAACATAGAAGATAGGAGCAGGAGTAGGCTATTCGGCCCTTCAAGCCTGCTCCGCCATTCAATGAGATCATGGCTGATCATCCAAATTCAGTACCCTGTCCCTGCCTTCTCCCCATATCCCTTGATCCCTTTAGCCTCAAGAAATATATCCAACTCTTTCTTGAATATATTTAATGAACTGGCCTCCACCGCCCTCTGTGGCAGAGAATTCCACAGGTTCACCACTCTCTGGGTGAAGAAGTTCCTCCTCATTTCAGTCCTAAATGGCTTACCCCTTATCCTTAGACTATGACCCCTGGTTCTGGACTCCCCGGCCATCCGAAACATCCTTCCTGCATCTAGTCTGTCCAGACCTGACAGAATTTTATAGGTTTCGATGAGATCCCCTCTCAATCTTCTAAACTCCAGTGAGTATAAGCCCAATCGACACAATCTCTCCTCATACGTCATTCCTGCCATCCCAGGTATCAGCCTGGTGAATCTTCGCTGCACTCCCTCCATGGCAAGAACGTCCTTCCTCAGGTGAGGTGACCAAAACTGCACACAATACTCAAGGTGCGGTCTCACCAAGGCCCTGTACAACTGTAGCAAGACATCCTTGTTCCTGTACTCGAACCCTTCTTGCTACGAAGGCCAACATACCATTTGCCTTCTTAACCGCCTGCTGCACCTGCTTGCTTACCTTCAGTGACTGGTGCACAATAACACCCAGGTCTCTTTGCACTTCCCCTTCTCCCAATCTATTGCCATTCAAATAATAATCTGCCTTCCTGTTTTTGCCACCAAAGTGGATAACCTCACATTTATCCACATTATAGTGCATTTGCCATGTTTCTGCCCAATCACCCAACCTGTCCAAATCGTACTGGAGTTTCACGACACCCTCCTCACAGCTTACCCTCCCACCCAGCTTTGTGTCGTCTGCAAATTTGAAGATATTACATCCAATTCCCTCGTCCAGATCATTAATATATATTGTGAACAGCTGAGGTCCAAGGACCGATCCTTGTGGTACCCCACTAGTCACTGCCTGCCACTCGGAAAACGACCCGTTTATTCCAACTCTTTGCTTTCTGTCCGCCAACCAGTTCTCTATCCAAGTCAATACCTTGCCCCCAATCCCATGTGCCTTAATTTTGCACGCTAATCTCTTATGTGGGGCCTTATTGAAAGCCTTCTGAAAGTCCAAATACACCACATCCACTGGTTCTCCCTTATCTATTTTACCAGTTACATCCTCAAAAAATTCCAGTAGATTAGTCAAGCATGATTTACCTTTTGTAAATCCATGTTGACTTTGTCCGATCCTGTCACTGCTTTCCAAGTGCTCTGCTATTACATCTTTTATAATAGACTCCAGCATTTTCTCCACTACCGATGTCAGGCTTACCGGTCTATAATTCCCCGCTTTTTCTCTACCACCTTTTTTGAATAGTGGGGTAACATTAGCTACCCGCCAATCCATGGGTACTGTTCCAGAGTCTATCGAGTTCTGGAAGATGACCAGCAATGCATCTACTATCTCTAGGGCCACTTCCTTAAGTACCCTGGGATGTAGACCATCAGGCCCTGGGGATTTATCGGCCTTCAGTCCCATCAATTTTCCTAACACCATTTCCTTACAAATACTGATTTCTTTCAGTTCCTCCCTTTCATCAGACCCTATGTTCCCTGACATCTCTGGGAGGTTATTTGTGTCCTCCTTTGTGAAGACAGAACCAAAGTATGTATTTAGTTGGTCTGCCATTTCCTTGTTTCCCATTATAAATTCCCCTGATTCTGACTGTAAGGGACCTACGCTTGACTTCACCAATCTTTTTCTCTTCACATATCTATAAAAGCTTTTACAGTCAGTTTTTATGTTCCCTGCTAGCTTACTCTCATATTCTATGTTCCCTTTCTTAATTAATCCCTTTGTCCTCCTTTGTTGACTCCTAAACTGCTCCCAATCCTCAGGATTATTGCTTTTTCTAGCCAATTTATATGTTCTCTCCTTGGATCTTATGCTATCCCTAATTTCCCTTGTTAGCCACGGTTGAGTCACCTTTTTTGTTTTATTTTTATGCCAAACTGGGATGAACAAATTCTGTAGCTCATCCATTCAGTCTTTGAATGTTTGCCATTGCCTATCCACTGTCAGCCCTTTGAGTGCCATTCCCCAATCAATCCTACCCAACTCACTCCTCAGACCATCGTAGTTTCCTTTTTTTAAATTGCAGGTCCATTCATGGGGAAGATGTTCCTCATAATCATTGATGCACACTCCAAATGGATGGATGTTTATCCTGTAAATTCTGCTTCTGCCACTACTACTATAGACTGCCTGCGTCGGAGCTTCAGTAATCAAGGGCCACCGGAGATCGTGGTAAGTGACAATGACACTTGTTTTGTGAGTACAGAGACAAAAGAGTTCTTGAGAAAAAATGGCATAGTGCAGGTGACCTCGGCTCCATATCATCCGTCCTCAAATGGACTTGCGGAGAGAGCCGTACAAACATTTAAAGAGATGATGAAAAAAAGTGCAGAAGGGAGTTTAGCAGCCAAAGTGTCACAGGTTCTGTTCAGCTGCAGAATAACACCTCAACCCACCACAGGACTCTCTCCTGCTGAGGTGTTATTAGGTCGTAGACTACGCTCCACTCTTGACCTTGTCCACCCAGACCTAAAAAGGAAAATGGAAAACAGACAAAACAAACAAAAAGAGAACCATGACAAAAGAACAAAGAGCCGAAGTTTTGGAGAAGGAGATGCGGTCCTTACCAGGAATTTCAGTTATGGTCCAAAGTGGATTCCCGACTTCATAGACTCAATGACCGGTCCAGTATCATACAAGGTCATGTTGGGAGATGGTAGGGTAGTACGCAGACATGTAGGTCAGATACTTCCCAGACATGGGGAAATTGAAATGAAGGTTCCAGATGCAATGACTGAGGACAGGTTTACCCCCAGTTATCCAAGTGCATCTGTGGTGCCACCACCAGGGACAGAGAAAATTCCACAGGAACCCATTCGTCAAGAGGGAACCATCATTGCAGAGTCAGATACTCTGAGCACTGCTCAGGAGCAGCTGCTAGCTTCACCACAAACAAGCAGGGACTTTACCGTTAGACATTCACAAAGGACTCGCAAGCCACCAGAGAGATTGATACTGACCTGTTAGATTCGTCAAGTGTGGAACATGGCGAATGGAGACTTCTTATGTGACACTTAGGAATGGTTGTTTGTTAAGAAATTCATACTGAAATCTTAAGGGAGGAGGGATATAGTAATCTGGGATGTTATGTTTAAGGTTATCCACCAGGTGGTGCTGTAGTCAATACTGCTGCTAAGGTCAGAGGTTTGCTTCCTGTTAAGGTCAGAGGTTTGCTTCCTGTCTAGATCAGCAAAGGTGGAATGCCAGGATGCAGGCATAATGTTTGTTACTCTGTTTGTTTAATAAAATACTCGTACTAGTTCCAAGATATTGCCTCTTCGAGTTCTTGCTCCACTACATGGATTTATCACACCTAAGGAAAATGGCTTTGGACTCTTTCTAAACAAGTTTCAGGATGATAAAATAAAAAAAGGCATGTTTGGACCTGTACAGGGAGAAAAGGCTGCAACAGGAAATGGGACCAACCTCTGTAAAGACAGTTTGGATATTGGAGTAAAATCAAATTGTCTGGGGAACTGTGTAACCTCAAGAAAAGGCTGCAACAGGAAATGGGATCAACCTCTGTAAAGACAGTTTGGATATTGGATTAAAATCAAATTGTCTGGGGAACTGTGTAACCTCAATTCATCCTAACAATCGATCCATGAAGGAGCAGCCCCACCCAAAACACAGGACCCATCCAAAACATGCATAATGCAAATCACTTTGCCAACCTACATAGAAATCTCAGGCTCAGACAGGATACTCGAAACCTGAATATAACTATGACAATGAACTAGGCGATCAACAACTCATTGACTAAACAGTACAACATCCCAAAACCATTTTTCACATTTTTTTAATCAAGTTACCTTAACGAGCACGCCCAAATCAAACAATAAACTGGGACTGATTTGGCACGCAGATTAGGAGGCCCCAATTAGTATAATTAAAGGCCTGTTTTCTAACGAAAGTAAACTCTCCAAAAGTTAGAGACAACTCAAGAAGTTCTCTCTCAGAAAGCTCGCCCCAGAAGCAACACACAAGAGAAACCGAAGCACCGAAATGGGGCAGCATTCTACTGTACACCCAAGTCCAACAGCTTCAGTGACCCAGGATATCGTCGGACACCCTGTGGCAACAAGAGCCTTATGAAACTACCAACAAAATATTACCACCAATCAATCCGGTAATATTGAGCCACCGCGACCAAAGAAAAACAATTCAGGAGGAAAACCGAATATTCAAAAGTTTTCACTCTACAATCTATTCCTGACTTACCCCGGGTAAGATTTTTACTTAAAAGGAACTCTAAGCGCTATCTCTACCGAAGAAAAGTGGGTACTCACCCAATAGATCCAAAACGCACCCTACCACATCAGTGGACTCGTGAAGACTGGCCAGCAGATAGTTGAAGTCCTCTACCGCGTATGGGGTATGGCAGACACCGACCAACACATCCAGCGAACTCCAAAACTGCAAATCAGCTCAACTGTCAAGGATTTGTTTTGGTGAGCATTATCCCTGGTCCTCTAGAGTCCAACTTAGCTAGGAAGTGGGATTGGGAGGGGTGAGGTATTTTTCTACTGTATTTTCCCTCGTAGGTACTGAAGTGTTCCCTGTAGTGTTCGTGTGTTGATAAAGACACTGAAGACAGGAGTTGGTTCATAGGTGTTTACTAAGCAAAGTCTGGGGGATGTTTTAACGGATATACACAATATACAGGCTTATATAGCCCGAGTGGCAATTGCCGGCATTACAGCACACCTGGGGCTCTTAAAGGCACATACACGACAATTCCTCCCCTTTTAGTTAACCAGTACATCATATTTTAAGTAATTATTAATTACATGTTATAAGAAAAATAATATACACATTGCTTTAGTTAATTAATTATAAGTCAGTCTCTCAGGAGGCTTCCTGACTCGGTCCGGATAACGCCTCGGGGGTGTAGTAGTTTCTGGTGGTGTAGTAGGTTCTTTTGACAAGGCTGATTCGGCTTGAATGCCAGTGTCGGGTTCATCGGGTTCCAGTATCACCGGATCGGAGGTAGATATGGGTATCTCTACTTCATCGTTAGACATATGGGCCTAGAAATTCAGTTGCGCGCGCCAGCCGTTAGCGCCTTAGGAGGAGTAGATCTCGAGCGCTAGGCACTTAGCGGTCGGGCGCAGCGCGATCTGCGCCTACGCCCAACTTCAGTAGACATTTAGCGCCGGCGCAAAGTGTTTGCGCGCGCTCAGCTGCGCGCGCAGATTATGACGTCATTTCCTCGTGCAACGCCCTTTGTGCGCCCCAATCCGGAACTTCAGTCGCGCCCGCCCAATGTGGGCGTGGCGGTCCTAAGAACTGTGAACTGGAACGCAGCAGAGGCCATGCGGGCCGCGGGGAGCGCAAATTAAAGGGCACTTACCCTGAACTATAAAGGCCAGCCATTTTGCAGCAATCACTCTTGTGCAACGGATTTATGGACAGAGACCAAGGAAGAGAGCTTACTGCTTTGGCCCAACATAGGAGAGGTATTTTTGGCTTCAGGCCAGAGCTTGGCAATTCGCCTTCATTGTGAGGTCATTGTTTGCCAGTATATTATGGGGGCTGCATGGGTGCCACCCCTCAGTTTCAGCATTATGTGCGAAGGGCTCGCAGACGCTGTGTGAGAGGGGCAGCCCTGGCTAGACGCAGAGGGGGCAACAGGCGTCGGCAACCTCGGCCTTACCCACTCAGGAAATACCGCCAGCAGGTGTCCTATCTCACCATGCCTGCCGCGCAGTGTGTTAGGAGGCTGCGCTTCAGAAGGGAGATGGTTGCAGAGATCTGCCAGCTGCTTCACAGAGATCTGCATCCACAGCTGAGGTGCAGGACGTCTCTGTCGGTGGAAGTGAAGGTCACGGTGGCTCTGAACTTCTATGCAAGCGGCTCCTTCCAAGCCGCTGTTGGGGACATTGCTAACATATCCCAGTTCGCCGTGCATTGCTGCATCCGCCAGGTGACCAATGCCCTTTTCAGAAGGAGACACCAATTCATCTCCTTCCCCATGACCCTGGAGAAGCAGCAGCAGCGTGCAGTGGGATTTGCGAGAATAGCGGGCTTCCCCATGGTGCAGGGCGTCATTGACTGCACGCATGTGGCTTTGCGGGCACCTATCGACAATGCCGAGGATTACCGCAACCGGAAGGGCTACCATTCCCTCAATGTACAGCTGGTGTGTGACCACAGGCAGCGCACCCTAGCTGTCAATGCCCGCTTTCCAGGCAGCAGCCACGATGCATTTATCCTGCGACAGACTACTGTGGCTGACATGTTCCAGGCACAGCCTCCCCCAAGAGGATGGCTTATCGGGGACAAAGGCTATCCTTTGTGTACCTGGCTCATGACCCCGCTCCACGCTCCCAGGACCCCTGCTGAGGAGGCATACAATGAAAGCCATCAAGCCACTAGGAACATCATAGAACAAACGATTGGCGTCCTCAAGCAATGGTTCCGCTGCCTGGATCGTTCCGGAGGATCTCTGCAGTATTCGCCGGAGAGAGTCTCCCAGGTCGTGGTCGTTTGCTGCATGCTGCACAACCTGGCTATCCGCAGGACTCAGGCACTGCCACCTCACGCTGGAGCACCACCTCAGGAGGAGGAGCAGGAGGAGCATGAGGAGGAGGAGGAGGAGGAGGAGGAGTACCAGCCCAGGAGGGAGGCACAAGGTCCAAGGGCCGCCCGTCGGCTGCTTATTGAACGTCACTTCTAGGCCCCCTGTCAGGGAATGGCTTGTGGCAATGAAGGGACCTGAATGCAGCCGCTCCGCAAGCCCTCAGCCGGTTAAGGCAACAACCACTTCAAACATCAAACATGGACAAGCTGAATAAATAAAATGCTTTATTGAACAAACTCAGGGCCCTTCCCACATGAAACCCAAAAACAGACAACACACCCAAAAAACAGTCACACACATGACTCACTCCCACAACCTGGGGAGGAATAACAAAACATTTCCACAAAAATGGCCTTCATCCTCGGCCTTACAAAAACAACCATCCCCATAAACAAAACAACCATCCCCATATAAAAACAACCATCCCCATATAAAAACACATTTGCCCACACCCTCTAATTTGTGGCCCGCGAGGGCGATTCCTTGACCAGTCTTTTGCGGCCCCTGGCCGCCCTGCTGCTCCTCCTCAAAGTGTGCCCAGTGGCTGCTGCAAGGCTGGGGGAAGGCTCCTGAGGGGCACATGGCGTGACGGCAGATGCCCTTGGGGGTCGGCCTAGACGAGCTCTGGCCCTCGAGGGGCCGGCTGGTGACTGCTGCAGCTGTGGCTGGGCAGCAGCAGTCTCTCCAGCAGCTCGTCGCAGCTCCACTGGGGGAGTGGCAGTGGCGGCTGCAGGAATGGGGGCAAGCTGGCTGATGGCAGGCGCTCGCTGCTCGCCTGAGACACTGGCACTCGCCCGGGCCAGCACTGCAGCAAGCGCAGCAATCTGCTGAAGGACAGACCGCTGTGCTGCTGCAGCGCGGCGGGTGCCCTGGCGATGCCTGGCTGACACAGCGAGTGTGGCAGCAGTGAGTGCCCGTACTGCCCTGGTCTGTGCCCGCATCAGACTAGCCAGTGACTGCATGGCACCACTGATCACCTGGCGACTCGCGGACTGTTCTGCCCCGAATTCGGCCCGACTCACGGACTGTTCTGCCCCGAATTCGGCCCGACTTGCGGCCTGTGCTGCCCCGAATTCGGCCCGACTCGCGGCGTGTGCTGCTTCGAATTGCTCAAAACTCCTGGCCTGTGAGGCGCCAAAATCGGCCACACTATGAGCCAGGGACTCGATGGCCTCAGGCAACCGTGCCACAACCCCCATGAACTCGGTGTGCCGGCGATCCGAGTCCACGGACATTTGATCTAGGAGGCGCACCTCCTTGGCGAGGACCGTCTCCGGACTGGAGGCCGGACTCTCCCTCTGGGGAGGAGGCCGCCGAGCTGGCCGACCCTTCCCGCGTTGCTGGATGCCACTGGGCCCAGCAACTACACTCCCCTGCGACCCTTCCCCCCTCTGGGAAGAAGGCCGCCGAGCTGCCCGACCCTTCCCGCGTTGCTGCACGCCACTGGGCACAGGAGCTACACTCCCCTGCGACACTTCCCCCGGCTCTCCTCCAGGGAAGACGTGTCCCCTCCATTGGCATCCCCTGGCGCGGCTGAGGGTTCCCCCGATGGGCCGCCTTCCTCTTCCTCTTCCTCCTCCTCCTCTTCCGAGGGGCTGTCACTGGCAGCTTCAGGGACCTCCTCCTCACCATCTGAAAGCAGGAAGGCACAAGAGTAGCTTTAGAGTGAGGAGAGGGTGTCAGCGAGGGAGGCATGAGTGGTGGCATTCAGCGCATTGGTCGGACAGTGGCAAAGGATGTAGATCTGAAGCGCAAGTGGGACGAGAGAGGTCCAAAAGGTGATGTCCTTACCATTGGTGCCCAGAACAGGGTCGGCATCTCCAGATGCAACGGGGCCAATCACCCGGGCACCCATGAGGCTACCCACGCGCTCTTCAAGGTCACTGAGCTGCTGGATCTGGGGACGGCCTCCCCCGGTCACAGTCCGGCTCTTCTGATTGTGTGCCAGCTTGGCCTGCAAGAGAAAGGATGGCCTCTAAGTACAGTGTGGTGCCCTGATCTTGTGTGCACTGCCTCACATGTTCGAATAGCTTGGCCAGTGTGGTGCCCAGATCTTGTGTGCACTGCCTCCCATGGTCGAATAGCTTGGCCAGTGTGGTGCCCAGATCTTGTGTGCACTGCCTCCCATGGTCGAATAGCTTGGCCAGTGTGTAAAGTACAGAATGTGCAATTGATGTTCATGCCAGTCCCATAGCTGCTGGATGAGGGCTGGCCATTCGGGCTTTTAGGTCCCTTTGCCCATAATGTGAGGTGCACATGCAAGGATGAGGAGGACACTGAAAAGGGGACTCACCCTGACAATCCTTGTGAGGTCATTGAACTTTTTCCGGCATTGGACACTGGTCCTGGGGACCTCGCTGTTGGATGTGACCCTGTGGGCGACCTCCCTCCAGGCTTTCCTGTAGACGCTGGTGGCAGGCTTCTTGCCACTGTCCGGGAACAAGAGTTTGCATCTCCTCTCCAAAGCCCTAACCAGCACCCTCAAATCATGGCCAGTGAAGTGCTGCGCTCGTTCACGGGCCTTCTGCATCTTTCCCGGCGCTATTTCTGTTCAGCAGCAGTGTTTAGGCCTAGCTGGAGGGCTGCAGTGTCCAGGGCGTGGCAGCAGACGAACTCGACCCTTCCCCCTTTAAGAGCTGGCCGGCGCCAGGGTGTCTGCTGTCAATCAAGAAATGACCGCACCTGCGCTGCGCTTGGCCTCGGCGGTTTAGCTCAGCACCGCCGGCTTTGCGCCTAAAGGTAGTTGTGTAACGCCAGTTTTAGCGCTCGAGCAAACTCTTAGGGCGAAGCTACTGAATATCGGCGAAGTGGCCTCGACTTTGCGCCGGGCGCAAACTTTAGCGGCTGCCCAACCTTTCCGCCCCAAAAGTGGCTATCCTGAATTTCTAGCCCATAGAGTTGTGGTGTAGGTTGTCCCTTTTCGGATGACTTTATGATTTGGTCAGCATGGCGCCTTATTATGCTTTCTCCGATGTCCACGGTATACATCAGTGGTCCTAGTCATGTGCAGATAGTTCCAGGCTGCCATATCTCGGTACGGTAGTCCCGGGCCAAAACTTGTTGACCTATCTGGAAGGTTCTAGTTGGCCTTTCATTCATGCCTTGAAACTGTCGGTTCTCCACGTCCCTTCTGATGTTGGGCATGACCAAATCCAGCCGGCATCTTAGGTTTCTATTGAAGAACATCATGGCGGGAGTTTGGTTGGTAACCATATGTGTTGCATTCCTGTATGCGAATAAGAAGTTATCCACCTTGTGCTGAAGTTTTATGTCTTCATTACCCATGGCCTTTATGGCCTTCTTGAAGGTCTGGACAACCCTTTCAGCCAATCCATTGGTGGCGGGATGGTATGGGGCGGACGTGTAGTGCTTAACCCCATTGTTTTTTAAGAACTTCCTGAATTCTTCGGACACAAATTGCGGTCCATTATCAGAACATATCTGTTCCAGCAGCCCATTCCTGGCAAATGTGGTCCTTAATACTGTGATGGTTTTTTCCGTGGTGGTGGAAGACATCTTTATTACCTCCGGCCACTTGGAGTGTGCATCAACCGCGATTAAGAACATTGAGTCCATAAATGGACCAGCAAAGTCGATGTGCACCCTTTGACAGGGAGATGAGGGCCACTCCCATGGATGTAGAGGGGCTTGTGGTGGAGCGTTTCGGACCTTCTGGCATCCTAGGCAGCTCTTGGTCATTTCTTCGATGTCTCCATCGATACCTGGCCACCATACAAACGCCCTAGCTAGGTTCTTCATTTTCACTCCACCCAGATGCCCCTCGTGAAGCTCCTTTAGCACTTTATCCTGGAGTTTGGGTGGAATCACCACACTGGATCCACACATCAAGGTTCCTCGGCACACTGACAGCTGTTCTCTTCTTTGCGAGAATGCTGGCAACAGTGGTTCGCCATGTGCTGGCCATCCCTTCACTGTTAAATCGTAGACCCGTGAGAGAGCCGGGTCATTTCTCGTCTCCCTTTCAATGGCAGAATTTGTTACTGGTAGACATTCCACTATGGTAGAGTGGAACATCTCTACTGGGTCTAATGTAGGTGCCTCTTCTACCATTGGCAACGGTAGGCGCGATAAACCGTCAGCATTCCCATGCTGTTTTGATCCTTTGTATTCTATGTTGTATTGGTGTGCCCCTAGAAAAAGGGACCACCTCTGTAGCCTTTGCGCTGTCATAATGGGAACACCCTTTTTAGGGTTGAATATGGAGATGAGGGGTTGATGGTCAGTCAACAAGGTAAATTTTTGTCCGTGTAGGTAATGGTTGAATTTCTTCACTCCCCATACCAGGCTGAGTGCCTCCCTGTCGATTTGGGCATAGTTACGCTCAGCTGAGTTCAATGAGCGTGATGCAAAAGCTATCGGCCGTTCCGAGCCATCAGGGAATTTATGGGATAATACTGCTCCTATGCCGTAAGGGGATGCATCGCACGCCAGTCTGATTGGCAGTGATGGGTTGTAATGAGCCAAAACTTCTTTGGACGTGATTAAGTCTTTGCATTTATGGAAGGCACGTTTACAGTCTTCGCTCCATTTCCAAATCACTCCTGTTTGTAGCAGTTCATTAAGAGGGTGTAGAAGAGTTGATAAGTTTGGTAAAAATTTATGATAGTAATTTATTAATCCCAGGAACGACCTTAATTGTGAAACATTTTCAGGTGCTGGGGCTTTTATGACCGCTTCAATTTTTTCAGGTGACTTATGCAACCCTTCTTTATTAATTATGTGGCCACAATATGATATCTGATTTTGGAAAAATTCGCTCTTGGGGCGATTTGCTCGTAGGCCCCGTTCTTTCAGCCGAGTGAGCACCTGCTCCAAATTGGCAAGGTGCTCGTTGTCGTTTTCTCCTGTTACAAGGATGTCGTCTAGGTAGCATTGAGTCCCCGGAATCCCTTGCAGGACTTGCTCCATAGCTCTTTGCCAGATAGCTGGAGCTGATGCTACTCCAAAAACCAGTCGATTGTACTGGTACAGGCCTTTGTGTGTGTTTATCGTGAGATACTTTTTAGAGGCCTCCTCAACCTCCATCTGTAGATATGCCTGTGCCAAGTCAATTTTGGTGAAACGTTTCCCTCCGGATAGTGAGGCGAAGATACCTTCTGTACTGTGTGAAGGACCGGGTTTACAGTCACCTTGAAGTCTCCACAGATGCGAATTTTTCTCTGTTCTTCAGATTTATCATTATTCAATGCTTTTTTCATGACTGGAACGATGGGTGTTGCCCACTCGCTCCAATCTATTTTGGATAATACGCCTGCCTTTTCCAAATTCTCCAGCTCTGCCTCGACTGCTGGACGAATTGCGTATGGCACCGGTCTTACCTTAAAAAATTTGGGAATTGCTGTATCTTCCACTTTTATTGAGGCGGTGATGCCTTTCAAGGTTCCTAGTTTCTCTTGAAACACTTCTTTGGCGTTGGCCAAGATGTCTTTTAATCGTTCGGGTATGATGTCATCATTGTTTATTTTCTTACTGGTCACCGTCAGTGCTTGAATGGAGTGCCAGTCTAAACGTATCTTTCTGATCCATTCACGTCCCAACAACGGTGGACCACCACCTTGTAGAACGTATAAATACAACTTTTGTATTTCTTTGCCGTTGTATACAACAGGCACCCTTATTTTTCCTTTGGGGTATACTTTCTGCCCCGTATATGTTTTTAAGATAATGGATGTGTCTTTTAGAGGTATATGCGAAAATAGCCTCTCGTAATCCCGTCAATTTATTACAGTTAGAGCTGATCCTGTATCTAGCTCCATTTTAACAGGGGACCCTGCTATCGTGAGGGTAACCCAAATGGTTTGGTAATCATCTTTGGCAAGTACATTATGTAATTTGAGACAGCTTAGTCTCTTGTTTTCGGAGTCGCTATCGCTCTTCTGGTCTTCGGAGCTACTGTCCGTCATCATTTGTACCTTCCTGTACTTTCCTTTATTGATTTTTTTTTTTCTGTCTGTGGATTTATTTTGTCCATATCGGCATACCCGTGCAATGTGTCCAATCTTTCCGCATTGCCTGCATGCTTTGTCCTTGAACCAGCAGTCCTTCTGGTTATGGGTGGATCTGCCGCAGCGATAACATCTTTCCAAACCCTGTGTTATTTCATGGGTGCCGAAGTCCTGTGTCTTTTGTTGTATCTCTGCAGCTCCTCTTGCTGCTGCTTCGTATGATACAGCCATACTGAAAGCTTTGTCCAATGTTAAATCTTTTTCAGAAAGCAGCCTTTTTTGTGTTCCTTCACTTAAGAGACCGCAAGCGAATTTGTCTCGAAGAGAATCTGCTAGTCCTGCCCCGAATTGGCAGTACTTTGATAGCTTTCTTAATTCGGCTAGGTAATCAGCGTTACTTTCATTCTTGTGTTGATTTCTCTTGAAGAATTTGAATCGTTCCGCTATCAGCAGCGGTGTTGGGTTTAAGTGCTCCTGCAGGGTATCAACAATTTCTTTAAAATTCTTGTCCTTTGGTTTGGCTGGAGTGATTAAATTTTGTAACAGCCCATATGCCTTTGCGCCCATTAGGTTCAGCAGTACTGAAGCTTTTATTTCATCTTCTATTCCATTTGCAGTGCAATATACCTCTACTCTTTCCACGTATATGGTCCAATCCTCTATTTCGCTATCAAAAGCATCAATATTGCCAGACTTAGGCATTTCAGAAAAGATATGGCGCTTCCCGCGCTTTTCTTTCTTTTCAGCAGCAAAGATATGGCGCTTCCCGTGCTTTCCCGCCACTGCTGCCGATGACAACGCTGTTTCCCGCGGTTTCCGTTCTTTTTTTTTCTTGTTTTATTTGTTTACAGTTGGAGACTTGTTCCCGCTGGACTTTCTCTGCAGGTCTGAACGCTGACCTGCTTGCCGCGCCGGCCGTCTCCCGAGTGCTCCCTCCCAGTCCGTTATTGCTTGCCTCCAATTTCGCTGCCTGTCTCAGCTGTAGAGCCAGCCGCTGGAGCCCCAGCCTGACGCCCAGGAAGGATTAGCACAGTACCTGCCACCAGCTTGGCCAGCTGGTGAAACCACAGCTTCTCTCACTTTCTTGAGTCTTCTGGACACCCAAGGAATCGATGTGCTGGAGGTGCTGCCGAATTGCAGGTGTATGTGCCTTTAAGAGCCCCAGGTGTGCTGTAATGCCGGTAATGGCCACTCGGGCTATATAAGCCTGTATATTGTGTATATCCGTTAGAACCCCCCCCAGACTTTGCTCAGCAAACACCTATGAACCAACTCCTGTCTTCAGTGTCTTTATCAACACACGGACACTACATTCCCCATTTTTATTGGAGTAGTAGATTGCTGTGTTATATTTTTCTTTCTTGAATAAAGATCAAAGTTTCTTGCACCAAAACCAATTGTCTGCTGCACTTTTGTCACAGCCCCCAAATAAGCCCAAGGTCTAGAATCAAGGGAGTGGGAGTGGTTCGATCCGCTCTGAAGTCAGAGGGGAAGCTGACCCACTCACCACCCCCTACACCGTCCGCTTCTGGTGCGCGACTCAGCAGCCGCCATTTTGGAGAGGGCCATAGCACTGCCGATAGCAGCGCTGCCCATAGAAATGCAAATCAGCAGAGTGTGACATCAGTGGGCAAACTTCGACTGCTTTGCTGACATCACCGCCGGGTCCTAATCTTGCTCAGGAAAGCATGCTGGCAGCAGCCCTACAGAGACACTGCCAGCGTTTCTTAAAGGGACACACACATCTTTCAGGTAAGTTTGTATTTAAGCTTTTGGACTGGTACTTTTATATTTTATTGAAGTAGTGGCTTGGTGAAATAGATGTTAAAAGTTTTTAAAGTGTACAGGGAATGCTGCTGGATGCATGCAAGGCTTTAGATGGTAAAGGAAGCCCTCTAAGAAGACAGAAAATGCTGGAAATAATTAGCAGGTTAGGCAGCATCCGCGGAGAGAGAAACAGAGCTCATGTCTCAGGTTGAGATGCTGACTGACCTGCTGAGTATTTCCAACATTTTATGCTTTTATTTCAGATTTTCAGCATCTATTCGCAGAGGGAAGAGGAAGACGCAGAATAGGAAATTGTAGAAGAGGGAGATGCAGAAGAGGAAAAAGCAGAAGAGGAAAAAGCAGAAGAGGAGGAAGCAGAAGTAAGGATGCAACTCAGACAGCCCCTTTCTGGCCGGGATATCCGGGATGGAATCATCTGCCTGCGGTACCAGTGACCACAACCCCAATTCCCCTTTCAACATTAGTCCCAGACCTTACCTTCCCTCTGTTACTGACCATCACAGTGTCCTCTTGGCCACAATGCTGAAATAAAAGCCAACAAAAAGCAAACTTTCCAATCCAACTTTATACATCTATACATCCAATATGACAACAAGAAATCAACTCATCATCCTTATGCATTCCCTTAATGACTGTCTTGTGTGTGCCTTTGCCTATCCTACTGATGTCTTGCAGTGCTACCCAGTGGCTGCAGCATGGCTGGTGGAAGGCTGCTGACTTTCAGTGGGGGACACTGCAAATGGCCTTGCAGGACGACCTTGAGGAGCTCGTGGCTGGGAGTGTGAAATCGACTGACGGTATTTCTTCTTTTTTACTGTCCCCTCTCCCTCTTCTTGGTCAACCACTGGCTGGGCAGGCTGCATTTCTTGGGTGTGTGAAATGAGGAAGGCACAAGGGTGGAGTTGTGGTGAGGGGAGGGCAGGAAAGCAAGAAGTGCATGCTGACACCATGTGCAGATTGTAAATCAGAAGATATTGTGGGATGAGGGGGAAGTGGGATGTGAGAAGGAGGATAGTGTATGAGGATACCAGCATGTTGTATCTTTTCAGCCCCTCCACTGGCCAGGGCTTCAGCCATGTCCCTGCCAAGAATGGCCTGCACCGTCTCAACCAAGGGAGTGAGGTGAAGCTAAGAATGGGAGATATGCCTCGTGTTTGGCACAGATTATTGGTCGGTGAGTGAGGGGGTGAGGGTTGTGCATTGAGCAGTGTGCAAGGCTAGTGGTGCAGTTGGTAGGAGATGGCTTTTGAAGATGTATTCACTGACCTTGACCCCTGGCCTGAGATCATGAAGCTTCTTTGGGTACTGGAGCCAGGTCATGGGGATGACACCACTGGTAGTGACGGCCTCTCTGGTCTGGTCCCAGATCTTTCTATTTGGAGGGTCTCCTGGTCCCTGTGGGTAGAGGACCTCTCTTGCAGTGTTGACCCCCTGCACAAAGCTAGGCCTAGAAATTCAGTATAGCCACTTTTGGGGCGGTAAAGTCGGGCGGGCGCTAAAGTTTGCGCCCGGCGCAAAGTCGATGGCACTTCGCCGATATTCAGTAGCTTCGCCCTAAGAGGTTGCTTGAGCGCTAAAACTGGCGTTGCACGCCTATCTTTAGGTGCTAAGCCGGCGGTGCAGAGGGATAGCACCAAGGCCGGGCGCAGCGCAGGTGCGGTCATTTCTTGATTGACAGCAGACACTGTGGCGCCGGCCAGCTCTTAAAGGGGGAAGGGTCGACTTGCTCTGCTGCAACGGCCTGCACACTGCAGCCTTCCAGCTAGGCCTGAACACTGCTGGTGATCAGAAGGAGCCATGGCAACGGTACAGAAGGCCCGTGAGCGTGCCCTGCACTTCTCAGCCCATGACTTGAAGGTGATGGTGAGGACCTTGGAGAAGAGACAGCACATCTTGTTCCCGGACACTGGCAGGAAGCCTCCAACCAGCGTCTATAGGAAAGCCTGGAGGGAGGTCGCCCGCTGGGTGTCGGCCACCGGCGATGCCCCCAGGGACAATGTCCAATGCCGGAAGAAGTTTAATGACCTGACCAGGATTGTCAGGGTGAGTACCCTTTCCAGTCTCCTCCTCATCCTTGCATGTACACCTGGCATGATGGGCAAAGGGACCTGAAAGCCCTAATGGCCAGCCCTCAGCCAGCAGCTATGGGACAGTCATGAACATCAATTGGACATTCTGCACTTTACACCATGGGAGGCAGTGCACACCACATCAGGGCTACACACTGGCCAAGCTATTCCACCATGGGAGGCAGCGCACACCACATCAGGGCTACACTCTGGCCAAGCTATTCCACCATGGGAGGCAGCGCACACCACATCAGGGCTACACACTGGCCAAGCTATTCCACCATGGGAGGCAGCGCACACCACATCAGGGCTACACACTGGCCAAGCTATTCCACCATGGGAGGCAGCACACACCACATCAGGGCTACACACTGGCCAAGCTATTCCACCATGGGAGGCAGTGCACACCACATCAGGGCTACACACCGTACTTACAGGCCGTCCTTTCTCTTGCAGGCAAAACTTGCCAACAACCGAAGGCACCAGGAGCAGACCGGGGGAGGCCGCCCCCAGATCCAGGAGCTCACTCCCCTGGAGGAGCGCGTGAGTCGCCTCATGGGACCCCGGGTGATTGGGCCCATCGCCTGTGGAGATGCCGACCCTCTTCTGGGCCACAATGGTATGGACATCACCTTTTGGACCTCTTTCGTCGCACTTGCGCATCCGATCTACCTCCTTTGCCATTGTCCGACCAATGCGCTGAATGCCACCAGTCATGCCTCCCTCGCTGATGCCCTCTCCTCACTCTAAAGCTACTCTTGTGCCTTCCTGCTTTCAGCTGGTGACAAGGAGCTCCCTGAAGCTGCCAGTGACAGCCCCTCCGAGGAGGAGGAGGAGGAGGAACAGGAAGGCGGACCATCAGGGCAGCAGTCAGGTGCGGCTGCAGATGCCGAAGTAGTGGACACGTCTTCCCTGGAGGAGAGCCTGGAGGAAGTGTCGGAGGGGAGTGGAGCTGCTGGGACCAGTGGCGTCCAGCAACCCAGGAGGGCTGCGGCTGGTCCGCGGCCTTCCCCCCAGAGGGGGGAAGGATCGGAGGGGAGTGCAGTTGCTGGGCCCAGTCGCCGCCGGCAACGTGGCAAGGGTCGGCCAGCTCTGCCCCCTGCTCCCCAGCGGGAGAGTCCGGACTCCAGTCCGGCCACCTTCAACTCAGAGGAGGTGCGCCACCTCGATCAAATGGCCCAGGATTCGGATCGCCGGCACACCGAGTTGATGGGGGTAGTGGCACGGATGCCTGAGGCCATCGAGTCCCTGGCTAGTAGTGTGCGCGAGTTCGGGGCCTCACATGCCGCGAGTGGCCGGCTGATCAGTGATGCCATCCAGACAGTGGCTGCTCTGTTGCGGTCGCAGACCAGGGCAACAGGGGCACTGACTGCTGCCACACGCGCTGCGTCAGCCAGGCATCGCCTGGACACCCGCCGCGCTGCAGCAGCACAGCGGGCTGCCCTTCGGCAGATTGGTGCGCATGCTGCAGTGCGGGCCCGTGCGAGTGCCAGAGTGGCACATCACCAGCCAGGGCCGACCATCCGCCAGGTTGCACACATTCCTCCAGCCGTCACCGCCACTCCCCCAGTGGCGCCTCAACGGCAAGCGGCTGCGAATGATGTTGGCCAGGCACAACTGCGCCAATCACCAGCTGGCCCCTCGAGGGGCAAACCCCGTCTAGGCCGCCCCCCAAGGGCATCTGCCGGAAGGACATCTAACCCTCAGGAGCCTTTCCCCAGCCTCGCAGCAGCCACTGGGCAGAGCTTGCGGAGGAGCAGCAGGCCGGGCAGGGGCCCCAAAAGGCTCGACAAGGTCTCGCCCTCGCGGCCCAAGAAGTAGACGGTGTGGCCAAGTGTTATTTTATATGGCGATGCCTATGTTTCTTTTGGCCATGGTTGTTTTGTTTCTGGGGATGTTTTTTGGGTTAAGGCCGAGGATGAAGGCCATTTTTGAACAAATGTTCAGTTATTCCTCCCCAGGTTGTGGGAGTGAGTCATTTGATGTACTGTTTTTTGGGGCCGTTTAATGTTTCTGGGTTTCATGTGTGAAGGGGTTTCATTGGTCTAAAATAAAGATTTCTCTTTATTCAGAGAGTGTCCATGTTTGTTGCTGTAAGTGTTTGTTGCCTTCGCCGGCTGAGGGCTTGCGGAGCGGCTGCGTTCATGTTCCTTCATGGCCACAAGGCATTCCCTGACAGGGGGCTTAGAAGTGACGTTCAATAAGCCGCCGACGGACGGCCCTTGGACCTTCTCGCTCCCTCCTGGGATGGTACTCCTCCTCCTCCTGCTCCTCCTCCTCATGCTCCTCCTCCTGAGGTGGTGGTCCAACGTGAGGTGGCAGTGCCTGAGTCCTGCGGAGAGCCAGGTTGTGCAGCATGCAGCAAACAACGACGAATTGGGACACTCAGTCCGGGGAATACTGCAGAGATCCACCGGAACGATCCAGGCAGCAGAACCGCTGCTTGAGGGCGCCAATTGTTTGTTCGATTATGTTCCTGCTCGCTTGATGGCTCTCGTTGTATGCCTCTTCAGCAGGGGTCCTGGGCGCGCGGAGCGGGGTCATGAGCCAGGTACACAAAGGATAGCCTTTGTCCCCGAGAAGCCATCCTCTTGGGGGAGGCTGTGCCTCGAACATGTCATGCACAGTTGTCTGCCGCAGGATAAAGACATCGTGGCTGCTGCCTGGAAAGCGGGCATTGACAGCTAGGATGCGCTGCTTGTGGTCACACACCAGCTGTACATTGAGGGAATGGTAGCCCTTCCGGTTGCGGTAATCCTCGGCATGCTCCACAGGTGCCCGCAAAGCCACATGCGTACAGTCAATGGCGCCCTGCACCAAGGGGAAGGCCGCGAATCTTGCAAATCCCAGTGCACGCTGATGCTGCCTCTCCAGGGCCATGGGGAAGGAGGTGAATTGGCGTCTCCTTCTGAAAAGGGCATCGGTCACCTGGCGGATGCAGCAATGCACGGCGAACTGGGATATGTTAGCTATGTTCCCAGCAGCGGATTGGAAGGAGCCGGTGGCATAGAAGTTCAAGGCCACCGTCACCTTCGCCTCCACCGACAGAGACGTCCTGCTCCTGAGCTTTGGACGCAGATCTCTGCGAAGCAGATGGCAGATCTCTGCAACCACCTCTTTTCGGAATCTCAGCCTTTTTACACATCTCGCGTCACTCATGTTGAAGTAGGTGCGCTGCTGGCGGTATGCCCTGACTGGGTAAGGCCTATGTTGCCGACGCCTGTTGCCCCCTCTGCGTCTAGCCAGGGCTGCCCCTCTCACACCGCGTCTGCGAGCCCTACGGACATGACGCTGAAACTCAGCGTTGGCACCCCATGCAGCCCCCATAATATGCTGCCAAACAGTCAAATATACAAGAGGCCACTTGCAACGCACTGGCCTGAAGCCAAAAATACCTGAGCTAGTGTGGGCCCAAACCAGAAAGCTGTCTTCCTTGGTCTCTCTCCAGAAATCCGTTGCACAAGAGTGTTTGCTGCAAAATGGCTGCCCTTTATAGTGCAGGGTAAGTGCCCTTTAATTTACGCTGCCCGGGTCCCGCGTCGACTCTGTTGCGTTCCACTAAACAAGCGTGCGGGCCGCCGGCCGCACAATGGGGCGGTCCCACTGAAGTTCTGGATCGGGGCGCGCAAAGGGCGTTGCACGAGGATATGACGTCATTTTCTGCGCGCGCAGGTGAGCGCGCGCTAAACTTTGCACCGGCGCTAAATGTGTACTTAATTTGGGGCGAGGCGCAGATCGCGCTGCGCCCGGACGCTACACGCATAGCGCCCGAAATTCACTTCTCTTAAGGCGCTAACGGCTGGCGCAACCAACTGAATTTCTAGGCCCTAGAGTGCTGCAGCGATACATAGGAACATAGAAGATAGGAGCAGGAGTAGGCCATTCGGCCCCTCGAGCCTGCTCCACCATTTAATGAGATCATGGCTGATCATCCAAATTCAGTACCCTGTCCCTGCTTTCTCCCCATACTCTTGATCCCTTTTGCATGCGAGACACTGGGTGCCCCTTCCCTGGCTTGTTGAGCTATTTGTGTTTGTGCTGAAGCACTTTTACCATTTTTTTAGGTGCGGAAGGCAATTCAGCTTTAAGAGATGAAGATTGCCGTTTGGAAATTATTTTTAATGTTTTTTTTCAGAAGGCAGTTGAGCTGTAAATGCTAAAGACTGCCTATTTTAAAAAGATTTTTATTTTTTTCATTTTAGAAGGCAATGCTCATTGTGCCCCTTAGTGGGCAGAATCCGCATTGCGACTCTGGGAGGAGCTCTTCGGCCACTGGGAGAAGGCGATGGATGAGGATTCTTGTGATGACTCGGAGGTCGAACGGCAAACCATCGTCAACACCCTCACCGAAGCGTACGAGAGCATGGGCCTTACACTAAACATCCGTAAGACAAAGGTTCTCTACCAACCTGCCCCCGCCACACAGTACTGCCCCCCGATTATCAAAATCCACGACAAGGCCTTGGACAATGTGGACCACTTTCCATACCTCGGGAGCCTACTGTCAACAAGGGCAGACGTCGACGACGAAGTCCAACACCACCTTCAGTGTACCAGTGCAGCCTTCGGTTGCCTGAGGAAGAGAGTGTTTGAAGACCAGGACCTGAAACCCGGCACTAAGCTCATGGTCTACAGTGCAGCAGTGATACCCGCCCTGCTGTATTCCCCTGAGACATGGACCATGTACAGCAGGCACCTCAAAGCACTGGAGAGGTACCACCAATGCTGCCTCTGCAAGATCCTGCAAATCCATTGACAGGATAGGCGCACCAACATCAGTGTCCTTGCTCAGGCCAACATCCCCAGCATCGAAGCTTTAACCACGCTTGATCAGCTCCAATGGATGGGTCACATTGTCCGCATGCCCGATACGAGACTCCCAAAACAAGCGCTCTACTCGGAGCTCCGGCATGCAAGAGAGCTCCAGGTGGGCAGAGGAAATGCTTCAAGGACACCCTCTAAGCCCCCTTGAAAAAGTGTAACATCCCCACCGACACCTGGGAATCCCTGGCCCAAGACCGCACAAAGTGGAGGAGAAGCATAAGAACATAAGAACATAAGAAATAGGAGCAGGAGTAGGCCAATCAGCCCCTCGAGCCTGCTCCGCCATTCAATAAGATCATGGCTGGTCTGATCTTAACCGCCAATCTACTATCACAGAACCATCTCCTGAATCTAACAGAATTAGACACACGAAATAGGAGCAGGATCAGGCTACACGGCGCCTGGGCCCGCTCCGCTACCCACAGGACCATGACCGATCCGAACCTAGACTCATGTCCAAATTCCTGCCCGCTCCCCGTAACCCTTAATTCCCTTTACTTCTAGGAAACTGTCTATTTCTGTTTTAAATTTATGTAATGATGTAGCTTCTACAGCTTTTTGGGGCAGAATATTCCATGGACCTACCACCCTCTGAGTGAAGTAGTTCCTCCTCATCTCAGTTTTGAAAGAGCAGCCCTTTATTCTAAGACTGTGCCCCCTAGTTCTAGTTTCACCCATCATCGGGAACATCCTCCCCGCATCCACCCGATCCAACCCCTTCACAATCTTATATGATTCAATAAGATCACCTCTCATTCTTCTGAACTCCAATGAGTAGAGTCCCAATCTACTCAACCTCTCCTCATATGTCCATCCCCTCATCCCCGGGATTAACCGAGTGAACCTTCTTTGTACTGACTCGAGAGCAAGTATGTCTTTTCTTAAGTATGGACACCAAAACTGTATGCAGTATTCTAGGTGCGGTCTCAACAATACCTTGTACAACTGAGGCAATACCTCCCTATTTTTATATTCTATCCCCCTAGCAATGAAAGCCAACATTTCATTGGCCTTCTTAATCACTTGCTGCACCTGCATATTAACCTTTTGAGTTTCGTGCATCAGGACCCCCAGATCCCTTTGCACTTCAGTACTTTCAAGTTTCTTGCCATTAAGATAATAACTTGCTCTACGATTTTTCCTGCCAAAGTGCATAACCTCACACTTTCCAGTATTGTATTCCATCTGCCAAATCTCTGCCCACTTACTTAGCCTGTCTATGTCCCCTTGCAGTTTTTTTATGTCCTCCTCACTCACTACTTTCCCTCCCATCTTAGTATCATCTGCAAACTTTGATATGTTACACTCGGTCCCCTCCTCCAAATCGTTAATATAGATTGTAAAGAGTTGGGGACCCAGCACTGACCCCTGCGGAACACCACTAGTTACTGATTGCCAGTCTGAGAATGAACCATTTATCCCAACACTCTGCCTTCTGTTAGATAGCCAATCCTCTATCCATGCCAGAATATTACCCCCAATCCTGTGATTTTTTATCTTAAGCAAAAATCTTTTGTGTGGCACCTTGTCAAATGCCTTTTGGAAGTCTAAATACACTACGTCCACTGGTTCGCCTTTATCCACCCTATATGTTACTTCCTCAAAGAACTCCAGCAAATTTGTCAAACATGACTTCCCCTTCATAAAACCATGCTGACTTTGTCCTATTAAATTATGATTATCCAAATGTCCTGTTACTGTCTCCTTAATAATGGACTCCAAAATTTTACCTACCACAGATGTTAGGCTAACCGGTCTATAGTTTCCAGCCTTCTGTCTACTGCCCTTTTTAAATAAGGGTGTTACATTAGCAGTTTTCCAGTCTGCCGGGTCCTTTGCTGAGTCCAGGGAGTTTTGGAAAATTATTACTAATGCATCCACAATGCCTACCGCCACTTCCCTCAAGACCCTAGGATGTAAGCCATCAGGTCCAGGTGATTTATCCGCCTTGAGTCCCATTATTTTACCGAGTACCACTTCCTTAGTGATTTTGATCATGTTTAGCTCCTCCCCCCCTATAGCCCCCAGTTTGTCCAGTGTTGGGATATTCTTAGTGTCCTCTACTGTAAAGACTGATACAAAATATTCATTCAGTGTTTTTGCCATCTCCAAATTTCCCACCATTAATTTCCCGGTCTCATCCTCTAAGGGACCAGCATTTACTTTAGCCACCCTTTTACTTTTTGTATAACTATAAAAACTCTCACCATCTGTTTTTATATTTTTTGCTAATTTACTTTCATAATCTATCTTCCCTTTCTTAATCAATCTTTTTGATATATTTTGCTGTCTTTTAAAGTTTTCCCAATCCTCTATCCTCCCACTAGATTTGGCTAACTTATATGGCCTTGTTTTTAGTTGAATACTATCCTTAATTTCTTTACTTAGCCACGGATGGCTGTCTTTTCTTTTACACCCTTTTCTTCTCAGTGGAATATTTCTTTTTGGAAGTTGTAAAATAACTCCTTAAATGTACACCACTGATCATGTATCGTCTTACCCATTAATCTATTTCCCAATCCACTCTACTCAATTCCGCTCTCATACCTTCATAGTCTCCTTTATTCAAGCAAGATATTATGAAGGGGATGTCATGTTTGACAAATTTGCTGGAGTTCTTTGAGGAAGTAACATATAGGGTGGATAAAGTGGAACCAGTGGACGTAGTGTATTTAGACTTCCAAAAGGCATTTGACAAGGTGCCACACAAAAGATTATTGCTTAAGATAAAAAATCACGGGATTGGGGGTAATATTCTGGCATGGATAGAGGATTGGCTATCTAGCAGAAGGCAGAGAGTTGGGATAAATTGTTCATTCTCAGACTGGCAATCAGTAACTAGTGGTGTTCCGCAGCGGTCAGTGCTGGGTCCCCAACTCTTTACAATCTATATTAACGATTTGGAGGAGGGGACCGAGTGAAACATATCAAAGTTTGCAGATGATACTAAGATGGGGGGGAAAGTAGTGAGTGAGGAGGACATAAAAAACCTGCAAGGGGACATAGACAGGCTAAGTAAGTGGGCAGAGATTTGGCAGATGGAATACAATACTGGAAAGTGTGAGGTTATGCACTTTAGCAGGAAAAATCATCGAGCAAGTTATTATCTTAATGGCAAGAAACTTGAAAGCACTGAAGTACAAAGGGATCTGGGGGTCCTGGTGCACGGAACACAAAAGGTTAGTATGCAGGTGCAACAAGTGATTAAGAAGTCCAATGGAATGTTGGCTTTCATTGCTAGGGGGATAGAATATAAAAATAGGGAGGTATTGCTTCAGTTGTACAAGGTATTGGTGAAACCGCACCTGGAATACTGCATACAATTTTGGTGTCCATACTTAAGAAAAGACATACTTGCTCTCGAGTCAGTACAAAGAAGGTTCACTCGGTTAATCCCGGGGATGAGGGGATGGACGTATGAGGAGAGGTTGAGTAGATTGGGACTCTACTCATTGGAGTTCAGAAGAATGAGAGGCGATCTTATTGAAACACATAAGATTGTGAAGGGGTTGGATCGGGTGGATGCGCGGAGGATGTTCCCGCTGATGGGTGAAACTAGAACTAGGGGGCATAGTCTTAGAATAAGGGGCTGCTCTTTCAAAACTGAGATGAGGAGGAACTACTTCACTCAGAGGGTGGTAGATCCATGGAATATACTGCCCCAAAAATCTGTAGAAGCTACATCATTACATAAATTTAAAACAGAAATAGACAGTTTCCTAGAAGTAAAGGGAATTAAGGGTTACGGGGAGCGGGCAGGAATTTGGACATGAGTCTAGGTTCGGATCGGTCATGGCCCTGTGGGTAGCAGAGCGGGCCCAGGGGCCATGTACCCTGATCCTTCTCCTAGTTCGTGTGTCCAATTCTGTTAGATTCAGGAGATGGTTCTGTGATAGTAGATTGGCGGTTAGGATCAGATCAGCCATGATCTTATTGAATGGCGGAGCAGGCTCGAGGGGCTGATTGGCCTACTCCTGCTCCTATTCCTTATGTTCTTATGTTCTTCTTATGTTAGCACGCTTGTTTGAGATCCAACCTTCTCACCCTCTAATTGAATATGGAATTCAACCGTGTTATGGTCACTCATTCCAAGGGGATCCTTTACTAGGAATTTTTAATGAATCCTGTCTCATTACACAGGAGCAGATCTAAGGTTGCTTGCCCCCTGGTCGGTTCAGTTACATACTGCTCAAGAAACCCATCCCTAATACACTCAATGAACTCATCCTCAAGGCAGCCCTGCCCAATTTGATTTGTCCAATTAATATGATAGTTAAAATCCCCCATAATTATAGATGCTCCCTTATTACAAGCCTCAACTATTTCCTGATTGATACTCCATCCAACAGAGTTGCAACTGTTCGGAGGCCTATAGACTATGCCCACTAGTGTTTTTTTCCCCTTATTATTCCTTATCTCCACCCAAACTGCTTCATTATCCTGATCTTTTGACCCAATATCATTTCTCTGTATTACAGTGATTCCTTCCTTTATTAACATAGCCACCCCACCTCCCCTTGCTTCCTGCCTGCCCTTCCTGATCGTTATATAACCTGGTATGTTTAATTCCCAGGCATTGTCACCCTGCAGCCATGTTTCTGTAATGGCCACAAGATCATACCCATATGTAATTATTTGTGCCATTAACTCGTCTATTTTGTTACGAATGCTACGTGCATTCAGATAGAGAACTTTCAAATATGTTTTGTGACACTTAGTTCCTGCTTTTGCCCTTTTTATTACTTTACCTTTTACTCCATACCTTCATCCCCTTCCTGACACGCTCTGGTTTTTAATTTCCCCACTGCTACCTAAGTCTATGACCTTCTCTGTTGTCATTTTTATTGTTTGCTCTCTAGGAACCTCCCCCCAACTAGTTAGTTTAAAGCCCTCTCTACAGCCCTAGTTATATGATCCGCCAGGACTCTAGTCCCAGCACTGGCCAAGTGAAGCCCGTCCCAATGGAACAGCTCCCTCCTGCCCCAGTACTGGTGCCAGTGTCCCAGGAAGCACGTCATTTGTACCAACATGGATCCACCCCCTCCCACTGCAAGTTTCTGTCCAGCCCATCCGGGAAGGCGCCGAACACCTCGAGCCTCTTCGCTGGGAGCAAGCGGATTTCAAGCGCAGGCAGCGCAAGGAGCGCACGTCAATCCAAGCACCCCACCCAGCCATCCCTTCAACCACCGTCTGCCCCACCTGTGACAGAGACTGTAGGTCCCGCATTGGACGCATCAGTCACCTGCAAACTCATTTTTAAGGTGGAAGCAAGTCATCCTCGGTTCCGAGGGACTGCCTAAGAGAGATCAAGGGTGTAATGGGTGTAATTCCCAGGGAAGGTTTTTCAGCCCCAAGAGTTTCAGGGGCATATTTTTATTTCAGCATCTCTTTACTGCCCATAAAACCTAGGTTTGTGCTTAAATCTGGGACAATTCGTCTTATACCATGCCACCTGATTGACATTCACTCTCTCACCTCCAGTCTCCAACTTCTCAATCTCCATCACATCTTTTCCTATCTCTACTTTATCATTAGTACAGTCCAGTATGCTGTCTTACACAGGCTTCCTCCTGCCTAAATCCTTGTTATCTTGAAATTAAAATTCATCACATCATCTCCTACTCTAACTCATTGGTTTCCAGGAACTCAAAAAGATGGAATTATTTGCTTAATCTCTCCTTCCTCCTGCATTCTTCACACTTTAAAACCCCGAGTTTAGCATCACCTGTTTTCTTACCTCTTTTTTATTCTTTTTAACCATGGTGGTGTCCTGTCTGGGGGTCTTAGTTTAGTTTCACAATTAAGTATGAACTGAAATTCGAGGTTCAACATTCCTGGAGCAATATTAGGGCCAATCAGAATTTCATTTTCACCCTTTCTTTTCTGTCTCTGACTCCTGTTCACCCCTCCCCCACCTGTTCATCTCTCTTTCCAGAAATAAAAATGGATATAAATAGGTTGTTAAATGCACTGTAAGGTCAATGACATGATGAAATACAAGCTCTGCATAGGGGCAGTTCACAATTATAGTATGAATAATCAGTTGGGAGAAGTGAGGATTAAAGGTTATGCGCTATACACTTTAAAAAATTTTGATAATTGTACCTGTCCATTGTTCATTCAAAAAAAATTACAGTATGCTTTATGGAAGGGAATGTAAAATAAAAGCATTCCTTGTATTTTCATGAAAATAATTACAAACCACCCATCCATATAATAGAAATTTGAAAAAGGACAGCTACAGCAGATACCCACCACAAGAAGATATGAGTCACTCACTGCATTTGCGATTGTCCCCATTTTCCACATGAAGTTCAGCTATGTATGTAACATTTTTAAGATGCCTAACCCTTTAGGAGCACACGTAATCCTTGTCCATCTCTACACCCTATACAGCAACACCCTCACTAGGCCATCTCTCATTAGCACCTTTGGCCAGTGGGAGCCAAATCTACTGTATTCACCAATTGAAACAAGAAATGAAATACTTCCCCTTTTAAATGTAGTGGACAATAGATCCTCTGTTATATCTGAGGAAGCTGTTCTTGGCTGTCATTTTACTACAAATTCTGTATCATTATGAAATTATTTTTTCATGCATCGTTACACAAATGGTAGTGTGACTCAGGAGTCAGATGGCAATTGTACAGAGTGAAACCCTTTCATCAATTCACTCCTCAGGCCCCTGCTATAACTTTAGGATAACTTTAACTGAGTGCAGACTAGCACATTGAAGGACTGCACTACATCATGGTGTAATGACATCAGAAACTTTGAAGTCAATGCCCAGCAGTTTAGGTGTTTTTCCAACTTAATCCAGTTCTGGGAGTTGGTTGTGTGAAAAATTTGGCTTAGTTTACATAGAAGATAGGAGCAGGAGTAGGCCATTTGGCCCCTCGAGCCTGCTCCACCATTCAATGTGATCATGGCTGATCATCCAAGTTCTGTACCCGGTCCCTGCTTTCTCCCCATACCCCTTGATCCCTTTAGCCTTAAGAAATATATCCAACTCCTTCTTGAATATATTAAATGAATTGGCCTTTACTGCCTTCTGTGGTAGAGAATTCCACAGGTTCACCACTCTCTGGGTGAAGAAATTCCTCCTCAATTCTGTCCAAAAAGACCTACCCCTTATCCTTAGACTGTGACCCCTGGTTCTGGATTCCCTGACCATTGGGAACATCGTCCCTGCATCTAGTCTGTCCGGTTCTGCCAGAATTTTATAAGTTTCAATGAGATCCCCTCTCATTCTTCTAAACTCCAGCGAGTACAAGCCCAATCGACCCAATCTCTCCACATACGTCATTCCTGCCATCCCAGGTATCAGCCTGGTGAATCTTCGCTGAACTCCTTCCATGGCAAGAATATCCTTCCTCAGATAAGGCGACCAAAACTGCACACAATACTCAAGATATGGTCTCACCAAGGCCCTGTACAACTGCAGCAAGACATCCTTGTTCTTGTACTCAAACCCTCTCGCTATGAAGGCCAACATACCATTTGCCTTCTTACCTGCCTGCTGCACCTGTATGCTTACTTTCAGCGACTGGTGCACAAGGACACCCAGGTCTCATTGCACTTCCCCTTCTCCCAATCTATTGCCATTCAGATAATAATCTGCCTTCCTGTTTTTGCCACCAAAGTGGATAACCTCACATTTATCCACGTTATATTGCATCTGCCATGCTTCTGCCCAATCACCCAACCTGTCCAAATCATCCTGTAGTCTCTCGGCATCCTCCTCACAGCACACACGCCCACCCAGCTTTGTGTCGTCTGCAAATTTGGAGATATTACATCTAGTTCCCTTGTCTAGATCATTAATATATATTGTGAAAAGCTGGGGTCCAAGGACTGATCCCTGTGGTACCCCACTAGTCACTGCCTGCCACTTGGAAAAAGAGCTGTTTATTCCAACTCTTTGCTTTCTATCTGCCAACCAGGTCTCTATCCAAGTCAATACCTTGCCCCCAATCCCATGTGCCTTAATTTTACACGCTAATCTCTTATGTGGGACCTTATCGAAAGCCTTCTGAAAGTCCAAATACACCACATCCACTGGTTCTCCTTTATCTATTTTATACTAGTTACATCCTCAAAAAATTCCAGTAGATTAGTCAAGCACGGTTTACCTTTTGTAAATCCATGTTGACTTTGTCCGATCCTCTCACTGTTTTCCAAGTGCTCTGCTATTACATCTTTTATAATGGACTCTAGCATTTTCCCCACTATCGATGTCAGGCTTACCGGACTGTAATTCCCTGTTTTCTCTCTACCACCTTTTTTGAATAGTGGGGTAACATTAGCTACCCTCTAATCCATGGGTACTGTTCCAGATTCCATCGAATGTTGGAAGTTGATCAGCAATGCATCTACTATTTCTAGGGTCACTTCCTTAAGTACCCTAGGATGTAGATTATCAGGCCCTGGGGATTTATCAGCCTTCAATCCCATCAATTTCCCTAACACCATTTCCCTACAAATACTGATTTCTTTCAGTTCCTCCCTTTCATCAGACCCTATATTCCCCAGCATTTCTGGGAGGTTATTTGTGTCCTCCTTTGTGAAGACAGAACCAAAATATGTATTTAATTGGTCAGCCATTTCTTTGTTCCCCGTTATAAATTCCCCTGATTCTGACTGCAAGTTTTTCCTGCAGTCTTTTATTCGTTACCACTTCCTATTGCCAATGGGTAAGCCTGCATACCAGCATGAATGGCCAAGCATGCAAGCATTATTACACCATTGACACTGCTCTGTACATGTCCACAGAGCCAACCACAGCTTTCACATCAGCAAAACATCAGCTGAGCAGATGAATGGTATAACTCAGGTCTATTTGGCCACTGTACAAGCTGTTAATGGCATAATAGAACAGAGAACTATTCAAATGCGTATTACAAAGTGAATGTTTTATGTGGGTTCCCTATCAGTGAGGGAGTTACAAATTAACGGCATCATATCAGAGGTCATAGAATGATAGAGTGATACAACACAGAAGGAGGCCATTCGGCCCATCGTGCCTGTGCTGGCTCTTTGGTAGAGCTATCCAATTAATTCCACTTCCCTGCTCTTTCTCCATAGCCCTGTACTGTTTTTACCTTCAAGTATTTATCCAATTCTCTTTTGAATGCTGCTGAATCTGCTTCCACCACCTTCTCAGGCAGTGCATTCCAGATTACCACTCGCTGTGTAAAAAATGTTTCCTCATGTCACCTCTGGTTCTTTTGCCAATCACTTTAAATCTGTGTCCTCTGGTTGCTGACCCTTCTGCCACAGTTTCTCTTCATTTGCTGTATTAGAGTCATTCATGGTTTTAAACTTCCATCAAATCTTCTCTTAACTTTCTCTGCTCGAGGAAGAACAACCCCAGCTTCTCCAGTCTTTCAACATCATTTTAAAAAATTAGTTTATGGGATGATGTTGATGCTGCAATCCGTGTGGTCAAGGTACTCCCACAGGTAGGGAGTTCCAGGATTTTGACCCAGCGATGATGAAGGATCGATGATATACTTCCAAGTCAGGATGGTGTGTGACTTGGAGGGGAACTTGGATGTGGTGGTTTTCCCATGCGCCTGCTGCCCTTGTCCTTCTAGGTGGAAGTGGTCGCGGGTTTGGGAGGTGCTGCCGAAGAAGCCTTGGTGAGTTGCTGCAGTGCATCTTGTAGATGGTACACTCTGCAGCCACTGGAGAGGTACCACTAATGCTGCCTCCGCAAGATCCTGCAAATCCTTTGGCAGGATAGGCGCACCAACATCAGTGTTCTTGCTCAGGCCAACACCCCCAGCATCGAAGCTTTGACCATGCTCGATCAGCTCCGATGGACAGGCCACATCGTCTGCATGCCCGATATGAGACTCCCAAAACAAACGCTCTACTCGGAGCTCCGACACGGCAAGAGAGCCCCAGGTGGGCAGAGGAAATGTTTCAAGGACACCCTCAAAGCCTCCTTGGAAAAGTGCAACATCCCCACCGACACCTGGGAATCCCTGGCTCAAGACCGCACAAAGTGGAGGAGAAGCATCCGGGAAGGCGCCGAACACCTCGAGTCTCTTCGCCGGGAGCAAGTGGAAGCCAAGCGCAAACAGCGGAAGGAGTGCATGTCAACCCAAGCACCCCACCCATCCGCCCCTTCAACTACCGTCTGCCCCACCTGAGACAGAGACTGTAGGTCCTGCATTGGACTTATCAGTCCCCCGAGAATTCATTTTTAATGTGGAAGCAAGTCATCCTCGATTCTGAGGGACTGCCTAAGAAGAAGAAGAAGATTGGTACGCACTGCTGCCACAGTACGCCGGTGGTGGAGGGAGTGAATGTTTAAGGTGGGGGATGAGGTGCCAATCAAGCGGGCTGCTTTGTCCTGGATGGTGTCGAGCTTCTTGAGTGTTGTTGGAGCTGCACTCATCCAGGCAAGTGGAGAGTATTTCATCACACTCCTTACTTGTGCCTTGTAGATGGTAGAAATGTTTTGGGTAGTCAGGAGGTGAGACACTCACTGCAGAATACCTAGCCTCTGACCTGCACATGTTGCCACAGTATTTATGTGGCTGGTCCAGTTAAGTTTCTTGTCAATGATAACCCCCAGGATGTTGATGGTGGGGGATTCGGCAATGGGAATACCATTGAATGTCAAAGGGAGGTGGTTAGACTCTTACTTGTTGGAGATAGTCATTGCCTGGCACCTCTGTGGCGCGAATGTTACCTGCCACTTATCAGCCCAAGCCTGAATGTCGTCCGGGTCTTGTTACATGCGGGCATGGACTGCTTCATTATCTGAGGAGTTGTGAATGGTGCTGAACACTGTGCAGTCATCAGCAAACATCCCCATTTCTGACCTTATGTTGGAGGGAAGGTCATTGATGAAGCAGCTGAAGATGGTTGGACCTAGGACACTCCCCTGAGGAACTCCTGCAGCGATGTCCTGGGGCTGTGATGATTGACCTTCAATCACCACAACCATCTTACTTTGTGCTAGGTATGACTCCAGCCAGTGGAGCATTTCCCCCCTGATTTCCATTGACTTCAGTTTTACTAGGGCTCCTTGATGCCACACTTGGTCAAACGCCTTGATGTCAAGGGCAGTCACTCTCACCACACCTCTGGAATTCAGCTCCTTTGTCCAGGTTTGGACCAAGGCTGTAATGCTGCCTCCGCAAGATCCTGCAAATCCATTGGCAGAATAGGTGCACCAATGTCAGTGTTCGCGCTGAGGCCAACATCTTCAGCATCGAAGCTTTGACCACGCTCAATCAGCTCTGATGGATGGGCCACATCGTCCGCATGCCCGATACGAGACTCCCAAAACAAGCGCTCTGCTCGGACCTCCGACACGGCAAGAGAGCCCCAGGTGGGCAGGGGAAATGCTTCAAGGACACCCTCAAAGCCTCCTTGAAAAAGTGCAAGATCCCCACTGACACCTGGGAATCCCTGGCCCAAGACCACACAAAGTGGAGGAGAAGCATCTGGGAAGGCACCGAACACCTCAAGTCTCTTCGCCGGGAGCAAGTGGAAGCCAAGCGCAAACAGCAGAAGGAGTGCACGTCAACCCAAGCACCCCACCCACCTGCCCCTTCAACCACCGTCTGCCCCACCTGTGACAGAGACTGTAGGTCCCACATTGGATTCATCTGTCCCCTGAGAACTCATTTTTAGTGTGGAAGCAATTCATCCTCGGTTCTGAGGGACTGCCTAAGAAGAAGAAGAATAATGAGGTCGGGGTGTAGGGGGTTTCTCTTGCTCGTTCTGGTCTCCTACCAGGCTTCTTGCAATAATTACCCTTGAGTGGTTCGACCCACTCTCCCCTACGGTTCTAGACCTTGGACTTAGATGCAGGGAACTGTAGTGCAGAGAAAAACTCAATAGACCAGGTTGAATAGCACGAAATGGATGCTTTTATTATTAAACAGTTTGCAGCATTAAGAAATACATGTCATAAGCACAGATTAATGTAACTACAAGCATACACATATTTATAAACTTAACTCTATGGAAATGGGGAACACACGGCACATCGTAAAAGGGGAAACACATTACGATTACCCTTACCCCCTCCCCTAGACCTAGACTAAGTTTCGACTTGAGGAACTCGGAATCATGCTCACCACTTTCAGATTCGCAAAAGAGGGGGTTCGCAGCCCTTTTGGCACAGCTTTCCGTCATCACATGGATTTGGAAACATCTGGCGCAGCTTGTTTTTCTCTCTCAGGCGATGAGGCAGCGGACACAGCCTCGATGAGCGCTCGTCATGACTGAACCCGTTACCGGCGGGACTTTAAGAACTGGATGTCCATGGAAGACTCAGTCACCGATTCCTGGTCGAATGGTATGTTGAGGCCCTGGAGGGCGAGGCCCGGAATGTCCTTTTTCTCCGGCCTGGATCGTCGGTTTTCCTGAGGGTGTCTTCTTCTTCGGCCTGGGTCGCCGATGATCTCCCGACAAAAGTACCCGGGCCACCCTCGTCGTCTTCTCGTCGTGGCCGAGCCTTGCCTGGCCGAACATCGACCACGTCCCGAAACCGAAGTGCTGTCTTAACCGGAAAGTCTGTCCCGGTGCGTTGAAGAAATGAAAACCCGAGGTGAAGCTTGAATTCCAGAAGAAGCGTACCGTAGAAGAACCGTTTGAGTTCCGAAGCTCCTGACGAAGTTCTGAAGCGTTAAGCTACTGATGGACTTTTCAATCCATAGTTATATCCTTTTGGGACAGTCTTATCTCCCGCCAAATCATAGTCCAGTCTTTGTAATATTTTTGGCGGGCAGAAATCTCTGCAGGGGCGCTTTGTCTTGTAACGGGAGCCGGTGATAGCTTAACTGGCCTTCCTGGCCGATAATGTCTTTTACTTTGTCACCGTAACTCGGTTCGCATATTGATCGGTCTGGAGATTGCCCTTGATGGCTGTTAAACGGTCTTTCCTTTGTACAGTAAATGGGTTTAAGTGTTCATTCAATTGTCCGCCCATTTCTTGATGGGCCCCATCCTGTTACCTGAAACTGTCTTGCACTTAGAATCCAATTAATATGTATGCTCAGTTCCCTGAGTTTCGGTTTCCCGATACTGGCTTTCACGGGCTTACTGTCCTCAATCCACAAGCCTGTCTGGCTTGCAGTAACAGAAATCAAATGGTCCCAGAAACTGACCACGAGGTCCGGTGGCCATTTTGTATGCCCCTTTTTATCAAAGGTTTTTCTGTACAAGCTTTCTCTTGGTCAATAAACTGTCTTATTAACCCTGTTTTGTTGTGTGATTAAATTACGGAAAATTTCAAATCTTACAGTCCCCCCTGTGATACTGATAGCTTGCTTAAAGTATCAATAATCCTCGGTGAGCAAATTTTCCCTGATTCCTCACATCCAAACATTCCTGGTAATTAACTATCTATGACCCTCACGACACATGCAGTTCCCATTTCAGTAAAATTACCTTGTGTACAGTTGGACAATCATAGGCAGTATTATCTTATACTATAACACATTCATTTATTCAGATGTGAAGGGGCCAATGCCCCTTGCACCACCTGCATACACCTTTTATTAATCAAACAAAACAAAACTTCACCAACGGCTATAACATTACAGTATTCACACACTTAAATCATGCAGTGGCTGAAATCCAAAAATGGAGGGCCGCTTTAACTTTTAATACTAGCCGCTTACACTGGGGTGTCCTCTTCCCCCACTCGTACATAGCGTTCTCTCCATTCTCCTGTGTTCTCGTGCCTCTGGAGGCGTTTGCCTCTCTTGCAATGCACGAACAATAAAAATATTACAATTAAAACCTGACACACTACTAGGATGTGGGATGCTATTCTAATCCAGGCCGGGATCTCTATATTGGTGAAAAGGTCCCACCATGGTGGGGTGACTATGTCCAATACGTCTTTCCCTATCTCTAATGTCTTCTGCTCCAGTGTGTAGAAATGCTTCTGTGAAACTATAACGGCTTTTAAAATCTTGGTGAGGTGTTCGGGGAGAGGGGGAATGACATAACCAAAATGCGCGATGAATTGCTGCAAGTCCGTGAAATTCTCTTTTACAGTGAGGTGAACGGTGGAGGGTGCAGGAATGGGAACAATCCGTTGTTGTGCCACTTGAACTTCAACCCTGGGTTTGATACAGAAACTGCTGTCACTGACCGGACACCACTCGTGCTGTTCGTGGCTGCAGTGGTGACACAGTATGTCCCACCTCCGATATATGCCACCTGTGGGGGCACATGGTCCTTTGCCATTGCCTCCATGGTGCAATTTATTGGCTTCGCGCTAGCGGCTCTGAACCCGCACTGTGGTTTCAAAAAGGCGTTCATGTGCTGGGGACACAGGATGATGTGTGCTCCCCGGCTACGACACCCCGAGAGGTCAGTGCCTGTCATCGTACGCTCCCATCTGATGACATAAGGCGGGACCACTGCGTAACAAATGTGCGCACCCCCCTGAATGACTCCAATGTTCTCCACCCTGTATACCGGGGCGGGCTTTGCTGCGGGACCCAACACTGGCATCCTCACCACTATTCCCATGATAGTGTGGTTTGAGCGTCCGCAGTCCACTGGGACTGGGTATGCCTCTACAGCTAGTCTGAGCTGGCACGGGCTTAATGCATTCCCTAAAGGGTGGAGCGCTTGCAAGTGCTTGTTGCTGATCCAGGACGGGACCAAACCTTGTTTTAAATCCTCCAGATTACTGCAGCCCTCACCCAGTAACCACGCCCCGTATAGCACACAGGCCTCGTCCTGCGCAGCCTGATCGGACGCATTCCGATCCTCCTTAATGAGCGCATTTACCGTTCTAGCGTGTTTCTCCAGCTCAGCAATTATTTCCTTTAAGTGTAGTGTCATGGCTTGGTCCTCATGTAGCTCAGAGCCCACTACCTTATTCTCGCTTGTCAGTATGCTCCTTAACTGGGCCTTTAAACCATTGATCTGTGTCTGCAGCTCCACGTTGTCTAGAGCGTTGACAACAGACGTTCCGGTGTTAAAAGCAGTGAAAATGTCATTTACAGTACCCCTTCTTTGCCTTCCTACCCGATCCAAGACTTCCTGTGGTGTGGTGTACAATTTGGCCTTGTCGATGTCGGCAAAGTCAAACTCGTAAAATTGTCTGAACATTCGGGTTAACAGGACCTGGTACAATAGTTCCGTTTCCCTGGGACACCACTCCGGCAATCGTACCTCAGTGAGGTTTAAAATCACTGAGGCCACTGCGTAGTGTACCCCTTGGTACAGCACCTGACCGGTGGGTACCAATACTAGACCGTTCCCGGGTCCCTTTGTGGTGGTGGGGCACCCTTCCTTCTGGGCTAGTGCTACCGGAATCGTGGGCAGGGGCTTGCGTGGGCGGGTGATGAGTTCAGTGGCGTTTACTGGAATCGGGGAGTATGGGGCTCCGCACGCCCGAGTGCTGACATCCCATCTCATCCCCTTTCCTTCTTCTTGGCACTGCCTCTGGAAAAAGATGGATACGCCCTTGGGGCAAACGCGTTTCGAACACCACATACAGACATATATCTCTTCATCTGGTTCCCACCATTTGTCCCAACACACACGTAATTGTCCGTGAGTCCCCGTAATTGTCCGATGGGTATTGTTACCCAGTCGTTCCCACTCGATGGTAGAGTTCTTCATGTCCTTCCCCAGCTTACGTAACCACCACCATCTACTTAACGGTACGTTCACATTACACACCAAACAGATCCTCTTTCCCACGGCAACGCTGACTCTGGGTGCAAGGATCCTCACCCGAGGGCACATTAACGAAGTCTCTTGGTAGGCGAAACCGAAATTGCTGGAGCATTCCGTAGAATTCGTTCCCAGCCAACCTGGCCATCTCCCTTGGTGGAAGTATGTGGCGGTTTCCTCAACCTCTCACTTCCCCGTCCCATCCGTCGCGATGGGGGCTGTGTCCCCGGAACATCCGAACACGATGACGTCCTTGGTGCGGCCCCGGTAGGCCAGCCCGCACCCGATCGCCGCGAGTATCACGAGAATCCTCTCCATCATATCTCTGGTTTCTGTAATCGATAAGATGATGTAGCCAGGCTCCCAATAGGTGCTGGCTTAATTAAATGGACGCTGGGGTCCCTGACCCCGCTTCCAAACAACCACACATTCTGGGCAGACTCCGAAAACTACCTTTTAAACATCCCCATCATCTTAAACTTTACACACCTTAAACTATCATTACAATTACCTAACTTAACTCATCATTACCTAAACCTATGTACAGCGCCGCCCTCCTTCGGGCGGCCTACCTAATTCCTGTGAGGGCTGCAGCGTGCCGCTTCCTGTGGCGGGGCTGCACTGACCTTCGGCTTTGATCCCCCGCAGCCTGTCGCTGCTGAACGGGAACCGTGCCTTTCTCGGGCTGCTCTGTACCGAGGTTGGGGAAGATAGGGAGAACTTGGCCACTGCTTTCTGGGCTGAGGCGTTCGAGTCAACCTACGAGGGGCTGCCTTGGGCGAGGCTCCCAGGGCTGACGGACCGGGGACCGGGACCTTCACCGTCACAGCCTGTGGTTCCACCACAGTTGCCGGCTCCGGCTCCCCTCCCTCTGGCTCCGCCCCCCCGGGGCCGGAATCTGTGGCGTCCGACTCCACCTCACCTGTCCCTATAGGTAGTGAGTCTCCGCCCCCAATCCCTACCTCCCCTAACTTGAGTCGAGGGCGGGATCTTCGTCCTCTGACTCATCCTCCTCCGTGATCGTGTCAAGGGCGGGGCCGAGCCGTTCGGGCTACTCCTCGTCCGAATCCCAAATCAGAGGGGAGACCTCCCACTCCAATGGGATGACTCCTCCCTTCACGCAGGCCACTGTTCCAGCCTGTGTGGTCTGTGACTCTGTCGCAGGCTGAGGATTTTTGTCCTCAGACCTGGCCACTGTTGTTGGCCTTTGTGCACCCGACTTAAACAGTTTACACTGGTTAATGTGAAACCATTTAGTACGTCGGGGCACCTTCACTGCATAAACCATGGGGCTGGCCTTGTCTACAATGCTGTAAGGCCCCATGTACAGTGGTTCAAAACTCCCCACCCGGGCATAGTTCCTAACCATGACCTGGTCTCTGACTTCCCACTCTTGTTGCTTACGAGGTTCCAGCAACAGTCGATTTCCCTGATGCTGTCTCCCCATGTTCCCAGCCGCCTGCCCATAAATCTGTTTCAGGCGCTCCAAAAGGGTTTGGACGAACTTGTCTCGCTTCACCTCTTGGAGCTGGCCCTCAGTGAGCACCGGGGTTAGTACATGGGTGGGTGTTCGCATGATCCTTCCAGTCATTAATTCATGCGGGGAGTACCCCGTACTTTTGGACTGGCTGGCCCGGATCACCATGAGGACTAAAGGCAGGACCTCCACCCATTTCTGGGGCGAGCCCATTGTCTCTTTCCTCAGCTTTTCCTTGAGGGTCCGGTTCATGCGTTCAACAATCCCGGATGACTGGGGATTGTACGCTACGTGCCACTTTCCTTCAATGCCCAAGAGCATGAGGGTGTTCTGCATCACTTGACCGGTGAACTGACTCCCTTGGTCGGACTCAACAAAACGGGGGAGCCCCCACCGTGAGAACACTTCCCGGATCAAGATCTTGGCAGTACCCAGCGCCGTAGCTGTTCTGCACGGGAAAGCTTCTACCCATTTGGTGAACACACCCACCAGGACAAGGCAATACTTATAGCCTCCTTGGGCGGCGGGCAGGGGCCCTATGTAGTCGACCTGAATCGATTGCCATGGTCCCTCTACCCTCCTGATGTGCCCCATGGGCACCTTCCTTTTCTGGGGGTCTGGGTTGTTTGCAGCGCACACAAGACAGCTTGCACAGAACTCGCGGACATCATCTCTAAGTCCCGGCCACCATCCCGCCTGCTCTACCCGTTGCCAGGTAACCTCAGGCCCGGGGTGTCCTGCCCCTGGACCCTCATGGGCCAGTTGAAGGAATTCCCTCCGGTGTTGCTGCGGCACAACCCACTGTTCCTCTCGGAACAGCATGCCTTCCTTGACTGAGAGGGCTGCCGTACTGTACGGACCCTCTACCTGCTTGCCCTCAGTAATGGCTTTGAGGACTGTTTTTAGGGCGGGATCCAGGGTCTGGACGGTTTTTAGGTCTGGGGTAGTGTCACCCCTGTGCTCCCTGGAGTTCCCTCCCTATCTCGGATCGCTGCCACGGGTCCGGGTCCATAGGGGTCCCAGAAAATGCCGTTGCAGGCACCCTCCCTGGCTAGCGCATCCGCCTGCTGGTTGCCCTGACTGCGGGGTTCTGTGGTGGAATGAGCCTTCACCTTGTGGATGAACACCTCCCCTTCCTCCCCCACAGCTGCCAGGATCTTTTCCAGCAAGGGCTTAACTGTTAAAGGCCATCCGTCCGTGGAGGTATATCCACGGCGGGACCAGATGGCGAGGTATTCCATACACGAATTGCACGTGAACATGCTGTCCGAGCAAATCGTGTATGGGGTTGAGAAGATCTCGGGGTGGGTAACCACGTACGCCACCGCGGACAGTTCAGCTTGCTCTGCGCTCATAGTGCTGGGGAGCTTAATTGCCAAGGCAATGTCTGCCGTAGGATCATAAACTCCACACCCTGTGAGTCGTTCGCCAGCAGATACCGTGCTGGAACCGTCTACATAGATCTCGCGGCCTGTGGGGTGTATCCCGGCCCGTAAACCTATGTTAACCTCCCATACCCCTTCGACGGAACACCGATGGGCTGTTCCGGGATATACCATGTTGGCTGCGAGCTTTGGCTCGCAGAGACCTTTAACCTTGAGATCCATCTGGGAAAGGAGGAGGGTCCAGCGCGCAATCCGAGCGCTGCTTACGGTCCCATCCTTAATCCTTCCATCCAGAAGCATCTTTGTGGGGGTGTGATGGGTGAGGAGAGTGATGGGAGAAGTTCCTGTGAAGATCACTGATCTGTTCACAGACCAATGCGTGGCCAGGAGGTGCCGTTCGCAATTGGAAAAACTCCTCTCCACATCCGTGAGTACTCTGGAGGAATAGACTACTGGTCTCAGCTTGCCGTGTCGCTCCTGGAGCAGCACGGCACTCAGGCTGTCCCCACTAGCGGCTGCCTCCAGGAAAAACTCCTCCCCCCCATCTATGGCCCCTAGGGCTGGCGCGGTCTGCAGATCCCTTTTCAACTTCTCGAATGCTGCCTGACACCTCTCATCCCAAGACCACTCGACTCCCTTGTGTAAGAGTCGGAGTAGCGGGGCTGCTGTGGCTGCATAGTCCTCGATGAAATCCCTGCAGTACCCGGTCAACCCCATAAAGGACCTTACACCCGTTACTGTGTTAGGGATCGGTAGATCTTGCACCGATTCCCGTCTAGCCTTATCTATGGCTCTTTCTCCAGCGCGGATGGCCAGCCCCAGGAATTTCACCTCCTGCTGGCCGATTTGTGCTTTCTTTGGGTTTACTTTAAAACCCTTCCTTTCCAGCAACTCCAATAATTTGGCTAATAGTGGGCCGTGCTCCTCCCTTGAGTCCGTGACAGGAGTAAGTCGTCCACATACTGCACTATCTGACTGGGCTGGCTAAATTCTTTTAAACTTCCCACCATGCATTGATGGAAAATGCTGGGGCTGTTGTGAAAACCCTGTGGCAAGCAGTTCCAGGTGTACTGTTGTCCTTTAAAAGTAAAGGCAAACTTGTACTGATCCTCCCGCCGCAGTGGAATGGACCAGAAACCGTTCGAGATATCCAGCACCGTGAACGTGGTCGCGGATGCTGGAATACTCCCTATTAGGTCGGCAACTGCTGCTACCATGGGCGCGCAGGCTGGGATGTTACTGTTGAGGACTCTATAGTCCACCGTGGCCCTCCACGAATTGTCCGGCTTCTTTACTGGCCATAATGGGGAGTTCACGTGAGTGGTTATTGGTCTCAACACGCCCTGCTGCACCAAGGAAGATATTGCTGTCTCCATGTCGGGTTCTGCCTCCTTGGGGAAGTTATACTGTTTTTGGGGTCGGATCATGGGGTCCCCATCTACGCTGACCTCAAACCCGGTGACCCTCCCACAGTCGTGCTTGTGGGTGGCAAACGCGGTCAGGTTTTCCGACACACATGCTTGCAAGTCCGTTGGGACGTCCGCGAGCAGAAGCTCAAGGTCATAACCCCCTGACGGCTTCATGGTGCACAGGGTCCCCTTTTCTCCTCTTCCTGGGATTACAACTACCTTGCCCAACCCATTCTCGGCTCCCCAGAGACAGTGATTTCTAAGGTCCACGAGGATCCCGTGTTCCACCAAGAAATCAGCCCCGAGGATGCCTTTCCCACCCCCCTCATTCCACTTCAATAGGATGCACGTCCATGTGGTGTGGAGTGCTCCCAAATGAATGGAGAGCGGGATGGAGTACGCGCCAGCCTGTTCTCTGCCTGTGAAACCCGCTACTGAGAATGGAGCCTGGGTAGATAGAGGTGAGGCAAAAGGCTTAGCTGTGTGGATCACGGTGCATGATGCTCCCGTATCCAACAGGTAACTACCCTTTTCCTTCTCCACCTCCATCTCCACAACGGGTCTTCTCCACGCGTCATAGCGGAGCGGACACAGGTAGACGGGCTGCGCGGGCTTCAGTCATTTGGGCGCTTCGGTTGGGGTTGGGGAAGCAACAGGGCTGTTGACGACTGCCACTTTCCCCTGCGAGGTCATTAGAGACCGCATTGCCTCTAAAACCGACTCGATCGTATCGGGATGGATCGACACATCGGCTCCCCTCTCCCGGACGGGCGCTGGGGCTGGGGAAGTTTTTCCCTTTAAATCCTTCCAGGGATTTTTACAGTCGCGGCGCCAATGACCCTCTTTTCCACACCCGTAACAACTGCTCTTGGCTTGGGGGGTGCGATTCCCCTCCTGATGCCATTCCTTTTTAGCAGGAGCTGCAGGCCTCGCCTCATGCACCTTTCCTTTTGAGGAAGGCATATCCCTACTCTTGTTGTTCCTGTAACTTATCGTGAGCTGATCAAGTACTACGTCCTCCGTGGAGCGGGGGTTAGTGGGGTCAAACCATGCTTTGGCCTGCTCCCTCACCGGCGGCAAGCAATTGGCGACCAGACACCGGAGCCAATGAGCCCTTTGGTCATCATTTAGCGCGTTCCGGTCCGGTCCTCCCGGGCAGCTGCGCCGATACACTGGCCACAACCTTCTGGCGAAAACCCGTGGGGGTTCTCCCTCCAGCTGTACCGTCCTTTCCAATCAGAGGAACGGAGTTCCGTCACCCTCCCCTATAATCTCCAGGATCTCATCCTGTAACTCCTCATACGCCTTGTGCCCTCTCTTGCTCTGGTCAGGGAGACACTGGAGGAGCGAGCTGTCCAGGGAGAACAGCAGCATTTTGGACTGTTCGGCCCCGTCACAGTCATTAACTGCTGCGGTTTGCTCCACGTCCCTAAAATGGACGGAGGGATCTCCTGACTCGGAGAGTTTTGGGATGTGACTTATCATTGCCCTCAGCTGTTGTGCGCTGTGGGGCATCATGATCTGATTCACGAGGGGTCCATCCTCGTCATCCACTACGCCCGGACCGAGCCTCCGGTGTCGAGTTGGACACATCTGCGCCGGCCCCGACTCTACTACCTGGTGTTGCTCTACCTCAAGAACCTCTGTGTCTGACTTCTCCGTTTCCTCCCCCGGAGTCCAAGACTCGGTATAGCCGGGAGGTGCTGAGGGCTCGGGGGTTGGTACCCTAACTGCCTCCTGTGGAATCGGTCTTTTGGATTCCTTGGCTAACAATAGCTGGCTCGCTGGCGGGTTCATGAGACACACCAAGCCGGTTGCCTTTGCTAGGGCCGTTCTCAGGTCCTCTAGCTCCCTGTGGCAAGCGCTATGATCGGTGTTCTCAGACCTATCCTCCATGGCCATCTTATAAGCTGCCCTAGCCCCCAAGATTCTTTCCTCCTGTGTCGCTATCTGCTTAGCTAGGCGGAAACACCTCTCTTTCATTCTACCTTCACTGGCCTTGGCCTCAATTACCTGACATTCCAAATACTCTATCCGGGTCTCATGGCGGTGAGTTGCGGATTGGCGTTCCTGATTCAGCGCGTTAAGCGATTGAATCAGTTTCTGACCTCCCGCAACCTTTTCCTCTACTTCTGTAAGCAGCCCTTTGATCTGGGCTGTCTGTGCCACAACGACCTGGTCCAAAAGCTGGACTTGCTTCTTGTAACACAACAGCCAGACCGCCTTTTCTACCGATTTCTTATGCTCTTTACTTTCTGTCCACTTGATGGCTGCGTCTAGCGGGCGCCTATCTCTCAATAGGTCAGATATCCACTGTTTTGTAAGGTTTACCTTCCCAAAAACATAATCCGCTATTCTCTAATCCATCACATTTCACTCATTCAAACCTTGATCTAACACGATACATTCCTGCTGCCAAGGTCCTGCCGCGGTCGCCATCTCTGTAGGGGGTTTCTCTTGCTCGTTCTGGTCTGCTACCAGGCTTCGTGCAATAATTACCCTTGAGTGGTTCGACCCACTCTCCCCTACGGTTCTAGACCTTGGGCTTAGGTGCAGGGAACTGTAGTGCAGAGAAAAACTCAATAGACCAGGTTGAATAGCATGAAATGGATGATTTTATTATTAAACAGTTTGCAGCATTAAAAAATGCATGTCATAAGCACAGATTAATGTAACTACAAGCATACACATATCTATTAACTTAACTCTATGGAAATGGGGAACACACGGCACATCGTAAAAGGGGAAACACATTACGATTACCCTTACCCCCTCCCCTAGACCGAGACTAAGTTTCGACTTGAGGAACTCGGAATCATGCTCACCACTTTCAGATTCGCAAAAGAGGGGGTTCGCAGCCCTTTTGGCACAGCTTTCCGTCATCACGTGGATTTGGAAACATCTGGCGCAGCTTGTTTTTCTCTCTCAGGCGATGAGGCAGCGGACACAGCCTCGATGAGCGCTCGTCATGACTGAACCCATTACCGGCGGGACTTTAAGAACTGGATGTCCATGGAAGACTCAGTCACCGATTCCTGGTCGAATGGTATGTTGAGGCCCTGGAGGGCGAGGCCCGGAATGTCCTTTTTCTCCGGCCTGGATCGTCGGTTTTCCTGAGGGTGTCTTCTTCTTCGGCCTGGGTCATCGATGATCTCCCGACAAAAGTACCCGGGCCACCCTCGTCGTCTTCTCGTCGTGGCCGAGCCTTGCCTGGCCGAACATCGACCACGTCCCGAAACCGAAGTGCTGTCTTAACCGGAAAGTCTGTCCCGGTGCGTTGAAGAAATGAAAACCCGAGGTGAAGCTTGAATTCCAGAAGAAGCGTACCGTAGAAGAACCGTTTGAGTTCCGAAGCTCCTGACGAAGTTCTGAAGCGTTAAGCTACTGATGGACTTTTCAATCCATAGTTATACCCTTTTGGGACAGTCTTATCTCCCGCCAAATCATAGTCCAGTCTTTATAATATTTTTGGCGGGCAGAAATCTCTGCAGGGGCGCTTTGTCTTGTAACGGGAGCCGGTGATAGCTTAACTGGCCTTCCTGGCCGATAATGTCTTTTACTTTGTCACCGTAACTCGGTTCGCATATTGATCGGTCTGGAGATTGCCCTTGATGGCTGTTAAACGGTCTTTCCTTTGTACAGTAAATGGGTTTAAGTGTTCATTCAATTGTCCGCCCATTTCTTGATGGGCCCCATCCTGTTACCTGAAACTGTCTTGTACTTAGAATCCAATTAATATGTATGCTCAGTCCCCTGAGTTTCGGTTTCCCGATACTGGCTTTCGCGGGCTTACTGTCCTCAATCCACAAGCCTGTCTGGCTTGCAGTAACAGAAATCAAATGGTCCCAGAAACTGATCACGAGGTCCGGCGGCCATTTTGTATGCCCCTTTTTATCAAAGGTTTTTCTGTACCAGCTTTCTCTTGGTCAATAAACTGTCTTATTAACCCTGTTATGTTGCGTGATTAAATTACGGAAAATTTCGAATCTTACAGGGAGCCACGTGGTCTTGGCGGAACCCAAACTGGGCATCAGTGAGCAGATTATTGGTGAGTAAGTGCCACTTGATAGCACTGTTGATGACACCTTCCATCACTTTGCTGATGATTGAGAGTAGACTGATGGGGCGGTAATTGCCCGGGTTGGATTTGTCCTGCTTTTTGTGGATAGGTCATACCTGGGCAGTTTTCCACATTGTTGGATAGATGCCAGTGTTGTAGCTGTACTGGAACAGCTTGGCTAGAGGCATGGCTAGTTCTGAAGCACAAGTCTTCAGTACGATAGCCAGGATGCTGTCGGGGCCCGTAGCCTTTGCTGTATCCAGTGCGCTCAGCCGCTTCTTGATATCATGTGGTGTGAATCGAATTGGCTGAAGGCTGGCTTCTGTGATGGTGGGGACCTGAGGAGGAGGCCGATATTGAAGTCCCTCATCCCTGGTATAATTCTAGTAAGCCTTTTCTGTATCCTCTCCAAGGCCTGGACATCCTTCCTAAAGTGTGGTGTCCTGTGCCCTGAATTGAACACAATATTCCAGCTGAGGCCTAACCAATGAGTTATAAAGGTTTAGCACAACTTCTTCGCTTTTGTACTCTTTTCTACTGTTTTTAAAGCTAAGGGCCTAGAAATTGGATATGGCCCAAAAATGGCCAGTGTCGTGGCCCAGCGCTATTAAGCTGTGCCGGGTTAAAGTGGTCTAGGTAGCACACAAAATTCGTGCTGAGTGCTCATTTACATGATTATAGTGCAGATCTCAGCGGTAAACCCGCTGCTCATTGGACGCTCAACAGGTGGGCCAATATTGGGTGCAGTCTAATTGCAAATAATGTTTGGCCTCGGCTTTCTCCACTACTTAAAGGGGAGGTGCTTTGATGCAGCAGCTCCTTATTGTCATTCTATTTGGAGCTCCACTTGGCTTCAGTACTGAACTTGCAAGGAACGGCTGAGCAGCAGCAGAGGGAAAGATCCCGACTGTTCTCAGATGCGGCTCTGGAGGCACTGATGGTGGCCGTGGAGGGGAAGCGGGCTGTCCTCTTCACACAGACTGGCAGCAAACCATCTGCCCATACATCTAGAAGGCTCTGGCAGGAGATATCTGCATAAGTGATGGCCAACAGTGTGGTTCCCCAGATCATGGATACAGTACCGTAAGAAGTTTAATGACCTCACCAGAATGATCGTCATATGCTGCGCACTGCACAACATAGTGCAGCAGTGAGGATTGGAGCTGCAGGAGGAGCAAAGCACAGAGTGCACAGCCTCTTCGGAGGAGGAGGAGCATGTGGAACACGAGGAGGAGGAGGAACCTGAGGTGGACATGGAACCAGCAGCGGCTCACGTTGCTGCCCGGGAGGCCCGGGGATGGCCTCACAATGGCACGATTTCGTTAAGTTGCACCAGTGCATCCATCTGGCTCCCAGATGCTGTACCAACTTCCCCTCACCAACACCACAAAGCAGTCCCAAAATGATCAAACCATTCCTGTCATGCACACACCCATTGCTCAAGGTTAAGTCATGCCTCACCATTCACTCCAAGTGGCAAGGCCACTCCCCAGGAAACAGGCAAAAATGGACAAAACAGGGAAGTGGTGCAAAGAGATAAATTTATGTGCATCATAAACAGAACTGAAATAGAACTGAAACTTAACACTAACATGTTGTGCATACTGGAGCAGGATGTCCAGGTAGGAATCTGAAAACTTGGGCACAGCCTTCTGGCGCTGAGACTGCATCATTGGCTATAAATACTTGCACCCTCACATTCAAAGTATTGGATGTAACAGCGACAGGCACCTCTCACAACCACCTCAAACCCTCCTACAATAACCTTTAAATCTGATGTGTGCAAGGCTCCTTTAAATAGGCGAGCTGAATGCGAGTCATCTGTGACATCATCAGACCCACTCCATTTAATTGGCTGGGAAACTCGCAAGAATCAGTCAATTGATGTAGTTAAGTTAAACACACAGTGGAGAGCACGCTGATGGAAAGTTCATGATGGTGACCCACTATACATGCCCGCCCCCCCCCCCAGCACCTGAACCCACTCACAGGTAAAAATTCAGCCTATTGTGTTCACACAGTACCTCAGCTGTGTATTGAGGGCACTGTTAAGATTGTACATACTTGGGTGGGATTATGGATCAGTGAGTTAGAAGGAATGGAGTAGTTTGCTAGCCAGAGCTGTGTAAGGAGAGCAGGTGAACATCATGACATGAATGCTGCACCCTCTCCTTTTCCTCCTGTAAGATTTCGCAATAATTTACAGCTCCGAAGATTATTTTTTTTGATTAAAGAATCCCTGGGTAATACCTTTAAAAATCCAGGGGATCAAAATGGCCATCAGACCGCATGGCAGAAGACAAAGGACTTGAAAGAGCAGCCTGGGTCTGTGGAAAAAGGTTCCAATCTGCCAATCAAAGGGGAGTTCCCACCTCCTTGCAGAGACAATTGATGTGTTTACAGAAACTGCTACACAAAGGAGTAACCACTTGTGACTGCAGTTTCAGTTGACCACAGGACAATGGCTTTGTTTACACTAGCCTCCAAAGCTGCTTACTCAGCAATCACAGAAAGACATGTTTTTTCAAACCAAGACAGCTCCATTCAAACCCATCATTGATGAATGGAAACACAATCAAAGCCAATCACAGACAATTTGAAGAGACATTTAAACTGAGAAAAGGAACAGTTTAAAATGAATGGGTGATTCATCCAAACCCATTACTGGACAATGGGGCAGTTGGATCCCCTTTGTTTTAGCCCAGAAACATCCGGATCTGGGTGGGCCCCAAATGGGGGTATAAAAGATAGCTTCCCAGAAGCTCTCTCTCTCTCTGGCCTCGCCTCCGTGTCCCTCTACAATGTGGGAGCCTGCCTGAAGAGGTGAAACACCAGCAGTTTACTTTTAAAACACTGGGGTGCTTTTTTTTTACTTCGGGGCAGTGAAGATCTAAGTTTGCAGGGCACAGAGCAGGCATTTCCAGTGGTGAGCATATATTTTTCTGGCCTTCCGCAAGGCAACTTAGAATAGGTATAGGGGTGGGAGTAAAGTGGGAATTTTGTTAAGAACTGTGATTTTAGTCGATCTTCCCGCGTTGTGTCCATTTCTCCTCCCCTATTTAAGTAAGATGGTGTTGCACTGAGCAGCGGAAGTGCTTCAGTTGGACACTGAGTTCTGTATTCAAAACTGTATTAAAAGGGAGTAGCTGTTTTAAAGTACTGTATTTAAAACTGTATTAAAAGGGAGTAGCTGTTTTAAAGTACTGTATTTAAAACTGTATTAAAGGGGGTGTTGCATCAAGCTGAAGTTCTGTGGTGAACACTGTGTAGCTGTTTTAAAGTACTGTATTAAAAACTGTATTAAGAGGGGTGTTGCATCAAGCTGAAGTGTTGTGGTGAACACTGTGTAGCTGTTTTAAAATACTGTGTTTAAAACTGTATTAAAAGGGTGTTGTACCTAGCAGAGAAGTGCTGTGGTGAACGCTGTGTAGCTATTTTTAAAGTAACTGTATTAAAAGGGAGTGTTGCACCAAGCAGAGAAGTGCTGTGGTGAACGCTGTGTTTCGATATTAAAGTATTGTATTTAAAGGAGTGTTGCGCTAAGCAGTGAAGTGCTTCAGTGAACACTGTACAGCTGTATTAAAGTGCGGTTTTTAAGTAAAAGCCACTAAGCTAAGGTGCTGTTGTGCGCAAAGGGTTTTTAAGTAAAAAGTGCTGGATTTAAAATAAAGGAGTGTTGCACTGAGCAGGGAGCGCTCTAGTGGACACTGAGTGTCCTGCGTTAATTTAAAATAAAGGTGTGGTGCACTGAGCAGGGAGCTCCCTAGTGGACACTGAGGGTATTGTATTAAGCAAAAGTGTTGTACCAGGCATAAGAGCTATATTGATTATTTTAAGTTGTTTCTTTCTTTTGTTTTCAATAAATACTGGTCTGTTTTGCACCCAAACCACGAGTCACGTCATTTTTATGTCTACATCGCTACCAAATAAGTCCGGCGGTCAGAACCAGGGGGAATAGGGGAGCGCTTTGAAACCGCAAGGGGGTCCCTGGAGCAGCTCAGAGGCTTCTGACTGGCCAGAGACAAATAACCCCAACCTCGCTAGCATGTGCTAATTCTTTAGAAAATGGTGACCGCAGCAGGACCATCGGCAACGGTGTGCGATGTGGCAGACAATGGTTTGGGTCTGGAGAGAGCAGCAGTTATTGGGTTTCTTTTTATCCCACTGGTTTGTTTGTAGTTAGGTTCCCGCAGGCTTGGGGAAGTCACCCACAGGCTTGGGGAAGCCAGAGCAGAGAGTTGGGATAGGGAAAGGGAGGTTGAAGGATACCAGGCCAAGATAGAGCACCTGGTGTTCCAGTTTAGTGAGGGCAAAAGCCACACAAGGTACGAGTCAGAGTACCTGAAGTGCCTAGCGGCAGAGGCTAAGGGCAATGAGATGAGGGTGCGGGAGGAGAACGCTCACCTCATACAAGAAATAAAGGAGCAGGAGGAGAAGGTTAGGGAGGTACAGGCAGCATATAAGATGGCCTGCGAGCAAGGGTTTGAGGAAGCAGATCATGGCCCCTGTAGGGCAGAGATAGAAAGCCTGAAGATGGCTTTAAGGAGAGCAAAGGGGATGATATGTCTGATCAGCCTGGAGGCAGGTCTGAGCTTTCAGGAGCTCTGGCAGCAAAGGGGGGTGGAGGATGAGGTGGTAGAGACAGAAATTTCCCCCCCCCCTGGGTCGAGTCACTATTGGAGGCAGTGTGGTCTCTTCTGACTGGCCAGGGGAGCATAGCAGCCACCACCGGTGCTTTGACCCCATCCCACTCCCAGCAATGGCTAGAGCCAGCGCAGCCTGTTGACCTGTGTCCCCGCAAAAATGCTGAGGGGAGCAGGCCCTATGTTGAGATGGGGGTCGAGATGGTGCAGGGGAGATATTCGGTAGACACTGGAGCCTCCAGCATGGTGGTCCACTCAGAGGACCTGACCCACTCACCCCGGTCTAACAAGGTCCCATTTAACTTAATGGGACCCACAGGGAAACAGGCAGCTGGGAGTGAACCTGAGAATAGTAATCCCCAGCCCACAGCAGGTCCAAGTTCACAGGCTCCACAGGCAGGCGCTGTGGCTTGTGTGGTGGGGGGAGGAGCCATTCATGATTTTGAACAGGATTACTGGCAGGCAGCCAGTTACATCAAACAGTGCAATTTGTTTAAGCAGGGGCAGGGGAACAGGCAGCTGGGATTATAGAAGCTCCCCAGCACTTGGCCCGAGCAATTCCCCCTCTCTTGTGGGACTCCGGGGAGGAGCCTGAAACAGGTTTTAGACCTGAAGGGGAAGGCTCTCAGCCACCGGCAACCAGTGGCAAGGGAGTGCCTGTCCCCAGCCCAGGTTTGGGAAGGGAGGGACCCAAAGAAGGAGGTCCCCAGCCAGCAGGAAGTGTGACCCGAGCTAAGGGTCTGCTCACCAGGGTAGCCCCACAGGCGACACTCCCTAGGAGATCTCTTCATGTACCCCAGCCCAAGAAAGTATGGTCACCCACTGTCCAGTGGAGTAGGGCGGTCTCCCGAGTCAGGGAGAGGCTAAAGAGCAGAGGTCCCCAACTAGCAGCCATAAGCTGTGAGGGACTAGAAGCTGGAATCAGTCCAGCCACGCAGCAGGGAGCAGCCTGTGGCAGCCCAACCAGGGACTGAGCTGGCCGCTCGGAGATGGGCAGTGCTTGTATATAGCTTTGTTAAGGTAGAACACGTTATTAAGGTAGAACGTGTTAAGTTTTGTTTTATATTGAAATTAATATTAGTGTATAAGTTTGAGTGTGGTACGGTTCCAGAATTGTATTGTGGATCAAGGACACAGGACCTGATTACACTCCCCAAAGCCAGGGGGCCTAGTGAGATGTTTTCTTTTGTTTTTCAGAGTTCCGGAAGGCACCAGGGATCAACGAGTCATGGGATTCGAGAGAGGAAGCACCCCTAGTCCATGAAGGAAGGGGTCTGCAGGAAACAGATGACCACAACATTTATAACTGCTGCTGGAAATACAATTTAAGACTAAGAATTTAAAGAACTTGTTTAATTGTTTCACTGCTTGTTTGGAGTTAAAAGAAGCTCGTTTGTCTTCCATCTTTTTTTAGCAGTCATGTTGGCTGGATGACAATCCCTTCAAAGATGTTAAAATTATGTTACAAGCAGTGCAGGGGTGTAGGACCCCTCCATGCTTGACGTATTGTGAATATAAGTGGTGCAGGGGCATTGGGCTCCTTCGTGTATTGATTATTTAATTAATTTTGGGTTTTCTGTCAATAGATGCCTGCCGTACTATGATTCACTCTGGGCAGGGGAGATGGAGGTGTCAGGGGATCAAAGATAGATTTAGTTAAGTATAAGGGCAGGTTGTTTGTGGAGGGGTCAGAAATTATTGCTCATTTATGGCAAGGATACTACAAGCAAGTTTTAGTATCCGATGGGGGACTGTAAGATTTTGCAATAATTTACAGCTCCGAAGATTAATTTTTTTGATTAAAGAATCCCTGTGTAATACCTTTAAAAATCCAGGAGGATCAAAATGGCCATCAGACCGCATGGCAGAAGACAAAGGACTTGAAAGAGCAGCCTGGGTCTGTGGAAAAAGGTTCCAATCTGCCAATCAAAGGGGAGTTCCAACCTCCCTGCAGAGACAATCAATGTGTTTACAGAAACTGCTACACAAAGGAGTAACCACTTGAGACTGCAGTTTCAGTTGACCACAGGACAATGGCTTTGTTTACACTAGCCTCCAAAGCTGTTTACTCAGCAATCACAGAAAGACATGTATTTTACAAACCAAGACAGCTCCATTCAAACCCATCATTGATGAATGGAAACACATTCAAAGCCAATCACAGACAATTTGAAGAGACATTTAAACTGAGAAAAGGAACAGTTTAAAATGAATGGGTGATTCATCCAAACCCATTACTGGACAATGGGGCAGTTGGATCCCTTTTGTTTTAGCCCAGAAACATCCGGATCTGGGCGGGCCCCAAATGGGGGTATAACAGATAGCTTCCCAGAAGCTCTCTCTCTCTCTGGCCTCACCTCCGTGTCCCTCTACAGCGTGGGAGCCTGCCTGAAGAGGTGAAACACCAGCAGTTTACTTTTAAAACACTGGGGTGTTTTTTTTTACTTCGGGGCAATGAAGATCTAAGTTCACAGGGCACGGAGCAGGCATTTCCAGTGGTGAGCATATATTTTTCTGGCCTTCCACAAGGCAACTTAGGATAGGTATAGGGGTGGGAGTAAAGTGGGAATTTTGTTAAGAACTGTGATTTTAGTCGATCTTCCCTCGTTGTGTCCATTTCTCCTCCCCTATTTAAGTAAGACGGTGTTGCACTGAACAGCGGAAGTGCTTCAGTTGGACACTGAGTTCTGTATTTAAAACTGTATTAAAAGGGAGTAGCTGTTTTAAAGTACTGTATTTAAAACTGTATTAAAAGGGAGTAGCTGTTTTAAAGTACTGTATTTAAAACTGTATTAAAGGGGGTGTTGCATCAAGCTGAAGTGCTGTGGTGAACACTGTGTAGCTGTTTTAAAGTACTGTATTTAAAACTGTATTAAGAGGGGTGTTGCATCAAGCTGAAGTGCTGTGGTGAACACTGTGTAGCTGTTTTAAAGTACTGTATTTAAAACTGAATTAAAAGGGGTGTTGCACCTAGCAGAGAAGTGATGTGGTGAACTCTGTGTAGCTATTTTTAAAGTAACTGTATTAAAAGGGAGTGTTGCACCAAGCAGAGAAGTGCTGTGGTGAACGCTGTGTTTCGATATTAAAGTATTGTATTTAAAGGAGTGTTGCGCTAAGCAGAGAAGTGCTTCAGTGAACACTGTACAGCTGTATTAAAGTGTGGTTTTTAAGTAAAAGCCACTAAGCTAAGGTGCTGTAGTGCGCAAAGGGTTTTTAAGTTAAAAGTGCTGGATTTAAAATAAAGGAGTGTTGCACTGAGCAAGGAGTGCTCTAGTGGACACTGAGTGTACTGCATTAATTTAAAATAAAGGAGTGTTGCACTGAGCAGGAATGCTCTAGTGGACACTGAGGGTGTTGCAATAAGCAAAACTGTTGTACCAGGCATAAGAGCTATATCGATTATATTAAGTTGTTTCTTTCTTTTGTTTTCAATAAATACTGGTCTGTTTTGCACCTAAACCATGAGTCACGTTGTTTTTCTGTCTACATCGCTACCAAATAAGTCTGGCGGTCAGAACCAGGAGGAATAGGGGAGCGCTTTGAAACCGCAAGGGTGTCCCTGGAGCAGCTTAGAGGCTTCTGACTGGCCAGAGACAAATAACCCCAACCCCGCTAGCGTTTGCTAATTCCTTACACTCCTCCTTCCCCATCACCACACCCCCCCCACCCCCCCTTGCCCTCCACTATGGCAGCGTGTTGTTCTTTTCTGCCCCCTCAGAATGTTCTGGTCAATTTTGTTGTTTTTAAATTATGATCTGAATCTGACAGCTTTATTGAAGCTCGGTGAAAAGCTAAAGAAGATGAGGCAGCGAGTGGAAAAATCTTGGAATAACTTCCACACAGTACAGAAGACAAGAGTAAAGTAGCAACTTCAATGCATCGGGCCTAATTTTTACATTCACCATAAAACTCATATATATTTCAAATGAAATTATCTGTCAACTAATTCCACCTCAAACTAAGAGGCCTATTTCTTAGATTAAAGAGAACCATTTGGATATTTTGATTGTTAAACCAAAGATAGTTTGTAAATCATAAAAAATAAGAGATGTGTACAATACTATTGCATGTCCCCACTGAATGGTATAATCTAGTTGACAAAATCATTCGAGTGACAAAGCATTAACAAGTTCACTATTATAGCCGTGCTCACTCCTACTCTGCTACTGTTTCTAACCTGTCATAGCTGCAACGTCAAATCCACTTGTAACACCTCAATAAAATAAAACTAATTTGAACTCAGCAATGTAGGAGAATTAAGTTGCTCAGTTGGAGACAGAGAAAGATACATCACCATAACTGCTGTGCCTGTAAAGCTGGGTGATGAATATGGTGACAGCTCTGATGTTTATTTCCTTCTCTCCAATCTTTTTGGTAAGTCTGAATCTTCAAACATACAGACAGCATTTGTGTACTAATGACACCAAGATAATTTGGTAAGTCATGATCAAAGGCAAATCATTGTTAGCACAAACTTTATGTTTGATGGTTCATAAGTTATTTACTGATATCCAGGTCTTTAGTCTAAATGAAGAAATTCTGTAAATTGGAACTGAGGGCCCAAAATTCCTCAGTACACAATCCGAGCAATTACGCTGGGATCACACCCAGCCATGGCCACCAGTACTGACTCTCACCAGAGTTTGCTGGACCAGTGGGAGGTTAGGTGCGTGCAAGCAACAACACCCGCACATCTCCAGTGTTTGCCTGCCATGCGACTAGAAACTCCAGCGCCCGCTCGGCACTGGCGGGGAGAGTTGCTGAGGCATCCCCTTCCAACCCCAGCCTTGTTCCACTCGACCTCCTGTGTAAGAGGCCAATTACTTATAATTTCAAAACAATAACTTACTCATCCTCTAGGGCCCAGGTTGCTTACCTGGCCTGGAACCCATCGATAGGGCCCGACCCACCAAATCCCAGGCCGGTATACCTCACCTCACTGAGTGCACCCAAGTCCTAGGTACACTGAGCCCCTGGAATGGAACACCCAGTGTAGGAAATCTCTAGCTCCTCTCCTCTCACTACATTTACTTTGTAGGAGTCTCCACCATATTACAAGGGGTTCTGTCAGTCAGCCACCAGTTACTAGTGGAAATCTCAAGAAATGTAATCTCCTAAATTGCTCATAATTGTAGCTGAATTTACATAATATGTTATAAAGGACAGATATCAGATTTGTAAAGGTGAATTTTAATCACGTGGTATAGTTTCTTTTATTTTCAATACCAATAACTCACGTTAGATGCCCACATTGTATGTTATTCTGTGTCTATTAATATGTCTTTCTAACAGTTGTAGGTTAAGGTGGACAGATGGTCCTGCTTCACCAGACTACTAAATAAACTAATGTGCTTTCATTGTTAATGACTTAATATGTGAAAATAAATTGCTGTAATTTAGATTTTGTACAGCTGAATTACTCTAAATAGGATTTTTGAGGCTTTAAGGTAATTAACACCTACCAATAATTTTATCACCACAGGATGCTCCATTCAAACAGTGGGTTGATATTGAATTTTCTGAGACATTCACAAATACAGACCTCTTACCAGATTATTATTAAACTCCTTAATATCTTAGTACTGCTCTGTGGAGACATTCCACTCCACAACTTCTACACCTAGTGAGGATGTTTCTGGTTTGCTGGATAAGATGTTGCAAATGGATCTGATGAGTTCCTGATGTGCAGTGAGCCCAGAATTTCTTCCTGGTCCGCAATCCATACTCTTGGTTCGAAGTAATACAGTACTTCTGTTAAAAGATCTGCTTTTCAGGATACCTCAAGGTGGCAATAGCATCACTGCCCAGATTTTCCTGTTGGTTGTTGGGAAGCTTTGGTGCAGATGGGAGTGGGAATTGTGCTGGGGAGCCAACCCGCCACCTACCTCCTCGCTATCTGCTGCCATTTTTGGGATTTTGCGCTAGAAGTGATAGCAGGCATATGCAAATTAAACAGATTAATGATGGGGAGATGTCATTTGACACATCTCCTGTCATTAGTGCCATAGCAACTTTGGGCATCGGGCATGTCATTGTGTTTCTGGCATCCAGCATTGCTAAGGGGACAGAAGGGGAATGGGAATTCCAAAATAAAAATTTGAACTCGTCTAAAAAAATGAATTTTCATCAGCTGGTATCACTAGCCATGATGTACTGTGGTGCGAGGAGCAGCTATTTTTTCTAACTCCTCTCTCCTATCTGAGGTAGATGGCCCCAGAAATATCACTGGGGTCAAAGTGCAGGCACACCCGCTGGTGGAAGTGTCCCCCCACCCACCCCCCCCCCCGTCAAACTTCTGATGGGAACCCTGCCACAGTGGAAAATCTAGGCCCAAATATCTCTTTGATAATGGGCTTATTTTCCCGTTGTTGGGTACATTCCAAAGTATGAACCATTGAAACTGTAGGGAACCGACAGCATCACAGAACCACGATAATGTGCGTCTCCGATTGAGATCAGATTAAAGTCTCCACTATACTAAACTGAATGCATAAAGCAGGTCCCATACATTTACACAGAACTGAGAGTTGGGTTTCTTTATTTTGCTCAACAGGTTCACAGAGAATGGAACTCAACGTTAAAATAAAAGCGAGAAATGCACAGTGGACATTCTCCCAAGATAGAAACAAAAGGCTGACCATCCTTGTCCTCAATTGTGATTTTTGCATCTTGGCTAGAAGATGCTTTGATAAACACAGAAAAGGGCACTGCTCACACTTTGTTAAGGCTAAAGGCTGAATAAATTATCCATCACCGCCTTTGAGAAGGTTGCTGATTAATGATTTCTCTGTTGAGTGTAGGTGAATGAACCATTACTGAAGATACATTAAAATATACTTGCAGGTCAAAATATCTGTTTAACTGTACTGATAATCTGCAGCTTTCTGTCCATTTGGCAGCTAAGGAGGCGGCCACATTGAATTTGTTATTACAACGGCCTGGAGGAAGAATTCAAAAGCAAACAGTGGATCAAAGTCAAGTCACTACTCAACTGGAAATGGCAATCTCAGAAAATTCTGTTAGCTCTATTCCTCTGTAGAAAGGGTAACCAATGAAAGTAATGATTTGTAATGATTCTCACAAATTACTATGCTGGCATGTAAGAATAATGAGCTAAAAATATCTACGAATCTTCAATGGTCCGTACAGAAGGTCTCTTCAACGTGCACCAGATTTGTGTTATGTCCTCAGAGGGACTTTTTTCCTGGTAAAGCAGGGTGATTAGTAAATTAATACTGAATGCTGAGATATGGCGATTGAGGATCTTTTTATCTTAAAGACCTGCAGGTAATTAGAAAAATGTGCTTTGAAAATCAATGTCTTGGTGCGTTGAAACAATTCATCGTGAGCTATCAGTACCGGTAGAAGGCATGCTCGAAACAATGAGTCATCGAAGACCAATATACAACCTTCCTAGCTGTAATGGAACAATGCGGGAAGACCAACTGGGAATTTATTGGTCAAATGAACTGTGCAAAATTACTATAAAGGCAAAGGGGGCAGATGTTTGGATTATCAATAATTTTATCATCCAATTATTGCCAACAAGTCCAGATGTTGAGGATACTTTGAATGGTATTAATGCTACTACCCACAATCTAACCTAACTTTAAAATAAACTGGGACATTGATGACAGTGAATTAAAAACATTAACTGAACGATTTACGAGGTGGAGCATCCAATTAATTTAATCGATGTTATATGTTTTAAATTTTCAAACAGCCTCTCCCACTCATCACTACAAGACATACTTAGCTTTATCAGCACAGACGACTAAAGTCAATACATTTCAATTCTATTCCCATATCTGACAGAATTTGCAATGTGAAATGAATGTGCATTTGATACTAATGTGTGTGGAGAAATCACAGTCACACCAATGATTTCCCTCCACATTGTTGAGTGCAATAATACAGCAGACAACAAATCTATTTGCATCGCATTAGTGCAGTATTCTCAATGGACACACAGGGAATAGGTATAAGTGCAACACTTACGTGGAAGAAATAACTTATTTGTAGCAAGTAGCACGACAAGCCACCCTCTAGATGAATATATTAGGGTTAGCGGGACCCAAAGGGTAATATGACTGAATATTCCAGAAACCAGTACGTTTACACTCTGAAAGTGTAGATGCAATGTGTTTAAATTTCAAATGCATAGCGAAAAATATGAAATGGGATTGAATCACTGGCATGGAGGAGGAAAGAAGATACTAGAGGAGCAATTTTTTGACTTTGCAGTCCTGGCAGGAGCCTCGTTCACTGGGAATGCTTATCAGAAATTTGAGCATATGCTGCACAGATTTTCTGACCATTAATTTAAATAGTCAGAAATACATGTGTAGTGCATGTCTAAATTTCTGATATGTGCTCCTGACAGGCAAGACTCACTGCTGGAAGCACGAAGTCCAAAAATTACCTCTTGGATCCAGAGAGGAGAAAAATAAATCCTTTACTTCAAGAACCAGATTTATAGGAAACGTACATGTTTATTTTACTTGTAAGGGGTTTTCTCTCCGAGATCGCAGAGGTTTCTCTCGCCAGAGGCCTCTCTCTCGCTTTTGCACAGTAAAACTTTGAGTGGTTCGACCCACTCGCCCCTTAGGTTCTAGACACTGGGCTTAGGTGCAGGAACTACAATGCAGAGAAGACTCTTATAGACCAAGTTAAATGAATCGAAATGGAATTTTATTGCATATGGAAAAACAAATCAAATGCAAGCAAATGAGAGGGTACATGGGAGGGAAAAACAAATCATAACAATACAGTACTAGCTAAAATAGATACAGGTATATTGGCCTAGAAATTCAGTATAGCCACTTTTGGGGCGGAAAAGTCGGGCGGCCGCTAAAGTTTGCGCCCGGCGCAAAGTCGAGGCCACTTCGCCGATATTCAGTAGCTTCACCCTAAGAGTTTGCTCGAGCGCTAAAACTGGCGTTACACAACTACCTTTAGGCGCAAAGCCGGCGGTGCTGAGCTAAACCGCCGAGGCCAGGCGCAGCGCAGGTGCGGTCATTTCTTGATTGACAGCAGACACCCTGGCGCCGGCCAGCTCTTAAAGGGGGAAGGGTCGAGTTCGTCTGCTGCCACGCCCTGGACACTGCAGCCCTCCAGCTAGGCCTAAACACTGCTGCTGAACAGAAATAGCGCCGGGAAAGATGCAGAAGGCCTGTGAACGAGCGCAGCGCTTCACTGGCCATGATTTGAGGGTGCTGGTTAGGGCTTTTGAGAGGAGACGCAAACTCTTGTTCCCGGACAGTGGCAAGAAGCCTGCCACCAGCGTCTACAGGAAAGCCTGGAGGGAGGTCGCCCACAGGGTCACATCCAACAGCGAGGTCCCCAGGACTGGTGTCCAATGCCGGAAAAAGTTCAATGACCTCACAAGGATTGTCAGGGTGAGTCCCCTTTCCAGTGTCCTCCTCATCCTTGCATGTGCACCTCACATTATGGGCAAAGGGACCTAAAAGCCCTAATGGCCAGCCCTTGTCCAGCAGCTATGGGACTGGCATGAACATCAATTGCACATTCTGCACTTTACACACTGGCCAAGCTATTCGACCATGGCAGGCAGTGCACACAAGATCTGGGCACCACACTGGCCAAGCTATTCGACCATGGGAGGCAGTGCACACAAGATCAGGGCACCACACTGTACTTAGAGGCCGTCCTTTCTCTTGCAGACCAAGCTGGCACACAATCAGAAGAGCCGGACTGTGACCGGGGCAGGCCGTCCCCAGATCCAGCAGCTCAGTGACCTTGAAGAGCGCGTGGGTAGCCTCATGGGTGCCCGGGTGATTGGCCCCATTGCATCTGGAGATGCCGACCCTGTTCTGGGCACCAATGGTAAGGACATCACCTTTTGGACCTCTCTTGTCCCACTTGCGCTTCAGATCTACATCCTTTGCCACTGTCCGACCAATGCGCTGAATGCCACCACTCATGCCTCCCTCGCTGACGCCCTCTCCTCACTCTAAAGCTACTCTTGTGCCTTCCTGCTTTCAGATGGTGAGGAGGAGGTCCCTGAAGCTGCCAGTGACAGCCCCTGGGAAGAGGAGGAGGAGGAGGAGGAAGAGGAAGAGGAAGGCGGCCCATCAGGGGAACCCTCAGCCGTGCCAGGGGATGCCAATGGAGGGGACACGTCTTCCCTGGAGGAGAGCCAGGGGGAAGTGTCGCAGGGGAGTGTAGCTCCTGTGCCCAGTGGCGTGCAGCAATGCAGGAAGGGTCGGGCAGCTCGGCGGCCTTCTTCCCAGAGGGGGGAAGGGTCGCAGGGGAGTGTAGTTGCTGGGCCCAGTGGCATCCAGCAACGCGGGGAGGGTCGGCCAGCTCGGCGGCCTTCTCCCCAGAGGGAGAGTCCGGCCTCCAGTCCGGAGACGGTCCTCGCCAAGAAGGTGCGCCTCCTCGATCAAATGTCCGTGGACTCGGATCGCCGGCACACCGAGTTCATGGGGGTTGTGGCATGGTTGCCTGAGGCCATCGAGGCCCTGGCTCATAGTATGGCCGATTTCGGCGCCTCACAGGCCCGGAGTTTCGAGCAATTCGAAGCAGCACACGCCGCGAGTCGGTCCGAATTCGGGGCAGCACAGGCCGCGATTCGGGCTGAATTCGGGGCAGAACAATCCGCGAGTCGGGCCGAATTCGGGGCAGCAGAGGCAGCGAGTTGGGCGGAATTCGGGGCAGCTCACGCAGCGAGTGGCCAGGTGATCAGTGGTGCCGTGCAGTCACTGGCTGGTCTGATGCGGGCACAGACCAGGGCAGTACGGGCACTCACTGCTGCCACACTCGCTGTGTCAGCCAGGCATCGCCAGGGCACCCGCCGCGCTGCAGCAGCACAGCGGTCTGTCCTTCAGCAGATTGCTGCGCATGCTGCAGTGCTGGCCCGGGCGAGTGCCAGTGTCTCAGGCGAGCAGCGAGCGCCTGCCATCAGCCAGCTTGCCCCCATTCCTGCAGCCGCCACTGCCACTCCCCCAGTGGAGCTGCGACGAGCTGCTGGAGAGACTGCTGCTGCCCAGCCACAGCTGCAGCAGTCACCAGCCGGCCCCTCGAGGGCCAGAGCTCGTCTAGGCCGACCCCCAAGGGCATCTGCCGTCACGCCATGTGCCCCTCAGGAGCCTTCCCCCAGCCTTGCAGCAGCCACTGGGCACACTTTGAGGAGGAGCAGCAGGGCGGCCAGGGGCCGCAAAAGGCTGGTCAAGGAATCGCCCTCGCGGGCCACAAAGTAGAGGGTGTGGGCAAATGTGTTTTTATATGGGGATGGTTGTTTTTATATGGGGATGGTTGTTTTGTTTATGGGGATGGTTGTTTTTGTAAGGCCGAGGGTGAAGGCCATTTTTGTGGAAATGTTTTGTTATTCCTCCCCAGGTTGTGGGATTGAGTCATGTGTGTGACTGTTTTTTGGGTGTGTTGTCTGTTTTTGGGTTTCATGTGGGAAGGGCCCTGAGTTTGTTCAATAAAGCATTTTATTTATTCAGCTTGTCCATGTTTGATGTTTGAAGTGGTTGTTGCCTTAACCGGCTGAGGGCTTGCGGAGCGGCTGCATTCAGGTCCCTTCATTGCCACAAGCCATTCCCTGACAGGGGGCCTAGAAGTGACGTTCAATAAGCCGCCGACGGGCGGCCCTTGGACCTTGTGCCTCCCTCCTGGGCTGGTACTCCTCCTCCTCCTCCTCCTCCTCCTCATGCTCCTCCTGCTCCTCCTCCTGAGGTGGTGCTCCAGCGTGAGGTGGCAGTGCCTGAGTCCTGCGGATAGCCAGGTTGTGCAGCATGCAGCAAACGACCACGACCTGGGAGACTCTCTCCGGCGAATACTGCAGAGATCCTCTGGAACGATCCAGGCAGCGGAACCGTTGCTTGAGGATGCCAATCGTTTGTTTTATGATGTTCCTAGTGGCTTGATGGCTTTCGTTGTATGCCTCCTCAGCAGGGGTCCTGGGCGCGCGGAGCGGGGTCATGAGGCAGGTACACAAAGGATAGCCTTTGTCCCCGATAAGCCATCCTCTTGGGGGAGGCTGTGCCTGGAACATGTCAGCCACAATAGTCTGTCGCAGGATAAATGCATCGTGGCTACTGCCTGGAAAGCGGGCATTGACAGCTAGGATGCGCTGCCTGTGGTCACACACCAGCTGTACATTGAGGGAATGGTAGCCCTTCCGGTTGCGGTAATCCTCGGCATTGTCGATAGGTGCCCGCAAAGCCACATGCGTGCAGTCAATGGCGCCCTGCCATGGGGAAGCCCGCTATTCTCGCAAATCCCACTGCACGCTGCTGCTGCTTCTCCAGGGTCATGGGGAAGGAGATGAATTGGTGTCTCCTTCTGAAAAGGGCATTGGTCACCTCGCGGATGCAGCAATGCACGGTGAACTGGGATATGTTAGCAATGTCCCCAACAGCGGCTTGGAAGGAGCCGCTTGCATAGAAGTTCAGAGCCACCGTGACCTTCACTTCCACCGACAGAGACGTCCTGCACCTCAGCTGTGGACGCAGATCTCTGTGAAGCAGCTGGCAGATCTCTGCAACCACCTCCCTTCTGAAGCGCAGCCTCCTAACGCACTGCGCGGCAGGCATGGTGAGATAGGACACCTGCTGGCGGTATTTCCTGAGTGGGTAAGGCCTACGTTGCCGACGCCTGTTGCCCCCTCTGCGCCCAGCCAGGGCTGCCCCTCTCACACAGCGTCTGTGAGCCCTTCGCACATAATGCTGAAACTGAGGGTTGGCACCCCATGCAGCCCCCATAATATACTGGCAAACAATGACCTCACAATGAAGGCGAATTGCCAAGCTCTGGCCTGAAGCCAAAAATACCTCGCCTATGTTGGGCCAAAGCAGTAAGCACTCTTCCTTGGTCTCTGTCCATAAATCCGTTGCACAAGAGTGATTGCTGCAAAATGGCTGGCCTTTATAGTTCAGGGTAAGTGCCCTTTAATTTGTGCTCCCCGCGGCCCGCATGGCCTCTGCTGCGTTCCAGTTCACAGTTCTTAGGACCGCCACGCCCACATTGGGCGGGCGCGACTGAAGTTCCGGATTGGGGCGCACAAAGGGCGTTGCACGAGGAAATGACGTCATAATCTGCGCGCGCAGCTGAGCGCGCGCAAACACTTTGCGCCGGTGCTAAATGTCTACTGAAGTTGGGCGTAGGCGCAGATTGCGCTGCGCCTGGACGCTAAGTGCCTTGCGCTCGAGATCTACTCCTCCTAAGGCGCTAACAGCTGGCGCACGCAACTGAATTTCTAGTCCATTATACTTTACAAAAGTCATCATGAAATGGGGAAACACACGGAACATCGAGGGACAACAACTCATGTTAATTATACCCAAAATGACCACCCCCTTTTACCTATCTAGATCCTATTATGAAGGGCCAGAAACATGCTCAGCAATCCAACTAGGAATTGCAAGGTTTTGAAACAGGTCTGTGTTTTGATCCTTTCAGGCGTCCTGTCTCCTCGTGGTCAGCGCTGTGGACTGCGAGCTGCGACATGCCTTCTCTTCCTCGAGGTGAAGGTCACGGACAGGCTGGATCTCAGCAGGCCTGGGTGTCGGCGGGCCAGAGACCATCTGCTTGACCACGATTGGAAGCCTCTAGCCGTCTTTCATGTAGGTTTCTTCGGTAGTTTTGTCTCATCAAACGGCCCGGGGTTTGTCGACCATCTCCCGATGGTTACCCCGGGGCGGGATGTCGACTTGAACCATCTTCTTCTTCTTCAATCATCACGATGGCCACGATGGCACTCTGTGATGGCTCTGATGGCTTTCTGATTGCTACGAGGGCTACCGATCACTACGATGGATACCTGTTTTTATGGCTACCACGGGTGTCTCCAATTATACTTCTCAGAAGAAGCCTCTATCTCCCGCCAAATCAAGGTTAGTCTTTGTTTAACTTTTGGCGGGCTTATAGCACAGCGGGGTAGTTATTATATTTAAACTGCTTTCGGGGTGGCAGGTGATGGCCATCTCTGGTCTGGAATGACCTGGTAATGTTTTAATGTCTTCTTGATGTCTTAAACGGGTCCTTGATGCTTTCCTCATGAATATGAAACTGTTCCCCTTTGTCTGGGTAAACATTTAGATGGCCTTTA